>NC_083288.1:49309507-49909507 GCF_963506605.1 Zootoca vivipara
GTGATTCGTTTCATAAGAGTTTCTATTGCACTCCGTTACAGGTAGGTAACCGTGTTGGTCTGAGTCAAAGCAAAATAAAAAAATTCCTTCAGTAGCACCTTAAAGACCAACTAAGTTTTTATTTGGTATGAGCTTTCGTGTGCATGCACACTTCTTCAGATACACTGGAAACAGAAGTCAGTCCCTTATGTATATACAGCAGGGGTGGGTGGGATGGGTGATGGGCTGATGGGAGTGGTAAACTGTAGATGGCTGTTAATGACTGCTGATGACTGCTATTGGTCCTGTGGGGAAAAAGCAAGGCTGAGGCGCTAAAGAAAGACTTGATCATGCGTAATGAGATAAGAATCCCAATGTCTTTGTTTGAAATACAGCACTGGCATCCTGTGTGCCTATGTGCAAAGTGTGGAAGCAGTGGGAGGAGTGAGGAGTTGCTAAGGGGCCATCCAGCATCAAAGTAGGCCCAGTTTAGCAGAGGTACAAAACTGGAGGGAGGGCAGCAGGAGGAGGTGATTTAGGCAAGTGCAACTCCAGCATCCTGTGAGACAGACATCAGCGGAGCCACCTGGGATAAACAATGAGATTGGATTCTATCTTCATTATGCATGATCAAGCTTCTTTATAGTGCCTCAGCCCTTGCTTTTTTCCCCGCAGGACCAATAGCAGTCATCAGCAGTCGTTAACAGCCATCTACAGGTTTACCACTCACATCAGCCCATCACCCATTCCCCACCCACACCCACCACCCTCTGTATATACATAAGGGACTGACTTCTGTTTCCAGTGTATCTGAAGAAGTGTGCATGCACACGAAAGCTCATACCAAAATTAATACTTAGTTGGTCTTTAAGGTGCTACTGAAGAATTTTTTTTATTGTACTCTGGGTATTGATGGAGGAAAAATATTGTGCCACTGTATGCCAATGGGCTGATGGGTACATTCCAATGGATCCCAGAAACTACATTGCCACCACAGCCGGCGATAAATAGAGGATAAAAATCTCAGGATGTTACAATATAGTTAGATGACTCCTTACTGACAGTGAGTAACTTGCGATAACCAGAATACTGACTTTGAGATACCAAAGGCGCCCAGGCACAAGTGTCTATTATTTGTAACTTCAGTTTGGAGTGTGAGTGGGAGAAACTGTTAGTTTCCTAAGCACAAAGTCTGCATCCTGTTGTTGTTGTTGTTTTGTTGTTGTTGTGTTGTTGTTGTTGTTGTGTGTAGACTCTCCCTTATATCGTGATATATTCTGTCCTCAGGCGACCCTTGCGGACAAACCTTCTTAACACTTATTTCAGGCAGAAGCCGATCAGTTTCGTGTCAGCAGTGGTTCAGAACGCTCAATAAATTCCGGCGAATATCTTGGAAGCTTGGTTCAAAAACAGCTATACAAGACCACTTTCCTTTCACTGAACTCCAGAAAACAGCACGTCATAGAAGGCAAGCGCCTTAAGATGCCGGTGTGCTACTTGGCTCAATTAAATAAGCAATTGTCTTGAAATTATCCGCCGGAAACACGTTCCTCTTCTTGGTTACTGAAAAGGAAACCCTCCAAAGTATCCTATTAAATACTTTCCACAAGTGTCCGTCCAAAGGAACATTTGCTATTTTGACTTAAAAGCAAATGTTTACATATTTGAAGGCTTAAGAACTAGCCAGGGGCTGAACTCCCTCTGTTTTCCAGGCTTGCCTTGCACCCCCGAACGTGAAAGCCAGATCCTTAAATCGCACATATCTCTTCCATCGATCCCTCCCGGATCCGAAATTATCCGTGCTGCTAATTTCGATTAATTGACATTATAAGCGGATAAAGAAGCACAAAGCGCAAAGGCCCCCAGCCAGGTAATGGCGTGCACGCGCCGTCCCCGGAACGCACCAATCAGAGAGCGGCTTGTCCCCTATAAATAGCGGGCTCCGAGCCGCTGCTCGCGCTCAGATTTCGGAGTGGAGGAAGAAGCAGGTTCCGTGCGATTATGGCTGAAGTTGCTCCTGTCGCCGCTGTTGCGGCCCCCAAAGGTACCGCGAAGAAGGTGGCCCCGAAGTCCCGTAAAGCTTCAGGCCCCAGCGTAACGGAACTGTTGACCAAGGCGGTGACGGCGTCCAAGGAGCGCGGCGGCATATCCCTGGCCGCGCTGAAGAAGTTCGCTGGCGGCCGCCGGCTACGACGTGGAGAAGAACAACAGCCGCATCAAATTGGGCCTGAAGAGCCTGGTGGCCCGAGGGATCCTGCTGCAGACCAAGGGCACTGGTGCCTCGGGCTCCTTCAAGCTGAACAAGAAGCAGGCGGACAACAAGGACAAGGCGCCCAAGAAGCCGGCGGCAGCGGCGAAGAGCAAGAAGCCTTCCGCGGCCAAGGTGAAGAAGGCTGTAGGAGCCGCTGGGGCCAAGAAAAGCGTCAAGAAAGTGACCAAGAAAACGGCGGCCAAGAGGCAGCCAAGAGCCCCAAGAAGTCCAAAGTCACAAAGCCCAAGAAGACAACGAAGAGCCCTGCCAAGCTCTGAAGCCGAAGGCTAAAGCCAAGCCGAAGGCATCCAAACCCAAACTGGCCCTAAGAAAAAGTGAATTAACATTTCTGCTGCGGGAGGCCATTTAACAAACGCTCTTTTAAGAGCCACCCACAATTTCTGCGAAAGACTGAATTCACTGGCCTGATCGGCTTTTCTCCCAAGTTCTCGAAATTGGTTAGTTTTATGTTGCGTATTCCTAAATGAGATACATTAAATTAATTTGACAGTGACCGAGCGGTTTAAAACGCTGGATTAAGACTCCAGCCTGAAAGGCAGTAAAGCAGAGTGGGTTCGTATCCCACCGCCAGTTACATTTGTTCCATTTTTTACATTTGCGATCACAACAAAGGGGATGCGGTTTATTTTTTCTTACCATAGTGTCGTCTCCTGCATATGTTGATTGCCATTTGATGGAAGAATATAATTTAGGGGGAGAACGCCAGGTGCGGGGCGCGGTATCAGCGCATTTAGAAAAATTACAGTGCTTTGGTCATGTTTGCAATAGTTCTGATTCATGATCGGTTGACACCGCTGGTTTGCTACTTCAGCTGTGTGCGGTACTTTTTTTTAAAAAAAAACCCGTAACTGTCAACCTGCACCGACGAGGATGGGATTCGAACCCACGCGTGCAGAGCACAATGGATTAGCAGTCCATCGCCTTAACCACTCGGCCACCTCGTCGCGGCTGTTGCTTATAAATCCGGCTATTCTCCTGGCCAGGTTCACCTGTTCTCGCATTCACCTCTCGGCTTTACCTATACCTATATTATTTTCAATAGGTTTAAGGTGAAAACAAAGGGGGTGACTTTGAAGACTTCATATCCACTGTCTCACTAGTTCATTTGCTCCTGATACTTAGCTCTCTTTCGCAGTGCTAGTTTACAGATGCTTGTTTAAAAATGTGTATTCAGACGTGCAACGAATTGCTATTTCTTTTAAAATGTTGGTCTCTTCCTTTTCTCATCTTGTCCCCCACCCCCTTTCTTTTCTCTTTATTTGCAAATGAAAAGTGGTCTTCCGACTTCTTTCAGCAAGTGTTCAGTAAATAACTTAAATACAACTTGTAATGGAATGGCAGCACTTCGTTTCTTTTTAACTTCATGTCCTCTTGTCTTTTCTTGAAGTGGCATAGCTAAATAAAGTGTCAACACAAAACGAAGCCTGTTTGAATGTTCACAGCGGAGAAACTTATCGTCAAGGTCAGCAATTCGCACTGCTGACTTTATTAAAGGCCGTAGAACGAAAACGTAAACTACTGATGCCGAAACCCGGGATCGAACCAGGGACCTTTAGATCTTCAGTCTAACGCTCTCCCAACTGAGCTATTTCGGCCAGTGATAATAGCTGCTTTGATGTAATGTGCAATCTCAGCAGTTCTTAACAGAATAATGCTGCTTTACTCAAAAGGCTATAAAAGTTTGCCTTTTGATATTCCTGAAAATAGAGGAAATGCTATTGTGCGATAATATAATTAACTGAAGAAACATATACAGAAATCTTAAAAAGTAGATTAAAATGTATGTTGCATTGGCCGGGAATCGAACCCGGGCCTCCCGCGTGGCAGGCGAGAATTCTACCACTGAACCACCAATGCATCCGCTCGTCAAGCTTCCCCGTCACTGTATATGTAGACGCTTTACAATGTGTGAGCGGCATTTTCATAAACTTTGGAAAACTTTGGACGTGTTTGTTGGCATGGTTTCAGTTTGCAGCTTGGCCGTCCTGCTTTCCAAAAATGAATCTCGGGCCCCAGCAATCAAAAGGCAGCCTGTTCTCCGCCACTTGGGCGATGCCTCCTTCAATCTAAGACTCCATATTCTTACAACTTTTTCTTCAGTCTGCGCTGTGTTGAGTGACCTGCGATCTCCTATCTTAAGGCACACGAGAGGGAGGGAAATCACCCCGCCCGTCTGGAAGGCACTCTGCACAGGTTTAAATGTGCTGGTTTCTTTAAGATTGCATAACGCCTTTCAGCTGATTACGCCGCCCCCTTTATCCCCCCCCTCCCTCTAAAGCTTTTACTGCTTAAGTTTAAGGAACTCAGACGGAAGTTTTCGTTTCTGCTTTCCCTACTTTGGAGACAACACCACTAATATATTTAAAATTTCTTTAAACTCCACTAGAAATACATACACACACCTTCTGCTTTTAAATTACTTTTCCTCTTGAGACTGAAAGAGACAGGCTGCGACCAACTGGAGACGCAACCCTCTAAATTCTCTCCAGGGTTTGTGGCTAACGTGCATTTTGAAAATCGACGGGGGTTAGGTTAGGGGAATGGGAGAACCCCCATTCACAAGCAAAATGAGGTTCCACCGAGATTTGAACTCGGATCGCTGGATTCAAAGTCCAGAGTGCTAACCATTACACCATGGAACCAAGCATACCAGCTGACTCCTGTCCTGTGACTTTGTTCCAATTTAATAGCATACTAAGATAATAACATGTGCCAAATATACCACCCCCTTCTTCCTATGTTTACATTATGGAGGAATATCGAAGGGTTTAATCAGATACTATTTGAGTCTTGAAGCACTTGTCTTTTTTATTATTATTTTAAGAAATACTGGAAACTGTTGCACTAGGAGTGTTCCCATTTCACTGGAAGTGTGAAGCAGACAGGCAACAAGGACTAGTATCAAGGAACAGCAAAAAATATATTCCTGATTTTTCTGGTTGGCCTCTCATCGGCACCCATTCCTATGTTGCCATCTGTGTATAGTATATGGACACAAAAAACAGGTTTGGCAGGACCCAGACCACAGAGACTTGCAATCTAAAAATATACTGTACTATGGTTTAGCTACAATAGGAATTTTAGTCTAGGGAGTTGGTCATGGGCATAGCCAGGGGGGGCAGGGAAGGGGGCAGCTGCCCCACAATCAATAAAAATACATAGCAAACTGTTAGGCTTGCCCCCCTAACAAAATGCCTGCCCCCACCCCAAAAAATCCTGGCTATGCTCATGGAGTTGTTGCAGCACTTTGAAAGTGGGTTCAAAACAAGTAGGATATTTGCAGTGTGGGAGGTTGGCAAAAGGAGGCGTTGATTCTATGCGCCATTTGAATTTGATGACACTTCGAAACTAATTCTCAATTCACTTTGAAACATGGTGTTGCATTTTGATGTGGTTTCTTTTGTACCTGTCCTGTGCTTTATCCAAGTGCGAGCAGCTCTGGGAAAAGGTCTGCTCTGGAAACCTGTATGCTTTAAACTTAAACAAAATATTCAAACTACTTGAGGGGGGGGGAGGAACGGGGACCTGAATGGGACAGAGAAATCATTCTCCTAGTTTGCAGTCTTCCCCCAAACACACTTGCATAGACTTCCCTGGCCAATAGACCAATAGACCAATTACTCTTCTCCTGTCCAGTAGTCAAACTGCAGCTTGCCAGCTGCTTCTGGAAAGTTTGCAGCCAAGCAAACAGGACCGGCTGCGGTGTGCCAGGCTGGTAGGGTGGGGGCGCCGGAGTGATCTCCGCCCCTCAGCACCAGGGCGCACGACCTGCTCGAGACTGCCCTGCAAGCAAAGGTTATGGTATCCTTCTTGTTTGGGTCAAACACCCACTGCTACTACAGACACCTAGAAAGCTTCCCTTTGGGGGACATAGCAACAGGGTGCAATCAATTTCTGGGCAGGACATTCTTTTCTTTCTGACATGGTGAAGATAGCAGCTACATAGGTAAGTATTTATAAGGAATAAAATAGACATGGTTCTAGTTTTGCCAGGAAATTTACAACCTGACTCAAGGCCTCTGACAACCTGTAACTGAGGCAATCTAGCATTCGGTAGTGAGGGGTACAGAAGAAGTAAAATGGGAAATCTAGGCTCTCAGGATGGAGTCCAAACAACCCCAAGCAGGGTGAATAATACACCAGTCTCAGATGGTAACATTTTACTGATGCCCCCCACCCCAAAGCCCTCTGATAGAATCCAGCAATGACAAGAAAAGGTTGCTGTCTCTGTTGTGAAAAAATAAGTCCCAAAGAGAACGCATTACAGAACAAGAACACCAAGAGCGTTATATAAATATATTGACAGTGTTGTGAGTGGGACAATTAGCAGGCTTCCCCTCCTTCAAAGATCCACACCCAAAGTTAATGAAGCAGGAGGAAGAAAGAGCTTTGATGAGCAAGCATTCCTCCAAGGTGAGGAATGTGTGTGTTTTAACTCCCTGGCCTCACTTCCTCTAAGGAGCTGAAGCTCAAGTTAATCAAATTCTCCTGCTTTTTTTTGTTTTAATGATCCCCTTTGTGCAACAAGCAGAAACAGCTAGAGGCAGGGAAGACATCCTGCCGGCAGAAACCTGAAAATGTTTCTTAGGTGAGGTTCACGTGGTAAGACTCACCTAACAAAATCTAAGCAGGTTTCACTGCTGTGATGGCCTTGCCCCACACAGAACCAAGCAGGCTGCAGTTTGGGGAGAGGATTTGAAGACTTCTACCCACATAAAAAAAAAAAAAAGGCAAAAGCAAATTTGCAGCTGCCAGGGCAGATCAGGACTGCAAATATACCCACGGCTTGGAAAGGGTGTGATTACAAGAGGGTACCACCCATTTGCCCAGAAATCTGAAAAAGTTCAGCTTTGTTGCTATTTTTTTAAAGTTTCTGACTCATGGATTATGTGTGTGCACAGTACATTATTTACTGATTTATCATTGCCTATGTTTGGTCACATCCACAGCACAATTTTGAAGCACTATGATGCCATAGTAATTCTGGGAGTTGCAGTTTGTTAAGCGTGTCGAAAGATGCCAGGAGGCCCCTATTCCTCTCCCTGAACTACCATTTCCCAGAGTTCCATGTGAAGAGGGATTGATGGTTAAACCACACTGAGATATTGTAGCTCTAGGACAGGCCTGGCCAAAGTTGGCCCTCCAGATGTTTTGGGACTACAATCCCCATCATCCCTGACCCACCGGTCCTGTTAGCTAGGGGTGATGGGAGTTGTAGTCCCAAAACATCTGGAGGGCCAACTTTGGCATGCCCGCTCTAGGAGATGTCCTAACAACTTTTGGCAGCCTTACAACTCCCAGGGTTCTTTGGGGGGACTGTTTAAAGTTGTATCATAGCACTTTAAATGTGGCCTAAGACAGTCTGAGTGTTCGTTAAGGGTAGTCTAAATAAAAAGGAGAACTGATGAAACACAGATAACAAGAGATTTGGGGAAGGGGGGGTAAGGAAAGACATCTATGCTTTGCAGCTACCCCACCAACACATGCAAGATCCCCCTGGTATTACTGTCTCTAGAGAAAAAAAGAATTCACTACTCGTGCATGAAAACCAGGAGGAGCTTGCTTTGTATGTAAAGCAAACTCCTTGCAGCATTTTAATGAGAACTATTACGTAATTATCCAACTAAAGCCACCTCCCATGACATGCAAGCCAACATAGGTTCTTAAGCCCCTGAGCCTTCGTATAGAAGAGACAGACATACATTAAACCCCCACCCCTTACACCAGCTGTAGTACAATGTCAAAATAAACCCCCTTCGTTTCAGCATGCTTTCGTGCAGATATTTACAGTGGATTATGCCCCAAATCACCACCGCAGGAGCATCTCATTCAAAAAGCGAGGCCAGCTTAGAAGCATTCCAGTTTGCTTCTCTGGGACCCCCCCCCCCCGATGCTTTCTGTTCCTCCTCCTCTTTCAGAGAGCTATGAAGGTAGCAAATTATTGGAATAGAATGTCCTTCCGGGCCTGGGGATGAATGAAACCAGGTAACGGCCTACATCCATTTGTCCTGGGGCCAGGGAACTGTTTGAAGCCCTGCATCTGGCTCCTACTGCTTCTTGCTTCACAGCACAAAGCAGAAGAAAACTTTAAAGATATCCTTCTCAGTAGGTACTTGGATCTATGGAATCCAGCCAAAAAGGGGAGGTTCTGCGCCACAAACGACGTCCCCTCCACACCCCCAAGCAGGCATTTGCCAAAGGAAAAGGCGAAAAGAAGAATCTGGTTGGAGGGTGGTGGACTCTCTGCAAAGAGAAAGCTGCCAGCTGGGAAGGGATTTCTAGTGAACCGTTCGCTCCTTCTGCCTCTGGTAGTCTGGAAGGGAAATAGGAGAAAAAGAATGAGGGGCAGAACATAAAGACAGCATTCCTAGATCAGGACACAAGCCCTTCAAGTTCAGGATCCTGTTTCTCACGCCCACAATGTTGGCATGAAGGCAACACTCCCACTGTTGTTCCCCGACAACTGGTGTTCAAAAGGTAGACCAGCCCTGAAGCTGGAGGTTTCACTTAGCCATCACTGCCACAGACAGACCTCTCCTTCAGGAATTTGTCTAATAAATACCCCTTTTAAGCCCTCTATAGTGAAAGAGAGGTGCCTCCTCTTCCTACATGGAAATGTGACGGAACTCCACGCTACCCTGTTTCCCCTATTTTAAGACGTAGTCATAAAATAAGCCATAGCAGGATTTTTAAGCATTCAAGGAATATAAGCCATACCCCGAAAAGAAGACATAGTGATAAGCGCAGCAGCAATGCCAGCCACGGCAGGAGGAGGAGGAAAAAAAAACAAGACATCCCCTGAAAATAAGCCAGTGTTTTTGGGTTTTTTTGAAGAAAAATAAATATAAGACGGTGTCTTGTTTTTGGAGAAACACGGTATTTTGAAATAGGGGTGTGTGTGTGTGTTTCATATTTTGGATTTGTGTAATGGGGGAGCACATTATTGTCCCTCTCCTCTTTCATGAATATAGTGGGTCCCAGTTCACCTGATAAACATTCTCTTCCAAACAAGCCAAAGATTTTGCAAAGAGCAGCGGCAGCAACAACAGCACTTACTATATGGGAAGAATCGGACTCTCATAATGATCTCCCGAGCAGTTTTCAGGATCTCCACAGCCTGTAGGGGAAGGGGGAAAACAACAGATGAAGAACTGAACCAAGAAGGGCATCACACTGGGCTGAATCATTGATTCTCTGCCTTTCCTTCCCAGTGTAGAAGGCATCCCATGAGCCTTCAGACCACATCCTGTGGCTGCTCCATGCAGGCCTCTGGTTTATTTTCCTCCTCTCACCTTGCTGTGCTCGATATCCTGGAAGTCGACGTCATTAACTGCCAGCACTTGGTCTCCTTCCTGCAATCCAGCTCGGTGTGCATCTGAATCCGGGATCACCTGGGATCAGGAGAGGCAAGACCACCCTTCAGACAGA
Organism: Zootoca vivipara; assembly: GCF_963506605.1. Classification (NCBI taxonomy): domain Eukaryota; kingdom Metazoa; phylum Chordata; class Lepidosauria; order Squamata; family Lacertidae; genus Zootoca; species Zootoca vivipara. Next base: position 49,319,187 of record NC_083288.1, read on the forward strand.
GGCCAGGAACTGCAAATGCCCCCATGCGACTCAACCCCCTTGGCATCTTGGGGAAGCTGGCCCCATCCCGTCACACAACTGCGCTCTGCCACTTCCAAACCTTTCACCCCCCAAATGGTGCAGCAATAAAACTGCAGGCGCATTTGTGGAGCTCAGCAGGGTCCGGTGTAGTCTCAAATTGGATGAGAGACTGCATGTTGAGATTCATGTATGGCTAGGGGTCGGACTACATGACCCTCAGGGTCCCTTCCACCTCTATGATTCTATGAATCCAATGGGTTCAGAAGCTCTGTTGAATGGAGCAGAACTTGCTTGCAACACAGGAAGGACTGAGCAGCTGGTTTCCTTGCCAGTTGTAATGAAACAGCAAAAGGAAAAGGTTTAGGACAAAGGCACAAAAATGAACACTGAGGCTGCTGGGAGGGGCAGGCAGGATTCCTCCCTTCATTTTTATTTTGAAAACCTGCAAATCATGCTAATAGCAGCTAAACTGAAATAAACTGTTCTATTTTTAAATCCAAGCATTCTTCTGCTGGAGGAGACTCTTGAGAGTCCAATAGACTGCAACAAGATCAAACCTATCCATTCTGAAGGAAATCAGCCCTGAGTGCTCACTGGAAGGACAGATCGTGAAGCTGAGGCTCCAATACTTTGGCCACCTCATGAGAAGAGAAGAATCCTTGGGAAAGACCCTGATGTTGGGAAAGATTGAGGGCACTAGGAGAAGGGGACGACAGAGGACGAGATGGTTGGACAGTGTTCTCGAAGCTACCAACATGAGTTTGACCAAACTGCGGGAGGCAGTGGAAGACAGGAGTGCATGGCGTGCTATGGTCCATGGGGTCACGAAGAGTCGGACATGACTAAACGACTCAACAACAACAACAATTCTTCTTTTATTTGAGTCATGTGATAAAGTAGAGTAATTTTAGATTAATTTTTTTAAACCAAGATCTGTATGAAACGTCTAAGTCATTTACAAAAAAATAATCATTTGAAGTTGCAATCCTTGGCCTGTTTGTTTGGTAATAGGTATGTGGCATAAGCTTCCAAGGAAACATGCATAATAAATGATGGATATTCTTCACAGAGAAAGTGAATCTCATCAAGTAATTTGGCAAAGGAATGGACTATTTTATGCTTTATTGAAATTAACATATCAGATTAGATGGGGTGTTTTTCTATAATTTCATATACTAACTTAAACACAAAATTCTCATAGGATGAAACTGCAGGTCATTCGACAAGTGCAACATATAATAAGAACTGGTGAATGAATTTTACTTTTTCCTCTGCTCTCTTCGACCCCTTTACCTTTTGTGTTATGCCTTTTAAATTGCAAATCTGTGGGCAGGGACTACCTTGTTTTGTGATCTCACATAAACTGCTCTGGGAGCCTTCTCGTCTGAAGCAGTGGCATTGTAATGGGGGGGGCGGGGGGGCCGCCCCGGGTGGCAGGCCGGGCAGGGGGCAGCAGGCTGGATGGGGGTGACCACCTCCGACTGCCGTCGCCGCCCCTGCGAGCGCCCCTCGCCACCCACGTGGAGGCGAGGCCGGGGTGCACTGCGCAAAGAGCTCCGGCGGCTTCCGAGCCGACTCCTCCACGGCGTCTCCTCCCTGACAAAGGAGCTGCCCTCCGCCAGCAGCGCAGCCCTCGCCCGCCTCCACGATGGCCCTGAAGAAAGCCAGGCGGCGGGCAAGCAGGACCAGCCCCTGTGGAGCCAGCGCAAACTGGCTGTGAGAAGAACCGCCTCGAGTGCGGTAAGGACGGGCCTGAGGGAGAGGCCTGCCGGACACCGCCCGCCGCTGGCTGCTGTGTCGCCGCGTCATATCCCTCCTGTGCGTGCATGTGTTGTGTGTCACGACGCATGCGTGTGATGGATAACACCCCCCCCCCCGCCTTCAGGTTTGCCGTCCCGGACGGCCAGGCGGCTAGCTACGCCACTGGGCTGAAGATCATGATAAAAATGCTTTAAAAAGAAATGACCAGCAAACCTACTGTAATTAATTTACTTGTCAAGGAAGTAACAGAACTAGGCAGCCATGAGGTCAGGACTAAAGATCAACGCACCTTAGAGATGAAGATCCCCAGTTGTGATGCTTTTCCTCCTCGAATATTAAAGCCCAGCTAGAAAGGAAACAGATTAGCGTTGGAGATTTGGAAGCTCAACATATAGATTGTTCCTGAATACTGTCTTCTTCCAGACTGTTATTTCTGCTCCAGGCCTTTGGGTGACAGAGGTCTACCTCATCGTTGCCTTTTTACTGCAACCCACAATGACCCCATGAAATAGAGGAACTGTTACCAATGGCCAGATGGATAAAATACAATTTGTAAAGCACAGGGCAGGTTACAAATGCAGAGAATCCCCTCCAAGGATAGCTAACTTTTCAGTAGATAGAGCATGGGTGAGGAACCCAGTATCCTCCAGATGTTTCAGACTATAACTCCTATCATTTCCGACCATTGCCCATCCTGACTGGGGCTGATGGGAGGTGGAGTCCAAAAAAGTCCGGAGGACCTAGTGTTTTCCAAGCCTGGTGTGGAGAGCCTACAATCCCAGCTGAGAAAACCTCTCACACCCTTGTAATCCCCATCTCCCGCAAGTCCCCTAAGAGTGGGCCACGTCTCACCTGTGCCCCTGGAGGTTTTTTCAACACAATGGTACGAGGCAGGAATTGGGTCAGCTCGTTGTTATAATCCGAATGGTAAATTCTCTGGGGGGGAAAGCAAGGTACAAAACTAAAATAAAATAAATGGCAAGGTGAATTTCATTGTGGAAATCAGAAACTTATTGGGCTTCATTGTAGCATTCCATTGCCTGGTTCTGGTCCAAGAAGACTTAAGAAAAATGGCTGAAGAGTAACTTGGATCATAGCTGCCAAGTTTTCCCTTTTCTCGTGAGGAAGCCTATTCAGCATAAGGGAATTTCCCTTTAAAAAAGGGAGAACTTGGCAGCTATGACTTGGATCTCTTTTAAAACCTTACAACCAGACATCACCAGACTGCTGTAGAAGAGGGTTAGCCAACTCCCAACTCTAATCAGCACCTAGCAGTATGGATTATATAACATATCAAAGTGATTTAACAATACAAACAGCAACAATAAAAAAACATAAATAAATTATTTCATATATGAAAACGCTTTGGAATCCAGTAGATACAGTCTGGGGGGAAAGTCTCCACTGAGTCATCTTGTTGAAAGAGGAAGGTGTTCAACAGGTGCTGAGCTGGCACCTGCCTGATACATGAGAGAAATCCACAGGGTAGGTTTAGGCCCAGTTCCTAGATCATACGGAATAATAATAATAATAATTTGTTGTCATTTATTATTATTATTATTATTACTAGTATCATTAAGCCCGTTAAATAAACGGGCGCTAGGGCATATGTGGTGAAACATTTGTAAGAACAGACTTGTTATAGTGCATAAAAAAGTGGACAACCATGCAGTTGATTTGTATCTTATTTTAAATTATTCTTGTCCCAAGATGTATAGCGCTTTGTACACCAGTTCCAAAATCTTTAAAATAGCCTGGTAGCTAATTGGCAGCTAGCGGAATTAATTCAACAGCTGTGTAAGATGATGGAGATAGTCTGACCGGGTGAGCAGTTAAGCTGCTGTAGTTTGCACTAGCGTCCAGGACAATGCCAGGAGCAGGTCCCACTAGACGTGCACTGCAGTAGTCTAGCCTAGGGGTTACCAGCAAATGGATAACAATGGCCAGACTTTCTTAAAGACCCACGGGTCTTTTAGATACACACTTCATGAGGAGGGATCCAGGTAGGAGGGCTCTCGTAGGGAGGCAGAAACACCACGGGATAGTCATCATACGGGATCCGGCCACAGCCACCACCTCCGATATCCATTTTGGAGTCAGCACAGAGCTGTGAAAGCTCCAGACGATCGTTCCGAAGATGGGATGTCAATTCTGGAGAGAAAACAGTATACGTGGCCTGTCAACTTTCCTTCCAAGTCACATATGCTTCAAGGCAAGGAGAAATTAATGGGGAAAATACACCCACACCCAAAAAGCTAGCGAGTTGATGTGGTATAAATAAGAGTCTTTTTTGTTAACTGTAAGTTTGTTCTAAAGTTGTCGTCTTTTCCTCCTCTCCAAAAAACTTTTGTGCTTTAAACTTTTGCATGATTGCTTTTAAAAATCAAGTACAGTTTTCTCCCAGTTCAGAGATGTGAGAGTGGGAAAAAGCTATACTTGATGAATCCTATATCTGTCAGAACACTATTAAAATCTGGTCTCTTTTAAACTAGCTTTGAACACATCTCTTTTTAGAAGATCCTTTGGAGTTTAAATTGCCACACAGGATAATGATGTTCATTTGTCCAGGGCTGGGTTTAATAATATTTTGCTGTTTAAATGTAACAGGTTTTCATTTCATTCCTCTACCCCGAGCAGGAGGAGAGCTGGAGGGGGGAGATGTTTTCATGCTATTTGAAAACATATATACAAATGGCAAATATGTTTTATGTCTACTTGCTATTTTAGCTTTATTTTATGCATATACAGATCATAGAATCATAGAGTTCGAAGAGACCACAAGGGCCATCCAGTCCAACCCATAGCTGCCAAGTTTTCCCTTTTCTCGCGAGGAAGCCTATTCAGCATAAGGGAAAATCCCTGTAAAAAAGGGATAACTTGGCAGCTATGGTCCAACCCCCTGCCAAGCAGGAAACACCATCAAAGCATTCTTGGCATATGCTTGTCAAGCCTCTGCTTAAAGACCTCCAAAGAAGCAGACTCCACCATACTCCTTGGCAGCAAATTCCACTGTCGAACAGCTCTTACTGTCAGGAAGTTCTTCCTAATGTTTAGGTGGAATCTTCTTTCTTGTAGTTTGAATCCATTGCTTCGTGTCCGCTTCTCTGGAGCAGCAGAAAACAACCTTTCTCCCTCCTCTATATGGCATCCTTTTACATATTTGAACATGGCTATCATATCACCCCTTAACCTTCTCTTCTCCAGGCTAAACATACCCAGCTCCCTAAGCCGTTCCTCATAAGGCATTGTTTCCAGGCCTTTGACCATTTTGGTTGCCCTCTTCTGGACACGTTCCAGCTTGTCAGTATCCTTCTTGAACTGTGGTGCCCAGAACTGGACACAGTACTCCAGGTGAGGTCTGACCAGAGCAGAATACAGTGGTACTATTACTTCCCTTGATCTAGATGCTGTACTCCTATTGATGCAGCCCAGATCTCGGATTAAGTGGGAGATAAATAATGCCAAACAAAGATAAATAAAATATATATCTGCTCCCATTTATACACGTACACAGTACAATGAATGCATATGCCAAAGACTCATATAGCCTATACCAGCCTTCATTCCTCACTGCTTAACTACTGTCATGAAGTAGTGATTTTGCAAGCAAGTATCGCTGGGTGGTTAACAATTAGTTAACAATTCACAATTAGTCCCCAAAGTGGGAGCTGATGATGGGGTGGGCTGGCTGCCAGCATTCCCCAGCCCCTATAAATCTTTGATTAACCTGCCAAGGGGAGGAGAAAACATGTCGTAGATCAGACTGCCGCTTGATGTCTGTAGCTGGTGCTACAGAGAATATGCCAATAAAGCCTGATAACCCGTTCGGTGCCTATGTGTGAGTTATTCAAAGCTCGGAGGGAGGACTTGGGAAAGCGACCTCCTCCTTGGCATAACGGCATAGCTGCGGATTCGAACAGGAGTTTTGGAGCTTCAGCACCTTGCGTGTGAATGGCAAGCGGCCGTTCAGATGGCGGAAAGTGTTCATCAATTCCACCCACCAACATGTGCAGAGAGATCTGTTATTTCTCCCTGGAATTGAAGAGGAGGGGGAAAGAAACAGCCCAAGGTGTGCTATCCCTTACCAATAACAGCAATGGCACTCTCAAAACTACCTCCCTACCTCTTGACCAGGCATAGGCAAACTCTGGCCCTCCAGATGTTTGGGACTACGATTCCCATCATCCCTAGCTAGCAGGATCAGTGGTCAGGGATGATGGGAATCGTAGTCCCAAACATCTGGAGGGCCAGAGTTTGCCTATGCCTGCTCTTGATGCTAAGGCCCCACATCTGAACCATACATTTAATGCATCATCACACAATTTTATAAACATTCATGGCTTTGCCTAAAGATTCCTGGGAACTGTAGTTTGCTAAGTGTGCCAAGAGCTGTTAGGAGACCCCCCCCAGTCCCCTGGCAAGAGAGATCGACTGTTAAACCACCCTGGGAACTGTAGCTTTGTGAGGAGAATGGGAGGGATTGGGGGGGGGGGGTCTCCTAACGACTCTCAGCAACCTTAACGAAGTACAGCTCCCAGAATCCTTTGGGGGAATGCCATGGCTGTTCAAAGCGACATCACAGCGCTTTCAATTCATGGTGCGGATGGGGCCTTACAGTGGAAACCTAGAGATGTCTACTCAGAGGTGAGCCCTGCGAAGTTTCCATAGGAGGACCTGCTCCCAGAGGATTCTCCCCACCCCATGCCCACTTACCTAGGAGTAACCCCCAGGGAACTCCATGGGACTTACTTCTGAGGAGACACCCAGAGGGCTGCGAAATCAAGAGTGCCTCCCTTTGGATCCACTCCCACAAGAGCTCAGCGGGACCTACTCCAGAGTAAAGGGGCACAGAGGCGTCCTATCCGCTCCTGGTTTTTTCCTCCCTGGAAGAACCGGCCTTCCTCCTCCTGCTGATCAGCTGAGCTCGCAGGAACAAACACCAGGCTCGTCCTCCTCCAATCAAAGGAGGCTCCTCCCCCGCCAGCCACCCAATAAAAACAGAAGGATATCACTACTCTACTCCTACCGTAGTTGGGCTGCCTGTCAGCGAAGGAAGCCTGACGGTTGGTTGGGTTTCTCAGGAGGCGGGGATAATAAGGCGCTCCAGCCTCTGAGGGAATCACGTTTCGACGGGGAGAGTGGGGAGGAGTCGGGCCTGTTTTAAAACCCACCATTTTAATAGCTGCGACTCTGAATGTGCTGGAAGGCCAGGGCATACATATTTCAAATTGGGGGGGGGGGCGATTTAAAATGCGAGGAAACGGTATTTGTTCACTTTTCCATCCTTCTTTTAATGGCAACCAACTTCTCGCCCCCAACAGAAAGGGATTGGGGCTGGGCGTGAGACTGCTCCGGAGGTTGCCGTGGCAACGGTTGCTAGGCGCGCGGTCTCTAAGGCGCAGCATGTGACCCAACGGTCACTTCTGTGAGGTAAAGGAGGAGAGAGGCCTGCTCACTGCTTTGTTCCCTCAGGCCGGCTCCCTCCATTTAAAAATTGATCTACACCATCCTGGGGGGTTAAAAAAGGAAGGGCAGTATACAACATTAACCCATAAATGAATGAGAGAGTTCTCTCACACGCATCTTTTAAGGAAAGGGTTGACAATATACAGTCCTGGTTTCCTAGCTCTTGCCTCACGATAGACGCCATTTTGATCTCGCCGGGGCAGGGAAGCAACGTCCGTCCGGAGCTTGGAAGAACTACAATTCCCATCAGCCCCAGCAACGATGACGAGGGGGATGTCATCACTCGGCGTCAAGGCCGGGATTTGTCTTTCCGAGTCTCACCCGCTTCACAGGATCACAGATCTATGGCCACGTCGCTTCATAAAAACAAAAATTAATCTATATTTCGGTTTCAGAAAACAAACTAAACTGTGATCATGTTTTTGAGCTGCGCAGATAGTTGTGTGACGAGACCTCTGTAAACTGCAGTCAACTGATTTAGCAGAGTTTTCTTCCTTTCTCTCTCGCAAACAGTGGACAATAACAGAAGTTTTAAAGATGACTCACAAATTCTGTGAAGTCTCTTGCAGAGATTTTATTCCCTGACCGGGTACAAGCATTACAGTAGCAAATATATTTTTCAACTGTTAGAATCTCCTTCTTCGGGGATCATTCGTAGATGAGTGGATCACGGTGTGGATTTGCCAAGCATGCCTTCCTCTTAGCACGTTTCTCCCTTGCGTCCTGAGTTCAAGTGTCTTCAAAGCCCATGACACCTTTGGTAAAGGCTGTTCTCCAACTCGCAGGCCAGTGTTTCCCAATTGTCGGTGTTTATATTACATTTTTAAAAATTTGCCTTGAGAGAGTCTTCAAAGCTCTTTTGTTGACCACCAGCATTACGCTTTCCATTTTTAAGTTCGGAATAGAGTAGTTGCTTTGGAAGACGATCACCAGGCATCCGCACATGACCAGGCCAACGAAGTTCATGTTGAAGAATCATTGCTTCAACACTGGTGATCTTTGCTTCTTCCAGTACACTGGTATTAGTTCGCCTGTCTTCCCAAGTGATGTGTGTAAACAATTTTTGGAGACACCATTGATGGAATCTTTTGAGAAGTTGGAGGTGGCTTTTATAAATGGCCCATGTTTCACAAGCATACAGCAAGGTTGGCAGTACAATAGGACCTAATGGTCAGGGGCCCCTTTACCTTTAGCTTTATACCTCTTTATATTTTTAAGAAAAATCTCAAAGGGGTTTGCAGCATATTAAAACATCAATAAAACAATCTGAAGAAAGTCACATATATTCTGCAGTTGACCTTTGTATTGTTTCATTTTGAAATCGTTAAGATAACCAATGCTTTTTTTTCTTAAAAAATGTTTAGGGGTACTCTCATTTTGACTCAAGGAAATCACCATTTTATAGTTCACAAAATGTTTAGGGGTATGCGTACCCCTGTGTGTCCCCAGAAAAAGAGCACTGAAGATAATGTTCTAGTTTTCTGTTCAGTGCTCTTTTTCTGGAGGCACGCAGGGGTATGCATATTCCTAAACATTTTGTGAATTTTTGTCCATTTACTGTATTTATTTTTCCCGATTTGAACTATAAAATGGTGGTTTCCTTTAGTCAAAACGAGAGTAACTCCTAATCATTTTTTCCAGGAAAAAAAGCATTGGTTATCTTAACCATTTCAAAATGAATCAATACAAAGGAGGTCAACATATTTAATACAAAGTTAACAAACAAACAAAATCTTAAACATTTTTAAAGGGGGGGGGAGGCCAACCCGGGAATTTCTTCTTTGCCACGGTTCTGTACAGTAGCTCCTATTTTCCTTTCCGATCCCAAATATGACCTAAACCCATTCAGTTTTGTCATTCGCTAACAGACTCCCGACACCTCAAATCTAAGAGAACCCGACAACTCTTCGCAACAGGTACACCTCTGCACTCTGGCGTACGTCTATGCGCTGACGGTGGGGGTGGGTGGGTGGTCCTGACGTCATCGCGCACGCTGCCTCGGCCCGTCCGTGTGCTGTATTCCCCCCTCCCACCTCACTTGTGGTGCCCGGATTGGCGCGGCGGATTTGAACTTTGTAAGCTGAGGGAAAGGAGCGGCGGAGGCGGTGTCTCCGCGAGGCGAGGCGGTTGACAGGCCGGCCTAGGAGAAGGCCGCGCGCGAGAGGAGAAGAGGGTAACGGTCGCTTGCGGGGGTGGGGGGTGGGGACGGGCAAGGTCCCAGGACAGTACAAAGCTTCCCCCCAGCCCCGCTTAAAACCCTTTCGGTCCCCTTCCCCGCCTTTATCCTTCCACAAAGCGCCACTTCGGGTGACCGTTGCTTTTAAATTCCCAAATTGCCCCTTGGACGCCTCTTTATTCTTATTCTTCCCCCGAGGCTAGGTTCTCCTTCCTTGCCCCTCCCCCCGGCCCCGTTTGTATCCTCGCAACAACAACCCTGCGAGTGAGGCTCAGGCCGAGGGGGGGCCGCCCCTCCCCGCTTCTCCTCCCCACCCCCCATCTTCGCAAGGTGCACTAAGCGGGCGGGGGTTGGGAACTTCTGTGGCACAACAAACCTGCGAGGGGGGCTTTGGCGGCCGCCCTGCTCCCCTCCCCCTACGATGTCCTCTAAGCGAGCTTCAGGGCTGGATCCTTGGAGGTTTTTAAGCAGAGGTGGGATAACCACCTGCCGTGGATGCTTTAGTTCAGGCATATCCAACAGGTAGATCGTGATCTACCGTGTTCCCCCGAAAAAAAGACACTGTCTTATATTTATTTTTCCTCAAGAAGACACACTATGGCTTATTTCCAGGGGATGTCTTATTTTTTAATTACGCGTCCAGCCTCACCTCTTCCATGGCGCCCTCCAGAACTGCACCTATCACTATGCCTTTATTATTATTATTATTATTATTATTATTATTATTATTATTATTATGTTGCGCAAATGCTTAGAAATCCTGCTACTGCTTATTTTATGGGTATGTCTTACTTTTGGGGAAACAGGGTACCGATAGATCACTGGACGTCTGCGGTAGATCACGGGTAGATCATTGGTTCCCCCCAAAGAAGGTGAACAACTGTGGCTTCCCTAAAAAAGCTCAACATTTTACCTCCTTCCTAAAAAAAAGCTCAACAACTTTGACCTGCCAAAAAGGGGGAGTAGATCACTGCCATTTTTAACTCTGTGAGTAGATCACAGTCTCTTGGGAGTTGGCCACCCCTGTTTAGTTGATATTCCGGCATTGCAGGGGGTTGGGCTAGATAGATGACCCTTGGGGGTCCCTTCCAACCCTACCATTCAATGATTCTATAACAGCCCTGTGAGGGAGGCTCAGGCTGGGAGGTGGCAGCAGCTGCCAAGGTCCCCAAAAACGTTTCATGGGTGAGTGGAGACTTCTTGAATCAGGGTTGTGCTGGTTGTGCTACTCTAATGTTTTTATTTGAGTATTTTGGTGTGTGGGTGTGGGTGTCCCCCCCGCTTTTTGCATTTCTATTTATTGTCTATATGTGTGAGCATTGTGCTTCAATGTACGTGTTAGAGATTTCACTCTTATTGTAAACCATTTTGAGAAGTTTTATATATAAGTGGACTTTAAATGATTAACCCTAAATAAAAAAAATATATTACATTAGGTTCAGAAGCAGTTTGCCGCAAATCAAAACTGGTGGTATTTTCCAGTGAGCTAATGCTTTTTAACTTTTGAATTTCTTTTAGGAAGATAACATAAAATGTCAAGGGAAGATGCCCGGGTCATCCCTGTGCGGGTGGCACTAAGGTGCCGTCCCCTTGTTCCTAAGGAACTTTCAGAGGGCTGTCAGATGTGTTTGTCTTTTGTCCCTGGAGAACAGCAGGTGAGGAAAGATTTGGAGAGTTTCTGTGTGTGTTTGTGTTTCATCTGCTCTGAAATGATGGGATTTCATTAAAGATTTCCCCTGACCCACTTCGGGTTATCATAGGAGGATGAAATTGCACATGTATAATGAATGATACATCTCTCCATAGGTAACATGGTAATTTGTAGCTCTGAACTCCTAACAGTTTCTCTGTTACTGGTGCTGGTGTTACTGGTGCTAACATGGAGTAATGTTCTCAAATCCTCAAGAGCTGATTTTGATAAGAGGTGAAACCGTAGCCCTCACTACTTCTCTTCCTTCCTCACAGGTGGTTCTGGGTAATGACAAAGCATTCACGTATGATTATGTCTTCGACCCATCCACTGAGCAAGAGGAGGTGTTCAACGCCTGTATTTCTCCCCTTTTAATGGGCATCTTCAAAGGTGAGAGCTGTTGAGGTGGAACATGTTGGGAACATCTTCAGTAGGATGTGCCGTGGAGGAAAGGTGGTGGCTAAGCTCTTTGGCCACAAAAAGCTTGCTATGTTTTAAAAGGTCCTGCATGCCATGCTGGCTGGACAGTAACTTGATACTTGGAAGTGGCATCTTGCTTTACTGGAATGTATTGCGTGGAGCATGTGAGACTGAAGGCACTGCAAGCTCAAATCCGGGGTGTGGGGGGACTTCTGTCCCACAAGCCTAATTTGCCCGCATCAGCCAAGCCTCACTGACCTGCCCAACTTGGGGTAGCACCCATAGCTTGTTCTTGATCAGGATCCCATCCAGGCACTGAGCCAAACCTAGTTAGTATCTGTAGTGAGGCTGCTCCAACTGCCTTCAGCCCCTGGGACCCGTGAAGATCACAATTTAGGTTGATTTGTGTGTGTGTAACAGAGTATGAAAAATAAAGAGACTTTCTTCCCTACAAGTTGTAAGAAAGATCGTAAAATCATAAATTAGCTGAGCAGCTGCTGAAAAATGTGCTGGTACTAGAGTTTCAGTAATATGCAGGTCAGGGTGGATTTTATTTAAATCAAATCGATTTATATCACTAGTCAGTAAGACTTGATTTAAATATTTTTATTTTTATTTTACAGAAAGACTCATTCTTGCTGGTATCATCTTAATATTTACAACCAAAGGAAGATTTTGTTTTGGGAATAATAAATTTTCAGAGTAGTTTTTACAGTTATGCCAAAAATTACGGATTTGCTTATACTGTTAGAAATAGATAGACAGTAATTATGAAATTATTGTAAGGTTTAATAAGTTACATATTTTTTGCTCCATAAGACGCATCTGACCATAAGATGCACCTAGTTTTTAGAGGAGGAGAACAAGGAAAAAAATATTCTGAACGAAACATTGGATGTATGATTTTTTTTGTGCAGGCTATAGCCATGGACATGCTATGTGATCTGATGGTGAATTTGGGGTGAGCCAGTGCAAAAATCCTGAGGATCCATGTGCTTTTATCTCCTCCCTCCCAGGCAGCCTCCTTTATCGCTAGCGTCCATAATCTCCCTCCTGATTGCTTGCCAATCTGCTGCTCAGCGGCTTCCTTTCAACACCCCCTTCCCTCTTTCTAAAAAGAAAAGAAAAGCACAGTCTGCTTTTTGCCCCTGGGCAATTTGGCTCCAGGGACCACACATTCGCTCCATAAGATGCACAGACATTCCCCCTTTTTAGGAGGAAAAAAGTGCATCTTATGGAGCGAAAAGTACGGTAACTGTTTATGCTGTATTGGAAGGAGAAAAATAATCATTTCCTTAATAACAATTTAAACAATTTATTTTACTTAAACAATAACATTATAGCATATGTTTCCATGTTTGTTAACTGATGTGGTTAAACGTTGTTTTTTTAAAAAACTTAGACTGAGTTTTAGCACATATGAAAAACTTAAAACAAATTCTTATTTCCTGATGAATAGTCGTTGGACTATAATGTAACTTAAATAGAAAACTATTTTTAGAAAGATTTTTCCTCCAAAAGCATTTTATTTCTAAAAATCTGGTTTAAAATTTAAAACTGCTTATATAAAACTGCTTATAGATGGTTGGACAGTGTTCGCGAAGCTACGAATATGAGTTTGACCAAACTGCAGGAGGTAGTGGAAGACAGGAGTGCCTGGCATGCTCTGGTCCATGGGGTCACGAAGAGTCGGACACGACTAAACAACAACATATATATCATTGATTTTTATCCATCCTGATGCAGGCTGATTAGGCTGCCTAGGGATTGATATATATTCAACTTGCTCTAGTCTGATTCTTGTCCTTGCTGTTATCAACACATGAAATACTGTTAAGAGGCACTTGTCGTCCTGGAAATGACCCTCACTTCTTTTTGCGTTCTTAATTCCACAGGATATAATGCCACGGTTTTAGCCTACGGCCAAACAGGATCTGGAAAAACATACTCCATGGGAGGTGCCTACACAGCTGACAAAGAGAACGATCCCACTGTCGGAATCATCCCTCGGGCAATAAAGCTTCTCTTCCAAGAAATGAAAGAGAGGGCGGAGTGGCAGTTCTTCCTGAAAGTCTCTTATTTGGAGGTAAAAGCCATCTATGCTGTCAATATTTTTGTAAAATAACAAAATTCCTTCAGTAGCACCTTGTTGTTGTTTAGTCGTTTAGTCGTGTCCGACTCTTCGTGACCCCATGGACCATAGCACGCCAGGCACTCCTGTCTTGCACTGCCTCCCGCAGTTTGGTCAAACTCATGTTCGTAGCTTCGAGAACACTATCCAACCATCTTGTCCTCTGTCGTCCCCTTCTCCTAGTGCCCTCAATCTTTCCCAACATCAGGGTCTTTTCCAAGGATTCTTCTCTTCTCATGAGGTGGCCAAAGTATTGGAGCCTCAGCTTCACGATCCGTCCTTCCAGGGAGCACTCAGGGCTGATTTCCTTAAGAATGGATAGGTTTGATCTTCTTGCAGTCCATGGGACTCTCAAGAGTCTCCTCCAGCACCATAATTCAAAAGCATCAATTCTTCGGCGATCAGCCTTCTTTATGGTCCAACTCTCACTTCCATACATCACTACTGGGAAAACCATAGCTTTAACTATACGGACCTTTGTCGGCAAGGTGATGTCTCTGCTTTTTAAGATGCTGTCTAGGTTTGTCATTGCTTTTCTCCCAAGAAGCAGGCGTCTTTTAATTTCGTGACTGCTGTCACCATCTGCAGTGATCAAGGAGCCCAAGAAAGTAAAATCTCTCACTGCCTCCATTTCTTCCCCTTCTATTTGCCAGGAGGTGATGGGACCAGTGGCCATGATCTTGGTTTTTTTGATGTTGAGCTTCAGACCATATTTTGCGCTCTCCTCTTTCACCCTCAGTGAAAGTTTTTATTTTGGTATGAGCTTTCGTGTGCATGCACACTTCGTCGGATACACTGAAACAGAATCCACCAAACCCTTATTTATATTCTGAAACAGAATCCACCAAACCCTTATTTATATTCAGAGGGTGGGGGGGTGGGGGTGATGGGAATGGGTAATGGGCTGATGGGAGTGGTAAATCTGTTGATGGCTGTTAACAACTGCTGATGACTGCAATTGGTCCTGGGGGGGGGAGCAAGGGCTGAGGCACTAAAGAAAGCTTGATCATGCACAATGAGATAAGAATCCAATGTCTTTATTCATCCCAGGTGGCTCCATGGTTTTAAGCTTGGTAAAGAGTTCCAATTCAGCAACTTCTCTTTCCAGTCTGTTCCTGAAATTTTTCTGTAATAAAACAGCTGCTTTGAGATCTTGTATAGAATGTCCTGGGAGATTGAAGTGTTCTCCTACTGGTTTCTCTGTCTTGTGGTTCCTGATGTCAGATTTATGTCCATTTATCCTTTGGCGTAGGGTTTGGCCTGTTTGTCCAATATAGAGAGCTGAAGGGCACTGTTGGCATTTGATGGCATACACAATGTTGGAAGATGAGCAATTAAATAGTCCTGAGATGGTATGTTGGATGTTGTTGGGGCCAGTAATGATGTTGTCCGGGTGTATGTGGCAGCAAAGTTGGCATCTGGGTTTATTGCAGGCTCTGGTACCAGTGTCCATGTTAAGTCTGGTGGTTGTATTATTGTGGGTGAGGAGTTGTTTAAGATTGGGTGGCTGTCTGTAGGCAATGAAAGGTCTTCCTCCCAGAGCTTGAGAAAGGGAGCTGTCATTGTCCAGGAGAGGCTGTAGATCTCTGATGATGCGTTGTGCTGTTTTAACTTGGGAGCTGTATGTGATGACTAGTGGTGTTCTGTTATTTTCTTTTTGGGGTCTGTCTTGCAGCAGGTTCTCTCTAGGTATCAGTCTGGCTCTGTTGATCTGTTGTTTAACTTCATCAGGTGGATATTTTAGTTCTAAAAAGGTTTGCTGTAGATCTCTTAGGTGAGATTCTCTGTATGTAGAGTTGAAACAGATGCGGTTGTAACGTAGGGCCTGGCTGTATACGATGGATTGTTTGGTATGTTTGGGATAGTAGCTAGAAGCATGTAGATATGTTTGTCGGTCAGTTGGTTTTCTGTATAAGGTGGTGTCTATACGTCCATCCTGTATTTTTATAGTAGTGTCCAAAAATGTATTTCTTGCATAGATTGGTTCATTGTTAGGTTGATGGTGGGGTGAAAGTCATTGAATGTCTGGTGGAAGGTTTCCAGGGTCTGTTGTCCATGTGTCCAGATAATAAAAGTATCGTCAATGTATCGTAGGTACAAGAGAGAAACGTTGTTCTAAATCTGCCATGTGAAGATGTTGGCATACTGTGGGGCCATGCGGGTTCCCATGGCTGTGCCACTGATACAAAATATTTTTGTAGTTTTAAGAGCAGTTGCAGTGTAGGGCCAAAAATCTGCTTCTCCCTCACCTTGAAATCAAAGCCTCAGGGCCAAAATTACTTAAGAATTTCGTTGAGGTTGGGATCAAATGCCTCTGGGCAGGGATGGGCATTTGTCCAGTCAAAAAAGATTTGATTGGACAAGCATTTTCTAAAGCATTAACTTTATTGAAAACAACAACAAAAGACAACCCTTTAATCATCAACAAGCTTGATATCTGCAAATTACTAAAGCAAAATAGTTTAAACTGTTAAATCCATTGATTTCAGTGGGTCTACTCTAGGTGATGGCCAACTAAGTCACGCCCAATGAAGTGAACAGCTTTTCTTTTTTAAAAAAATATGAAATATAATCAATGTTGCAGAAGTCCAACAATGGAGAGGGCAATGGCCTTTTTCTACTGTTTCCCCCCAGTGTCTTGTATTCTGAGACACAGTGCCTTTGATATGGTGAAGCAGCATGTAGACAGAATCATAGAATGGTTGAGTTGGAAGGGACCATGATGGTCATCTATTCCACCCCCCTGCAATGCAGGAATATGCAGCTGTTTCAGCATACTGTACTGTGTTGCTGAAAATGTGCTTGTGGCTCCATAAACTGACTTGGGTTACTGTGCTGAACCATTAAAGTTTCTCCTTCCTGTAGATTGTACTGGAGCTTAACACTCCCATTCCCGGTTCCCTTGCAAAGCTGTGACTTCCAAAGGGTTTACTGCAGGAATACAAAAGTTGTGGTGATTCTGTTCTGTTTGGCACTTGAGATGCGTCAAACCTCTCTTCCAATCTGCTACCTTTTCTTCCTCAGATCTATAACGAAGACATCCTAGACCTCTTGGCACCAGCCAAAGAGCGGACAGCTCAAATCAGCATCCGTGAAGACCCCAAGGAAGGCATCAAGGTGGAGTCCCTGTCAGGATTTGTTATTTTTATAGAACGGTGCAGCATGTCATAGAGACAAGGCTGGTAGTGTCAAATAGATCCTGCCCTGTTCTGTGGCAGACGCATGAAAGCTTTTTTGTTGGCGGGGCGCAGCGGGTCTGATTGAAATAACCATTCAACTTAACTTTTAGCTTTCCTGTGTGTCAGCTCAGCGGCCTCAACAACCCTCTGGCTCATGAGGAGACCCTCTCCAGAGCCAAAGAGGTCGTCTTCGGGCTCTGTGGAGGGTCTCCTCCCGAGCAAGGAGGACTCTCCAGGGTGCTCCCCATTTTATGTGATTTCACATTTGCACGCAGTGGGGAGTCTACCTGTACTGTACACTTACTAGTCAGGGCCTCAAACAGGGCCTTTCCAGTCCTATCTAGAGATGCAGGAGACTGAACCTTCCTTTTCAAGCCAGGACAATGACATGCCTTGCTCTTTTTCCCAAAGAGAAGGGACCTGTCCTGCTCCCTACACTGCTGGGCATGCCAAACAGCTAATATAGCCTATGAATTCTCATAACAGACTCCTTTAACCAGAGGATGGCTAGGCCGAAGCTTGAACACAGACTAGCAGTGCTCTGATTGCCCTAGATGGTTCCAATTACGTCTGGACACAGAAAACACCCGTAACAAAAGCTTGGTAGGATTTTTTTGAAAGGTGCTGTTGATGAAGCGAAGCGAAGCAAGAAAAACATTTCCTCCCCGTTTTCTCTCTTGATACAGATTGTGGGGCTCACCGAGCACGTGGTGAATTCTGCTCAAGAGACCACCCTGTGCCTGGAGCAGGGGAACAACTCTCGAACGGTGGCTGCCACAGCCATGAACACCCAGTCATCACGCTCTCACGCCATCTTCACCATGACCATCGAACAGAAAAGCAAGAATGAGACGTAAGCAAAGGCGTTCAGACAACCTGTTCTCTTAAAAGGGCTTCAGGCATGGTCCATTGAAGGAAGGTTTGGGGTTTGCTGCCCGTGAGTGTGTGTTTTAGCACCTTGAGACTGCTTAAGGGAATATGCCTTGCTTCAAGACAATGAGGGCAGAAAAAGTGGAAGTTGATAACTGATTAAGGAGATCTCTTGGCATATTCGAAATGGTGCCTATCGAATGACTATGTCATGGGAGAATGGAGCAAACTTGTTTTCTCTTCCTGGAGATAAAACCGGAAGCAATGGCTTCAGATTACAAGAAAAGAGAGTCCGATTAAACATCAGGAAGAACTTTCTGACAGTAAGAGCTGTTTGACAGTGGAACAGACTCTTACTAGAAGTGGTGGACTCTCCTTCCTTGGAGGTTTTTAAACAGAGGTTGCATGGTGATCTGTCATGTGTGAGCTAGCTGAGATTCCTGCATTGCAAGGGGGTTGGACTAGATGACTCTTGGGGGTCCCTTCTGGCTCTACAGTTTTATGATTCTTTGATTCCCCAACCTAGTGCCTACCAGATGCTTTGGACTGCAGCAGCTGTGCTGACTGCGGCTGATGGGAGCTTTAGCCCAAAACATCTGGAGGGCAGCAGGTTGGGGAAAGCTGGATTCTTGTTACAGCCTCAGGGTTTTTTGTTCATTGCTGTGTGAGTGAAATGCTCCTATTTCTGGCTTAGGAACACCAGTTTTTGTTCCAAGTTGCACCTCGTAGACCTTGCTGGTTCAGAAAGGCAAAAGAAGACCAAAGCAGAAGGTGATCGACTTCGGGAAGGTGAGTGGTAAAAATTTCTGATGGCATGGTAAGTTTGTGCCCACGGTGGTAGAGTTTTTAAGGACTGTGATCTGTTCTGTGTTAGAAATCCTCACTTCAAAGGGGAATACACCTTGTTTTTAGAAATAGCTGTTAAGGCCTGCCTAATTTAAGATCAATTATTTCTATGGCCTCCTTCTTCTTCTTCGCTCTCTAAACTACCATCTCAAGGCAATTTACACATAAGATAATTAAAAACAGCCAAGAACACAAAAACAATACATTTAAAGCAAGATTAAACCCCTAATTAGTGGTCAATAATGATAAATACACATTTATCCAGCTCAGGAAATCTGTGAACAAAAATATAGCATATGCATAAAATTTGTCATTCTTATCTATTGGTTTATACCCACATCCATCCAATTGTCCCATACAACCATTTTTTCCACGATTGTTAGAGTTCCACACTGAGTCAATTTAGCATGGGAGAATTGGTCAAATAATTTTTATTAGCCATTATGTTCCATAACTTTCTAACTTGACAAGATTGTTTCAAGAGAATCCTAGGTTTTAATATATTTTGATCCTAATGCTGTCCATTCAGATAAAGGAGCTATAGTCTAGGATTGCTCAATTCGGAAAATTATCCCTAATTTTGGATTTTCAGTGTCTAGTATTTGACAGTAAATAAGCTTGACAATATGGTTCTGGAAGGGTTCCTTCAAACTCTACAATTCTACAAGTGTTGATCTCGGCTCCCCATCTCTTCCCCCTTTTGCGTGTGTGCATGTTTAGGGATCAACATCAACAAAGGACTCCTCTGCCTGGGGAATGTCATCAGTGCTCTTGGAGAAGAAAGCAAGAAGGGCAATTTTGTCCCTTATAGGGACTCTAAGTTAACACGCCTTTTGCAAGGTAAGAGGGGGAAGCAAAAAGTCTACCAGGGAATCATCTTGTGTCTCTGAAAACCTCCTTTCATCTCCCAAAAGTAGTGGGGGATTTTTTACCTAAAGAGTCGTCCTATTTTTCTCCCTTCAGATTCATTGGGAGGTAATAGCCACACCTTGATGGTGGCCTGTGTGAGCCCAGCAGATTCGAACCTCGAGGAGACTTTGAATACCCTTCGATATGCCGATAGGGCCAGAAAAATTAAGAACAAGCCGGTAGTGAATATTGACCCTCAGACAGCAGAGATCGGCCGGCTAAAACTGCAGGTGTGTCTGTGGGCTACTAGATTTGGAGGGGGGGCAGAGGAGTTGGCTCCAGAGATGGGGGTGGTGGGGTTGTGAGCCGAAGATGCAGGCCAGTATTGATGCTTACTTGAAAGAGCTGCCACAGAACCACAGCCTGGATTTTCCGATTGGGTAAGAAACAGTTAAAAGTACCACCTTTCTCTCCTCCAGGTCCAACAGCTGCAGGTGTTACTGCTGCAGGCTCACGGAGGGACCCTTCCTGTGTGTATTGGGTGAGGACTGCTGGCCAACAACACACGTGACACTCTTCAGTGCTAAAGGCAGCCTGTACCTCTTCATAAACATTCATTATTGCAGACCTGGCCAATGAAAGCACTGGTGCAGAGATCTCCGCAAACATAATTGGCAAAGCTTTGTCTGGCCTCAAGGCTTGAATTGATGAGATGCACTTGGAAAACTGCTGCCCTATTTAAGAGAG
Organism: Zootoca vivipara; assembly: GCF_963506605.1. Lineage (NCBI taxonomy): Eukaryota > Metazoa > Chordata > Lepidosauria > Squamata > Lacertidae > Zootoca > Zootoca vivipara. Next base: position 49,339,343 of record NC_083288.1, read on the forward strand.
CACTGAAAGTTAATACGTTGCCAAGACTGAACATCCAAATGCTGCTTGACTTTGAATTTTTTGACTGCGGGATGTGTCATGCTTTTTCTTAAGCATACAAATCTAATTAACAGACTTCTGGATACAAATCCAGGTCTGGTGCTGCTGCTTTTTCTGTCTTTCCCAAGCTCCTCTTATTCTTCCTCTTGTTTCAAACCTGCTTTGCATCTTGCTTTCTGTCAAAACCCCATTCTCTAAAAACATGCCTGAAAACCCCACATCTGCCCTGCTCTTCCTGAGCCTCTGCAAGCCTTCCCTCTTCTGTGGCTCCTTGTAAGTTTTTCTTTTTTCTTTTTTCTTTTTCTTCTTTGTTTTCGTTACCTGCACTTATTGCTGTCCAATTGGAGTGATTTGAGTGGTCCATTTTCCATGCAAGGCTCCCTCCCTTTCATGGAAAACACACAATGCTGTACCCACAGAGCTACATGAAAAGCACTATCTTAGTTAGCCAACCCAAATTTGCACTAACATCCTGCTCATTTGAGCGGGTAGGATTAGGCAAGGTGTGTGTGTGTGTGTGTCATTTCTCTGACATCATTGTGCCATTTAGAGGCACCAGAAATGCTTTCAAGTCCCAGTGCAAATCTGGGCACAAGAATCTCAGCTCCCTTCCAGTTTGGGGCTGGGAACAAGGGGATTGCCTTTTGTTTCTTTCTATGAAAAAAACAATTATACTGCAATTTCATTAAAAAAATTCAAAGCAGCTTATCACTATTATACACACACACACATGCAATAAAAGCAACACAAAGATTTAAAATTGTACATCACTAGCTAACAATTACAGAAAGTGTTTTTCTTAATGGTCTGCATAAGCCTGATGGCATAGAAATTTCTTTAGCAAACAAGTTACCAGTAATATAGAAAATGCCTGCAGTTGCACTACTTTGATTTGAAAATGCATGGAAAGCAGTGAGATGATTCTTTCTAAGTGTGTCTGAAGCCTGGGCAGAGCCCATTCTCTGAAGATATTCTGGCGAGTGGCAAGGTGGCAATTTCTGAACCCCCATGGCAAACCTGTTGTTCATGCACTACCCGGAAGGGGGTTATTCCGCAGTTTTGAGAATAATGGAGGAGAAAACTTCTAGTGTGTTATTCTGTGACATGAAATAATTTTAAACTCATACTTAAGATACTTTTTCTAGCAGATGCAGCCTTGTCCTTCCTTGGATTTACTTTTAACTCACCCTTCCAGGAATCTGGGTTCTTTTTTTCTTCTTGAATGAGATAAAACTTCCTTAGTGTGCTGGATGCAGGCAGATTACTAGCCAATAAACCACTTAAGAGGCTTTGTTACAACTGAGCGGTATATGAAGTTTGTTAAATAAATAAATGCTTCTTGCTTAAACTTCCAGTGGTGAGCCCTCAGAAAACCTGCAATCTCTGATGGAGAAAAATCACTCCCTCGCGGAGGAAAATGAAAAACTAAGCCGTGGCCTCAGTGAAGCAGCAGGCCAGCTTGCCCAGATGCTGGAAAGAATAATTGTGGTAAGGCCTCAGATATTGGGGGTGGGGTGGGGGCTGGTGGCAATGACACCTTTTTGTGGCATAGGCATGACTTCCCATCAGTGAGTTCAGAAAGAGGGCTATTCTGTTGCCAAAAATGCAGTCTTGTGACTTCATTTAAGTGTTTAGGAATTATTATTTTTTAAATGCGGTGGTGGGAGCAATTATTGAAATTCCTGGCTGGTTTTTATGTATGGGTGATTGCCATTTTGTGTGTGTGGGGGGGTCCCGTTCCTGGCCCCCATTCTTCCCTGTTCAGGTCCATATGCACATGCCTAAAATGGTCGCTGTCTGTACTCATTGGAACATAATCGTAACATGAGACCTATTCAGAGTTAGACCCATATTGTTACTGCTTAAGTCAGTGTGGTCTAGTGGTTAGAGCAGGCTTCTTCAACTCGGCCCTCCAGAGGTTTTGAGACTACAATTCCCATCATCCCTGACCACTGGTCCTGCTAGCTAGGGATCATGGGAGTTGTAGGCCCAAAAACATCTGGAGGCTGAGTTTGAGGAAGCCTGGGTTAGAGTGTCAGACTAGGACCTGGGAGACCAAGGTTCAAATCCTCACTCAGACAGGAAGTCCAATGGGTGACCTTGGGGGCCAGCCACTGCCTCTCAGCCAAATCTACCGCACAGGCCTGTTTTGGGGATTAAATGAGGGCAGAACCATGTATGCCACCTTGAGCTCCTTGGAGGGGGAAAAAGGGATATAAATGCAACAAACTAAACAATAATAAATTTAGCTGACTGTGCCCAATTCCGAACTGCAACCACCTGGGGTCAAATACGCCACCTGGCCACCACCTCCTAAGCCAGCCACTTTCAACCTGGTGCCCTCCAGATGTTTCTCGACTCCCAACTCCCATCATGCCCTGCCAGCATTGCCAGTGGCTGAGGACGATGGAGTTGTAGTCACATCCTTTGGTTTAATTCACAACTATCCCATGATGCACAACCTGCTTCCCACTTTCTGCAGACGGAGCAGCAGAACGAAAAGATCAGCACAAAGGTGGAAGAGCTCCAGAAACATGATGCGTAAGTAGTTGTTCTCTGTGTATACTCTTAGCTGTTCAAAATGCAGACCGATTGCTCATGGGGCTGGCTACGTCTAAAATGCAGGAAGTGAGATTGGTGGGTTGCTTTGAAGGGCACTTTTGGGCATGGGGATGGGCAGCAAAAGTTAAAAACAAGTGTTGTATTATGAAGCAGGAGGAATAAATAAATAATCCACGTGTAGGTCAGTTAGAGCAGGATGTGTCTTTTCAATCAAGCATCTGCAAGGCATAAAACTAACACCGACCTGTGAGTAAGTTCTTGTGGGACTGGATTTCAGGTTGAAACTCGACCTGCAGAAGCTGCTTGAGGCTCTGGAGGACCAAGAACTAAAAGAGCACGTGGAGCTCATTCGCCACCTGCAGCAAGTGATTGTCCAGTTTCTGGTAAGTATCCCCTTTGGGGACACGAGGACGTTTCATGGTTGACAGAACCCGCTTCTTCTTCTGCCTTCCCAATTTGGGGAATAAGCAAGAAGCATTTCAGACATTCTGTGTTGGTGGCTTCCGGAGAAGTTCAAAAGTGGACTAAGCAGCACCTTTTTGTTTGGGGTGAGATCTTGCTGGTGTTTGCAGCATGTTACATTTCGAACTGCATAGAGCAGTTGGCAGACCATAGGACTGTCTTGTGGCGCCAGGCAAACCTTGTGTGTTCTCTGCAGTGTGAAACCCCTGCTGGCGTTACGGACATGGACACGTCTGATCAAGACTCCAGTGCTGTAAGTAAGAGGCCTCCTGACTTGATGCGAATCCTGTGTTTACTTTTCAATGCGTGGCTAGCGGTTTCTTGGCAACAGAACCCCAGCTACAATAAGGGACTGGTGGCACCTTTATTTACAAGATTTTTAGAGACCACTTAAAGAGCTCTCTAATTGGTACGCAGATAAGATTGTAGAAAGACAAACTACACAAAACATTTTTAAAAAATATATATCCAGATTTTAGTTAAACCTTTGCCTCTCTCCCCTAGGTGTCGGAAGGTGACCTGGATGCTCAAGGGTCCTCTGAGGAATATGCCACTCGGCATGCTCTCCACCAAGCTCAGATGTCCAAAGAGCTGCTTGAGCTCAACAAAGCCCTGGCTCTGAAGGAGGCCTTGGCAAGAAAGATGTCTCAGAACGACAGCCAGTTGGAGCCCATACAATGCCAATACCAGGTAACAGCAGCTGGCCAGGAAGGAGTAAGCATCTATACACACAGTGGGCTGCTTGACAGGGTGCCTAGCAAGCCACAGGAGGGCAGCATCTCCTTTTCTTAGGTGGAGATGTGGCCTGTTGGAAAGAAATGGCTGTAGCCAGATCGGGGGGGGGGGGCGCTTTTAGTGGGGTGCTGAAAAACGTATGTATGTGTGTTTCAATCAAGACCAGCATCAAGGACCTTGAAATGGAGGTGGCCAAACTGCAGAAGGAAAAAGAAGACCTGGTCCTTGGCATTCATATGACGAAGAAGGATGTCAGCCAAGCAAAGTAAGAGGCACCTAATCGGGAGCTGGGGGGGGGGAGGTAGTTGACTTCATGACTACAAGGCTGCGGTGTTCATTTCAGACTCAGCGAACGGCGCAGGAAGCGGCTTCAGGAGCTGGAAGGGGAAATGGCAGATCTGAAGAAGAAGCTGAAGGAGCAGTCGAAGCTCCTGAAGATGAAAGAATCCAATGAGCAGACAGTGTGCAAACTGAACCAGGAGATCCGGGTATGTAGTAGTAAAAATAAATAGATAGATAAATAAATTGTTATTTATACCCCACTCATCTGGCTGGGTTTCCCAGCCACACTAGATGGCTCCCAACAGAATATTAATAATAATAAAAAAGTGACAAAACGTCAAACATTAGAAACTTCCCTAAACAGGGCTGCCTTCAGATGTCTTCTAAAAGTCAGATAGTTGTTTATTTCCTTGACATCTGATGGGAGGGCGTTCCACAGGGCAGGCGCCACTACCAAGAAGGCCCTCTGCCTGGTTCCCTGTAACCTCACTTCTCGCAGGGAGGGAACCGCCAGAAGGCCCTCCAACACTTTGAATTGTGCTCGGAAACGTAACGCCCAGAGGGTACAATGAGAAAGATAATGGGGTTTGTGGTGTGGATAGACAACAAGGTTGCCATTTTATTGGTCCGTGTTTGATAGACACTGTAACTGTATAACTTGCACTTTAGATGTGTGTTTATAATCTTAATAATATAATAATTTTTTTAAAATAAATTTTTATTTATACCCCGCCCTCCCCAGTCAAAAACCGGGCTCAGGGTGGCTGACACCAACAGAACCACAATAAAACATAAAAACAATTAATTAAAATACAGATTAAAATACAGTATTAAAATTTAAAGTGCAGCCTCATTTCAAGTAGGCCATAAATCCAAGCCATGAGGGAGAAAAACACAGGGGTCAGGCTGAGTCTAACCCAAAGGCCAGGCGGAACAGCTCTGTCTTGCAGGCCCTGCGGAAAGATGACAAATCCCGCAGGGCCCTGGTCTCCTGGGAAAGAGCGTTCCACCAGGTTGGGGCCAGTACTGAAAAGGCCCTGGCTCTAGTAGAGGCCAATCTAGCCATCTTATGACTCGGGATCTCCAGAATATTATTATTTGTGGACCTTAAGGTCCTCCGCGGGGCATACCAGGAGAGGCGGTCCTGTAGGTACGAGGGTCCCAAGTCGCATAGGGCTTTAAAGGTCAAAACCAGCACCTTAAACCTGATCCTGTACTCCACCGGGAGCCAGTGCAGCTGGTAAAGCACTGGATGAATGTGATCCCACGGCCGGGACCCTGTAAGGAGCCTCGCCGCGGCATTCTGCACCCGCTGGAGTTTCTGGGTCAGCTTTAAGGGCAACCCTGCGTAGAGCGAGTTACAATAGTCAAGCCTGGAGGTGATCGTCGCATGGATCACTGTGGCCAGATCGGGGCGAGAGAGGTAAGGGACCAACTGCTTGATGCGGCGGAGATGGAAAAATGCCACCTTTGCTGTGGATGCAACCTGCGCCTCCATGGAAAGCAGTTCCTCCATCTTAGGAAAGCAGTTCATTCTTACCCTGACTGCCATTATGTTTCTCAGCTACTGTTTAAAAGCAACAGCAACTTGTTTAAGTACCAAAATAAAAACTTAGTTGGTCTTTAAGGTGCTTCTGAAGGAATTTTTTTGTTTAAGTTTGAATGCTTGTTTTTTCAGTCATGAGAGCTAGAAAAACCAAGAAATTTTGAATGGGATTCTTGGGACTTTTAACAAGTTATCAAGGTTGTTGTAAAGAAACTAAGGATTTGGAATTGAGCTTATTTCCTGAAGTCCTCCGAGCTTGAACTCTCTTGTATCCCAGCATGCTCCAAAAAATTTCAAGGCTTCTAAGAATCTAGGCATCTCAGTGTTTGTTTCAGCGATAGGCAATGTGGTTCCCTCAAGATGTCAAACTTTCCCTCCCGTCATCCCTGACCTTTGGCTGTGCTGAGGCCAGTGGGAGTTGGGAGCCCTCCAGCATCCGGCTACAACTGCTGGGTAGATTCTCACCCAAGGCCTTTGTTCCTTCTCCAGGCGATGAAGAATCAACGTGTTCAGCTGATACGTCAAATGAAAGAGGACTCTGAGAAGTTTAAGCAGTGGAGGCAGCAGAAAGACAAAGAAGTCATCCAGCTGAAGGCACGGGTGAGTCGAGCGTCAACACTGAACTTTAGCAGAAGAGTCCTGCAGCCGCTGGGTGTTCTCACCCAGTGGCCAGCCAGATGCTCCAAGGGGAAGCCCACAAGGAGGAGCTGAACGCAATGGTACTCTCCCAACTTGTGATTGTAGGCAGGCAGCCTCTGACCCTGGAGCTGGAATATAACCACCGTGGGACTCAGTCTGACTCAGATAAAAGTCTGACTTGGATAAAATAGTCAAAAGCAGCTTCCAAAATTGAAGGACAGGCAAGCAAGAAATCCCTTCCACTCTCAAAGGGAAGGCGAACTGGGCTCCAAAAGCCACAGAACAGACAAAACTCTACAGTATTAGCAAAACTTGTGGCTAAATAAAAATAAGCAAAGACCTGGTGGGCTCTGGCACCGAGATGCTGTCTCTCTTTGATCCCTCCAAATTCTCATGTCTTCTGATTCACTCCTTTCTCCCCAAGATTTAGTTGTTTAAATGACTTTCAAGAGCAAATTCCTGTAAAAGAGGTGTTTTATTTTACATTAATTGTTTTGGAGGAGGGACATTATCTGTACGAGAACCTTATCTGTACAAGCAGCCTCATGAAGGTCAGTCAGAGTCACTAACAAGCTGCCTTCATCCTGCTGCATGATCTCAACTTGTCTAAAGTCTTGCCAAGCCTTCTGTTTCTCATGATTCACCAGGGTCCAGCCAGCCAAACATTTCTGCCATTAAAGCAGACCTTTGATCCTGCCCTAAATCATTAGCCAGTTCCCTTGGACAAGTTTGCTATCATTCCACACCAGTTTCCAAACATGCAAATCCACTCCACTCCATACTTGCAAATCTTCCCCCTCCCCCCAAAAAATACCTGAGCAACTTCCAGTATTATCACTTAAGCTGCTGCTTTCTATGTTCCTTATAACAGTTCCGTGTAATTAAACTGTTTGGCTGTGGCTCTCTCTAGTCTTTCTTGAGACACCGCGGATCGAACCTGCTCCTCCCGCCCCCCACGAGCAATGGTCCTTCCCCATTTGAGTTTGGATTGTCCAGGGTTCTGTTTTCCAAGCATTTCAAATTACTTGATGGGGTCTCTAGAATACGGGTGGATTTAATGCCTCTATAAAAGTGGGTCACAAGGCTTGCTAAGTTTGAGTGCGGACCATAGCAGGTCAGCCATTTTGACTCTTGTCTTTCAGGATCGCAAGAGGCAGTATGCACTTGTCAAACTAGAGCAAGACTTCCAAAAGCAAGCCACTGTCCTACGGCGAAAGGCAGAGGAGGTGAGTGGCCTTGGACAGCCATTCCCTTCCACCTTGTGAAGCACCACTGTTTTTAAAAGAATCTACAGAGATTAGACAGGCTGAGACTTTGAATGCTTTGGGCAGAGACAAGGGACAGGTCCCGAGGTTAGAATTCCCCAATTCAGTAAATCAGAAGTGGGGGAATAGTGTACAAAGCCCTTCCCTCCCTCTGATTGTGGTGTTAAATGGAGTATGCTTGACTTAATTTTGCCTCTAGGATTCATAGTTTAAACCAGGGCTGGAGAACTGGTGGCCTTCCAGACATGGCCAGCCTCCAACTCCCAACAGCCAGCCTGGCCAAAGGTCAGGGGTAATGAGCTGTATTCAACAAGAACTGGAAGGCCACAGGTGGTTCTCCTGTCCTGGTTTAAGACACTAACTTTGCTGGGAAGCCTAGCATAGAGTGGAGGTCAATGGGATAGTAAGTAGAGGATAGGTAGCAGCTTTCTTGTAATCTTCAATGAGTTAACCTCAGTCCTGCATTGCAGGGGGTTGGACTAGTTGGCCCTTGGGATCCCCTCCAACTCTACAATTCTATGATTCTAAGTTCTTGCTTACACCTTTGTAATTCTTCATTTGTCCTCGTCAGCCATGCTGGCTGAGGCTCTTTATTTTAAAGCAAAATAAGGCTCTTTTATTGTAAAGCAAAATGTAGGAAAACATCAAATCTCTTCTCGGAGAGCATTGATGCTTACATTTTTATCCCACCCTTCTGAGGCAGAGGTAGGAAACCTCTGGCTGTGGGTTGCAGGGCCGATTCCCCCAAACCACACCCACCTGCCGCACTCCTGAAGTCATAAGTGACGTCGGACGAGGCAGGCAAAGACACGGCTGTGAAGGAACAATTGGGAGCTTAGACTGCTCCCAGTTGCTCCTTGGCTAGCTGGGTTTGCTGACAGCGAGCCCTTTTTGAAGACGCTTCAGGCATGGTTTGGATGCAAGCTGCCCTTGCAGAAGGATATCCTCCCCCTTTTGCACTCAGTTTTGGATCTGAAAATGGACAAGTTCAAAGGGACTCTCTGTCAGCACCGGTCAACTGATAAGTGCCGATAGGGGGCCCCTTTGAATTTGTTCCATCTCTGTTGAAAATGGCCTGTGGAGGGTTGGTCAGCTCTTGATCCGACCCTTGGGCGATAGAAGCCCCCCCCCCCTCACCTCCAGCTCTTCATCCTCCTAAAAGCCCAGGGGGGGGGCTAGCTTTGGAGAGTGGCTATCCTAAGGTCACTCGGCGAGCTTCATTGCCAAGCAAGGGATTTTGAAAGTTTGTGCCTTGGGTCCTATTTAAACACACCAGCCTCCACCCCTCTCTCACAGGCCGCTGCTGCCAACAAGCGCTTAAAGGATGCTCTCCAGAAACAGCAAGAGGCTACCAATAAGCGAAAAGAGAATGTCAACCGCGGGATTGAGGGAGTTGCTGCTCGGGTGAAGGTAGGAGCCGTATCTCTCCTTGTTTCTGCTCAGGGCAGATTCACAGTGCCTCAGGTGGCTTATTCCAGGGGAGAGGCAAAGTTGGCTTGCAGGCGACTTGGGAGGGGTTCTGGCCACCTTTCCACCGACCTTCTGTCGTAACCAGCTTCCATCTTGCGCAGAGCTGGCTGGCGAACGAAGTGGAGGTTCTTGTTAGCATCGAAGAGGCTCAGCGTCACCTCAACGACCTCCTGGAGGACCGGAAGACCTTGGCGAAGGAGATTGCCTCACTTAAAGAAAAGCGAGATGCCGGGGAGAACCTCCCGTCAAAATACAAGGTGGGCAGTGATGCAGGCTGCAGTGGAAAGGGGGGTAGGGAGGGAAGGGACCGTGTGTTCTATCTAATCCACTTTCTCTCTTTGGTGATGGGGTCTTCAGATGCAGGAAATAGGCCACTTTCCAAAGTGGGCAGGGCTACAGGCAAAAGTGGGTGGAGCAATGAGTGTGAATTCTGCCTTTGCAGAGTGGAGCTAATTTCTACTCTTACTTGTGCAGCCCTCTACATTATATCTAGGTAGACTCCCAGTGGGCAGATAGAAAGGCTTTGGGGGCTGCATTTGGCCCCCAGATCCCCCACCCCTGCTGTAAAGGGTGAGTTTTCTCATTCTGCACTGGAGGCAGGAGATCTTCCAGAGGCTGGTTCTGCTCCCCCACCATGGCAGATCCCCTCCCAGAGGGGAAAAATCAAGGTCTTGCCTTGCTGGAAACAACTGCTGCTGCTTCTCTTAGAGTTAAACTGTCACATCTTCTGAACTGAGTCCCACCTCACCTCCATGGGGAGGGAGCTCCTCTCCCTGTTCTCTGCTTATTTTCTGATTCTGTTCCCATCCTCCTTTTACAGAGGCGCACATTTTCCCATAAAGCGGTGGAAATGGAGCATTCCATCGCCAAGCAAATAGAGAGCCTGGAAACAGAGATGGAGCTCAGGTATGGGGGGGGGGGGGTTCAAGTCTCAGAAGAAGCAAAGCCACAACAAAGAGTGTAATAAAAGCTCCTCTAGCTCAAGCTGGAGGCTAATCTAGCCTGGTGTAGGAATTTAGAGGTATACGATCTCCAATATATAACCTTAATTGACTAGCACCTATTGGCTCTTATAGTCCATTGGTTTTCTAAACCCCTTTTAAGGCTGTCTGAGCTCTGGTGTTAATCATCTCATGGTTATAAATTCTATAGTTTTAACTATGCATTGCAGAGGGTGGACTAGATGACACTTGGGGTCCCTTCCAGCTCTGCAGTTCTACAATTCTTCTATTTGCTGTTGCTGTTGTGTAACATTCATCTTCTTGTTCTGAAAACATCTGGGAAAGCTTATTGTGGCTGTTTCCTGTGGAAAGGGGGTAAGAGGTGGCAGATTCAGGAGGTGCTGAAGTTTCCCTCTCAGTCCTGCAGTCATCCATCTGCCATTCTGCTGCATCATCTCTGGACCACAGCAGGTCTCTTAGGAAATTAACCCCAGCCTGGCAGACTAAGCAACTGCCTATTCACCCAGGGCTGCTGCTGCTGCTGCTGCTGCTGCTGCTGCTGCTGCTGCTGCTGCTGCTGCTGCTCTGGTCACAGTTCATCCAACACAAGCAGGGGCCAAATTGCCCAAGTTCCCCAAACGACCTGCTCTCTTGGCAAATCCCATGCGAATTCATGCGTTGGCTTCTTCCCCCAAAGGAGCGCCCAGATTGCTGACCTGCAGCAGAAGCTGCTGGACGCAGACGCCGGCGACCGCACCAAGCAGCGCTGGGAGAGCATCACCAACCTTGCGGAAGCCAAGTGTGCCATCAAATACCTGATTGGTGAAGTAAGCTTGAGTGGCAGCAGAGGAGGTGGGCGGGAACAAAGAGGCCGCTCTGGAATGGAACCAGGGATTCGAGCCTCTAGAACAAATACGAGGCCTCGGGGGTGGAAGGGGCAGTGACACAGTGGCTGACTGCACCCAGTGTGTGGCAAAGTGGCGGTGGAGCCGCCAAGTTGGGGGCAACCCTCCTAGCTTCTGCTGTTTGACATCTCAACTCTTTCTCAAAGATGGCTCTGTACCTTTCCTGTGCTGAATGAGCACAATGATGCCAAGTGGCAAGATAATATTTTTATTATTTGTACCCTGCCCACCTGACTGGGTTGCCCCAGCCACTCTGGGCAGCTCCCAACAAATACAGAAGCACAATAAAACATCAAACATTAAAAACTTCTCTATATGGGGATGTCTTCAGATGTATAGTTGTTTATCTCCTTGACATGTGGCGGGAGCGAGAAGGCCCTCTGCAACTTGACTTTTTGCAGTGAGGGAACTGCCAGAAGGCCCTTGGTCCTAGATGCAAATTCTTCAGCATGACGCCTTTTAATATTGTGCACTCTCTCTCTCTCTCCACCCCCCCCTCCCCGGCATGTGTGTATTTCAAAGCTGGTCTCCTCAAAAGTGGAGAATGGGAAACTGGAGAACCGTTTGCAGCAGACCAAAGCCACGTGTACCGACACACATAAAATGCTTCTCGAAGAGCGAAAGGTTGTGGCAGAAATGGAAGCAGAGCACGAGAGTCAGCTGGTCCAGAAGGAGCAGCAGCATCAAGAGAAGGTATCACCCGCCACCCCTACCCCACCCCCAAAAATCAACTAATTCTGCAGCAGCTACAAAAACTTCACCCATACAAAAATCCCGTTCTGGGCAGTTGACCACCCAGTCTAGCTCTACCTTCTCCAGGTTTTCCAGAGTAATCCTAACCAGGCTTTGCTGCTGGCACATTTAACCTGATTTCCAAGTTAGGGACTCTCTGCCCACACCTATGAATTTGGCTTGGGACAGCCTCCTGTTAGCGGAGAGGTGGCTGTGAGTGGGAACCCTGGATGTGCCCTTACAGAGAACTGCAGCGCCAGCGGTCAGTAGCAGCAGCAGAGAAAGGGCAATTCAGTTGCTGCTTTCTCAGTAAAGTTTGCAGGCTTGGGGTGCTCCAAGTTCTTTCAGTGTTTAGAGCTCTGTGTTGTGCAGTGGCTAGAAAACATGGGTGATCTGGTGGTAAAATGCTGAGATTGTGCGCTGGTCCATGAACCCATTAGACAACCCCAACCTTCCCGCCTGCCTGCCTTAACTTACAACCAGTCCAGAGGGTGGCCCTGCCTGCCTGCCAGCTTCCTCTTCATTCTCATTGTTGCCCCTTGTAGAACTCAGTATGGAGGTGGATGGGAAGAGAATTAGAACTAATTAGCTCTGACGCCACCTACTAGAATGCCCCCAAGATCCAGGTTTGGGTCAAGTATTCTTTGATGAGAGAACCCCAGCAGAGATTTAAAATCACAAAACATGCAGCAAAATAAAGCGTGGAAATAGAGGAGGTTAGACCTTTAAAATATGCCCTTGTGGGTTTCTTCTAAAGTTCCCCTCTTCCCCTAGCATAGAGAAAGACCACACATTTGGTAAGTTAAAATTAGTTTACTTACAAACTTCAAAGGTCAGGTTCATGTGGTTTTCTATACATCAGTCAGAAAACACAGGTGGTAAAACTTGGCTTAGTTACAGTGGTGAAAGTTCCTATAGGAACTCAAGAGTGGCTTGTAAGAGCCATGAGGTCTGAGCTGCAGTAACCAGCTCAGGCGTCATACATTGAGCTTCTCTGGTAGACTGGGAGAGAAAACAAAGGCTTAATTACCTAATCTCTCCCAAGATGAGCTAAGCCTGGCAGGACAGCTTACTCTATGGTCTTAACCCCTTCATGCGTTAGTTAGACTTAAGCATGGTGGTTATATGAGGCTGGTTATCTCACAGATTTGTGGTTTAGCCAACTCAAGACTTCGGTCACCATAATGCAAGCTATACAGGAAGTCTGCCTCCCTTCAGACTGTGCCGCCTCTGAACCAAGGTCTCTACCCACCCACATCTCTCTTCCACCCATCCCCAGGTACTCTATCTACTCAGCCAGATACAACACAAAGAAGAAGCAGAGAAGAAGCTGGAGACTTCCATTTCAGAACGGGAGCAGCAGCAACTTGAGCGCCTCAAGTTCCAGGTAAAAGCTGCTGTGTCTCTTAGGTGGGGTTGCTCCTGCCCCCTCAAATGCAGCCGTGTTTGCCATCCCACCATCCCAGCTGTTCCTTTGCTGGTGGGAAGGAATCCCATATCCAAGCAACAATGCTTGTGGTACTGGCATCGTGTCATTGAATGAGGCTGCTTGATTTCGGCTCAGACCACTACTCTTGATGCTCTTCTTGTCGATCTCCGCTTTATCATCCACTGGCTTTGTAACCAAAGTGTCTTTTCTGCTCTCCCTCAGTTTTGGAGGCTATGCTAATCCGGTAGTTCTTCCACATTTTTCTGTTTCTCAAAACACGCAAAGCAATGTTAGCTCTGGTCATTTAAATGAGTTTTGAAGGGTCTGTATGTGTGACTAGATGGATTGTGGTGTGATGTGGGACGGAGGGAGAAAATGTGGTGTGGTGTTTGGGGAGTCTCTAAATCAGGCTTCCTCAACCTCGGCCCTCCAGATGTTTTCAGACTACAATTCCCACCATCCCTGACCACTGGTCCTGCTAGCTAGGGATCATGGGAGTTGTAGGCCAAAAAACATCTGGAGGGCCGAGGTTGAGAAAGCCTGATCTAAATCAACCAGTGTATCCTGTAGGCCAGAAGTTGGAACTTCAAGTGATGGCACTCAAGGCTCTATCCTTAAAATAATATTTTTTTTTAAAAAAAAAAATCAGAGTTGGGGGAAATATCGAGCATTCTTTCATTCTTAGTAGCCCTCTTCAAATCTTTAGAAGGCAGGCATTGCACAAATCCTAGGTGTGCAAACACCCCAACATCTGGGTTTCTTGCAGCTGAAGATGAGACCTTAGGAGCCTTTTGTCTTCTTTACTGTGGACAGGAAGAAGAGCTGGCCAAAATGAAGGAGGTTTTAGAAAAGAACCAGGAACACCGAGAAGAGATTGAAACTCTCAGACAGGTAGGTCTAGGAGTGACAGCAGCGGCTGACTTTGCTCTTGTCCCTCAGTGAACCTCACATTCCTCCCTTTCTTCCCAACAGAAATTGAGAGTTTTTCAAGCTGTCAGTGGCCAGAGGATCTGCAATGTCCAGCCGGCCCCTGCAATAGACACCCCGGAGTCCCCCTTCGAATACATTCCACCCAAGGTGTGTGTCCTGCCGGTGGGGTGGGGCGGAGAAGCAAGGCAGGGTGTCTGCGTGCGACAGCGCTTGTTTGTATGGCTGGTCCATCCCATCACCTGAAAGATAAAGCTGGGTATGGATTAGAAGCACGAGTCAAAATACATTACAGCTCTTAGTGGCTGCCTTAATGTTCATGACAGCGTGGTGTAATGGTTAGGGTGTCAGAGTAGGACCTGGGAGACCAGGGTTCAAATCCCCACTCAGCCATGAAGCTCACTGGGTGTCCTTGGATATCAGTCACTGGCTCTCAGCCTAAACTACCTCGCAGGGTTGTTGTGGGGATTAAATGAGGAGAGGGCAGGACCACGTACAGCTCCTTGGAAGAAAAGTTGGAATAGGAATGCAGCAAATAAGTAAAAAGGCTTGTCTCTGATCCCCAAATTACATTGCTTGAGAAAATCACTAACCTCGACCAGGTGGGCTTTGGGTTCCAACTTCCATCAGCTGCAGCCAACCTGGCCTGATCGTTTTTTTGTGCGGCTGTCTTCGTTCCACAACTTGAGTGAGGCAGAAATGGTGAGCTTGTCTTCTTCGGTTCCCCCTTCAGCCAAAGTCTCGCAAGCGAATGACCTCGCTGCCTCCAGCCGACATGGATGAGGAAGGCTCATCTTCTGACTTGGATGAGGCCAAAGAGATGGAAGATGCCGAGTGGGTGCCGTCCAAGCTTTCCAGAGGATCCAGGCAGAGCATTTTGGGGGTAGGATCATCGAGCAGGACGGCTGACATTTAGGTAGCTGCCTCCTGAAATCTGGCCAGGAGGAGCAATGCAAGAATTGGCTCTGGTAGACCAGGCCCAAGTGCGCATCAGGTTCAGCTGTCTTGCTTCCAACACTGCCCTGTGGTGACACAAAGGCATCATTCCTCTTCTGTTATCCATCCCAGTAATGAAAATGCTGTCACTGAGCATGGAGGCTCCATTCATCCAGCTTAATGACTAACCACAAATTTGTCTAATCGTCTTATTTCTTCATTAAAGCCACCTCAGTTATCATTGCTAGGTTCTACATTGATGGATTCCCACAATGTGCGCGTTAAATACTGTTCAGCCAAACGTGTCTAAATATCTTAAGGAGTTTCTGGTGGAAATCCGCCACCTTTTGTGGAACAGTTGATGGCTTTAAATTGAAAAATTAAAATTCTGTGACAGCTGAGCTGAGTGTGTCTTTGGTGGCCTTGCCATCTTGGGGCAGAGGAGTGTCAAGATGCTCCAGCAAACCTTTTCAGGACCTGTGGGTACATTTGCAAACTGGAGAGACTGTTGTGCCCCCCCCCCAAAAAAACACCACACGTACACCCTAAGCTCACACTGCCCTAGCCTATTGACTGCAATGGATGCGTATGTCAAGCTTAATTTCAGTGACGGGAAGAGATCCTGGGGGAAGCCTCTATAGGCATATGTGTGCCCACGGGCACCATCTTGGCAACCTGCATTGTGCATGCTGGCTGTGACAGCTAGGAAGAACCTGTGTGGGCCAAACGTGCCCGATTCCTCATTTCAGAGCCCCAAACCTGAAAGGAGTTGAGTCCCAGAAACAGACACAGCAGTACATGCCACTTGTGGGTTATTTCACGTGTGTTTTCTGCTCTCTCACTGAGCTCTCCCTTTGCAGTGCACCTGCCGAGGCCGATGTGTAAACAAGAAGTGCGGCTGCCGTAAGCAAAAGATGGCCTGCTCCGAAGACTGTCGCTGCGAGTACGGGAGGTGTCGGAACCGCGAGCACTATGATTTGGTGAGCAACTCTTGGCAAGACCTCATTTTTTTTCTCTTTGAGGTAGCAGAACAGCCCTGGAGTTGCCTGCTCCGCCTCCCAGCAGGCAGGGCAAATCCTGTGCAGCTCTTGTCCTGGCTTGATTTGGGAATTGATTTGGCTGGAATTCCAAGCTGCAGGGCCAAAGGGAAAGCTTCTGCCTCTTTGCAGGATGGAGATGTTCAAATCTGATGGTGACTCCTTTTTGCATGGGTCTCAAAGGGTTTCATATTCACTAGTGGCCGAAATTGTGGAAACCTTTTGGGAAACTGTATTTCTGAGGTTTGATGGAGTAATACCATAAAACTTGTTGCATTACATTCTTCATTAAATTATATTATATTTCCATTGATATATAATTTTATTGTATTACTAAAAAAAATGGTGTTATGAGCCATCAAACCTCGGAAATACACTTCCTCCAAAAGGTTTCCACAATTTTGGCCACTAGTGTACCTTGTTTTAGGATGCTGCACATATATAGCAGAGAAGGTAACCTCTAAGAGGTGTTATATCCTGCAACTGGGGAGGAGTCTTTTTCCCTCCCTGCAGTAACAAGGTGATCCATGAATGGCAAATTCTCACTCCCTACAGAAAACAAACATTGTGGTAAGCCCAATCAATGTTCTATTCTAAAAGGCTGCTCTGCTATATGTAGTTTCACAACTACTTCCGATTAAACACGTCTATGCTATTTACATGTTTGAGAGGGATGGGTTACTTTTATAAGCATGCCTCCCGAGAGCATGCTCTGCTGCCTGCTAAGCACAAGGACACTTTGCACTAAGACCAGCCTTTCATTCTCTCATCCTGTAGTTCATAAGTGGGGAAACTGGTCTCTAGAGCAGTGGTTCCCAACAGGTGGTCCGCAGACTCCCGGTGGTCCGTGAGCTATGCCAGAGGGGTCCGCAAGATGCTATTAGAATAAAAAATATATTAAATATATTTCGTATGATAACAGATTTTTTTGTTTTGGCCGCTTCCTGCATGAGCAGAGTCTAGCGCAAAACTAGAATTAGATAGAGGCAGTAGTTCTGCTGTATGCCGTTAGGTGGCACTTTACAAACACTACTGTTTTGCAAAGAGGCAGCGCGCGCATTCTACTAATGCTCACTTCCCCAAGATGCTTTGCGCGCGTCGGCTTCATTTGTGCGCTACTGCGCAGGTACCCTGTCTTCTCCATTCCCCTCCCTCCTCCCTGGCGCGCGCTGCCTCTTTGCAAAACAGTAGTGTTTGTAAACAAAGTGTTGTTTTTCGCGGAAGCTACAGTTCACGTAGTTAAAAATGGACCGTTGGTTAAAAAGTGGTTCATCTCATTAAGAACTGAAAATTAAAACTAACTGTATACTGATGGAGTACTCTGTTGTAACTGTAAAAAACGTATAAATATAAAATATAAAAAGACTCTTAATTTGGCTCTCACTTTTTAATTTTAGGATTAGGAATTAATGGGGGTCCTTGTCACAATAGCGGCTCGATGAGGGGTCCTCAAGAAAATTTTGTTGGGAACCCCTGCTCTAGAGGTTGTTGGACTCTTAACTCACACCAGCTCTTACAACATGGCCAATAGTCAGGGATGGTGGGAGTTGTAGTCCAGCAACATGTGGAGGTGCAGGGGTTCGCTCCCCACTCCTCCTGTTTAGGCTGCAGTTGCCCTAGTAGAGAAACAGGTATTTAATGGTATTTTGGTCTGATTCTAGTTCAAGATTTAATCCCATTCAAAAACTGACATGCTTAATCCCTGACTCCCGTCCACCCCCCAATACTAAGACCAGCTCATAGAGAGTTTGTGTGATGCTTTGCAAGGCACCAATGGAAGGGTGTTTGGGCACTGCTTGGGGAAGCCCCTGAGCATGCTGAGCTCCGTGTAGATCGAGTCCCTGTAGCTTTATGGGCTGGAGCAGATGCCAAGCATTGGATTGCATCAAGTGCAGTCCAGGCTAGCCTGCATCCTGCCTTTTCCCCCCTTAGGAAGGGATGCTTGCTGATGAGCAAGTGGGAGATTCAAAGGACACCTTCAACCCGGAAGATCCTACTCTGGCAACTGGAGGGGACACCTTTTTTGAGCCGCCAGCTGTTGCACCTACCAGAAAGGTATGAGGATTGCATAGATGCAGGTGGCATTGAACACAGCTCTGGTTTTGCTTTGGGGCTAGGAAAGGGCACTTGTGGGGTTGTTGCAGAGCTGTGAGTTCCCCATAGTCTGGCACACTTGAAGGGGTAACAAATGGCTGCATAGTGACTTCCATTTACCCCGTGGCCACTGACTGGCCATGGTGTGTGTGTGTGTGTGTGTGTGTGTGTGTGTGTGTGTGTGTGTGTGTAAAAGCATTTGGTAAGGCTAGCCCAATTGGTTATGTCTTTTTTAAACAGATGATATACTTGAAATAATATTAACAGGGAGAAGAGGGGATAGCCCAACTTATGTTGTCCATCCTTGGTCACCTCCAGGTTAGGTGACCGTGGGGCTGCCTTTGAAGGCTATTTGGAAACTGCACCCGGTGAATTCAGCGGCCAGATTGCTGACCAGGGCAAGGCAGTCCAAGCAGAGAACACCAATGTTGGCACGACTGTACTGGCTGCCGACTACTTTCCAGGCTCAATTCAAAGAGCTGGTTTCTATCTGTAAAGCCTTATGAGTCAGGATCCCAACACTTCAGGGACTGCCTCTCCCCATATGAACCAACCTGGACCCGGCTTTAGTCGTCTGAGGTCCTTCTCCATGTCCCTCCTCCAGTGGAATGCTCTCCCCGGCTACCTTTAGGTGCCTGGCAAAAATATTTCTATTCCCCCAGGCTTTCCGCCCTTAATATAGAGAGTAATTAGATATGTTTGTGGCCTCTTTCTCTGCCATTTTCTATGTATTGTATTATATTATATTATGGATGGGCATTTTAAGTTTTTATTTTATTGTTTTTGTACTTGGTTTTAACGTGTGTGTGTGTGCGGTTTGTGTTGTAAATGTTTTTGAGCTACTTCCGTGAAAAAACTTATTGAAATTGGGTTCACTGATGCCTGGGCAATAGGTCCGCTTTCCTCGTCTGTCGACATAGCAACTAGTTACGTGCCCACCCTGGTGAGCTGCCACTCAGTAAACACTTGTCTGCATTTCATAGCTGTCAAGTTTTCCCTTTTCTCGCGAGGAAGCCTATTCAGCATAAGGGAATGTCCCTTTTAAAAAGGGAGAACTTGACAGCTATGCTGCATTTGCCCAGTGCCTGAAAATAACATGGGAATAAAATGCTCTCCCTCGTCATTAAATACCACAGCCAGCTTGTCTGATGTAGCCTTCACTCCTTAATCTTGTCTGTTGTGTGGGCACTGGGTGTTTTTTTCCAACCTTGAATTCTTGAACGGCTGGAGTGTTTCCCTTTTTGCTGTGGGCAACCATCCTGAGGCAGGCACAATTTGATTTTCTTTTCCAGGAAGCTGCCCTTCCTGGTGTCCGATTCATCCCTGTGCACATTAATTCAGTCTGCTTCACTGAACCCAAACCTGCCTGTTTGGAAATCCTCCCCTTGTGAAATGAAATGGCAGCTAAGGCTGTAACTGATGTCTCCTTTTTCTTTCTCCCCGCTCCCAGGTCCTGGAGGAAAAAAATGAGGAGATTCTGCCTGACACTTCCTTATTTGCACTGGGAGACGAATCTAGCAAGATATCAGCAGCAGCAGCCATGAAGAAGGGGAGGAAGCGACTTCTCAGCAGCAGAAGTAGCTACTTCTCAGGCTGCACGCCGATCAAGGAAGATGGTTGAGGGCCGGAGGGAGGCGGGAGCAGGCTTGGAAAGGAAAGCTTGGGCCTGCAGACAACAAATGTTTTTATAGTGTATAGTGTTGTTTTTAGAGCTTATACGTTTTTTGAATAAAGGAAATTCACTTATCAGCTCCTTCAGCAAGGGGTGGGGAAACATTTTCAGACTTTTTTTATTAATGAATTTGTAAAGCATTACATGTATATGATGAATCTCTTACGATAAACTTCCCACTGTTTGCACCAAAAAATGAAATAATCCTAATACATAAAGATAAAAAACCTGTTTCTTTCTTACATACTTATAAACAAGAACTTTATCTCTATTCTTTATCAAGTTCTGTTCCATTGTTAACAAAAATTCTTAGAAAAAATTACTAACAAAAATCCTCCTACCTGACTTCCTGTCAAATCCTGTTGTATATTTTATATCTCACATTGAATGTATCCAACTTTATTCCTCTATTCTCTATATGTTATCTATTACATTCTTAAAACATTTTATCCCCTTATGTAATCTTATTTTTCCTATCGTTCCTTAGATCATGATCAATCAAAAGCTGCCATAGACATAAACCCTTTTGTGTATCCTTGTATATCTCTTGTATTTATTCCCAACTCTGTACATACTCCTGTCTTGATTTGCCTCTCAGCTTGTTGGTTAACAGTGCCATTTCCGCATATTCTTGCAATTTATTTTGCCAGTCACTAATAGTTGGTAGATTTTCCCCTTTCCAATTCTTCGCTATTCAGACTTGAGGGTCGTCAGTTCCCTGGTTGGAAGGTATACCAGTGACTGGTGAGCCCAGAACCAAGAGCAGGCGGTTCAATGGATGCAACTGCAGCTATGGAAACATCACGAGGCTTCTGCCCCCTGCGCTGCACCCCATACATCTTGAGTCTCCTTCCATGCAGAAGCACCTGAGTGCAGAGCAGGACAGGTGTGAGGGGGCATGGTTCGACAAGCGTCTTAAACAGGCTTAGGTGTATGGGGTCACGTGGCCTTTATGTGGACATACACACAAACAAATCTTTTTTATTGAAAGAGTTGGGAAGAACAGAATGCAGCTCTCGGGTTTCGTAAAGGACAGAGCTAACCACTTCTAAAGAAGCCGGATTGTGGAAAACATTAGAAGAAAACTTTCCACAAGCCCCAGTGCAGATCCAGGCCATAGATTTAGAGCACATTCACAACACTTAAAAGCACATGACTTCCCTCAAGAATGCAGGAAGTCATGTGTTGCCAAGGTGCTTTAAATTACAGCCTGGATCTGCCCCTGAAGGATAGCACCTTTTCACTTATTGAGAGAGTGAACCATATCAGGCAAGAGTAGTACCCACGTGTATCTAGCAAGCAAAAATCGGTGTTGAAGCAATGATTCTTCAACATCAACTTTGTTGGCCTGGTCATGTTGTGCGGATGCCTGATTATCGTCTTCCAAAGCAACTACTCCATTCCGAACTTAAAAATGGTAAGCGGTCAACAAAAGGTTTAAAGACTCACTTAAGGCAATATCTTAAAAAACGTAATATAAACACCAACAACTGGGAAACACTGGCGTTCAAGCGCTCCAGTTGGAGAACAGCCTTTACCAAAGATGTCATGGGCTTTTGAAGACGTTCGAACTCGGGATAAAAGGGAGAAACATGCTAAGGGGAAGGCACACTTGGCGAACCCTCTCACCATGATCAACTCCCACCGGGAAATTTATGTCCTCACTGTGGAAGGACGTGTGGATCCAGATTTGCCCTCTACAGTCACTTGTGGACTCACTGTTAAAACCCTGTTTATGGAAGACAATATTACTTGGCTATGAGTAATTGCCAAAGAACTGCAAGCATTAAATTCATTTGTTGTTGCTACATTAGATCCTATTAGCCCAATTGCAAAACGGCTATGGCCTTGTATGGCAGAGTCCTTTTTAACCCAACTGCATAAAAACTGATTAATCCGTTCTGAGAAAAAGCTTTGTTTACTAGATCAGGTATTACATGGCGAGAAGGTTTTCAATAAGGAGGCTGGGGAAGTAAAAATCACACACAAAAATGAAGAGGGAAATCTGCTTTTTCCCCCCATTTTCCACGTGTATATTAAAGATATATTGAACTCATCACACACACAACTCTCCCAAGCAAAGGGTGTAATGATGTTGCTATTCTTCCGCTCAGTATTTCTACAAGCTGTAGTTGGGGGGGGGGGCTGCTTGAGACGCAGCTGTTTTTCCATCACACTCCCTGGCCACGTGAAATCAGGTTGCCTCCAGAACCAGCTTTGTCAAAACAGCACTGTCCCTTACTGCTTTCAGTTCGCTTAAAGAAAATGTTATGAAAATGATGTATAGATGGCACCTAACACCAGTGAAATTAGCAAAAATGTACAGAACAAACAATTTATGTACAGAACAAACAATTTATGTTGGAAATGTAAAGAAAAAGAAGGTACCTTTTACCATATGTGGTGGTTTTGTAAAGGGGTGAAAGCTTTCTCGGAAATGTATTATAATGACTTTAAAAAATGATGAAATACTTTTTTTATTAAAAAAAAACCAGAAGCTTTCCTATTAGGTATAGTAGGTAGAGAAATATGTAAGCAGGAGAAAACATTGTTTTTATATGCAACAACAGCGGCAAGAATGTTATTAGCCCAAAGATGGAAGCAAGATTTACCAACAAAAGAAGAGTGGCAGATGAAATTAATGGACTGCGCATAATTGGCGAAACTGATGGGAAAAATCTGGAACCCGCAGGACCAGGCTTTCCAGAAAGACTAAAACAAATTTATGTTATATTTGAAGGGCAACTGCAAACAATTAACATCACTAGTAGGGTTACAGGAAGTTTTGTAAGGATCAATTTATTACTTATTGTAGTAATACAATACAATTACTTAACTGAAATAAGTAAGGAATTACTGTATATAAAGATAAGATTTAGCAGGAATAAGAACTATAGGAAAATGCAAGTTATGGAGTTTGAAAACCACTACAGTCAGGGAGGAGGGAAGTCACAGGCTCATGGAGCCAAATGTTTTATTTTGGGGGGAAAAGGTTATGATGTTATGCAAAGAAAATATATGTAAAAACCAATAAAAATTATTTGAAAGAAGAAGAAGAAACAGCACTCTTCCCCCCCCCCCCGGCCAAGAAAGATATGTTGTAGGAAACAAGGTACCACCAGAACAAATGCACAGATGCTGATTCTTTTAATTCCAAGAGAGATCGGCGGAATGGGCGGAGGAGAGGAGAATCAACTTCTTTCAAAGCTCCTATACTAAGCCTTCCACCATCTAGTGGCTTCCGCCTGTTTTCCATCAAAGCTCCCATCAGCCCCCTGTTTTGGTCCACTGCAAGTAGACTGTAGCCAACTGGGAGATCAGAGCCATCTGCTTGTCTTCTTGCCCCCCCCCCCAAAAAAAAATTCCCCTCCATTCGTGAAGGCTTCTGGAGAGGGAGAGGTGGCAAGTGGGAGCGCCACAACTAAGGCAACAAAACGGTGAGCGTTTCCTTTCACAAGTTATCGTAGTCGTCATCTTCCTCGTGCTTCCTTTTCAAAGGGTTCACCTCGCCGGAGCCGCCCTGCGACGACACCATGTTGGTGGTGATGAGGATGTTTTTGGACCCGATCAGGGAGGGGTTGATCAGCACATTCTGTACCGTGGGGGTAGTTGGAGTCGCTGAGAAGGAGAAAGGGATTTGTTAGATAGTTATACTGTCTGTCTGTATGCCAAAAATCAAAAATGATAGATGGATACATGGAGGGGGGGAGGGATAGATAGATAGATAGATGATAGATGATAGATAGATAGATAGATAGATAGATAGATAGATAGATAGATAGATAGATAGATAGATAGATAGATAGATAGTCAAAGCTGTGGGGAAATACAATGGTACCTCGGGTTAAGAACTTAATTCATTCTGGAGGTCCGTTCTTAACCTGAAACTGTTGTTAACTTGAGGTACCACTTTAGCTAATGGGGCCTCCCACTGCTGCTGTGCCGCTTAACCGATATGTCAGGAATGCTTTGATGGTGTTTCCTGCTTGGCAGGGGGTTGGACTGGATGGCCCTTGTGGTCTCTTCCAACTCTATGATTCTATGATTCTATTTCTGGGTTAGCGGAGTCTGTAAGCTGAAGTGTCTGTAACCCGAGGTACCAATGTATGGCAGAAATGTACATTGAAAGTGTTGCCTATAAAAGAAAATTATTACAAATTAGTTTGGAGATGGTATTTAACACCAGTCAGATTAAATCGAATAAACAAGGAATATTCGGTGCTACGTTGGAGGGGATGCCAGGAAACAGGGAATTATGTTCTCATGTGGTGGGGTGTAAATATGTATGTGTAAATATGTGTAAATATGTGGTGGGGTGTAAATATAGGATATTCCAGGCAATCAAAGGAAAGTATTCCTCTATGCGACAACAGCTGCCAGGATGCTCATAGCAAAAAACTGGAAAGGGGGGGGGGGAAATCCCATCAATAAAAGAATGGCAAATTAAACTTTGTGAATATATAAATTTGGCAAGATTTACAGCATTCTTAAGGGGGCAATTGGACCAAAAATTAGCAAAAGAATAGGATTGTGTCAAAGAATACATGAAAAAACATTGTTCTGGAGTAAATATAATCGGTATGCAATGAATGAAGCTTTGTAGGGTTAAAGAAATTGGGGGGGAAACGGTGCAAATGGTATAAAGATAGAGGTAATTTACATTAGACACAATTCAGAAATATTAAAAATTTTGAAGTCTCAAAACAGGACGGAAGTGTTTGTGTATATTTACGTAAAGTTTGTTATGATGGTATGGTTTTCTTTGTAGGTTTGTTTTTTGTTCTTTTTGTTTTGCTCTTTTTTTCTTTTTGGATTTTATGTCTGTAACTTTTGTTGTAATTCGCATTGAAAATAAAGTAAAAAGGAAACGAAAGAAAAGAAAATATTGATCTGATGTGTAGATATCTTTCCTGTTCTAAACAAAATAAAAAAAAATCCTATTCTAATTAATTCAAGAGGGTTCTGAGAGCTTTTCTCTGTGTGAAAGAAACAAGCTGAAGGTTCGTGATGTTTTCAGTTAGTCCTTCAGAGAAGCCGAGTACAGCTGGCTTAAACTGGTCCTGTTATCTCTTTCTGTCAAGGTCATGCTGACTATAACAAGGCCAGAAGGAGCCTGGGTTTCACACTTTCTTTGTCTTTCTACATATCTCTCTTGCTTCTGGTGTGGTGTTCTGTATATAGTGGGTTTTTTTAAAAAAATAGTATTTTATTAAATTTCCATTTTATAATATTTAAACAGATCCTTAGTGTTATCTTAACTCTTTGCTCCTATGAGCTAATCGACTTCCCTCCCTCCTGCCTCATGGTTTTCATAATTCATTTCTGTATCCTAGCATTTGCACCTCTTCCAATTTACATTTCGCTTCTTCCAATTATCACAAATTTTGAGTAAATATAAAAAGGTAGTAATCATTAACGTTACAAGTCTTTTTATATCAACCCTGCTTAGTGTTGCTAATTGTTTACAATTATCCTTCAAATATTGCACAAATTTACTCCAGTCCTTTGGGAAAGCTCGTTCACGCTGGTTTTCAGATTTTCCCAGTCGGCTTCGCCAATTCTGTATATAGCGTTAAGGTTTAGTCTTATAATAAGTTTTTGTAAGTTTAAGTTAAGTCTGCTGCAACTGGATTTCTTAGGGACGGTGCCAATCCTGAATGTATTGGATTTGTGACCATTATGCTCATTTGCCTTCAGGAGCAGTAATAATAATAATAATAATAATATAATAATATAATAATATAATAATATAATAATAATAATAATAATAAAGCTCTGCTGGTTGAAATATTAATTGCCTCTGGTCTATTTGGGGGGGGGGGGAATCCTGCAATGTGTTAAAGTTTTTCCTCTGCTAACTATACGGAGTTCTGCTCTGGATCAATATTGAGTAGAATTAATGACAGAAAGTGCCATAGTTAAAACTGTATGCTTCGTGAAGAAGTACTTTTTTCCTAATCTGTCCTGAATCTTCCAACATTCAGCTTTAATAATAATAATAATAATAATAGCGAGACCAGCTGGCTCCCTCTATCCAAGACTGAGTTAAGGATGTGCCGAAAATGTTTTTTGCAGGAGAAACTCAGCCTTGAGGCAGCCACTGAAGAGTAATGACCCTGTTCTTCTCACAGAGGAATGCAGCTCTGATAAGACCAACACGCTTTTGCTCTGTGAAGGTGACTTAATTTCTAAGCATGTGTGAAGTTAAGGCGAGGGAATGCCTCTATAGGAAGCCTGTGTACTTTGCAGGCCTGTGGAACCCTTGACGGTGGCTTCCCCAACAGCCATTGTTCTCAGCCAATAAACTTGCATCAACCTTTCTCATCAAGCATTTCTCGGGACGCGCAGAGCTGCGCTTTTTATTATTATTACAGTCAAACCTCGGTTCTTGAACAGCTCCATCGTTGAACATTTCACATCCCGAACGCCGAAAACCCATAGAATCATAGAGCTGGAAGAGACCACAAGGGCCATCCAGTCCAACCCCCTGCCAAGCAGGAAACACCATCAAAGCATTCTTGACATATGTCTGTCAAGCGTCTGCTTAAAGACCTCCAAAGAAGGAGACCACCACACTTCTTGGCAGCAAATTCCACTGCTGAACAGCTCTTACTGTCAGGAAGTTCTTCCTAATGTTTAGGTGGAATCTTCTTTCTTGTAGTTTGAATCCATTGCTTTGTGTCCGCTTCTCTGGAGCAGCAGAAAACAACTTTTCACCCTCCTCTATATGACATCCTTTTATATATTTGAACATGGCTATCATATTACCCCTTAACCTTCTCTTCTCCAGGCTAAACATACCCAGTTCCTTAAGCCGTTCCTCATAAGGTATTGTTTCCAGGCCTTTGACCATTTTGGTTGCCCTCCTCTGGACACGTTCCAGCTTGTCAGTATCCTTCTCGACCTGTGGTGCCTAGAACTGGACTCAGTATTCCAGGTGAGGTCTGACCAGAGCAGAATACAGTGGTACTACTACTTCCCTTGATCTAGACCAGGCATCCCCAAACTTTGGCCCTCCAGATGTTTTGGACTACAATTCCCATCATCCCTGACCACTGGTCCTCTTAGCTAGGGATCATGGGAGTTGTAGGCCAAAACATCTGGAGGGCCGCAGTTTGGGGATGCCTGATCTGCAGATGCCTGATCTGCTGACTCATGTCAAGTTTGTGGTCTACCAGGACACCTAGATCCTTTTCACCCAGAACTGCTCCGGTTTTCAAAAGATTTCCAGAAGCCGAACGTACCACGTGGCTTCCGTTTTGAGTTTTCTGCCTTCAGCTGTCAAACGTTTCGGAAGTCCAATGGTCTTCCGGAACGGAATACGTTCGACAACCAAGGTTTGATTGTATTATTTATTGAATTTATATACCGCCCTATACCCGGGGGGCTCGGGGCGGTCCACAGAATAAAATCAAGATATAAAACCACAAAATACCTAATAAAAAAATACAAACAACAACCCAATAGTCCCCCCCCCCGCCAAGAAGGTGGCACAGGTATTGGGTTTTGTCCTCTTAGCTAGAAAGGGATGTCAGCCTTCACAACAGCTCCTCTGCCTTAGGTTCAAGAGAAGAAAATGGCCAGCCCATCCTTATTCTCAGCAGCGGCTAGTGCCCAGAGACCAGCAGTAGGATGAATCAGAGCCAATGACAGGGAGAGCCACCATCTGACCCAGGCAAAGGCAAACTCGGCCCTCCAGAGGCTTTGGGACTACAACTCCCATCATCCCTGACCACTGGTCCTGTTAGCTAGGGGTGATGGGAGTTGTAGTCCCAAAGCATCTGGAGGGCCGAGTTTGCCTTTGCCTGCTCTGACCAGTTGCAAGAAGGAAGACGGGTAGGTGGGGGTAGCTGAAAGCAGGCGCATTGCCTGGGCTACTTGCCTAACAGAGCTGTCTCTACTGCTCATTCTATTCCAGGAGTTTGCCACATAATGGTGCGAGCTGGAACACACACACACACACACACACACACACAAAACATCCCGCCCACCCCCAATCTTGCAAATAAAGGTACAGAAAGAAGACACACACACACCTTATGACAATGGGTATACTAGGAAACACGGCCATAGAGAAAGGTGACCAGCACACCTTCAAGGCAAAGATACTAGCAGGAAATGCAACAATAGCTTTAGGTTGGAAAGATAGAGAAAAATGGACAGTAGAGGTCTGGACTAATTATTTGTTTGAATTTATTCAGTCAGACATCGTGGCAGTAACGTCACAGGAAATAACATGGAAGGCCAAGTCTACTGTGATAAGGACCAGATGGAACCCCTATCTTCAATGGATAACAACTACTGGACCAGAAGACATTCAGTGGAAATTAAAGACATTGTGCCCGTGGCTGAGGACAACTGTTTGAACCCTTCCAATGGATTATGGGTGGGTGGTGGGTGGGAAGGGATAGGAAAAATGGTACGGGAAATTAAAAATTGGAAGGAGAGAATATAATGTATGTAAAAATTCTCGTACTTCAATAAAAATCTTTTTAAAAAAGAAAGAAAGAAGGCACACTTGAGCTCACACTTTTCAGACCTGCCAAAAAGTTTAGCTCTTGTGCTAATCCTGGTTCCCCCGTTCGAGGAAAAGCTCTGCAGCTATAACACCTGGCGGCGTAGCTTGCTCTCACCTGATTTTACCGAGGTCTGGGAGGTTGGGATCTGCACCGTGAACCTTTGACCGGTCAGAGGCATGGGAGTGCCAACTTTCGTTGAAACGGACACCGTCTGAGCCGAAGGAGTTCCTGAAATTCACACAACCAGGATTTGGTTTCAAAGCAGCAACCCGTTGTTTTTAAATCAATGGTGACATTTGGGGGGGGGCCAGGCAAAAACATGAAGAATAACCCTTCCTCTGCACTATGCATTTAAATTATTGCTTAACCGTCATGGCTTCGCCCAGGAGCTACACTTTACCTCCCCCCCTCTTCTCTTACTATCTGTGTTTTCTCAGTCTTCTTATTTCAACTATCATCAAACAGCCATAGGACACATTGGAACTACACATTTAAAGCACTATAGTGTCACATTAAAGTAATGGCTTCTTCCCCAAAGGATTCTGGGAGCTGTGGTTTGTTAAGGGTGCTGAGAATTGTTTGCCGTTGTTTAGTCGTTTAGTCGTGTCCGACTCCTAATCCCCTCACAGAACTACTATTCCCAGAGTGGTTTAACCTCTTCTTAGGAAGCTCTGGGAATTATATTGCCGTGAAGGAAATAAGCGCTTCCAAACAACTCTCAGCAACAAACTATGCTTCCCAGGATTCTCTGGGGGGAAGCCATGGCTGTTTAAAGTGGAATAAGAGCGCTTTAAATGTGTAATAATTTATTATTTATACCCCGCCCATCTGGCTGGGTTTCCCTCAGCCACTCTGGGCGGCTCCCGGCACAATATTAAAAACATGACAAAACAGCAAACATTGAAAACTTCCCTAAACAGGGCTGCCCCCAGACGTCTTCTAAAAGCCAGTCAGTCTTCTACAGAATCAGAAGCTGCTACTTGCCTAATGTCGGCGTGCTGGGCCTGCTGGTGACGGTGCCGACACTCAGTCGTGGCACCGTGATCCGTGCTGCAGAGGACGATATCTGGAACGAAGCAGCACCCGATAAATAGGTCATTCAGGGCCACCAGCTCAGAAAACGGCCTGTTTTAAAAGGGAGGGCCGTGCATTCAGTAATACTGTGCCATGGGCTGGTTGGATGTGGAGAGATGGTGGAAGGAACCAGCTGGGGGAATCACCAGGAGAAAAAGGCTCAGAGCAGACAGAGGAAGAAGACTGGGAGGTGGAGATGTCGGAAGCTGGAGAGGCTACAGCAGGCATCCCCAAACTGCGGCCCTCCAGATGTTTTGGCCTACAACTCCCATGGTCCCTAGCTAACAGGACCAGTGGTCGGGGAAGATGGGAATTGTAGTCCAAAACATCTGGAGGGCCGAAGTTTGGGGGTGCCTGGGCTACAGGCTTCAGTGAGCAGGGAGAGTCTGTGGCAGAGAGACTCTTCATATTGGGTAGGCTCCTTACCTTCTTCTGAAAAGACTTCAACCTGTAATTTGGCGCTGTGAGGCAGTATCTATCCGGCGGCAACCTCGGGCCAGAGTACGGCTTTATCAGAGGCAACGGCGTTTGGTTCTTCTGTCTCGCAATATCTAGCAAAAACTGTTCCAAAGGAAGAAAAAGAAGAAGAAGAAGAAAGAACACCTTGAACCAAGTCAGCCCATTGGCCCAGCAAGCTCAGTATCGGGCTCCCTGATTGGAAGCGGCAGCTCTCTAGGGCAGGCCTAGGCAAACTCGGTCCTCCAGATGTTTTGGGACTACAACTCCCATCATCCCTCACCACTGGTCCTCTTAGCTAGGGGTGATGGGAGTTGTAGTCCCAAAACATCCGGAGGGAGGGCCGAGTTTGCCTAGGCCTGCTCTAAGGGTTTCAGGCCAGGGTCTCAACCAGCCAAACCTGGGAGAGATGCCAAAGATTGAGCCTGAGACTTTCTGCATGCAAAGCAGGAGCTCTACAGCTAAGCTCCTCTCAAATTCTCCTCTCAAATTCCTCCTCAGCACCCACCATACTGGCAAAGGGGGAAATCACAACCTAAGTGCTGGTCCACATCTAGGCCACATTGACAGCATACATTTAAAGCACTTCAAACAGTCATGAATATACCCCAAAGAATTCTGGGAGCTGAAGTTTGTTAAGGAGGTAAGAATCATAGAACTGCAGAGTTGGAAGGGAACCCCAGGGTCATCTAGTCCAACCCCCACTGCAATGCAGGAACAGGAAGGTGGCCCATACGGGAATCGAACCCGTAAGCTTGGTGTTATCAGTTCTAACCAATTGAGCTAACTCTCGGCCGTGAGGGTGCTGAGAGTTGTTAGGAATGCCCCTATTCCCCTCACAGAGCTATTACAGTCATACCTCGGTTTAGGTACGCCTCAGTTTGAGTACTTTCAATTTAAACTTTCAGTTTAAGTACTCCGGGGACCCGTCTGGAACGGATTAATCCACTTTCCATTACTTTCAATGGGAAAGTTCGCTTCAGGTGAAGTACGCTTCAGGTTAAGTACAGACTTCCGGAACCAATTGTGTACTTAAACCGAGGTACCACTGTATTTGAAAACTGTATCTCTTGAAAACTGTATCTCTGTGAGGGGGGAAAAGAGCTCTCCAAACAACTCAGCGTTCTTAACAAACTGCATCTCCCAGAATTTTTTTTTGGGGGGGGGGGGAGTCTACACTGTTTAAAGTGCTATCACAGCGCATTAAATGTAAGGCATGGATGGGGCCTTAGCCTCCCTTATTCTTCCTCCCTGCTGTTTACCTGCCACCTTCCTTCCATAATGGGGCCCAGGGTGTTTTTATGTGGCTCCCAGGTGATCTACCCAGGCACTTCCAACCAGCTTAGCTTGAGCAAAGCGATGGTCTCGCTTGCCTTCCAAACACACCCCAGGGCCCCTTCTACCCTGCTCACGTTAATTTTGCACAGCGCTGTGGTTAAACCACTGAGCCTAGGGCTTGCTGATCAGAAGGTCGGCGGTTCGAATCCCCGTGACGGGATGAGCTCCCGTTGCTCGGTCCCAGCTCCTGCCAACCTAGCAGTTCGAAAGCACGTCAAAATGCAAGTAGATAAATAGGAACCGCTACAGCAGGAAGGTAAACGGCGTTTCCATGTGCTGCTCTGGTTTGCCAGAAGCAGCTTTGTCATGCTGGCCACATGACCTGGAAGCTATACGCCGGCTCCCTCGGCCAATAATGCGAGATGAGCGCGCAACCCCAGAGTCGGTCACGACTGGACCTAATGGTCAGGGGTCCCTTTACCTTTACCTTATGCTCGTGTATGGCTTTACATGAATAATAAGAATTCTTCCTTTCCCCCAATATCACATGATGCTTTAGAAAATTCTAGAGCCACTGATGTATTAATACACCACGGATGTATTAATCGCCTTTCAAACCGCCATCTCACGGCCCTTTACACGTAAGGTAATTTAAAAAACAAACAAGCAGTTAAAGGATAATTAAAAACAGTTAAAACATACATCTCTGGGTGGCGGCGAAGTGAACGACTGGTCTGTCCTGCACTGGATAGCCAGCCTCACATCGTCTGCATCGACACTCGACTTCTTCGCGTGACTGGAATAAATTTTGGCGTCTTCCAAGATGGTTGTCACATATCCTGACAAGAAGTAAAAGCCAGAATGCAAGAACGTAAGAGCGGCCTGCAGGATCAAGCCAAAGGCTCATTTAGCCCAGTATCCTGTTCACGCAGGACCTGAGGATAACACTTGCGATTCCCCACTCGTGATTCCCAGCGAATCCGTGTTCAGAACAGTGTTAGAAACTCAGATATATAAGCTGGGGGGCCAAATGGCTCCTTAAATCAGGGTGACAGTTGCTAAAACAGAACGCCTGGTTGCCATTTTGGGGGCCTGGTGGCTCAAAAACCGTATTTTTCAATACAACTTTTTGGTTCCTGAAACCCATTCTGATTGTTCAGACAATAGATAATGGGTAGAATTCTACAGGACAGGGTACGAATGTGTGAAAACAGTTGCGAGCCAAGGATCCGCAGGCATGCACCTCCAGATGGTGGAGACATCAGGCACCATTCTGGCGCCCAGGCATCTTTCACTTGGTCGCAAGTGGCCGATAGCCAGGTGCAAAATGTGCCTGGCACCTGGCCAATTTCTAACTGTCAGGGACTGGGCAGAGGAGGAATGGTGGAGACCGCCTCCCCAGCCAGACCCTTCCAGGGAGGAGGAAGAAGAAGACAGTATAGATCAGGCATCCCCAAACTGTGGCCCTCCAGATGTTTTGGCATACAACTCCCATGATCCCTAGCTAACAGGACCAGTGGTCAGGGAAGATGGGAATTGTAGTCCAAAACATCTGGAGGGCCGAAGTTTGGGGATGCCTGGTATAGATTTACAACAGGGGTTTGAGGGAGGTCACAACTCAAGAGACAGATGAGGGGGAAAGTTGGGAAATCATGGGAGAGCCAGAGCAACACCTGGCTGACGCGTTGTCATTAGAAAGCATCCCAGACCCTCCATCTCCCAGAACCCGGCGAGCCATAAAAGTAGGGGAGCAAAGAGCTCAAAGGCAGAGGGCATGATGACAAATGTAGAAGTGGGAGAGACAGGAGGTGGAGATTCATAAGGGACAACACCATTATCCAAGAGGCTGGGTTCTATAGCCTCTCTCTGTAAAGACTGAAATGAAAAAGGACTGTAAGAAACTTTTCCTTCTCTCTTAAACTTTCCTGGGCAACCAGCCAGGAGCCGCTAACAGCACCCTGACACTAACACTGGTTCAGAAGTATGCTGCCTCTGAAAGTGGAGGTAGCCCACAGCAGCCATCGGAAGCCTTATTATCCCCCCCCAAAGTCTCCACCCCCATCATTCTGCCCGGACACAGAGGCCCAACGCTGAGGGCTTTCTGGCGGTTCCCTCGCTGCGAGAAGCCAAGTTAAAGGGAACCAGGCAGAGGGCCTTCTCGGTGGTGGCACCCGCCCTGTGGAAAGCCCTCCCACCAGATGTCAAAAAGAAAAACAACTACAAGACTTTTAGAAGACATCTGAAGGGTGCCCTGTTTAGGGAAGCTTTTGATGTTTAATAGACTATTGTATTTTAATATTCTGTTGGAAGCCGCCCAGAGTAGCTAGGGAAACCCAGCCAGATGGGTGGGGTAAAGGTAAAGTGACCCCTGACCGTTAGGTCCAGTTGTGGACGACTCTGGGGTCGCGGCGCTCATCTCGCTTTACTGGCCGAGGGAGCCAGCGTACAGCTTCTGGGTCATATGGCCAGCATGACTAAGCTGCTTCTGGTGAACCAGAGCAGCGCACGGAAACGCCGTTTACCTTCCCACCTATTTATACTTGTACTTTGATGTGCTTTCTAACTGCTAGGTTGATAGTTGGGGGCGATATAGAAAAAATAGGGGTGGGTTGGCTTTTGCTGCCTAACTCCCCCAAGGGACTGAGTCCCCTAAGTCCATGATCGGTCAGAGATGAATGGATGGAGGCCGGAGGCAGTGAAAGCAAGGTAGATCTTTATTTTTCTGTTGCAACTGAGTTTCCTCCCCTCCTTGCAAGGAGGCAAGAGAGACCCCCAAACCAAGAATGAACATCTCTTTTCAGAGTTTGTATTTTGGCATGGAGCAGGAGGGCACCCCCTCTACAAACAGTCAGAAATTACATCACCCCTGAGGTGGGGTTGCTGTGGCTCAGGCAGGCCAAGGTGTGACATTCCTGAAGATTTGGCAAGTTTCATAGTTCCAGACACAGTTTACACAAAACATTGGCATTTTGATATGACCATCAAGATGCCTGTCAGAAATCCCTCAGTGCAGAGCATCTGAGCAAACAATCACAATTAATACAAAGGAGGTTCATATAATATAAGAGAACTTCAGGAGCTTCCCCTGATTGCTATTTGCCTACCTGTTCAGGCAAGGGGGATTAAGGAGGCAGAGGAAATATTGAGAGTCTTTAGAGCAGGCATCCCCAAACTGCGGCCCTCCAGATGTTTTGGCCTACAACCCCCATGATCCCTAGCTAACAGGACCAGTGGTCAGGGATGATGGGAATTGTAGTCCAAAACATCTGGAGGGCCGAAGTTTGGGGATGCCTGCTTTAGAGAGAGCCAATATGGCTTTTAGATTGCTCTCCTGTACTGTTTCAGACATGCGGTTTATATACTTATGTACGTGTTTACCTTGTGCAATTATCAACATGTATTCTATATCTGAGACCTTAGACTTCCTATAACAACAGAAAGTTGGTTCTTTGGTTCTGTCAGCTCAGACTTTTGGGTGCAGAGTTAAGTTCAGAAGAAAAAGCACTTTCTCTCTGCTAGCTGCTGACACTCTCGCCGATTTCTGCTGTGTTACTTTGTACCAGGGCTTCAAGGCCCATGGTGTGCTTTGCCTTGTGCAATTATCAACATTAATTCTGTATCTGAAACCTTAGAACTCCTGTAACAATATAGAACTCGCACCTGGCCAGGGGCAAATTCACCCAAATCTTTGACGTGGATGCAATTAAAACAAAAACAAAAAAATACCCAGCATGGAGACAACTTACTATATGCAAACTCCAGCATCTGATTTATAACCCGTGGCTCATATTCAGTGATCCCCATGTCTTTCAGAATCTGGGCCATCACCTGTGCAAACCAAGAGAGCAGAAGCTCGCGTGAGAGGCAGGATTCCCGTTATGGGGTGCAAGCCGGAAATGCAACCGCTTTCCTTGCAGCTGCAGCCCATGCAAGCCCAGGGGGTGGGGGTCCCCGGCAGCCCCTCTCCGCTCTTCCCGCCTCCCCTCCCAACCCCACACCTGAGCATCTTTGGGCGCGCTCTTGGGCGACGCCATCTTCACTGCCTCCATCGCCGCCATTGCTCCCAGGCGGTGGGGGGGGAAAAGAGCAGCTGCAGCTCACTGGGCATGCGCGCCCCCAACAGGCACATGCGCAGTAGAGAAAACGAAGCGCGGGCCCGGCCGTTTCTCCCACCTACCCCTCTTACGATTGCCCGGTTGGCTCGTTGACAATATAGAGGGGTTGTTGGGTTCTTAGAAGACTAGCTCTTTCTCCGTCTGGAGTTGGCACTTACGGGTTTCCTTTGACAAAGTCATTTTACCTGTAGCCGTGAAAGAATCACTGGCCTTGATTAAGGAGCAGTTGAGAAATTCAAGATTGCGGCTGCGATTTCACTTAAGTGGCAGCAACAACACTCTGCTTCTTTCTTTCCTTCCTTGGAGATTTCTACGTTTTAGATGACATTCCTGCCATTGCAGGGGGCTGACCTAGATGACCCTCGGGGTTCCCTCCCATCCCTGCAATTCTGATAAAAAGCGGTGAACGTAAGCTCAGGAGTCCACGTTATTTTCTGGCTCAGGTTTTATTTCCTGCGGGAAATGTCGTGTGGCTCATTTGGGTTTGTGTGTGCTCACGTGTGTTTATCAGCATTCAGACGTTGCCCTGCCCACGTAAACGTAACCCCTAGCTATGTGATGGTTAGAGTGTTAGACTAGGACCTTGGGAAGAAGAGGGTTCGGATCCCTCATTCGGCCGTGGAGTTCACTGTGTCCCCACCTCTCAGCCTAGCCCACCTCGCAGGGTTGTTGTGAGGACGACATAGGGAGGAGGAGGAGAACCGTGTACACCACCATCATGTGCCCCTCGGAAGATAAGAGAGACAGGGCCTTACGACAACCCTGCAGTGCAGTCCACGTGTCCCCGTCGCTTGGACCAGGGCCGAGATTCCAAGCTCTCACCAGTCTCAGCTCGTTGAATGGCCAGTGGCCTGGAGGTGTCAGGCTTCGCCTCCCGACAAACAACCGTGCAGGGTCAGCCTTTTGAAAAGGCTGCCTTGGGAATCACACTGATAGGTTTCAGGCTGCGTTCAGACGACGCACCGCACCATCATCCAACTCAGGCATCCCCTAACTGCGGCCCTCCAGATTTTTGGCCTACAACTCCCATGATCCCTAGCTGGCAGGACCAATGGTCAGGGAAGATGGGAATTGTAGTCCAAAACATCTGGAGGGCCTAAGTTTGGGGGTGCCTGATCCAACTCTTTGCAGAAGATAATAATAATTGTAATTATAATAATAATAATAATACAAAAGTGGTGGATGCATGCAAGACGACGACAACTTGGCTCTTTGTAAACCAGTGTGCAGGAGCGGGGTTGCAGCAACCGGAGACCGGGAGGGCTTTGAACAGGGCAAGAGGTCTTGCTGGCAGAGGGTTGCAAAGCCAGGCTCGCTGCTTGCAGCAGGCGGTAGCCGCTCGCCGAGAAGCAAAAGGGAGCCGGGCTGCAGCCCAAGGAAACACAGCACCCAGATGAAATCGGGGTCAATCAATCCATTTAAAAAAAAAAAACACTGTTGCATTGGCCGGGAATCGAACCCGGGCCTCCCGCGTGGCAGGCGAGAATTCTACCACTGAACCACCAATGCAGGCACGATGTGCAGGTTTTGCCGGGATATCTGTGCACATCATGCGGGACGCTTCTGATTTGTGACTGCACAAAAGCCTTCTTGTTAATTGCAGTAATTAAAAAAGAGTTGCTGCAGGAAAGCTTGCACGTAAATGCATTGGTGGTTCAGTGGTAGAATTCTCGCCTGCCACGCGGGAGGCCCGGGTTCGATTCCCGGCCAATGCAAGAAAATTCCTTTTGCTGCCCCCAACCCCCACCTAGGAAAGGTATCCAATGTTCCGCACTTGCAAAAGCAAATACAGTACTCTCGCGGCAGAAGCTTTCTGTGCACCGCCGTCAATTTCATCAGGTGCATGCAGCGCAGTCAGACTGCTGGCTTGTGCTGTGGTGCACAAATGATTTTGCTCAAACAAATGTAGGTCTTCTAGGCGCCAACAACTGTCACCGTTGCTTTTGCAATGACTGGATTCTCTTGCATGGGGGGAATCAGGGGGGAGAGAAGGAATTTGCATTGGCTGGGAATCGAACCCACGGTCTCCCATGTGACGGGTGAAAATTCTACCACTGAATGCAAGCAAACCGAACATCTGTTGAAATTGCTTTAAGCCAGGAAAAAGAATTTTCAATGTAGATGTCATGCATCCTTTGTTTTGTAAGTAGTCATAGTTTCTTCAACTTTATCACCATTGGACATAATAGTAATCCCCAAAGTATGATGTGTGTGTGTGTGTGAGAGAGAGAGAGAGAGAGAGATCACAACTTATATCACACCTTGGTCTTCTTTTATATTGTTACTTACTCAAGGAGGCCACATCACCAAAAAAAAGTGTTTCGTTGCAGTTTTAACTAACATGAATTAGCACTTTAGATGTATTAATTGACTTACCAGTGCCAGAATTTGTGTGCTATCAACAACTGTTTTGCAAAATTACCACCGATATTAAGGCAGCGTTCTCTTTCTATAGTTTCCTGCCTTTCATTTCCCTGTGACCTAACTTTCCAGTTTCCCTTGCACCATTCATAACAACCTTTATAACATGTACATACAGGGGTGCGCATAACAGGTACATAACATGTATCTGATGGATTTGACTGTAGTCTGCGAAACAAATTTATTAAGCCTTTAAGGCGTCACAAGAATCTTTGTTGTTGTCTTTCTGCAAGAGATTAAATACTGCCACCCTTCTGGAAAGTTTTGATTTTGGGGGATAGGGGGGTCCAGCCCAGCTTTCCACAACATTGTGCCCTCTATTTTGGAGAAGGTTCTCTGATAAGCCCTCTTCTCTCTCTTCCACAACTCACAGGCCTTGTAAATGAATTGCCTAAGTTTTTACATGGTGTCTGCTTTGTGTGGGGCACAAGGGGGCAGTTCCCACGCTACCCTATGAACGATAATCCCCAGGTTTCATTATTATTATTATTTTACAAATAAATGAATAAATAACCAGTCACTTTCCAGCATTTCTAGAACCGGAGATATGAGGCAAAATTTAAGAACATAAAAATTGCCCTGTTGGGACAAGCAGGATTCAAGCACAAAAACCCTCTGCCCTCCAGAAGGTTGGTGGTTCAACCCCACCCAGGGACAGCTGTGAGAAGAATTCCTGCATTGCAGGGGGGTTGGACTAGATGACCCTCGGGGTACCTTCCAACTTTACAGTTCTTTGATGCTATAATTCTCCTGCACCTGGAAAATATACAGGTCCTGTCTCATTTATGTTCATGAATGAGTGATACTGTTCCCATCACTTTCTGTATTTCACTTTGCCCCGACCAAAAAAAATAATCCCGTTGTTATAAGAATTCTAAAGTCCCAAATATAAAATAAATGTTCATAAATGTACAAGGCGAATACATAAGTATATAAACCTTGTGCCTGAAATATCACAGGAGAGCAATCCAGAAGCCATTTTGACTCTCCCAAATTGACCTCAATATATTTCTCTGCAAGGAGGGAGGAAATGGGGAAAGCCTTCCCATTGTTTTTTTGCTTACAGATCCTATCTTAAGGGACAGGTAGGTAGCCGTGTTGGTCTGAGTCGAAGCAAAATAAAAAAATTCCTTCAGTAGCACCTTAAAGACCAACTAAGTTTATATTTTGGTATGAGCTTTCGTGTGCATGCACACTTCTTCAGATACCTTATGTTCATGAATGAGTGATATCTGAAGACCATCTTTAGGTATCTGAAGAAGTGTGCATGCACACGAAAGCTCATACCAAAATATAAACTTAGTTGGTTTTTAAGGTGCTACTGAAGGAATTTTTTTATTTTACCTATCTTAAGGGAGTATTTGTGTATGAAAAAGTGAGCCTGTGACCTGGACTCGGGAACTAAAGTATGAACCATCACAAAAGAATGGCCAGGCTGGCCAGGTAATGCAATCAGTGACCATTATCAGGTATCCTGGCAGACAGGATTTCTGCTGTAGATGCCTGCTTCTGTGATGTATGATGTTTTGTGGGGTGGTCTTGGCTTGGGCCACAGGGTGGGCAATTTCAAAAGTCTATATACCAGTAAGCACTTGTTCTGGGTTCTCTCCTCCCTCCTGCATGTGGTGAGTGGGGACCCTGTTGCAACAGTTTAATAAAGATCAGGCTTACTAGCTACCATACTTTGCTTCTCAATATACTCTGGTTGGCCTCTGTTATTTTTTCCTACCAATAGGGAACCCACTCTCTATACGGGCTCTGCAATAACCCATAAGGAAAAGGGAGCAGGTTTTTTTTTTCCTATAACACTGTGGACGATGTGTTTTGACTCCTTGAAACCGGAGTCTGGAGACTCCCTTGCGATGGCAGGGTTAAAAGCAAAGGCTTCGGAATAATTTGGAAAATGCAGCTGGGAGTGAGGGATGGTCTCGGGCCCTGGCCTTCACATCATCTTATCTCAGTTCTGCCTTTCAGGCATTCTGCTGGTAATAAACAATAAATTCCAAGCATCAGACGTGAATTCTGTTGCTACTGTGAAGAGGGCTGCCTTAGAATTCACAGGGGTTTTGTCTGTTGGGTTGCATAGTCCAGAAACACCCCAGGAAGGATTGGTCTATGCCAGCCTTCTTCAACCTGGTGCCCTCCAGATTTTGTTGGACTACAGATAGAGTTGCCATATTTTTGGGAAATGAAACTCAAAGTTGACGTTGAGCTTTTTTGGGGGAAACTCATATAAATTCCAGATGCATGGCAACCCATTTACCAACAAAGTGGGCAAAATAAATATGGTAGTATATTAAACTATAATTTGAGTTGCAGTAATAGAATAAAGCAGGCATGTCCAACAGGTAGATCGTGATCTACTGGTAGATCACTGGACGTCTGTGGTAGCTCACTGGCTCCCCCCAAAGAAGCTCAGCAACTTTGGCTCCCCTAAAAAAGCTCTACATGTTTGCCCTGAATGCCCCAAAACAGGGCTTTCCTTCCTAAAAAAAGCTCAACCTCAACCTGAACCCCCCAAAATGGGGTAGATCACTGCCAGTTTTTAACTCTGTGAGTAGATCACAGTCTCTTGGAAGTTGGCAACCCCTGGAATAAAGCAAAGGTAAAGGGACCCCTGACCATTAGGTCCAGTCGTGACCGACTCTCGGGTTGCAGCGCTCATCTCGCGTTATTGGCCGAGGGAGCTGGTGTAAAGCTTCTGGGTCATGTGGCCAGCATGACAAAACCGCAACACACGGAAATGGCATTTACCTTCCCGCCAGAGCGGTACCTATTTATCTACTTGCACTTTGATGTGCTTTCGAACTGCTACGTTGGCAGGAGCTGGGACCGAGCAACGGGAGCTCACCCCGTTGCGGGGATTCGAACCGCCGACCTTCTGATCTGCAAGCCCTAGGCTCTGTGGTTTAACCCACAGCGCCACCTATTCCAATGATAGAATAGGACATCCCTATTTTCAGCGGAGAAATGTTGGACGTTACGACCGTGCCATTTCTTCTCTCTGCGCTCCTTCCTCCTCTGATCACTGCGGTGGATAAACGGCTCGACTGGCTGCCTCCAGGCACTGTGATTCCCACCTGGTGGGGTTGATATTGCCAACCTTCCTGCCACATTTGCAGACTCCCTTGTGACACAGAGTTGTTCGGCCAGCGGGCCTGGTGCCTGAAGGCAGCTCCCCGTAGAGCCAGGTCCTTGGGTGGGATCCTGCCCTCTTCCATTCTGTGAACCTGACCAAGCCAGCGCAGAAGTCTTCCAAGACAGGAGTGTGAACATGAATGAATGAATGAATCAATGAATGAATGAATGAATCTTTATTTGCATCAGCCATTGGCCATAGCAATAAAACAACAATATGATACGGTATACAAAGAATAGAAAGAAAGAGTCAATTATATAAAATACATTTTAGGGTTTTGAATCAATAGTCAAATAGTGGATCTTATTCTGATTGCCCCAGCTAAAAACCTTGCAACCTTTGCTGTCACTTGCTCATCTTGATCTGCCAAGAGAAAGGACACTGTGGCAGTGGCTGGGTGACCCGGAATGGACAATAAAAGAGGGGTGATCATCTCATTCCTCAAGTCTTTATAAAGAGTGCAGGCCAGAAGGTGCTGCCCTCTCCATAGAGACATAAGCGATTTTCGTGTGGAATCTTTTGGTATCATCCCTTGAGTACAGCCGAGGGCAATTCATTAAATCTTCCTTCAGTAGCACCTTAAAGACCAACTAAGTTTTTATTTTGGTATGAGCTTTCGTGTGCATGCACACTTCTTCAGATACAGTACACTTGAAACAGAAGAGCCAGACCCTTATGTATATTCAAAGGGTGGTGGGGGTGGGTGGGAATGGGTGATGGGCTGATAGGAGTGGTAAACCTGTTGATGGCTGCTAATGACTGCAATAGGTCCTGCGGGGGGGGGGAGCAAGGCCTGAGGCGCTAAAGAAAGCTTGATCATGCATAATGAGATAAGAATCCTATGTCTTTGTTCATCCCAGGTGGCTCCATGGTTTTAAGCTTGGTAATGAGTTCCAATTCAGCAACTTCCCTTTCCAGTCTGTTTCTGAAATTTTTCTGTAATAAAACAGCTGCTTTGAGATCTTTGAGACGAGGTGTATCTGACGAAGTGTGCATGCACACAAAAGCTCATACCAAAATAAAAACTTAGTTGGTCTTTAAGGTGCTACTGAAGGAATTTTTTTATTTTGCTTCGACTCAGACCAACACGGCTACCTACCTGTCATTAAATCTTGTGAGAGTAAAAATGCGTCTATATTTTAGGATTGCCAGGTTATGCCGATAGGGTGCCAGGGAAGGTGGGAAATCGTCATACCATGGGCAAAATTTCCTTATTGTGGCCAAGTTGTTCTGATGCTCGATATCATTTAGGCGCTGACAAATTAGACTGTTTGCTTTACTAAAACCCAAAGTGAGTAGCTGTTGTGGTGATAAACCACAAGAGTGATGTTTTTGATAGACCATTTTAGTCCAGGCGATCTTGTGACAATCTTGCAATACAGTACTAGGGATATTAGACCGGGAGGGGTGGGGTGGAGATTTTAGGCGAAGCCAATAGTTAAGTGTCCTATGCCAGATCCGTAATTCTACCAAGGGAAGATTAGCCTCTAGGCGCAATGATGCTTTTGGGACACAGAGTGCTACAGAGAAAATTTGCCTTAAGAACTTTGATTGGACATCTTCCATAGCTCCAAGGTAAGCCCCACATAATAGCTCAATCAATTGATTGATTGATGATTGACATAATAGCTGTGCTATGGGTTTAGCTTGGAACACTTCCAGGACTGATGGTATATGTTTACCACCTTTTCAGCAGAAAAAGCGTGTCATAATTTTGGCGCGTTGGGACGCTTTTTCTTTTGTACATTTCTGGTGTGCAAGTGTGAACATGCTTAGGAGAACACATCTTTCCTTGTCCTGCCATGTGACTGATACCCCAAGTCCCACAAACCTTTAAGGTACATGACTTTCCCCCAAAGGATCCTGGCAACTCTCCTTTACCCCCTTCCCCAGAACTACAATTCCCAGCGCCATTGGCATATCGCCGTTCCCAGGATTCTTGGGCAGGAAAACACTGGGCTTTAATAATAATTATTATTATTTATTATTTATACCCTGCCCATCTGGCTGGGTTTCCCCAGCCACTCTGGGCGGCTTCCAACAAAATATTAAAATACAATGGTCTGTTAAACATTAAAAGCTTCCCTAAACAGGGCACCCTTCAGATGTCTTCTAAAAGCATATGTTTTTCTCTTTGACATCTGGTGGGAGGGCATTCCACAGGGCCGGCGCCACTACCGAGAAAGCCCTCTGCCTGGTTCCCTGTAACTTGGTTTCTTGCAGCGATTGAACCACCAGAAGGCCCTCGGCACTGGACCGCAGTGTCCGGGCAGAATGATGGGGGTGGAGAAGCTCCTTCAGGTATAAAGGTAAAGGGGCCCCTGACCATCAGGTCCAGTCGTGTCCGACTCTGGGGTTGTGGCGCTCATCTCGCTCTATAGGCCGAGGGAGCCGGCGTTTGTCCGCAGACAGCTTCCGGGTCATGTGGCCAGCATGACAAAGCTGCTTCTGGCAAACCAGAGCAGCGCATGGAAACGCCGTTTACCTTCCCGCTGTAGCGGTTGCTATTTATCTACTTGCATTTTGACATGCTTTCGAACTGCTAGGATGGCAGGAGCTGGGACCGAGCAACGGGAGCTCACCCCGTCACAGGGATTCGAACCGCCGACCTTCTGATCAGCAAGCCCTAGGCTCAGTGGTTTAACCCACAGC
Organism: Zootoca vivipara; assembly: GCF_963506605.1. Classification (NCBI taxonomy): domain Eukaryota; kingdom Metazoa; phylum Chordata; class Lepidosauria; order Squamata; family Lacertidae; genus Zootoca; species Zootoca vivipara. The sequence goes on from NC_083288.1 coordinate 49,382,670, forward strand.
GCCACCTGGGTCCCACCCCCTTCAGGTATACTGGAGTGTTAAACATGTGGCAGCTGAAAAAAAGACCCTCTTAGCTGCTCTTGGTCTAATTTTGTTTAGTTTCTCGGTTGCTGGCTTTTTCACCCACCCACCTACCCCCTGCAGTACCATCTCGGTTGCCTCCTCCTGCCATTTCACATCTCGCCCAAACACCCTACTCTTTCGTTCAGCTTTTGGCAAAGCAGCCTCAGTGACGTCTGTCTTTCTGGTTTCATTTTACGTATTTTTATTTTTTAAGAGCATCGGCTGAGGGGTGATGCAGCCAACTGAGCCTCTTTTGGGGAGTTTCTGTGCAAAAGGGCGAGGAGGAGAATGACTCATACACTCCATCAAGAAAATTGGCACTTTTATCAGAGTCATGCCAGGCATCTTTTGAATAGTGCGGGGGTGGGGGAAGTTTGCTCAGGCACCCTTTTAACACTGACAAACGGTACACAAGTTGGAGAGAAAAACCCCAAAGGAGGGGGCTTTGTATTCAATTTATTCTTGCAATATCCGAGCAAGGAGAGAACCCCCCGGGATTCCAGTTTCCTCGCAATGAAGCTCAGCGGAGACAGTGGCGTTTAAACAGATTTGGACAAGAGTTAGTTTTGTTCTTTGGCTGAGGCAGTGGTCCTTTGGAAGCCTTTGGGTTCCAAGCGGCGTCTGCTCCTTTCCTCCTCCCTCCCAACCCATTTTCCTTTTGTGCTGCGTCTTTGTCGTTGTTGTTTTCGACAAACAAATATTGTTTGGTGCCCCCCCAAGCACAGAATCCTCGGCCAAAGTCTCCCAGGTTGCAGCAGGAGTATTTGCAGGTTGGATTTCTAGATCAGTAACGGCTGGCTTTAGTATGGCACAGATGCAGGGGCCGGGTGCGAAACAAGGCAGGGCTCCTTCACTTTTGAGAACTGTGTAGAAGAGGGAGGAAATCAGCAAGCGTAGTTTGTACGTGTGCCTATTCAGGATTCCTAAATCAATGTGCGCTCCTATGAGCCAGACCTCAAAGGCATATTTAGGGAAGCTTTTAATATATGAAGGACTATTGTATTTTAATATTTTGTTGGAAGCCGCCCAGAGTGGCTGGAGAAACCCAGCCAGATAGGTGGGGTATAAATATTATTATTATTATTATTATTATTATTATTATTATTATTATTATTATATCATCTTTCATCAATCTATGTATGCTGTTCATGGCTTCAAGACAGATATTCTTCAGTATTTTGTACTGGAATCAAACTTCCAACCCCTCCCTTGGTTCAGACATCCTCAAAAGGCCAACAAGATTTTTTTCAAAATTTATTTTCAATTAAATTTGTACACCGCCCAGGTACGAGGGTGGTTCACAGTATAAAAAATACAAAATAAAAAACACACAATACATAATAAAAACAAGGTAAAAAAAACCCAAACCCTTAACCCCCTCCCAGTGTTCCAGTTGTGGTGCATATGATTTTCCCTCTTCTCGTTTAATCCCCACAACAACCTTGTGAGGTAGAGCTAGGCTGAGAGAGGCAGTGACCGATGTCGAAGGTCAAATCCAGGGAGCTTCACGGCCGAGTGGGGGATTCGAACCCTGGTCTCTCCCAGGTCCTGGTCCAGTGCTCTAACCACTGCACCACCCCTGGTTGCAAACAGCCACAAAACACACATTCAGATAAAAGCAATGCCAGATGGAGAAAATAAGATGTGCAGAGTGCGAAACAAGCCAGCGCTTTTATGAGATATAATATGTCGGCAGCGGCTGAACTATGCTAAGTCATCTTCGCCACGGGTGCCATGCTTTTTTGGCAGTGAACATCCTGCTTTTTAACCTGAAAAGGGTTTTGGGGAGGCGGCTCACGACAAAAAGTTAGCATTCAGAGAAGATGAACGAAACGGCAACACAGCCTGAAGTAGCTGTAGCAAGCGGCAGGCTGGCTGAGAGGGGGCGAAATTCCTGCCAATCTTTAAAAAAAAACCCTAAAGAAATAAAGGATTGTTGTGCCAAAGACTTCATTTCATTTCATGTCATGGCATGACTCTCTTTCCTGATTGGGCATTGAGCCCCATCAATATATACATGTGGTTCTTGTTAAACTGTGGAACTCCCTGCCACGGGAGTCAGTTACAGCCACCCACCTAGATGGCTTTAATTTTTATGGTGTTTTTTTTTGCAATGACATGTTATTCGTTTCCCCAAAATAACACTAATAAAATAAAATAGAAATAACAACAATGCATAAAAATAACAATGGATTTTAAAAAATGAACAAATTTTTAAACCGTAATTTTAGTTGACCTCCCTCCAATCCCCCTCTTGGTTTCATTGTTCAGTACTACATTCTTAACAATCCCATTTTGAAACCTTTTCATCCTATTACAAGTGACTTTTAAAGGTTATACAGTACTAATGTAGAAATCTATACACAAAGCTTTAAAAAATATGCATTCAATAATTGTCCCTTTTTTAAAAGGTTTCGAATTATTAGGTAATTTGTCCTGCGTGCTTCAATGATTTGTTTTGCCAATCTTATTTATCTTCTTTGGCGATGGCTTCTTCCTTCTCTCAAATACAGGAACCAAGTCCTTCACTCAATAAGTCCTTCAATTCCTGTACATCTCAGTATCATAACTTCAGGGTGTTTATTAACAACCATCATTTCCCGCATTCTCTTCAAATCTGTATATGTCTTTTCCAAGGCCTTTTTCATCATTTTACATTGCCACCACGTATGGAAGCCTATAGAATCATAGAATCTATGAAGTTGGAAGAGACCAAAAGGGCCATCCAGTCCAACCCCCTGCCAAGCAGGAAACACCATCAAAGCACTCTTGACATATGCTTGTCAAGCCTCTGCTTAAAGACCTCCAAAGAAGGAGACTCCATCCACCACACTCCTTGGCAGCAAATTCCACTGTCGAACAGCTCTTACTGTCAGGAAGTTCTTCCTAATGTTTAGGTGGAATCTTCTTTCTTGTAGTTTGAATCCATTGCTCCGTGTCCGCTTCTCTGGAGCAGCAGAAAACAACCTTTCTCCCTCCCTCTTATTGCCCTCCCTCCCTGCTAGCCTAGATGGTTTTAAAATAGGATGGGACAAATTCCTAGCCGTGATATCTATGCTCAGCCTCCAGAGTCGGAGTCTCTGAATATCAGTTGCTAGAAAATGCAGGCGCTTGGATCCTGCTTGCAGGTTTCTTAGAGGTCAGCCATAGCCAATGCTGTGGTCTCCAGGAGTGGTTGGACTACAAATCCCATCGTGCCTGATCATTGACTGTCCTGGCTCAGGCCAATGGGATCTGGGAGTCTAACAACACTTGGAGTCACTAACCCACAGGATAGCTCTCCTTGCATTCCACGGCAGCTAAATTTAGTTGGTGACAAGGAACTTTGTCAGAAACATTTTGGAACATGAATTATATACACAGTATCCCCCCCCACCAGATCCACCTTCATCAGCAGGCCTATTGGCACTCCCATAAAAAGAATTCCAGAAGTTTGGCGAGGCAAGATTCCCTCTTTATAGAAGCCGCGCTGATCCTTCCTCAGCAAGGCTTGTTCTTCTATATCAGGCATGTCAAACAAGCGGCCCTCCAGATGTTTTGGCCTACAACTCCCATGATCCCTAGCTAGCAGGACCAGTGGTTGGGGAAGATGGGAATTGTAGTCCAAAACATCTGGAGGGCCGCATGTTTGACATGCCTGTTCTATATGCTTAATCCCTGTGGGTCGTATTCAACTTAGCTTTTTCTGCAAGTATAGCCAATGAAACCAAGGAACTGAAGTTAGCCGTGGCCATTGATTCCAATGGGTCCGAGTCAAAATGAATTGAATGCAACCCTTTTACTTTTTTTTTTCAACCCTCTCTCTCCACCAATTCACTCCTGGGACCACAATTGTCCAGCTCCCACCCACCCACTGTTACATACCAGGTGAAGCACTCAGACACCCGAAAGTCCATCATTCTCCAGCTCTGAGCATTGGTAAGGTCGAGAGAGTTCGTCTGCAGGGTGTACGAGGTTAAGAGTTAGCTTGCAGGAGAACGGCAGGGGCTTTTGCCTTGTGACTGAGCCACCCTAGAGCTAATTCCACCCAGGATTCCTTGGGTAGTAGCTCTTGCAGATGATATCCTTCAGAGCACCTTCTAGGCTCTTCCTATTCTCAGCCGAGAACAGCTGTCTGCTGCCACCTCTCCGTATGTGCACGCCAAGCACATGCCTTTCATTACAGACCCACCGGAGTTGAATGGATCTGTTGAGGTGCCAAGTGGCATTGGCAGCCTGGCGCCAGGGGCTGACGCCTCCGCCGGGCCTGAAATGGCCTCGTGAGGACCTGTTGAGATAGCTGGCCAGGTCTCTGCCAGAGGGATAGGTGGGCAAGTTCAGCTCCTCCGCAACAGCGTTGGAAAGGGCACCTTGCGCAACTGATCTCATGGTGGCGTCTGGGCTGGTCAGCAGAAGGAAGATGTGGGTGATCGCGGCAACATCAGCCACATGCCCCATTTCCAGGACCCCATGTCCTCCATACTGCCGGGGGGCGCGGAGGGTGTCCCGAGCCACCCCGAGCCACCCGTTTGCCATGTTGACAATGACGGCGTCAGCTTCCTTGAGGCATTTCCTCGCGACCGGCGGCCCTCTCAGGACGGACGAGATTTTGGGCAGCAGGACGGTCTTGAGAGCGTCCATCTTTTGCCCGGGGGCCAAGAGTGAACTGTCAATCTTCCTCACTTCTTCAATCCACTCTCTAAAGAAGGCCTTGGAGGACGGCTGTTCGGGGAAGCTCAGGAGAACCCCCAGGTACTTGAACGTTTCCCCTCTCCTAAGGCGGGTCATCGCTTCTCCCTGGATGGCGAACTCGGTTGGCAGGACCTGGCATTGCCGGAGGTGGAGAGACACACACTTGGTGGCGTTGAAGCGCAAGCCCACCCAGCGGGTGGCCTCAGTGGCAGCGTCCAACGCGTCCTGCAGCTCTTTCCCGCTACGGGCCACGAGCACCAGGTCGTCGACGTAAGCCAGGACGTCGATCTTCCGGCCGTGCAGAAAAAATCCACCGGATCGAGAGGCGATGTGTCGTACAACCGGCTCCATCGCCAGCTTGAACATGATGTGGCTCAGAGGGCACCCTTGCTTCAGCCCCTTCCGGATTGGGATTTCCGGGCAATCCAGCTTGGACAGAGTCATGGTGCACCCATTATAAAGATCGCGGACCATGCTCAGGAGCCCTTCGGACATGCCGAGCTCCGACAGTACGTGGAACATGTACTGGTGAGGGATGGAGCTGAAGGCGCTGGACAGGTCCAGCTTGGCGAGGGCAAACTCCTGGCCCGAACGCCGGGACTCGTCCAATGCAGCCTGCAAGATGAAGACGCTTCCCATGCCGTAATTCTGCTGCGGGCTGATGGCGCTTCCCTCGATAACCCAGTTGGTGATGCGGCGGTTGAGACACCGGGCATACATCTTGTAAAGGGTGTTGCACAGGGCAATGGGCCTCCAGCTCTTCAGCTCCTTGGCGTCGCCGCCTTTGAAAACGAGGATGGTCTCCACTCTCCTCCACTCGGAGGGAATGCAACGCAGCCGCTTGCATCGGTTGAAAACAGCGGTGAGCACCAGGCAACCGGGGTCTTGCTGATTCAGAAAGGCGGGCGTCAACTTATCCTTCCCCGCGTTCTTCTTCTTGACGTACCGGAGCATCTCCTTGACCTCTCTCGGGGCGAAGTCTTTCTCGAGGGCGGCGGATTTGCTCATGGCAGGAAGGCGAGGCCAGCCACGCGGACGCGGGAAATGACCCCAGCCCTCGCTACCGAACACTTCGGAGAAGTGTTTGTGGAGCACCTTTGCGGGGATCTCGCAAGGAGGAGCGGCCGGCTCGAGGATGTTTCTCAGAGCTTCGCCCTTGTTGACGTCGTACAAGAACTGGATGTTGCTCGCAGCCGCGGCGTCCTGGTGCTGCGGGGGTCTTCTCCGTCTGCCCTGGGCTGCCCTCCTGCCTTTTGCAGAGAGGTCCTTTGTGAGCTCCTGGACGGCCTCCTCAAAATTGGGGGCCCGATGGAGCTCAGAGAGCCATTTCTCTTGCCACTGGGTGGCGGGCGTCGGGAGTGGTGCCATCTCCAGCTGAGATCTCTTGCCACAAAGTTGGTGTCAATGTGTTTCTCTCTCTCTCTCTCTCTCTCTCTCTCTCTCTCTCTCTCTCTCTCTCTCTCTCCCCTTCTTGGTCCTGGGCTTCCTTGAAGGCGATGTTGGCAGGTCTTCAAGTCAGTCCGATGTGGGGTGAGGAGGATGGCTTCCGGGTCGGCGCTTTCTGCCCGAGGCGACCTCCTGAAATGAGTCCTGCAGTGATGCCTGGCCTCCTGGTCTCTCTCTTTCTTGTGAGGGTCTCAGCAGAAGGATCTTCAGTAGTGGAAATCCCCCCACGCAGCCCTCTCTCTGTGCCTCTTGAGGACCTGTTGAGATCTGTGCCTTGGCGGAAGTGGAGGCTGTTGACAACGGCTGCCCCGTCTGTGGCCCTGCCCCCTCGGTTTCTGAGGAAGTGGGTTTTCTTCTCTCTTCCACGAATCCTCGTCTCCTACGGAAGATCAGAAAAGCGGGCAGGCCATTAAACCTTTTCACCAAAGCAGCTGGGAGTTCCACAGAGCCCTCTCTCAAAATCATAACGAGAATTAAGCAAAAGAAAGAAAGAATGAAAAAAAGTTCAGCTGAACACAGTTGCGGCCGAGACCAGCCTCCGGGGGATTAATTCCAGAGGGTGGGCACACCATGCTGAGTGCATTTATTGGCTAGGACAGTGTTTTTCAACCACTGTTCCGCGGCACACTAGTGTGCCGCGAGATGTTGCCTGGTGTGCCGTGGGAGAATTACTTTATATATAGTCAATATAGGCACAGAGTTAATTTTTTTAACATTTTCTAATGGTGGTGTGCCTCGTGATTTTTTTCATGAAACAAGTGTGCCTTTGCCCAAAAAAAGGTTGAAAAACACTGGGCTAGGAGACAGAGGGATTTGAATGACTGGTATTAATAATTGCATTATAAACTGGTATTGTTATCATGCGGCTGTTATTGGATTTTAATGGAAAACTAATAAAAATTATTACCCCCCCCCAAAAAAAGGAGACAGAGAGATGAACCTTCGCGATGGGAGGATGTTCCAAAGAATGGGAGAGGCGGAACCCCGCTGGGTGGAAAGGTAGCGAGGAGCAGTGGTTAGAGCACTGGTTTCCCAAATTGGATGGGGGTTTCCTAGGGGGTGCTAAGAGGCAAGTGGGTGGTGTGTGTGTGTGTGTGTGTGTGTGTGTGTGTGTGTGTGTGTGCTAGAGGTGCACTTGTTTTTAGACATTGGAAAGCTGTTCTTTTTTTTAAATCAAGTTCACCAGTTTGTCGAATTGGTTCAACTTAATAGTTTCAACTGAATTTTGAATAAAATGTGCAGTCAGTTGTTACTAAATATTTTTTTAATTTTACTGTGCTATTATCTTCCTTAGTGGGTTGTGCAAACCGCCATTCTGAATCGTGCTTCTATGGGTCAGGGTCGGGGGGGGGGGTTGAGTTTATTGAGCTGGTAAAAGGGGTGGGGTGGGGGCTGAAAAGGTTTGGAAACGGCTGGCTTAAGCGTGGGAGGGGGGGCAATACTCCCTTGCCTGAAATTGAAAGTGGAATTTTACAGCTGCAATCATAAGAGTTGAGAACAAAAAGAGCGACCTCTCCACTTCTGCCCCCGTCCCCGTCCCCAGTTGATAAGTGTGGGTGGGGAGCAGGGGAGAAAAGTATATCCATTGGAACCAGGACTTGCCGTTTTTGTGTGGGAAAGGTTTCTATGCCCTGAGGCAGCCTCCCCCAACATCCTGCCCTCCCCAAATGTTTCTGACTGCAGCCCAGGTCCAAAAATGCCTGGAGGGCACCAGGTTGGGGGAGGCTCCATCTCTAAGGTCATAAATCTATTTAATTGCATTTCTAGGCCACCTTTTCTGCCAAGGAGATCAAAGCTCTTGAGGAATAGCTCAGTTGGTACAGCATGACGTTCTTTAATCTCAGGGTCATTGGTTCGAGCCCCACATTGGGCAAAAGATTCCTGCATTGCGGGGGGTTGGACTAGATGACCCTCGGGGTCCCTAGGATTCAATCTTCAAGGTGGTATACATACTTCTCCCTTCTCTCCATTCCTGTGAGGTACGTTAGGCTGACAGCCTCTGAGGTCACCCTGTGGGGTCTTCCTGGCTTTTTGGTATGTTTTAATGTATATTAATAGTGAATTATTATTATTAGGCTCTAACTTAAAATGATTTTTATTCACAACAAACTTAATAATGCAAACACGTTGGCATTTAGCAATAACAAAAGTTCCTTTAGGGGAAAAAAAACAATTAACAAAGACTCATAATCTAGTCTCTAGAAACTTGCTATAACATGGAATAATAAGAGCAAAGCAGTGATGTTTTAGGGAGCAGGCTAGCAGGCGGGGACCATTACTTACATCCTAGGAGGCTGCACAACACAAAACACTGTTGCTGTACAGTATGTCAGTTTTATTTTATTTGTTTTTTATCTTCTATTTTGGAAATGTACATCCAGGTGTTGTTTTTTTCCCTTTAATTTTTTTTGGGGCCCCCAAGAGAGCGGGGCCCTGAGCTATAGCTTGTTTAGCTTATACGTAAGTCCGGCACTGGGTAAAACTCAGGGAGAAGCAGATGGGAGGCAATAACCGAGAGGCATTTTTATGGCGGGATGCTATGGATTTTGAAGACACAGAGATGCTGGGGGGAGGCGGGGCATGATAACTGAGGAGGAAGACAGCATCCCCTCCCCAAGAAAGAAGGACCTGGCTGGGCAGAAAAATGACAACAGGGGGGGAAGAAGCTTTCTGCCAGCAGCTTGGATTGAGAAAGAGTTTTAATACCTTTCCTTGTTTGGGGGTTCGCTGGGCTGGAGATGTTGGGCCCTTTTCAGCAACGAAGAGTCCAAGCTACAGGGGGAAATCAACATGCAAGTCCCTGGGCAAAGAAGGGAGTTTCTTGGGCATCCAAAGTAAGATAAGCTAAGGCAGAGCTTGAAAATTCACTGCAAAAGAACAAAGAACTAGTTCCCTTTGGATCAGTTCCTTCTGATTTCTCCTGGGAGGGGAGTCACCAAGATTTACTATCAAGTTCCACCATCCCACTTGATGGCCAACGGAAGAGATAGAGCAGGCGTGTCCAACAGGTAGATCGTGATCTCCTGGTAGATCACCAGGCGTTCCTGGTAGATCCTGGTTGATCTCTGGCCCCCCAGCCATTTCCTTAGAAAAAAAGCAAAAAACCCACAACTTTGCCTTTCTCCAAAAAGCTCTACAACTTTGGCTTCCTAAAAAAGCTCAACAACTTTTGCTTTCCAAAAAAGCTCAAAAACTCTGGGTAGATCATTGCTAGTGTTTTGTTTTGTTTTTACAACAATGGGTAGATCACTGCCAGTTTTTTAATACTGTGAGTAGATCGCAGTCTATTGGGAGTTACAGGTAGGTAGCCGTGTTGGTCTGAGTCGAAGCAAAATAAAAAAAATTCCTTCAGTAGCACCTTAAAGACCAACTAAGTTTTTATTTTGGTATGAGCTTTCGTGTGCATGCACACTTCGTCAGATACACCTCGTCTATTGGGAGTTGGACATCCCTGAGATAGAGGATCATCAACATATATCAGAATAAATAGGACCGTAGCTGCATCCGACCCTTCTGACCCCAAACAGTCATCTTTTTTTTGTCAGAGGACAGTATGGGAAGAGACCCAGGACAGGATACAGACACAAACCTTCGAGACCACCCAAGCATATTCAACCTCAGCAACTTTTACATTTTCTGACTTTAGATTTAAGGTCATGCAAAGGGAGCCTGGCTTTCCTTCCAGCTCCAAAACATCTCTCCTTTCGCACCATAGCGGGAGCCGAATGGCAAAATCAGGAAAAATTAGATTAAAAAAAACGAGGTTTACCTGAAAAGGCAGTTCTTGGATGAAAATCCGCTTTTAGTCCCTCTTCCAGCAACCCATCAATGAGGGGGCTTTCAGAATCAAGTCATCCAAGGAGAGGGAGGAACAGTACAATGGTAAGCCACGCCTGTTTGCCTTAACTTGAACCTCAGAGGGAAATTTGACCTTGCAGAAGCTGAAAAATAGGGAGGATGTTCTCACCAAGCCATCAGATAAAGGGGAACTGCTTAGTTTTCAGGGAGAGAAAGCGATGGCGTCAGGAAGCTTCTAGACAGCAAGGCAAGTTGCCTGTAGAGTTTTCCTTGTGAAAATATCCCCATGTGTACAATTTATAAAGACATAGCATGTTTAATGGGCGAAGCACTTGTCCAGGGGCATCTCTCAAAACCCAAATCTGAGGGTCTTTTTTTGGAAAAACTGACACGGAAGAGAGGATTCCATGATTTTAGTTACTTAGAATCATAGGATTGTAAACTTGGAAGGGACCACTGAGGCTCATCTAGTCCACCGCCCTGCAATGCAAGAATCTCAGCTCAAGCCTCCATGACACATAGCCAGCACTAGCAATGTTCATTTAGGTTCAGCTAATATCTGATCAGAAAGTTGGCGGTTCGAATCCCTGCGACGTGGTGAGCTCCCGTTGCTTGGTCCCAGCTCCTGCCAACCCAGCAGTTCGAAAGCATGTCAAAGTGCAAGTAGATAAATAGGGACTGCTGCGGCGGGAAGGTAAACGGTGTTTTCGTGTGCTGCTCTGCTTTGCCAGAAGTGGCTTTGTCATGCTGGCCACATGACCTGGAAGCTATACGCCGGCTCCCTCGGCCAATAATGCGAGATGAGTGCGCAACCCCAGAGTCGGTCACGACTGGACCTAATGGTCAGGGGTCCCTTTACCTTTACCTAATATCTAGCTCAGTACTTTGGTCGATGCACGGGCTTTAAAAGCCAACATTCTTTGCGGTGATGGAGGATATTGTAACCAAAATGAAAGCATTACACACACCAGGCTTCAATTGTGCTTTAACAGAACTAGCACTAAAGAAATTAGCAAGCTCAGTTTCAGGGGAGATTGTTATGGCAATCTCTTGGGAATTGGACGTCCCTGACTTAGACTATCTTTATATGGTTAAATTTGAATGAACATTCCTATTGAATGGAAAAGAAACTCCATGGAGTGGTTTATCACTATAGAATAAATGTCTGGCTGATCTATTCATTATATGTCTTGGGACTGAGGACAGACTCCAAGAATGAGGCAGATTTGTTAACAATGTACATCCCAGTATTAAATGTGTTACGATGGATCACAAACCAAAGGTTCATGTTCTGTGTATAGTTGTTGTTGTTTTTTAAGGAATCTGAAGGCTGCTCCCTACAGAAAACTTACTGGTGTGTTGTTGTTTTGGTACAATATGACACGTCATCATGCTGGGTATTTAAGAAGAAACTGTTATGAGAATTTTAAGATCATAAAGGTAAAGGGGCCCCTGACCATCAGGTCCAGTCGTGTCCGACTCTGGGGTTGTGGCGCTCATCTCGCTCTATAGGCCGAGGGAGCCGGCGTTTGTCCGCAGACAGCTTCCGGGTCATGTGGCCAGCATGACAAAGCCGCTTCTGTCGAACCAGAGCAGCGCACGGAAATGCCGTTTACCTTCCCGCCGGAGCGGTCCCTATTTATCTACTTGCACTTTGATGTGCCTTCGAACCGCTAGGTGGGCAGGAGCTGGGACCGAGCAACGGGAGCTCACCCCATTGCAGGGATCCGAACCGCCGACCTTCTGATCAGCAAGCCCTAGACTCTGTGGTTTAACCCACAGCGCCACCTGGGTCATATATATATATGATAAATGTTCATAACTGTATATATAAACCACATATCTGAAATAGTACAAGAGAGCAATCCCGAAGCCATTTTGACTCTCCCAAATTGACCTCAAATATTTCTCTGCAATATTACACCTCCCTGTAAATACAGTCTGGCAGGTATCTGTTAAGCTGAGCAAACTACCGGTATCAAGATGTGTAAAAGATTCAGGAACTAAAAGTATTTACCATCTCAAAGGAATGACCAGGCTACCCAGGAAATGCAATCAGATAAGGCATTATCAGGTATCCTGGCAGACAGGAGAGAAGCAACACACTCAAATTTCTGCTGGGGGGTGGTCTTGGCCTACACCCCTTCTGTGATGTATGTATGACAGTTCTGGGAGTGGTCTTGGACTCCAGGGGTGGGCAACTTAAAATTTCTATATACTCGGTAAGAGCTTGCACACCTTTGTTCTGCGTCTCTTCCCCCCTTCCTGTGTGTGTGGGGAACACCCTGTTGCAACAGCTTTTAATAAAGATCAGGCTTAACTAGCCGCCTTGCTTTTCACTTGAATTCTGCTCTGGTCTCTGTCATTTTTCTAGCCGGTTGTTGTTTAGTCATTTAGTCGTGTCCGACTCTTCATGACCCCATGGACCAGAGCACGCCAGGCACTACTGTCTTGCACTGCCTCCCGCAGTTTGGTCAGACTCATGTTGGTAGCTTCGCGAACACTGTCCAACCATCTTGTCCTCTGTCGTCCCCTTCTCCTTGTGCCCTAAATCTTTCCCAACATCAGGGTCTTTTGCGGGGAGTCTTCTCTTCTGATGAGGTGGCCAAAGTATTGGAGCCTCAGCTTCAGGATCTGTCCTTCCAGTGACAGTGACTAGCCGGTAAGGGAAGGACCGCTTTTAACTCCTATAACAAAACCATGCATGCATCCAAACACTCAGAAATGGTGTAACAATCTGTGTCACTAACCCACAAGCGTGTGCAAGCACTCATGTGCATTCATACACACGCCACCGAGAAGTCTTCGATATTTTACTGGAGTTAAAGACATGTGCTTTTTATGAATATGTGTTTACCCTTAACCTTATGCCCACAAGAAGTTCTCACACCAAAAGAATAAAGAAAGCTGGGCTTATTGTATGAAAAAAAAAGTGGCAGAAAAAAAATCACAGAAGCAAAATTCCATTATCAGGCAGCAAAATCACACAATGCAAGCAGGCAACAACCCACACAATACGTACGCATCTTGATCTAAGGCATGGGTAGGCAAATTAAGGCCCGGGGGCTGGATCCGGCCCAATCGACTTCTCAATCCGGCCTGCAGACGGTCCAGGAATTAGCATGTTTTTACATGAGTAGTTACGGGTAGGTAGCCGTGTTGGTCTGGGTCGAAGCAAAATAAAAAAATTCCTTCAGTAGCACCTTCAGTAGAAGTGTGCATGCACACGAAAGCTCATACCAAAATATAAACTTAGTTGGGCTTTAAGGTGCTACTGAAGGATTTTTTTTACATGAGTAGAATGTGTCCTTTTATTTAAAATGCATTATTTGTGGGGCATATTTAAAATGCATTATTTGTGGGGCATTCCTTCAAAATATAGTCCGGCCCCCCACAAGGTCTGAGGGACAGTGGACCGGCCCCCTGCTGAAAAAGTTTGCTGACTCCTGATCTAAGGAGTAACAGAAATACCTGACCATTTTCAAACAGGGAGCTTGGCAATTTTGACACAAAAACCCACACTAAACAGCAAGGCAGAAATGGAAAGGGAAGAATATACCTGTCCTTGAGAGAGCTGGAGAAGTTCTATTGAGGCATCTGCGGCTGGGAATCTGGGTTTTTCAAATAAATGTTTAGCTAATGCCTCCTAATAGGGAAAGGAGGGACTTTGAAAGGAGCAAATCTCAGGAGCATTTCTCACATTGCCCATCCTAGTGAGGAAATGACTAAAAACTGACCATCCTGTTTCCTTAACAAAAGGATCATTGACACCGATGGCGAGCCATTAACTGAACCTGGTCATATTTTTGTTTGTAAAAAGGTAAAGGGACCCGTGACCATTAGGTCCAGTTGTGACCGACTCTAGGGTTGCGGCGCTCGTCTCGCACCAGAGCAGCACACAGAAATGCCGCTTACCTTCCTGCCAGAGCGGTACCTATTTATCTACTTTCACTCTGAGGTGCTTTCAAACTACTAGGTTCGCAGGAGCAGGGACCAAGCAATGGGAGCTCACCCCGTCGCTGACCTTCTGATCGAATAGCCCCAAGGCTCTGTGGTTTAACCCTGGTTACAGGTAGGTAGCCGTGTTGGTCTGGATCGAAGTAAAATAAAAAAATTCCTTCAGTAGCACCTTAAAGACCAACTAAGTTTTTATTTTGGTATGAGCTTTCGTGTGCATGCAGAAGTGTATCTGAAGAAGTGTGCATGCACACGAAAGCTCATACCAAAATAAAAACTTAGTTGGTCTTTAAGGTGCTACTGAAGGAATTTTTTTATTTTACTGGTTTAACCCTATTTATCTACTTGCACTTTGATGTGCTTTTGAACTGCCAGGTGGGCAGGAGCTGGGACCGAGCAACGGGAGCTCACCCCGTTGCAGGGATTCGAACCGCCGACCTTCTGATCGGCAAGCCCTGGGCTCTGTGGTTAAACCCACAGCGCCACCCACGTCCCTTTGTTTGTACTCTGCCTTAAATTGTCCCACGGAGGATAATATTGCTAGCCTCATCTGCAAATGTGTCCTGAAGGCATCAGGGAAGACATCCTGAGATGCTCACACCTTGTAAAGGGCAACAATCCTGTTTCCTTGAGCATCTCAGGTTGTCTTCCCCCAATGCCTTCAGGACATGTTTTGAGATAAGGCTGGTATCAGGCTTGTACACCAAGGTCGAGCCAGGTTCATGGCGGAAAATCTCATGTCATATTCATGTCCGTCTTTATATTTGTGTTCTACAGAGATAAGTCATAGAAATAAAATAAAATAAATTCCTTCCAGTGGCACCTTAGAGACCAACTAAGTTTTGTCATTGGTACGGGCTTTCGTGTGCATGCACACTTTTCTCCTGCTCACAATGGAAGCTGAATGAAATATTTTTACATCCAATTTAGGGACCAATGTCAGGAAAGAGGGTGTCCTAGAAAGAAGATCCCTCCTCTTCAGGGAGGGGGGAATTTGCGGGCGGAACCCGCTCTACGCATCGAGCAGGGGGGCGTGTTCGGCCCCCTGCTCAGCCTATCCTGCTGCTGCGCCCAGAGTCCTGGCTGGCCAATAGGGCCAGGTTGTGGGCGGGGTTTACCTGCTTCAAATAAGCGCGGCAGCCTCCAGATTGCCCCTTTTCGTTGCTGCTCCTCATCGGATCTCCCGCCCACCCTCCCTTTAGGTTTTTTCTTAGAGTGTTCACCTTGACCTTGCTATGGACTTTGGTTGGTCGCCTTTGGTTGCCTAAGGGGCCTGGTAGGAATTTTTTATCCAATTGGCACCGGCCTCTTGGTTTTTTCGCCTACCTCATAGCAATTCGTCACAACTTCTTTTGGTATTGGGCGGTAGGCATTGGAATATGGAGTTGTCTGGTGTGTTCGAGGACTGGTTGTGGCCATCATCCAACCCTCCTCTTATAGGGGTATCCCCTTAAGGGATCCGGCGGTCGTGGATCCCGTCCGATGCCCTGCTGGTGGCTAGGGCCATGGCACGACCCCGGTGGCACAAGGGTGAGCTTTCAGTTGTATTTGCATCAACAGGCTCCTTCCTTGGGGTGTTAACCCGATATGACCCCCCCCCCTGAGCGGGGTGGAGTCACGCTTGCTAGAGAGTCCAATGCCTAAGCCAGTACCTCTCACTTGCTCTAACCAATAAAGTTGTGGCCTTATTCTACCCATTAACTCAAATACCATGTGTCACTGTGTCTTTATTTCTCGCGGGGGGCGGGTCCTCGAGCAGCAATGATACTTAAGTAGTCATTCCATAGAGCTAAATCGGTGGGACAGGTAATTTCCTGAATGCTGATGATTGTACCTATAAGATTTCTTGGTTGCACTTCATGGATCAAAAATGTTATCCAGAAATACCAAAGAGTGCTCTCAATGTTTTGGGCCAACACTGCCATTAGATTTTGTGTATATAGACTTATTATAAAGCTAATTGAATCTTCATACTCTTTTTAAATTTTACATTGTTGCTTAATTAGTCGGGGATCATTTCCCCCTCTTTTAATTTGAGACATGTAGGTAATCATAATATATTTGGCTAAGCAATTATCGAAGGGGTCTGGTGCTTTTCCCCCCTTTGCTTTAAACTTACAAGAAAGGAATGTCAGATGTTTACAGTGGGAGGGAGACAGTAAATTTCCCAGGTGCTGTTGCAACAAGCTGGCTTGGAAAATGTGCTCCTGGCTTCACTGTTGTCTCCAGCGGCCCCTAGAGGCCAAAAGCAAACCTACCTTCTCAGCTAATGTAACAAAAGCTGGATTTTCTTGTGTTTCTAACGGTGTCTATCTGTTTTAAACTTAAGGTAGACTACATTGCAGGGCTGTTGCAGTCGCTTCTGTTTCAGCCAAACTTTCCACAATATTTTGTGGTGGAAATGATGGTGGTTGTGGCTAAAACACAGGAGGCTACAACAGCTGCTACTGTTTCTGAACAAGAGACAGACTTCCTTCGAATTACACCTAATTTAAATCATACAGTAGCTGTCAAGTTTTTGCTTTTCTCGTGAGGAAGCCTATTCAGCATAAGGGAATTTCGCTTTAAAAAAGGGAGAATTTGACAGCTATGATTTAAATACAGGATTCAACACCATCCCCTGTAGGCTAGGGGCAGCTGTTGCTTACAACCCGGGGGGGGGCCTTGGGGGTTGAGAGGGAGGCAAAAATGGAGTTAAAAAATAAACGCGAGGATTTGAAAGGGGTCGTCTTTATTTGTTTACTTATTTAGAACATTTGTCCCCCGCCCTTCAGCCAAAAAAGGCTCCCAGACTGGTTTATATGAATCAAAACGAGACATTTGCTACCTACATGCTTACATTCTAATAAATAAACAAACAGACCAATTATTTTTTTAAAAAATATAACAGACAAGGGACAAGGGGAGAAGAGGAGAATAACTCTAAACTCAGGCATCAATTTCAAGACAGTTGTTCTGATTGTTGGCAACCCGGAGCACAACTATTGGTGGTGAAATCAAACCGTTGGAAGGTTGCAGTGCCTACTGTGGCTGTAGGGACAATAGGGGAGAGACATGTTTTGTTGCTGCTGGGGCAGACAAAGGCATCCGGTTTTGCTGCTGGCTGCAGATGCGCAACGGCGTTTCTTCTCTCTGCACTCCTCCCAGCGGTCATTCCTTCTCTGGTCACTGCTGTGGATGCACAAGACTATATCCAGACCTAGTGGTTGTCTGCAAGGGATTCCCCCACGGTGGGGGTGATATTGCCAAACTTCATGTCAACCTTGCAAACATCTTTGTAACACAGAGTTGGTCTGCCAACGGACCTGGTGCCTGAAGACAGCTCCCCATAGAGCGCATTCTTGGGGATCCTGCCCTCTTCAGTTCTGTGGACATCACCAAGCCAGCATAGAAGTCGCTGAGACATTAAACTGAAAATAAAATAAATAAAAGTGCGAATGTGCTGGGAATGTGGGCTTGGGAGAGCATATCTTTGAGACCCTGTTCTCCCATGCGATGGCCAAAACCCTCCTGTTGCATATTGACCAGCTGGCATCGTTCGGAGGCAGTAACTGGGGCCTTAGGCTAAGTGAGTTTAATGACCTCTGCTTCCTATCCTATCTCTGCCACTGAGGTAGCTTCAGGAAATGGCTGTCCCTTAATGACATTTGAGGGAGAGGAGGCTTGATGGAGCTTGCCTGTCGCTGCAGAGCCAATCGAGTGAGCTCTGGTCCTCAGTTTTCCCAGTGCTGGAATGGCTGCCTCCATTATTCTGTTTCCAGGAGCTAAGCAGTCATTTCATAGAATCACAGAATCGTAGAGTTGGAAGGTAACCCCAGTGGTCATCTAGTCTGACCCCCTGCAATGCTGGAATCTCAGCTAGATCATTCATTACCTATGGTCATCCAACCTCCGCTTAAAAACCTCCATAGAGTTTGGGAAGGGGGGAACCTTATTGGTTATTTCCGGAATCAGCATTCTGATTGGCTAGGGTGATAAAACCACGTCTTCATTGGTGAGAGTGTTCCATTCTCATGCAATCAGCGCCGTCTCTTGGAAGCTAAAGGTGAGTATATAGAAAGCAAGATTTGGCTGCAAGCATCTCACGTTTTTCTGAACCACCGTTTCCTGAGTTTGCTGCGCTTCCAAGGCTGCCCTTAAGATATGCACGTTCTTGCACCCGACAGCGCATTAAACGTACAGTAAAGCAAGGGGTTTTTTTTCACCGGCAACGTTGCTAAGTAAAACTAGGAGATCTGTGTAACAGCCAGACGTAGCATCGAAGGGTGTAGCACCGAGGCTTATTACAAGTGGTGGGCTCTCGTGAAGGAAGACAGACAACTGATAGAATCAACCAGTCGTGGGACGAGAGTCCCGAGCTCTCTCATGACCACATATTTATCAGGTACAGTATGGAAAATGCATATTCACAAACCATAAACCAATCATTACAGCACACCTATCTAGCATTATCCAATAATATCAGCAGAACACACTTATGCCCATTTATGCTCAGACCTATTGTTCTCCATAGCATGCTTGTCCCTCATGGGTAACTTGTGCCCCTGGGGAATGAGTAACTAATGATGGATGTGGAGATGTTCCCCATGACTGGCGTGGCCTCCGAGGAATGGATAACTTGTGATGTATGGGAGATGTTCCTCATGGCTGACTTGGCCTCTGAGCATCATCTATTTTTTGCGGTATGTGGAGAAGTGCAGACTCTACATCCCTGGCTCGTTACGCCTAGCCGATGTTGCCATGGTGCCCACATACCACTTGAGAGAGAAGCGCGGAATGAGCGCGGAATCACCACTTGATGCCTTTGGGATGTGGCTGCATTATTCCCACAGATCTGGAAACACGAGCCGCCTGCCGCAATGCAGCTTTGGAGTGGGGTGAGATGTTAATAATTGCAGAGGAAGGTAAACCCCAAACAATAAGCTGCATGGAGATGGCACACTCTCCAAAAGCTGGTCCCGGAATAGTGGAGCCAGCAGCTACATAGGTCTGAAAGTGTAGAAACGTCCCACTTGTTTCCCCATCCACCTAGCAATACTTTGTACAGTATTGGCTTCTAAAGTTTGGGGAAAGAGACATATCAATATGAAGGCAAGTCATATTTCCGACAGATTATCTTGTAGTCTCGTTATTTTTGCTCTCCTAGCCCGTTTTTAGGTTTGTGCTCTCTCCCAGATCACAATTTTTCTACATTTCCAATGTCTCAGTATTGCTGAACCATTATCCTTCATACTCTCCACTGCATATACGGTACCAAAATGTGTTTTTTTTTACACTACTTCCCAGCATTTACAATATTTAGATCACCTCACCTCATTACTGGGCACGTCTGGTACAATCCAACGCGTTTAGACGCGATGTTGCCCTTTCTAAAGGCTCAAATAAAATTAAGATAACCGAGATTACCTAAGCAAGATAAACGCTTTTAGCAACCCAAACTGTGTCAGCTCTTTTCATGAAAAGGTGGGCGGCCCTTAAAAGGGCCTTTGAGCTAGTTTGTAATATACAGCCTTGATATTCTGATCAGCCACCGAAGCCGTACAGAGTGCGGCCCTGACGCTTCAGAGCGTACACGACATCCATGGCGGTCACAGTCTTTCTCTTGGCATGCTCGGTGTAAGTGACGGCGTCGCGGATGACATTTTCCAGAAACACCTTCAGCACGCCGCGCGTCTCCTCGTAGATCAAGCCCGAGATGCGTTTGACTCCGCCACGGCGAGCCAGGCGGCGGATTGCAGGCTTCGTGATACCCTGGATATTGTCACGAAGTACCTTGCGATGCCTCTTGGCGCCTCCCTTGCCCAAACCTTTCCCACCTTTCCCACGACCAGACATTGTAACAAGTTAACAATTCCTGCGTTTGAAGAATGAAGCGAAGAGTTGCTAGCCGCTTCTTTTATACAGCAAAGTCCGACCAGAGGGAAAACTGTAAAGGAACACGTTATTGTTTGACTGAGCCACGCCCTCTTTCCAAACTCCATAACGCGATAGGCTATACTTTCCACCAATCAACTGCTGGAAATTTTAAAATCTCCAATCAAAACCGAACTATCTCCTCAAACAGATATGTGCCTTTGATTTGGGGAGGATAGTGCTGCCAAGAGAGTTTGATACTAAGTACAGTACTGTAATCTGGAAATGGTGCAGAACAGAATGGAAAAACAAAACAGTAGTGTAGAATCGGGGGAAAAGAGTAAAAACTATTGAAACTGAAAAACCTGAAAACTCATCCTAACATTTCCAAAATTGTGAGGAGCAGGAATTAGAAAAGCATACTGGTATAATATAAATTTCAGAGGTTTATGTCGCATTAGAATTATAAAATTGTAGTTGGAAGGAATCCCAATGGTCATCCAATCCATCTAGCGTCTTTCATTGCATGGTTCTTGTAAACCACTCCCTTAGGCCCACAATTAAACGAGGATAACGATCAGCCCGAGTCTATAAGCTAAGGCATTGGGTGCTGCCTCGATGAAGGACGTCCAGGTCTCCTTTTACGCTATTAGCTTTGGGTCCTGTGGCAGAAGTACAAGGACACATGCTTTTCCCAACACCGTATTTACACGCGTGCAGAGACAAAAGAGATTGTAGTTTGCTTGTTTGACTTTAAATTTAAATTGTGCTCTGAATGCAAGTACCGGTCATAGTTTGTCACGTTAAAAAGAAACCAGTCAAAGATACTCCTTTTCGTTTTTTAACACCATGTAATATGGTCACCCTTGTTTATTTCTCAGACGGAAGAGCAATGACGTAACCCTTTTTTTAAAAAAAGCGGAACATGCAAATATAAACTCGTCCCAAGTGACATTTCTATTGGCTCGCGCAAGTATATCGAGTAATTTAAATGTAACTTTCTGGTTGGTTGCAAGAAGGCACATTCTCATTGGGTGCCATTCTCTTTCGCCCAATCAGATTTGACAGAAAGAATCCATCGGGCGTAAATAAATAGGCGGCTTGCAAGTTTGTGCTGCTCATTCTGCTCTGCTCTAGGTTGTAGTAGTTCTTTGAGGATTTTGTTGTATGATGTCTGGCCGTGGAAAGCAGGGCGGCAAAGCTCAGGCTAAGTCTCGCTCGTCCAGGGCGAGTTTGCTGTTTCCTGTGGGTCGAATGCACCGCCTGCTCCGCAAAGGGCACTATGCGGAGCGCGTGGGAGCCGGTGCCTCTGTCTACACGGCGGCGGTGCTGGAGTACCTGACCGTCGAAATCCTGGAGCTGGCCGGCAACGCAGCGCGGGACAACAAGAAGGCGCGCATCGTACCTCGACATCTGCAGCTGGCCATCCGCAACGACCAGGAGCTGAACAAACTGCTGGCCAAAGTCACCATCGCCCAGGGCGGCGTCCTGCCCAACATGCAGCCGATGCTGCTGCCCAAGAAAGGGTGAGAGCCACAAACCGAAGGCCCAGTAAAAAAGCAGGCTGCGGCGTCTGGCCCCCACAAGGCTCTTTTCAGAGCCATCCACCTTGTCATAAGAGAGCTGAGTTTATATTTCTGAAAGCTTGACTGGATTTCTGAGAAAGCTATACAGTACTGTGAATTTATAAGCACTGCACTCCGTCATGGGCATAGCCAACCCCCCCCCATCAGTAATGAGGTGCAGGGGCGAACTGGAGCCTGCCGCGATTTTTTAAAGACTTGTTAGCCCCGCCCCCCAGCTGGCCCTATTGGCCAGCCCTGAGCGCGGCAGGTAAAGGTGGAGCAGGGGGCCGGACCCGCCCCCTGCTCTCTGCGTAGAGCGGGTCCCGCCCGCAAATTTCCCCCCTCTCTGAAGAGGGATCTAACCAGCAACTGCTGCCATCTTAACAAATGCCTGCGCGCGCCCCAAACAAAAATTCCGGCTAAGCCCATGCGCTCGGTCTGCCTTCCTGTTCCCTATTATCCATTTTACCTTCCAAGGATCTAGGTGGTGTTTCCACCCCTCGCCCAAAGAACACATGTACGCCCCTATGTTTAAATACAGGCTATTGTAAGGCAGCGGTTCTCAAAGAGCGTTACTTGTATGGCAAGAGAATGGCAATGTAGCGGGAAGATCGGAGAAACGAACATTTAAACACTTCAGCGCAATATGCATAGTATACCACACATAAAATACTTCTGGAATATGTAGATTTCCCCAAAATATTTATTATAAAACAAATAGTAAATATTCTGAAAGTGGCCCAATTACCGGTACCTTGAAAACCACTGTCTAAAGTTTTGGATTAAGTATAGCCATGATAGACAATATGGCAAGTTTACAACTCTTTTCATGAATAGGTAGGCGGCCCTTAAAAGGGCCTTTAGCTTGCAAGTTGCAGCCTTGATATCTAGGAATTAGCCACCGAAGCCGTACAGAGTACGACCCTGGCGCTTCAAAGCGTACACGACATCCATAGCAGTAACAGTCTTTCTCTTGGCATGCTCGGTGTAAGTGACAGCGTCGCGGATGACATTTTCCAGAAACACCTTCAGCACGCCGCGCGTCTCCTCGTAGATCAAGCCCGAGATACGTTTGACTCCGCCACGGCGAGCCAGGCGGCGGATTGCAGGCTTCGTGATGCCCTGGATGTTGTCACGAAGCACCTTGCGATGCCTCTTGGCACCTCCCTTGCCCAAACCTTTCCCGCCTTTTCCACGACCAGACATACTGACTAAGAACCTTCGTACAACAACACAAGAAACAAAAAGCGGCACAAAGAAAGGTTGCCTCTTCTTATATAGAGGAATGTCCGACCAGAATGAAAACTTAGGCATACTTTTTGCGTGGCAGAACTCTGTCTCAATTTCGTCCAATCAAATGCACTCCATTTGCAGCTGCTCAATGAGAGTTCTTTGGGAGGGGGAAACAACAACCAGGCTGTGGCCCCGCCCCACTTTGCCCTCTTGCGTGATTTTGTCTAGCCAATTGCTGCTCAGCCCAGGAAATTCAAACTTTCCAACGGACAATTGCTCAGTCTTCAGCCAATCAAGACTGCGAGAGCGGTCTATAAATAACCAGCAACGGAGCTCATTGACTCATTTGTCGAAGCCCCTACAGTCTTTTCACTTGTTTGCAATGGCTCGTACTAAGCAGACCGCTCGCAAGTCCACCGGCGGGAAAGCGCCTCGGAAGCAGCTGGCGACCAAAGCTGCCCGAAAGAGCGCCCCGGCCACCGGGGGCGTGAAGAAGCCTCACCGCTACCGCCCTGGGACTGTCGCCCTGCGGGAGATCCGTCGCTACCAAAAGTCCACCGAGCTGCTGATTCGCAAGCTGCCCTTCCAGCGTCTGGTGCGGGAGATCGCGCAGGATTTCAAGACTGACCTGCGGTTCCAGAGCTCGGCGGTGATGGCCCTGCAGGAGGCCAGCGAGGCTTACCTGGTCGGCCTTTTCGAAGATACCAACCTGTGTGCCATCCACGCCAAGCGGGTCACCATCATGCCCAAAGACATTCAGCTGGCTCGCCGCATCCGCGGAGAAAGGGCTTAAGGCCTTCCATTGTCAAAGTAGGGGCTTTCCTACGTTCAAAAACCCAAAGGCTCTTTTAAGAGCCACCACATAATCTTAAAAAGCTGGTAATTACGGCAGTATTTTGTCTATTAAGTATTAAGCACCAGTTGCTGGGAATGTGCAGTTTACAGGAGTCCCACAAGGATCTTGCCGTATGCCCTGCTTCCAACTACCCACACCGTTTACTGCATTACCCTACCGTTTTTTAAAAATATATATTTCAAGGAAGCAACCACTTCTCCTCACACACCCCATTGCCACGTGGTGTCTCCCCTTAAAGTTGCAAGAACATTGTCAAGTGACTTGGCACGGATAAAAAAGCCGGGGGGAAATTGGCAAAAGGAAAGCAGATTAAAATGAAAGCCTAGAATTGCAGCAATAACGTTACTACCACGTTTGCTAAACGGGGTCCGGTATGGTTTCGAATTGGATGAGGCACCGATTTTTTTTTTAAGGGGTTGTACGGTATTCTACGAACTGCGGCACTTGCATCACATGATCCAAAGTACCTCACATGGCAATTCAGCACTTTCTTGAATTTGTGGGTGGCTCTTAAAAGAGCCTTTGGGGTTAAAGAGGAGCGCTGCTGCCTCTCGCGCAAGCCGAGCAGGTCCTTCCTACTTCTTTTTCGGCGCCGCCTTCTTGGGCTTGGCGACTTTCGCCTTGGGGGTCTTGGGCTTCGCTTTGGGCTTGGCTGCCTTCGCCTTCGCGGGGCTCTTGGCGGCCTTCTTGGCTTTGGCCGCCGCCGCCTTGGGCTTCTTGGGGCTCTTGGCGGCCTTCCTGGCGCCTGCCGCGGGCTTCTTGGCCGGCTTCTTGACGCTCTTCTTGGTCGCGGCTGCCTTCTTCACCTTCTTGGCGGCGCTGGCGGGCTTCTTGGCCGCGGGCTTTTTACCTTTCGCGGAAGCCGCCGCCGGCTTCTTCTTGAGCGCCTTGTCCTTGTTGTCCGCCTGCTTCTTGTTTAGCTTGAAGGAGCCAGAGGCGCCCGTGCCCTTGGTCTGCAGCAGGATCCCTCGGGTCACCAGGCCCTTCAGGCCCAGCTTGATGCGGCTGTTGTTCCTCTCCACGTCGTAGCCGGCGGCCGCCAGCGACTTCTTCAGCGCTGCCAGGGACACGCCGCCGCGCTCCTTGGACGCCGTCACGGCCTGGGTCAACAGCTCCGTCACGCTGGGGCCCGAGGCCTTGCGGGACTTCGGCGCGGCGGCCGCCGCCTTCTTGGCCTTCTTCGCGGGAGCCTTGACAGCCGGCAGCGCGGCGACGGGCGCAGCGGGAACCTCTTCAGTCATCCTGATCCGAAAATATGCCGCCCACCGATCACAACGTCGAGTCACTAAAGCAGAAGCTGAATGGACGCGGCGGCCGCGCTGCCTCGTATTTATAGGGGAGGAGCTGCGCCCTGATTGGTGGGTTCCGAACACGGCGCTTTGACAGCCAGACCTGGGCTCCTGGTCCGGGCAACTTTTGTGTTTCTTAACCCGCACAAAAGAGTCGATTACTCCGAGTCCCGTCCGCGGATCCCTTCCGTTCCAGGCTGGATCGATGGGGAGGATGTGGGCTTTCGGGGACCTGGTTTTCACGCTCCGGGGTAGCAGGGCTCCTCCGTAAAAGAGCGGGGAACTCAGCCTCTGCTCGCTTTCCCGGCCTGAAAATTTGCAAACTTTTGCTTTTCGACGAAAATAGCAAATGCTGCTTTTAATAAGCAGGCGCGGGAGGTCCGGCATAAGGTAGCCCGGGGGGTCTGCACCTGGCCGGTGGAGAAAGGAAGGCTTTTCGGCCGGGAACTTCGCGGCAACTGCTTCTTTCATCGAGTCAAGTAACACATCTGACAACGAGCTTCGGTTAAATTGCTATAAGGCATTATTGCAATGCCGGCCCCAGAAAATGAGCGACAGAGTGATGGAAAGGAATTGGGATTATTTGAAGAGGGCCGGTTTGGACGGACGAGCAAAAAATTGCACTTAGGTTTTTAAAAAATGGGGCTTATTTAACACCTTTCTGAAAGCCATCCGCATTTGTCTTTCTTTGATGCTCCCTAGGCAAAGAGGTCTGGGGATATCAGCCTATGGAGCTTGTCATTTCTGTCTTCAAATTAATTTAAGCAAATAAATCTAGATGTCACCAGAAGTTCAACACAGGGGTCTCTTTGGGGGAATAGGCGAGGTGTAGAGCTTCTCCTAAATGCAATCCATTGGGAGTTGCTTGTAATTAAACTTGTGTGTTTACCCTATATTGGCTATACAAAACAGTGTCTTTTAGCAACTTAAAAACTCAACCAATTTGTGCTGTGGCATGACTCTCAGGAGACCTGTAGACGCAAATATTGCAATCGGGCCATGGAGTGCAAGTAGCGCAGTGCCTGTGTGGTACCGGTACTTCTGTGCCAAGTTCAGAAGAAGTGTGTAAATTCAGAGCAGCTGTGGCCGCCCAGGACTGCAGTAATTTACCAAGTAACTGAAAGAACAGATTACCATAGCTTCACACAACCGATGAAGAAGACTCTAGGGCAGGTGCCACAAAGAATCTATCAGTTATTGAAGGTGCCACAGGATGCATTTGTGTGTTTGCTGTCGGAGGAAGCACACACACAAAAATCCCTGTGGAATGTGTTACCTAACCGGCATGTGTGGAAAAGCCGCCACTCATACGTGTATACAGAATGTTGTTTGTTGTTTAGTCCTTTAGTCGTGTCCGACTCTTCGTGACCCCATGGACCAGAGCACGCCAGGCACTCCTGTCTTCCACTGCCTCCCGCAGTATACAGAATAGTGAATCTTAATCAGAATTGGGACTTGCTCCCAAGTAAATGTGTGTAAGATTTCCTTCTCAGTCAGTTTTGTTTGCTTAAAAAAACAAAGATCATATCAAAAAGGGGAGGGACACCCAGTTAGGATTTCACAAACAAACCCAAGATTCATAATACAAATGAGTTTTGGGGTTTTCTTGTTTTTAAAAGATCTTAACACAATGCCTGCTCTCTTTCTTTCCAGCAAAGAAAGCTGTCTTACAGATCATGTATTTTATCAGCATCTGCTAGCAAATCAATTATCCTGACAGGACCTTGTTATTCCAGAGAGATTTCTGAGTAGTACTATCATAAATAAATCTCTTTTAGGGTCCTTATTTAAGGGGGAGTATAAGAAGAATGCCCATTATAATCCACAGAGTTTTGCCTGCATACATTGTTGATTTATTTGATGTTCCTAATCTACCTTCTACATCTACAGGGTTTGGGGTTTGGTATATTACCTTCTCAGAGGAGCAAAGCTAAGTTCATCAAAATACACCTGGGACTCTAGGATGGTTTTTATTAACACAATATTGTGATGGAACAGAAGTTGTTCTTATTAAAGTATTTCTAGTGAATCTTCACAAGCATGAAGGCAAACCACTCCATATTGCAACTGTGTCCAAGTTGGTTGTCTGGCAACTCTTCTTAAAATAGCTGTTATGTGAAACATTTTGGAGCTTCACCTGGTTAAATGTAGCATCACTTCAGCACATAGCATAGTAGTGCTTGGTGACGTGGTACAACGTTGTGTCAAAAGGATTATTCCCAGGTCTCCAAATAGCTACGCTTCAGAGACATACATTTTGCCAGTATGATATGTTTCCTTTTTTACTCATCAGACCAGGACCATGGACAGGCAGTTTCAAATCTAAGCCTTGAAGCTCCCTGCCTGTGTGACCTTACGCCAATCACTCTCTGGCCCACTTTACAGGGCTGGTGTAAGGATAAAATGGGCGGGGGTGTAATGGTGGCAGTGAGATCATTTATGCCACACTGGGATGGTTTAAAAGGTAGTAAAAAGGAATAATATAGGTTGGAACTTCCAAAGTCCTAGCCCCAGGCAAGTTTTAAGATCTCATGTGCTGATCTTGAAGCTGTTGTGGAGCAATATACTAAAAAATCAATCGAAACCTTTCCACTTGTTCTACTACGGCAAAGCCATCCATTGCAACACAGGCGACATTAAGGACTCGACAAACAGACGCACCTTCAGCTTCAAGGTGTGGGGCTCCCTTTGTGCATGAAGTTCCAGGTTGTTTCTTCAGTCTATGACTCTGAGCCACATGTGTGAGAAAAGCATGCAGCGAATACGATCGGCATATCATAGAATCATAGAATCGTAGAGTTGGAAGAGACCACAAGGGCCATCCAGTCCAACCCCCTGCCGAGCAGGAAACACCATCAAAGCATTCTTGACATATGCCTGTCAAACCTCTGCTTAAAGACCTCCAAAGAAGGAGACTCCACCACACTCCTTGGTAGCAAATTTCACTGCCGAACAGCTCTTGCTGTCAGGAAGTTCTTCCTAATGTTTAGGTGGAATCTTCTTTCTTGTAGTTTGAATCCATTGCTCCGTGTCCGCTTCTCTGGAGCAGCAGAAAACAACCTTTCTCCCTCCTCTATATGCCATCCTTTTATATATTTGAACATGGCTATCATATCACCCCTTAACCTTCTCTTCTCCAGGCTAAACATACCCAGCTCCCTTTAATATATAATAATATCGGTTTTGTTATCTTCAAGAGAAGATGGGAGGGCAGGAATGAAAGCCCTTTTTAATTATGTGATTCACGTAGAGACAGAAAAGGCAGGCAGCCCTACCTCCTCCAGCACTTCAGATTTTGTTAGTTTCCAACTGCGTGCTCACACACACACCTCTTACTCCAGAGCTTTCCAAGCTGTGTGTCATGACACGTTAGTGCATGGGTAGCCAAAGTAAGGCCCAATCGCCTTCTCGATCCAGTCCGCGGATGGTCCGGGAATCAGCATATTTTTACATGAGTAGAATGTGTCCTTTTATTTAAAATGCATCTCTGGGTTATTTGTGGGGCATAGGAATTTGTTCATTCTCTCCCCCCCCCCCCAATATAGTCTGGCCCTCCACAAGGTCTGAGGGACAGTGGACCGGTCCCCTGCTGAAAAAGTTTGCTGACTCCTGCATTACATGTGTCGTCTTCAGTGTGTAGATGTGTCAGAAGAACACTCCCTGCGTTCCTCCCGGGGTTGGATAGGAGTTACGCTAGTTTAACCTCCGGTTTGCTAGTAAAACTGAATTACTGTGTCGTGAAATGATGCGTGTCTAAAAAGTGTGTGACCAACTTGAAATGTTTGGAAAGCTCTGCCCATCTCGTTCAGCAGCCTTTACCAGTTTTGGACTACAAGTCCCATCATCCCCCAGCCAGCAGGACCATATGATGGGATGGGAGCTGTAGTCCAAAACACCTGGAGGATTAGACAAATTCCTGGAGGCACAAGGGCTATTGATGGCTGCTAGTCAAAATGGCTCGGCTCAGCCTTCACCGTCTGAGGCAGCAATGCTTCTGAATACCAGTTGCTGGAAACTTTGGAGAGGGCTCTTGGGCTCAAATCCTGCTTGCAGGTTTCCCGTAGGCATCTGGTTGGGTGCTGGACTAGATGGGCCACTGGCCTGATCCAGTAGGCTCTTCTCACGTTCTTCCAGAGAGCAACAGGTTGGTTTCTGCTCTACGGGAAAACCATAGTTTGAGACCATCTAGGAGCAGGTCTCGTGTCTCAGTTGGATACTGACAGAGCATGTGCAAAGGAAGACCCTGTTCACTAGGCCAAAAGCAGAGCTCAGGTCGATTGATAAACATAGTTCTCTTGTCCTTTGAAAACCAGTTTGTTCACTGGCAGACATTTGATGCTCTTCCGCCCAGTTTTACAGATTGAACAAAAACCCCAGATGTGAAATCCTAAAGGCTGATTTGGTAATAAAAGGCTAGGGGGCGCAGTATTATTTATTTATTTGTTCATTCATTCATTCATTCATTCATTCCCTGCCCATCTGGCTGGGTTTCCCCAGCCACTCTGGGCAGCTCCCAACAGATTAAAAATGCGCTCAAACATTAAAAACTTCCCTAAACAGGGCTGCCTTCAGATGTCTTCTACAAGTCAGATAGTTGTTTATTTCCTTGACACCTGGTGGGAGGGCGTTCCACAGGGCGGGCGCCACCACCGAGAAGGCCCTCTGCATGGTTCCCTGTAACCTCACTTTTCGCAGGTAAGGAACTGCCAGAAGGCCCTCGGCGCTGGACCTGTGTCCGGACTAAACAACGGGGCGGGGGTGGAGACTTTTGCTACGTTTTAAGGTATTGCAAAACTATGTTCCTAAATTCCCAATCCCATTATATTTTCTCAGTATCACAGTGGTAAGAGACACAGCAATAGGAAATGTGGAATGCTAGTATTAACATCCACAGGCCAACAATAGAGAGGGGATAATTCTCCAGATGTCAGCAGAGGCACTCCTTGTGAGTAAATAATCTTAACACAGGGAGATACAATCCACCCAAGCAGTCTACACCACCACTTATTCCCCTCCCAACATTCCCTTCTCCAAAACATGCCTGGGACACTGTGAGAAAAAACAAAAGTGCCTTTATTTTGGTACAGACTCAAGATTCACAGATATTGCACCACAAACCAACAGTAGAGCTCTGTGCAAAATGCCCCTCCCCTTGATAATGTACAGTTCATAGTGTTGAAAGTGCTGAGCCAGAATCTCCCTGGGGTAGAATTCTCCAGGTTCTCCAGAGAGTAGGAAATATTAATGAGGTCCCATTCCAAAACAGAGAAAGCTTTAAAAACAACTCTCTCTTAGCAGCATGCTCCAATATACCCCCTCCCCACAAAAGGGGGTAAATATTAAAGCTTATGAGTCCCCAGATTTAGGAGGGTTGTCCATTGGCCATGCAACAAAGAAACACACTCATCAAAAGAGGTTTCTTCTCTCTGGCAGAGTCGGGGTGGGGGGTGGGGGAATAGTTAATTCTAAGCAAGGAAAGTTGCTTTTGACTTGGTCAGAGAGATTTGCAGAAGGGAAAATCAGATAGAAGTGGTGAGTAAGTGTTCGTTGTTCAAGTAAATGTCTGCAACCTCGAACAAGCGATGTGATTAAAATACTTCCATAATCCGTTGATTATGTCACCTTGCCGACAAAGGTCCGTATAGTTAAAAGCTAGGGTTTTCCCAGTAGTGATGTATGGAAGTGAGAGCTGGACCACAAAGAAGGCTGATCGCCAAAGAATGGATGCTTTTGAATTATGGTGCTGGAGGAGACTCTTGAGAGTCCCATGGACTGCAAGAAGATCAAACCTATCCATTCTGAAGGAAATCAGCCCTGAGTGCTCACTGGAAGGACAGATCCTGAAGCTGAGGCTCCAATACTTTGGCCACCTCATGAAAAGAGAAGACTCCCTGGAAAAGACCCTGATGTTGGAAAAGATCGAGGGCACTAGGAGAAGGGGACGACAGAGGATGAGATGGTTGGAGAGTGTTCTCGAAGCTACAAACATGAGTCTGACCAAACTGCGGGAGGCAGTGCAAGACAGGAGTGCCTGGCGTGCTCTGGTCCATGGGGTCACGAAGAGTCGGACATGACTTAACGACTAAACAACAAAATCCATGCACTTCCAACCAGTTCTGTATTTTGAAGAGTTTTAAAGGGACAAATTCACATCTCAAGGGATGAAATGTCCAAAGGACAATTCGGTCAATGTCTCAGGCCCACCCCCAGTCCTTTGCAAGGCACTAACTGGTATTATCTGCCTGGTCTTACCAAGTTATTCACACTGAACAAACACATTTTGGGGAAAGCAAAAGGACACTTTCTGCTAACCTCTGAAAGCTCAGCAACACCAGAGGACCTGGGCTAGGGAGCTCTGTTGCTGCTCCACCAGAAAATGCTAGTTTTCTACAATAGCCACTTTTAGTTATGTGTGTTGCATTTACAGGCACTGGCTCTCCAGAAATGCAATTTTCTCTTGCAGTAAAAGGCTGTCCTTGCCTACTGCAAAATCACAAACCATACAAATTGCTTTCGGGTGTCCAAAGATGCTCAGAATCAGGAGGATTTTACGACTCGGGGTCACAGGTGACTCTAACGGTTACCCCCGTGTCTGGGAATCCAGCACACAGGTCACCTCTAAGGATTCACACAGCCCAGAAGCTGCAAAGCCAACGCTTGTTGGGCAAATAGCAGGAAAGGGTTATGTGGTTTGCTCTTCAAAGCCAACAAAGTTTGAGTGTTATCGTTGGTCCCCTTGGGGCAAAGATAATCACTTTTCCAGTTCCACCCTGAGTGATCCCAAAACACAGTAACATTCATTAAGATCGAGGTGGGAAAGTGAATTATTGTCTTTTTAAATGATTTCTGAAAGGACTGCTGGTGTGGAATACTTGCTGGTAGAATAGCTTAGTTTACAGCACACGTCTGCTGAGAAATAAACCCCAATGAGCTCAGTAGGATTAAATCCTAGATATGTAAATAGAGGATTGCAACTTAAGTGTCACTCTGGCTACCCTAACAAGAATCCAATTACCATATTTTTCCATCTATAAGACGCCCCAATGTATATTTTTGGGGACTCCAGTCTAATAAAATGGGGGGGCGATGTATCCATGTATAAGATGCCCCCAAATTTTTGACATGCAAGACAGGAGTGCCTGGCGTGCTATGGTCCATGGGGTCACAAAGAGTCGGACACGACTAAACGACAACAGCTTGCTGCCCTCCAATTAATAAAAAGGGCAGGATGTTTTTGTCACCAAGCACTAAGTTTGGGGGAGAGACCCTTCCTCTCTTTGGAAACCTGAAAACCTTAGCAAGGCTTTGCCATATGCGCAATTCATTCAATTCGTCAGCTGGTTAAAAAAGGCAGACAAGGAAACTGAAAATTGCTCCGTATTTTTTTTTTGTTGCTTCAGACAAGTGATGCAGGCAAAGAGCAGCAGCATGGAATCGTGTGCCAAAGGTGGGACTTCTCTGCTGTGTTAAGGGCTCTCGCCCTGCCTCTGAAACGCAACACGGCCAGCATGACACAGGACAGCTGAAGCACATTAGGAACTGAAAGCAAGAAAATAAAGGGGGTGGGCTCAAAGTTATGAAGAGCAGTGATCACACTGTCCCCTGTTGGAGCCTCATGGGAGGGAGGGGAGAATCAAGTGTTGTCGTCCCTGCGCTCCAAATAACCCCAAAAAAACAGGCCGGTTTCCCACCTTTTGAGTATCCAGAGGCACAACCCAAAATGGCTTGCTAGTTCAGTCCAATTTGCTAGTTCAATTTCCTCACCTGCCCATGGGAAAGTCCACAGAAAATCCCCGGGCATTCCGTGTTTTACACTCTGGAAACAGGAGCAGGATATATAAATAGTTCAATAAATAGGATGTGGAGAAGGAAGGGGAGGCAGGACAAGGACTCTCTGCACAGGTAGATCCAGGGTCTCTTTGGACACACAGGAAAGAAGGGGTGTGCTCTTTGGGGTTTTTATGTAGCTGAAATAACATGTCCCCCTCACTTGCTCACAGTCCGCTGGGTGGCAAGGCTGCCAAAGATCAGGAGATCCGAGGGGGTGGGGTGTATGTGTAGCGCAACTCTCTTTGGCCAATTTATTTCTTCCAGCTGACAAAACTGCACTGTGAGGATAAAGGAGCTGACCTTGGCAAAGAGGCACCAGCAGGAGAGGAGCGTTGGCAGTTCAGCAGCGGCATTGGGAAGATGGTGGTGACATTTTAGGGCCCTTTCTCTTGCTTTCACCCTGGGCTCCCGCTTAGGGGAGCTCTTGAAGGATATTCAGAAGAAACCTCCCCTTTCTGGCCAGATCCCAACAAGGAGGCAACTGAATGTGAGGGGACCAGGCACAGGGCGTGCATCAACGATAATTCTCCGCAGGCCACCAACCTCTTTCCTTTTCTTGGGTTTTTTATTATTATTATTATCATCGGTACTGCACGAAGGCCCCTTCAAGAGCACAGCAGCAGATCAGTAAAAAAAAAAAGAAACACTTAACAACATCAACAGACAATTCTGCAAAAATAAATACATAAAAACCCAGACCCTCCCACGCCCAATGTCATGGGCTGTCTCTGTCTGTGTCCAAATCCGTAGTAAGGCAGCAAGGATTGGGGGCAGCTGGTCCGGCGGATAAAGGTCCAGAGGGACATCTCATGTCCCTGGAAGCAGGCCAGGCCAGGCCGCGCTTCCACACCTAAAGCAGCTGGTGCCTAGGCTCACAGTCCTGCAACGTCTTCTCCTGTGGGCCATGCAGCCACCCCACGGTCCTGAAAACGCTCACAATGTGAGCTTCTCTCCCTGTTGCCAGGGAGGTGGGGCTGCAGCAGCAGATCCCGCAAGGACCTGCAGCCAGCACCTGCCTCTGAGCCCTGCTGCCCAGCAGCACCCTGCTCAGGGCAAGTAGGAGCGACTCCCGATTTTTTTTGGGGGGGGGAGGAGTCTGCGGCTTGGCAGCTTAGCCTGAGTCCTGCACTACTTCCACAGCTGGAGTTGGTGGCGGCTGTTGCGGCTGCTGCTGCTGCTGTCCTCTCTCCGCCCCAGCCTCCTCTTCGTCCATGGCCATTTCGGGGGGCAAGGAGGGCGGGCACACCTGTCCCATGCTGCTGCTGCCCTCCTCCATGGGCTCCAACATGCCGTTCAAGTCCATGTCTTGAATCTCGACGTCGTAGAGGGGGGCCACTTTGGAGGAAGGGTTGCTCCCACAGTCCATGCAAGCCTGGGGTTCAAGGAGACAAAAAGAGGGGAAAGTAGATGGTGAGCAGCTGGCCAACACTTGATGATCTGGGAGAGCCCCCTCATCTCACACACAAAGTCTAGGGACTTGTTCTCACTCCCCAGCAGACATTGCCTTAAGGGCTGCAGAGGCTGTCGACCATTATGGACACAATTGTGAGGAATCCAGGCTTCTGTAGGAACAGTACTGCTCAATCTCATCATTAGATGCGCACACAAAGTTTGAGAACTCTCCTGCCTACAGAAAAGCATCCATGCTCGCTAAATGGCACACAAACACAGTTCTGGTTTCTGCACTGCTCTGTGTTCACTCCAAGCACACCACCCGCCACGCTCCTTACCGTGATGTTGATAGCTTTGGGCAAGTTCCCCTTCTGGACCCAGGAGTGAACTTCGGCCAGCTCCTTCTTCTGCTCCTCAGTGAATCGCGGCTGCCGCTTCTGCATCTGTTTCAACTTTTCCCGGTCCCCCTTCAGCACAGTTTCCAGGTCCCTGGCAGAGGGGAAGCAGACAAATGGGTAAGGAAAGAGGCACAGTGGGCAGCAAGCGGGAGGGAAATGGAGCAAAAATCCTCCTGGCTATGAGGCCAGAATGAATGGAAGTGGCCCCAGCGCCTTTTTTCCCCTTCTTTTTTTTGAGACAGAGCGAGCTAAAATCTTCCCCTCAAAGCTTTAAGTCTCTCCTCCCCCCACTGCTTCGGGTATTAAACTACCCATGAAAACAAAACACGAAAGCCAGCTCTCTTTCATTGGCACTCGCAACAACCCTGCCTCATTGATTACCCTCCTCTGCTGGGGTGAAGGGATTCTGGGTCAAGAGACAACAAGCAGCATAAGGCCTGGAAGGGACGTGACCACCAGAGGCAGTCGCAGCCTGGCAATCTCCATGGCGAGATGGGAAACGGGATCTGCCTAGGAGCATCTCAGACTCCTCACCTGGCTGGGAGCTGGTAGGTCATCATGACCTTGTCGTCGGTGTTGGCCATCAGCAGCCAGATGGGGTCCTGCAGGACGTACTTGATGAAGTGCTCGTTGTTTTCCACCTCTGCCCGCTTCTTACCCCGCAGGTCGTTCTCGGAGGAGTCAATGCTTCCAAAGTACTTGCTGGTGCCACTGCTCTTGCTGCTCGCTGGGAGAGAAGAGGAGCCGGTCAAGACACAAATCAGGAATCCCAAAAGGAGTGTCAGCACATGCGACTAATCGGGCCGCCATGCCACTCGGGAGCTCTCAAACCCTCAAATTTGGGACGTGCTAAGAATATCACCATGCGAGGTGGAGGGGGCAAAATTTATTCCTTTGAGGACAAGTGCAGGGACCCAGAGAACCTGCTGCCTTCATGCTCCCTCACAGCTGCAGCTCAACAGCCCTGCTTCTCCCATCCACCAGTACTGAAGGGCTGGCACACAGTGTCTGCTCTACTTGCAAAATGTCCCAAGTTCAACCCCTGCCCTGGCATCTCCAGGGCCGGGGGAGACTCCCTGCCTGAAACCCTGGACAGCCATTGCTGCCGGTCAGTGGAAGCAACAGTCAGCTAGACAGAGCAATGGTCAGACTCGGTATAAGGCAGGTTCCTGTGCTGAGGACTTCCCAACGGCATATAATTGGCCTGGGAAAATAGGGATGTTCTTTGATTCCCCCTGGAAGTTGGTAGTGAGAGGGGACAAACTACCACGATCAGAGGCAAGCGTGCCTCCAAATACACTGGGGATCACAAGTGTGAGAAGGCCACTGTGCTCATCCTGCTTATGGCGTAGCTTAGTGGCAGAGCATGTGCCTGGTGCGCAGGGCATCCTGGGTTAAATGGTAAAGGTAAAGGGACCCCTGACCATTAGGTCCAGTCGTGACCGACTCTGGGGTTGCGCGCTCATCTCGCATTATTGGCCGAGGGAGCCGGCGTATAGCTTCCAGGTCATGTGGCCAGCATAACAAAGCCGCTTCTGGCAAACCAGAGCAGCACATGGAAACGCCGTTTACCTTTCCGCTGTAGCGGTTCCTATTTATCTACTTGCATTTTGACGTGCTTTCAAACTGCTAGGTTGGCAGGAGCTGGGACCAAGCAACGGGAGCTCACCCCGTCACAGGGATTCGAACCGCCGACCTTCTGATCAGCAAGCGCTAGTCTCAGTGGTTTAACCACAGCGCCACCTGGGTCCCACCTGGGTTAAATGGTATCTCCAGGTAATACCCCACCTGAAACCCTACAGAGCCACCCACCGCTGCCAGGTGTTGTGTAGACCGTTTCCCAAGCCAGCTGTTTTAGGACTACAATTCTCACCATCCCTGACCGCTGGTCCTACTAGCTAGAGATTATGGGAGTTGTAGTCCAACAACAGCAGGAGACCCCAATTTGGGAAATCTTGGTGGAGACAATACTGAGACAGTTCACAGAGAAAGCCTCACTCCATCACACCCACACCACACGCCGGAGGAGTAAGACTTACTGGTGCCGCTGGCAGAGGTGCTGCCTCTGTTGGAGCCGGATCCCATGGAGCCGGAGGCCGAGCCACTCCCGGAGGCAGCCGACCCTGTGCCGGAGCGGGAGTCCTCCTGCAGGATCAGGTCCAGGAGGTCGCTGGAGCTGGAGAGTGCATCATTGTTGGAGGAGTCGTGCGCTTCTGCCTGCAAGGGGCGGAAGAGGCAGGGGAGCAGGAGGGTTAGGTCAGAGGCCCAAAGCAGGAAAGTTCCTGCCTCAACAGCTCTCACACCCTTTCCAACCTCAGTGCTCCATTAGCCACCACAGGAGGGGAAGCACAGCACGGCTGGATTAAGACTTTTAGAAGCCCTAGGCACTTTAACATGTTGCTGTCCCCATACATATCTAATTCAAAATGTAAGGATTGGGGTTGGAAAGAAAAGAGGCTGCCTGATCCAGTCAGCCCATTCATCCATTTAACTCAGTACCGACTACACTGACCGGCAGCAGCTCTCCAGGGCTTCAGGCAGTAAACGTTCCCAGCCCGAGCTGGAGGTGTTGCCGGGGGTTGAACCTAGGGCATTCTGCTTGGAGATTCCCCAGAGGAACCAAGCTGCCCCTCTGATCCTCTAGTTTGTGTGGGAAGCCACCTGGTGGGTAGGGAAGAAGGGATGAACCCCCCCAGCCATGGGAGAAAGGGCAGGAGAGATCCAGGAATTTGTGGCGTCATTCTCCGACCTCAGTTGGAAGGAGAAAGTACGTTGTTCTTTTTGAACGCATCCCAGGCCTCTCAGATTTCAACGCTTTGGGGGAGAGGAACCTCTGCTCCTTCATCTGAAGACTCTCTCTGACTTTCTCTCTCTCAAAAAAGACCCCAACCCCAACAGTTTCCCCACCTCTCTCTTGAGTGGAAAGATGATGAACACCTGGATTTTGTGGTGTGGTGTGAAGAGCCAGTGTGGCGCAGTGTCAGAATAAGACCTGGGAGACCAGGGTTCAACCCCCCCCCTTGTTCATAAAGCTCACTGGGTGACCTTGGAGTCAGGGTCACTGCCTCTAAGCCTAGCCTACCTCTCAGGGTAGTTGTGAAGATGAAAGAGGGAGAATTATGTGAGTCACACCTTGAGCTCCTTAGAGGAAAGGTGTGATGTAAGTGAAATAACATAAATTAAAAATCAATAAATGTAGGGCCGTTTGCCCTTTGAAAGGGCCCAACAGTGCCCCAGGGGAGAAAGTCAGCCCCCCCCCCCGGTACCTTGGGACTCACCATGCATGCTTCTTTCTGAGTGCTGAGTTCCTTTGCCAGGCTCTGCCCGCCCGTCACCACGGCCCAGTTGGTGGTAGCCCCAGTTGGCCCTGTTTGGTTTCCACCAACGGCCTCCTGACGGTCACAGAGCTTGGGCATCTCCTCCATCTGCAGCAAGTTGAGCTGCAGTGGGGAGCTGCAGCGTGACTCAAAGACAGGCGACTCGGCCCGCTCGGGCTGACTCAGCGAGTGCGGGGTGGAGGAGCATGACGGGGCCTGCGTGCCCGTCTCAGGGATGACAGTGGGCATGCTCCCCGGCTGAGGGGCGAAGGGGAACACAGGAGGTGTGGTGAAGTAAGGCTGTGGGGGCATGGGGCCGTGCATCTGGGGGAAGACGTAGTTGGGCAGCACAAGTGCCATCATGGGGGTGACCAACGGGGTGGGAAACTGGGGGGCAGCCAGGGTGCTCTGGGACGGCTCAGTGACTGGGGGCGCGGCCGGCCGCGGGGGGAAGACAGGGATGGGGTAGGTGGGCATGACAGCCGGGTATGGCATGGCGGAAAGGCTGGCTTGCGAGTTGCCAGATGGGGGCCAGGAGGAGGAGCTGGGGGCGCAGGGCAGCTGGGGAGGGGAGATGGAGCTCTGCGGGGAGATGGTGCTCCCTGCCAGCCTGTTCTGCTTGATGCGCTTGGCTTTTGACTTCCGGCTCCGACCGCGGCAGCGTGGACCTCGGGACGCCTGGCGGGGACCTTTGTGCCCTGCGGAACAAGGAAAAGGCAGGGTGAGGACGAGGGGACCCCCTTTCTCTTTCTTCTTTTCCCCTTTCTACCCCTTCCTCCTCCACCTCCTCCTCCCAGTCCTGCCCACCAGGCTTACCTCGCTCGTTGGCATGGGGTCCCGCCTGGCACAGTTCCTGCCAGCTCAGCCCCGAGGGTGAGTTGAAGACGTGCAGCTGGCTGAGATCCTTGAACTGGGTGAGGAAGGCCTGCTCCTCCTTCTGGGTGTGGATGGATAGGACTTCCTTAGTCAGCCCCACTTTGCGGTATTGCGCCTCCCGGTCAGGGGTGACGCTGGGCACAGGGGCAGGGGGGGTCGCGCTGGGCGCTGCCTCCTCCATCATCACGATATCTGCAAAGGAAGAGAGAACAAAAAGGGGGGGAGAGAACCATGTTAGCCCATCATAACTGCCTTCTCCCCATGTGAGGTTTTTCTTTTCCCCAGCACATCTCATTATTTATATCTCCCATTTCTTTAGACCAGGCATCCCCAAACTGTGGCCCTCCAGATGTTTTGGCCTACAACTCACATGATCCCTAGCTAACAGGACCAGTGGTCGGGGATGATGGGAATTGTAGTCCAAAACATCTGGAGGGCCGAAGTTTGGGGATGCCTGCTTTAGACCAACCCCTCCAAACACACACACCAAAAGACACAAGCCATCTTTTTCTACCACCATCCCAGGGCATGCTGGGAATAAGTCCCTCTGCCTTTCCATTTTAATCTGCAACAAAAAGCTTGGGTCCTAATTTTACCCTGCACAGCCCCAGCTGAGCTCCAGGTCACAGGGGCTGCTGCATTATTACTAAGCTCTCCTATGAATTTGCCACATATTAAGGAAAGAAATTGTGGGAGAAGGAGGTTAGAATCTTCTTTGATGTAAGAGGGCTGCCAGCCACTCTCTGTGGCTTCTAAACAGGTTAAGCGGGGGGAAAGAAGCTGCAACTTTTGTGTTGGTTTTTTGGAAAGGGAGGGGGCAACTAATATTTCTATAGAGAATTTGACAAGTTGGAGAAAAATGCATCAAGGGAGGAGAAAGGATGGTTAAGACACTGTCCCTACTTAAACCTTCCTTGGTTTAAACACCATAAAGGTTTGCCAGCTTGAGCAGGCAACATCTATCTAGATATCTATCCACACAGAAGTACATGTTGAATCATGCACAGAATTATTACTATACATACATACATACACACACACACACACACACACACCCCTCAGTTTGAAGATTTATGCCTGCAGGAGAGTCCTGTATAACATGGAAGCTTGGATGCACTGAACAAAAGATGGCCTCATAAATAGGGTTCTGCCTGACAGCACATTTCCTTTTCCAAGATTCTTGTGTGGTTTCCAGGAATAAATAGCCTTGCTACTTAGGAGGCTAAAGCATTTACCTCCAAAATGCTCATCCATGGACTGTTTCTAGTGATCCCATGAAAGGATCCCTGCAAGACTGCTCCTCCTGAGGATTACTATGTCAGAAACCAGAGATGTTGATTGAATTAGTAGAATCATAGAATCAGAGTTGGAAGGGGCCACGAGGTTCTGGCCCACCCTTCTTGCAATGCAGGAATCTTGTCCATTGTGGGACTCAAACCCCTGACCACGAGATCAAGAATCTCATGCTCTACCGACCGAGCTATCCCAGCTGGTGAAAAGGAATCAACTGGCCTCAGAAGGAGAGGAGCACCGTCATGGATAATGTTACCCCCCCCTCCACGGGGGAGTGAAACCTGAGGCTTCATGTTGGAGTGGCCCCTTCCTGCCTGACCCTAAAGCCTCACCTGTCGTGCAAGGTAAAAAAGCAGACTGGAACACTACAATGATGTGAGGTAACTGGTGGGTCAGATGTGAGCAAAAAGCGGGGAGGGATATGTGCAATGACAACGCCAAGCACAAGGCCTATCCACATGCTGCAAATTTTGCAGGAAAGCTGGCAAGGAAAGTGCCTGAACCCTACTAGAAAGAGACATATTTGGAAGGTGGGGAGGGCATGTTCTCCCTTCCTGAGGCTAGCTTAGATGAAACTTGCAAAGGCCTTGCCTGCCTCTCTTGTCTCTTCAGCTGCCCCCCCCCATGCGCAAAGAACAACCCATCTTGCCCAAGACTGACAGGAGAGCCAGCAGCAGGGTGTGAGGTGCCTGACAAGACGGACACCAAACTACGGAAGTGAAAGGAGCCTGGGATTTATCCAGAGATTGTCTTGCCAAACAGTGGCTGCTTGCAAGAGCAGAAATCTAAATGTAGGAGCGTTAAGAGGCTACCTTCTACTGAGTCAGACCACTGGGTCCAGCTAGCTTTGTACTGTCTACACTGACGGGAAGTGCTCTTTCCCAACTCTACTTGAATAGGCCACTGGAGATTGAACCTGGGGCTTTGGGCTTCCAAGGCAGATGGGCCCTTTGGGGTCAGCCAGATAAAGCCTTTCTGCTGCTCTTCTGGAAACGTTGCAGGACTCCCGCGCCAGCAGACAGAAAAGCAGAAACGAAGGCCGGCTGCAGAAAAAGAAGAAAGAGCAGCCGACTAAAGCAGAGGAAGGCAAGGACCAGCACCAGCACCATCAACTTTGTGGCCAGCAAAAGTCAGCAGAAGAAGACACTCGTTGCTCAATTTTGCAATCCAGCTGCTGACATATTCCTTTTCTGTAGCTCTAAATGGAAGGTTAGCCTTCCTGTCTCGAATCTGTACCAGGACAGCTAATCAAGCCCTCTCATCTTTGCCGCCGACTGGCCAGAGACACCCTGCTCCCAGAAGCTCCCAAGCAGGGAAAGAAGAAAAGGAAGAAGCGGGGACGTGGTCCTGCTTTTTTAACACATGGGTTCTAGGCTGGCCGCCTTTTACACAGCTGTATTTGCAAAAACGGCAACCAGAGGGACCCCAATAGCCTACTATGCACCATGTGAAGACAACCCTCCTTTCAACCTGCTTGCCAGCCCCATGGAAGCAGAGTCAAGCTGTAAGCAAAGGAACAGCACACCTCCAGTTCCAACCCCCCCCACCCCCACCCCCCAGCAACCCTTCACCGCCATCCCCCCAAGAAAAACACGGTGTCCACCTCCCATACCCGACTCGGGGGGCTTCTTGTCTCCCACGTGGACGATGGTACTGCTGAAGCTACACTGACTGGTCGCAGAGACCACGCTCTCGGCTTTGCTAGGCAAGGCCAGTGGAGTGAGTGGGCCTCCCACCACAGCAGCTGCTGCCGTCCCAGGCTCCTCTAGGCTCTTTGGCTGGCTCTCCAGGGTCGGCAATTCCTCTGGCGCATCTGTTCAAAGAGACAACGATGGG
This sequence comes from Zootoca vivipara, assembly GCF_963506605.1. Classification (NCBI taxonomy): domain Eukaryota; kingdom Metazoa; phylum Chordata; class Lepidosauria; order Squamata; family Lacertidae; genus Zootoca; species Zootoca vivipara. Next base: position 49,424,343 of record NC_083288.1, read on the forward strand.
TTAGCATGGCGGTGAGGTGGCAGCAGGGAGCAAGGGCGCAGGGAGGGAGGGAGGGGGCCGGGGGGGGTCCAAGATTGCCGACCGGCACGACCACAAGAGGACGTCAAGATGCCGAAGGGCTCATCAGCCTGGCTGGGGTCTTGCCACAAACGGAGAGAGGGGGGGAAGAGATCACGAGGGATCTGGAATGCCAAGGCTAGCATCCAACAAGGAGGAGGGGGAGTTCAAGCTTCCTGGAGGACAGACCTGCAGACCCTGCAATTGCTCCACACAGACACACACACACACACACACACACACAGCAGAACAGCATCCATGATTCCATACAAACGTGAACTTGGTACAGGAGGAGCATAACCAACCTGTACACTTGGCAAGCAGGGTGGAAACTGATACCTCAGGAAAACAGGAGTGGGGGGGGGAGGATTAATACTTAAGTAGAGGAAAGGAAAGGAGGGGAGAATCACCTTTGCTTAGAGAGGCCACCTTCTCGCCTGCCTTCTGCTTGTCGTCATCAGAATTCGAGGATGTGGTGTAAGAGGAAGAGCCGCATTTTCGCTTCACACGGCTTGGAATGTTGCAACTCTCAAGATACCTGTTTCATTGAGGGAGAAGAGAAAGGCAGAAAACGAAGATTAACAGAGATGAAAAACCTATTATCATTATTGTAATTATTATTAGGGGGGTAGGAAGAGAAAACTCAGGAAAGGACTCCACACCACTAGGAGTGGCGATCTGAAAACACAGTGCTTTGTTGGTCTCAAACTACAGGAGGAGACACAAAGTAAGGAAGCTTTAGAGCAGGTATCCCCAAACTTCGGCCCTCCAGATGTTTTGGACTACAATTCCCATCATCCCTGACCACTGGTCCTGTTAGCTAGGGATCATGGGAGTTGCAGACCAAAACATCCGGAGGGCCGCAGTTTGGGGGTGCCTGCTTTAGAGCTTCAGAGAACACTTAAAGAGACAGCACTTAAAAATTCAATCTGTGACGAGTTCCATTAAATTCTGAAGGTTGCATGTTGCTACATGAGCACCAACGAGGGGAGAAATCTGTAACATCATTTCTTCACCTACTCTGCATCTCAAGCCAATGCAATGCAATCCTCCTAGTCATGTCTATTCAGAAGTAAGACCCGCTAAATTCAACGGCGCTTACTTTCAGGTAAGTGGAGTTGAGGCTGCAGTCTAAGAAGCGGTGTTGCCCTTTCTTAAATAATCGAAGAGCAAAATATTCCACCCAGGAAACACATTCCTCTTCTGGTGCTGAACCAACTCTGAAGGGCTAATCTATTTCCATTTCATTTGCCTTTTAGCATTTTTTAAGTAAGTTATCCTGCTCTTCAGCCACTAAGGTTCCCAGAGCACCCTACAGATCCCTGTTCTCAGGCTCACAATCTAAAAAATAAAAATGCACACACACAAAAGGAAAATAAAGAGAGAGGGAGGAGGAAATAAGTGAACTCATGTAAATGTCCTTAGTTTTGGGAACATTTGCTGCCTTGTACATTGCTCTTTCGTGGTTGTGGCTCCCCAGCAGACCTCACTCACCTTATGATGCCATCCAGGCAGTTGATCTGCTGGTATGAATAGTTGGAAGGCTCCTTTCTGACTGATTCCTCAGAGGTGGCTGCCTTTTCTGGCCTCCTCTCCAAGTCCCTCAAGGTCTCCAGAGGCTGCCTGTTGCAGCTGGCTGGCGCTTTCAGAGCTAGAAAGGGGTAGGGGGGAGAGACAGAGCAGGTCACAACCCACAAAAGGAGAGAAAACTTTGTTCCCAGGCCACACCAGAACATGCTTGTCCAAGCTCTGAAAGGCCCTGCCAAAGGAAACCATCCCTCCCTCAACTCACACACACACACACACACCAAACTAGAAATAGGCCAAGACAGAGGGAAGAAACCTCAAAAGTCCTTTGGCCAAATCCACAATGAGGCCAAGTGAGCTCAGAAGGCCTCAAGGTGGGAACGGTGAGTAGGAAGAAGGGGAAGGGGGCAGTCAACCATCTCACCTGGCCGGAAATGCTTGGCAGGCTGGGGCTTGACTCGGGATTCAATGAAGACCTGCTGGCCCTGGTTCTTCACCATATGCACATCCTTGCAGATCTCCTGGAATGTCATCTGGGATCAAGAGGGAAGCAGAGTCAGTCCCAAGCTCTCCTCTCCAAGGGAGAAGCCTCTCTGGAAGGCCCCACCCCAACCCTTTCTAGAGCAGCTTTCCCCAACCTGATGCCCTCCAAGCACTTTGGATGCTGACTCTCATCAGCCCCAGCTGAAGTCCAAAGTACCTGGAGGGCACCAGGCTGGGGAAGTCTGACATAGAGCAGTGTTTCTCAGCAGCCAGAGGCGCACGCCCAAACCGCAACCTCATCCAGTAAAAAGCCAAAGGATTTCAATCCATTTGAAAGAGAGCCAGGTCCGAAGGGGTGTGTGGGATCTCTACATTAGCTATAAGGCAGTGTGGGTTTTTAAAGGCTGAGAAACACTGGCCTAAAGAGTAGATTTCTCTCTGGGTGAGACTTCCAAACTCTCTGAGGAGGTATAAAAATCTGCCACCAGGTAAACCAGTGTGATGATGCCCATTCTACAGATGGGAGCAGAGAGGGAGATTTGCCAAGTGGGTGTGGAATTGGAAGCAAAGACCCAACACCCATTGCATGAATTTTAAGACACCCCCATCAGTGGACACTCCCTCCCGTCCCCAAATAAAAAAGCATTTCTAAACTCACCGGCCGAACAGCTTGTGCCTCCTCATTGGGAATGCCGTTGCTGTCGCTGGAGGAGGCGATGCTCAGGAGCTGCTCGTGGGAAGTGTTGCTGCCCATGCTGCAGAGGCCCATGGAGCCATTGCTGTGGACGGGCTGCAGAGTGGATGAAAGAGAGGAGGGTTGGAATATGAGAGGAAGAGGAGGCAGAGCTCACAAGGAAGGGAGGGAGGAGGGAGGGAGGGGAGGGGAGGGGGTAAGTGGGGTAAGAAGAGGAAGCTCTTTACCTGCAGCAGGATTCGGTGGATCTGTTCTGAGAGCTCCTGGATGTCCAGCTCCACAGGCTTTGCCTTCTGAGTTTTGGGGGCTGTGAAGACGTCCTCGTTGAGGGGGCCCCTGGAGAGAGCATGGGAGGCGAGAACAGAGTTAGCGGGATGTGTGCTTCCCTCAAGAGGTGGGAGTTTCCAGCTCTCAGCCTTCCCACAAGGCCATTTCCCTCCTCCCCAGAATCTGCCTCTTTTCCTGTCTTATCCTCCAATTACAAGCCATCACCCCTTCCAGAGCCATCACTCTGCTTCCCACTCCTCCCCACTGGAGGTTCTCCTGCGGTCCCTTCTACCTTCGCCCCCTTTCCCCCATGGCCCTGTCGCTAGCGGAGTCTCCCCCATTTCAGTCAACTGCACCCCACCCATCTGGTAAGTGGCTACTCCTCTCGTTTCTCCTGGAATGATTAAGCCTCTGCTTTTTTTTTTATGAACATGAACAAAGATATAAGCTAACAGACCCTGCCCACCCCATCCGTACAGGCTGAGAGCTCTGGCTACTTACGTCCGCACTTTATGCCTGCCCATGATGAATGAGACTTTGCGATTCCAAGGGTTGACGAAGCTGGACCAGCTGGTGTCAATGGTGACGTACTCCCCATTACGGGCGCAGAAGCGGATGGGTGAGTGGTCAAAGGGCTGGCCGCCGTACTGGAGAACTGGGAAGGAGGGAGGGGAGGATGAGAGGCAGCAGAGCAACCACTGCAACCACAGCCCCCTATAGGCTAGCAAGACACCACACACACAGGCTTTTAACTGGATCTGAAAGCTTCAATTGGTTTGAAACTTCCAATCAGGTTTTTTAAAAGAAAAATCTCCCCCTGCCGTTCTCTCCTTTATTTTGGTACTCACTCTTCTTGTGTATCGCCAGCATAAGAGGCCGGTCCTCTGGGTGCAGGTAGAAGAGGACAGGGGACCCAATGAGGTCCTGAGGGAGGTAGCCTAGAAGAGGGGCAGCTCTGAAAACAAAGAAAGCAAGGAGGGGTCACGAGGGGTCAGTGGGAAAAGGCTGAACATTGCAGAGGTTATATGCGTCGTCCAACTCTGAAGAACTGGTACAGTTCTTGTAACCCCAGAAAAAAAATAAAACCAAAGGTGCAGAGTGCATGGCTAAGCTGACGAGATGGACGGCCAAGTCAAATCCTCCTCCTCCTTCCCAGATGATGGAAGTTTTGGGTCCATGCTCAGCACTGCAGGCACATGCTCACAGAGGACAAGTCTCACTCACAGGAGGAAAAGTCTGGCACCACTTTCCAGGGACTCGTCTTCCTCCCCCCACACCCCTCCGCAAAATACCACCCCATTTTTTTAATCCCAGTTCCTTACCGCTCATCCACATCCTGAAATAAGCAGCTGGGGGTATGTCTGGTGGTGAAGATTCTCTTATCAGGAGGGATTCTGGGAGCTTGAAGAGAAAAGCAGAGGATAATTTGGATGAGCTGTTTGGAAGATGAGTGGCATTCCCTGTCCAATGGGTACACAAAACCTGCCTCTTTTAAATTCCAAAATGAAGTTCTCCACTTTGTATTTACACACTGTGTCCATGGAAAGTGCACTGCATATCTCAGGTATCCTGGCTTTTCTAAACAATTTAAGTGGCTTCAGGGGGGAAACTGACATGCAACTTTCTAGGTCACAGGCAGGCTAACAACAGCTTGGCATTTGCACGCACAACACAACTGCTTTTCCCCTGCTGCCTGGTCTTGATGATAACAAGAGCACATGCACTGTTTGAGAAGAGGAAGAAACTGGACCTGCATGCTCATGCAATCCTAGGAAGAGGGTTGTTTGGCTTTTTCTATGTTTCGCAGAGAACAGAGCAGCTAGGCCTTTCGCACGGCTACATGCCCTCTTTTGCTCTCCAACCCACTTCCTCACACAGCTGGGGCAGATCTGGGTTTAAGCACACAGTTCTCCTGCCCAAACTGGGGGGAGCGGGATTTAAAGCTTGCATGCAAACAAAACTTGTGTGCCATTGTATGCATATCTCCTCAAACAGGTGTTTAAATGGGTTAAACTAAATTTTGCTCAAGCAGCACGCGAGAGATGCTCATTCCCAGCATGGAGGGAAAGCACAAGGAAGGCCCATGCAACTAGATGCTAAGAGGGTCCCTGCTTCCAATGCACCCTCAGCCCAACCTCTGTTGCCATCGTGTGGCCAAACACGGTAGCGCGTGGTGCAATTTAATTTGTAGGATGGATTCCTAACATCACCAGCAAAATGTGGCAAAATGAAATGGGGCACAGAGACATGGCATGGGCGCTGTTGAAAAGGGTGCTGCAGAGGCTGCCTGAAGGCCCCCCTCTCTCCCGCCTGGACACCCCCCTTACCTTCGTAGCCCGAATGGATGCGCTCGGCAATGAGCAGGCAGCAGGGCTGTCCCTCGGCGCTGTCCAAGTCCTGCACTTTGGTCAAGTAAGGCGTGAGCCGGAAGGGGTAGTAGCGCGGTCCGCGACCACTCTCGTAGCCTCCGCTGAGAAACAAATGCCTGCAATAAGACCAGAGGCCAGAGGATACCAGGACGACCAGGAGGGAGCAGAACAACAGCGGCCCTGACAGGGCCAGAGGTGGGGAACCTTGCAGGTGCCACCATGTCCCTCCCACCCAGCTGTCACCCATGTCACACCTGGGGGAGGGGGGTCCCCCATTCTCTCACCAGCTGACTAGAGGTGGGATTTTTTTCTCTCTCTCCTCAGCTAGGGCATCTTCTTTCTGCACTTTTAAGTTTTCTAAATCGATTTTTTTCCCCTGGAAAAGTTTAAGCATCTGGTAAAACCCATAGCCCCGTAGTCACCTTGCAGTGGCAATGGCAAAGCCATTTCACAGATGGGAAAACATAGGCAGGGAAAAGTTCTTGCCCAAGGCTGCCCTGCAAAGCCCATATGCAGCTGAAAACTGACCAGCACTATTTAAATTTTTAGGTTGCCCCTTGACCAAAATGATGCTCAAGATGGCTTAGCAAAAAATAAAGTAGTACAAGGTTTAAAAAGATATAGAGAACTGGCTGTTGGGTCCACCCTATAATCCTGCTTGGCACTCTGGTCCCAGAATGCACTGAACCCAGCACAACGCAAGGGTAGCCATCCAGACATTTTAGAAGGTGTTGCTATCAAAACATATTGGCATATACATACAAATAAATAAATACAAACAGTGACACAGGCTTTCCACTTTGCTTTCCTGCTGCCCAACACACTCCTTGCCTGTGGCTCACTGGTTTGGGTCTAACTCTGAAAGCGTGTGCGGAGCAAGGAACTGGAGTGGGTAGAAGTTTCCTGCTAAATAGCCCATACAGATGCCAGGAACCCTCATTTAGGAACCACTTCCCAGAACCAGTCTCCACCATTCCTTCCACTTAGCCCAGCTCCCTTCCCCGCCCCCCTCAAAATCTGATGAAGACAAAACTCACCTGATACGACAAAAGACCGATTTCTCTTTGGTGTAATCCATGGCAGCTGCAGCTGCAAAGAGGGAAGGAGGGAGAAATGGGCAGTTGAAAGATTAGCTACGAACTGCAGCAAGCTGGAATCTGGCCCTTTGCTCAGTTCCTTACATAAGCCAAGTTCTTAGCTGCTTCAGAAACCGGCAAGCTTCTTTTTAAAACCTGAGGCAAGATGCAAGAGGGTTTCTCAGCCATCCCAAAGGGCATAAAGGTACCATTTGGGGGATAGGAGGAACTATAAAAAAAAATGAACACCCCTGCCACTTCGGATTAGCCCAATTCTCTGCATCTGCCTGTGCCAATCAGGAGCCCACTGGGTGTTCTGGACTACAAATCCCATCAGCCCCAGCCAGCCAGAACACTTACTGGCAGAGGTGCAGGCGCTCCAGGAGGGCAAGTGGTATGGCGCTGTGGACCCATAGAAGATGCTGACATCTTGCGGCGCCAGGAACTCTGCAAACTTGGCCCCCTTGAAGACATCCTTCTTGCAGCGCAGGATGAAGGCTGCCTGATCTGAGATGTAGACAATCTTCCCCGTGGTGAAAGAGACGGCCACCGAGAACGTGTCCTTTGAGAGCAAAAGCAGCAGGGTTAAGGTTGGGGAATGGCAGCTGTTTTATGGGTGTGGTCTCCCCACTCAAGGAGGAGGTGAAGGCATTCATTGTTGGTATCCGTCAAAGCCAAAATAGCTGGGGAGCAGGGAGAGCTTGTTCTCAAGGTGTTCTAGTCCTGACAGCTCTTTTCAAAGGGGTTAGGCCAATAGGGAGTGGGCCAGGCCCACGAGAGGCTGCCAGCTATGGCAGCTCAAAGGCTGGAGGAGATCTGCGATTACAAAATGCTGTGAAGACAGAACAGGGAAAGGCCACTGCCTTTGCACCCCGCACAAGAGGTGCCTGGAAGCTTTAGGCTGGCCTCTGCTAAGGAAGACAGGGTGGTGCTGGGTTCAGCTTGGTCCTTAAATACGCATGGAGATATTGAAGCTGGCAGCACCCAGCTGGATTGCAGCGTCCATGCTGAAAGCACTGGGGAAGCAGGCATGCACACTGGAAAGCCAGTCAAGAGCACCTCTTTAACAAGAGGCAAGATTTCTCTGGCGGCGTTGAAATGAACAGCGAGAAGGCAAGGCCTGGAGCATGACGAACAAGGCAGAATACTCACGGGATTCTTGAGAATGTATTCTGAGGTGATGCGTTCCAGCTCCTCAATAGTGTAGGTGGACATATCCAGGTTGCAGGGCTGGTTGTCATCAAGGGTCCACTGCTGGTAGTAATCCTGGCTAGCTGGAAAGGGGGAAGAAAGAAGGGGAGCATGTTAACAAGAGATTTACAGAGCTCTGAAAGGCGAAAGGCCCTCCTCGCTTGACGTGTGACCAGCTGGGCGCTTTTATTCTCCAGGATCACACCTGGACCCACACTTTTGTGGGAGAGAAAACCAGGCGCATCACCCTTACACAGAAGCCCACAGGCACAACACACTGTGCAAACCACATGGAAATTGCTGTGCTCATCATGCCAACAGGGACACATAAGAGAAGCACCTGCCCACGGCCCTTTGTGCCTCAGTAACCCTTGGCCCCCCGGCAGGGTTCTGGCTCAAATAAGGGAAAGAACTTGAGGAGCTGGGTGGGAATGAGACCTTTACTGAGGCAGCTGGCAAATAAGTCTGTGCTGCTGTGGTTTACAGCAAAGTCAGCAAAGCATAAATACACACACCAAGGTCATAGAATGTACCTTGGACCTGTTTCACACACGACAGTGCATACTGCAGGGTGGCCAGAGTCCCTGACTTCCCCTTGCTGCGCTTCTCAGAGGGCAGCCGGATCTTCATCTCCTTCAGGGCCCTCAGGAGCTCCTTCTGAGTCTTCACACGCGCAGACTGTTCACTGCTGCAGTGGCAAAAGAAACACACACACGGGGTCAAGTCAGTTGCAAAAAGCAGTCAGAGGCTCCTTTGGGGAGGGGGTTGCACTGATTGACTGAACTGACTGCGCATCTTTTTCCAAGTGCCCAATGGAAATGGAACCAACTCAAAATAACTTGGCCATTTGTTGTTGTTTTTAAAGAAAGTAAAATGTACCGATTTTGACTAAAAGCCACATACAAAATGGCTCCCCCCCCTTTTACCCAATTGGTTTTATGGTTCTTGTGTGACAGAATTCCCCCTTTTCATTATGTGTTATCCCAGGAAAGAGCTCTCAGAAACGGCCATGAGTTTTCAGAAAAAGTGGGGTTTTCTTCAGTCACCTCCCCACCCACCAAGCATTTCAACTGTCAATTTTAAAGCATTTTACTGGACTTTTGTTCCCCATGTGCCAACCCAAGTATGTTCCTCCTGCCCAGCCCTTGCTTACCTGCAGCCGCTGGTTGATGGGTTGTCTTGCTCAGAGCTTGCGCTGAGAAGGCTGTAGGCCACAGAGCTGCTGGGAGGAGATGGGCTTTGGGAGTTGGAGCTGCAGAGAGATGCAGAGCACAGGTGAGTTTAGCTTGCTTGGGCAGCAAACAAAAACATTCTATGAAATTCAAAAGTTTGCATAAAAATGGACTAGCCCAAGTCAGTCCCACAAGAGACCACTTTACCACACCTTTGCAACCCCAATCACTTCCTTACCTCTTGTTGCTTTCGGTGGTTTCTAGGAGGGCTGAGTCCTTGCCATTGCCACTGCTGTGGGAGCTGCTGTGGGAGTCACCGTGCGACTCATTGCCACTGGAGCCATTGCTGTTGACATCCATGTCATCGCTGGTCTGGCCCTGGGCTTCACCCCCACGCTGGGCTCGGGCTCTCCGTGGGGCTCCAGCCCCACCACATCCGCTGCCGCTGCCGCTGCCGCTGCCGCTGCCACTACCACTACCACCCTCGTAAAGGTTCTGCCCTGGCTCACAGCCAGCACTCATTACTGATTCTGGGACATGGACGCCTCCTTGGGTAACTGGGGGCAGCGGTGAGAAAAAGGTTGGGACTTCCACAGCTGCTAAGGCAACAACAAAGCTTTTGTTTTTCTTCAAAAGAAAGGAGAAGCACTGGTCAAAGAGGATTCCTCTTTGTCCTGTGTCTTGCCGGATGGATTTGATCAGAGTTGAGAGAGTCTTAGGGGACACCTATGGGGAGGGGGAGAGAGAGAGAGAGAAAAAATAAAGTGTTATAAAAACTGATTCAGCAAGAAATCCAGATTCAGAGTTATGTCAAATATAAAGCAACCCTCTAAGGCCTATGTTAGGGAAAGTGAGTGGGATCACTTCTCTATACTGAACCAAATATACTAGACTGTCCTTGGAAAAGCTACACACGGATAGCCTCCTCTGCCACGTGGATCCCCCAGGTAGCGGGATCTCTTTGCCATGATACTGAGTGTCAAATGGCAGCTGTTTGAGCCTGAAACCAAAACACAGTATTAGGTAATAGGGCTTACAGCTGATTATCTGGTCCCGTATCAGAAGCCCTCCTCTGCTTTTATATAAATCAGGCAGCTCTGCCCTTTGGGTGCTTGGATACATGAACACCTGGTGGCTGGATGGGCACCATGGTCCTTCTTGGAGGGGGGGGGAGGAAGGTGCTCTAGAGCGTTACAGACCCCTTATTCAGGTTAGCGCTCCTGGACAATTAAGAAGTGGCAAGGAGTTCCTGAAGCGCTTTCATTCACCCCTCCTAGTTCTGCCCCCACTCTCTTCAATCTAAAATCCCAAGCCTTGTTTGTTCTGCACAGCCTCAACCCATTGCTGTGGTGCTCATCAATCACAAAGGTAACGGTATCTAAGCATGGGGGTGGGGTGAGGTGGCTTTCTAGGCTTCCAGGCTTATGTGACCTTGTGCCAACTTTGCTGCCTTCTGGAAATAAAGTTTAGAGGAGCAAGAAAAGAAGAAAATACAGTCAAGATTAAAGCCCAGGCCGAAAGGGAAGCGCAGCCAAGGCCCAGAGTATCCTTCCCTACAGAATCAAGAGTGGCAAGCCTCTACCAAGCACAAAATGCCAGGGATTAGTTTTCAGGCATTTAAAATATAATAATTCATACAACAGGCTTTGAAGGGCTACTGGGAAGTAGTACTCATGGGAAGGGAAGAAGCTGGGTCTGGTTCCAAGTCTGGGTAGCTCCTTCCGCCCCCTTCGCACAGCAGCAGAGTAAGATTTTTAGTCAACTACTAAGCAGTGGGAGATATTTCATTGCACCTAAGCTCTTTTGTGTGTATTTAAGTCAGAGGTCTCTAAGCATGTGGCCACTGTGGGATTAGCTCTGGTGCCATGCCAATAAAAGATGTGCACAGCCAAACCACAGTTTAATCCTGATGTCCAAACAGACAAACCAGTTTGCAAGCTTTGCACAGTGTGGTCCATGCCAAAACAATGCTGCAAACGCCTGCAGTTTGTTGTTATATCCAATCTGCCAAACGAAATAAAAATAGACTGCTGCAAGCAGAGGTAAAGTTGACTGAGCAATTTTTTAAAAGGGGGTTTATGGTTCAAATCATGGTTTAAAAAACAAGAGCGCTTGCATATCAAAGCAAGCTACCCTGAGTCAGAGGCAAGGAAGGGGGGAAAGTGGCAGTGGACAAGCAGCACACCTTTGGAGACTGCCTGACCCACAAAGCGACTCCTAAGCTAAGCAGTAATCAGGGCTTTGCAGAAACTCCTGCAAGGGGATTCAAGACTGTGGTAGTGGTGAAACCCATAAGCAGGCACCAATGCAGAGACAGTCCCATTTGAGATTATGATATCATGTTCCCCACACACCCCTTTCATCTTTGTATTAAGCGACCCAAATACCCATTTTCTCCTCCCAACTTCCCACAAACCCTCTCTCTCCATCTTTGCCTCCCTGCTTCCCGAACCATGCAAAAAAAGGAAGAAATCAGAAATTGCTGGCTTACAGGTTGGCCCCATGGAATGACTTGCTTTCAAGTGGGGCTTTCTATCAGCTGGAGAAACAGCAGACAGGCACCCCCCCCCCAAGAGGCATGCAGAAAAGCCACTCCTTCCAATACCCCCACCCTACCCTCCTCATCTGCAGTCTAGGAATCTGCTCAAGCTTACACCCTTTGCTGTGGCACACACAGAACAGGAGACAGGTGAACACAGAGCCACCAGCTGCCTAGAAAAACCGTCCTACTGCAACCTCCCACAAAGTTGCCCAGAAATTCCCTGTCTTGCAGAGAGAAAGAGAAAGAAAGACACTCCCCCTTCCCCCTCCAAGCACATGCCAAAGCGTGTGCAGCCTGTGTTCTTCTTCCCTTCCCAGCCCCCACTGCCAGCCACATTACAAAGCCTCTTTCGAAAGAAAACACAGAGAGAACATTCTGTTTGAATGTCACGTGGTACAGCCGTGGGAGCAGCCACTGCCGTCATCGCACTGGGCAGTGCCTAGACTTTGCCAAGCAGTGCAGGGAAAGCGTAGAAGGAAACCCCTTTGAGAAGTTTAAAGTGGGGAGGGGGAATAACCAGTATCAATAATAATAATAACAACAACTACTCATTATTTATATGCCACCCTTTTAAGTTACTCACCAGTAGTGCAAGTTAGAAGGTCCTGCTTCTCTGGAGCTATTAGCCGACACAAGCCTGGGACGGGGAAAACTGCTCTCCTGTCACCCTTGACCAGCCCCTGGTGACTCCGCTGCTGACCCAACACATCTTACGGCTGACCCTACTCCAGAGAGCAGAGTGGGGAACACGTCAGAGCTGTGACAGCACGGCACACTGTGGGCAACAGAGCCTGGTTAGCCTTCCCTTCTCAGCAGAGTCTGCAGCAGCCCACTGTGTAACCAGGCAGGCAGGCGGAGTAGCTGTGGCCAGGAGCCCAGTGATGTCAGCAACCCAGTTAAACAGTCCGCACGTGTACTGAGGTGCTGCTACCAGCAGGGCCCGGGAGGATGCCATTGGCTGGCTGTGGGAGCCAATGGGGCCACAGAATTCTGACTGCATAATCACCAGCAAAGGGTGTGTCATTCATCCAGGGACTGTGCTTGGGGAAAGCGGTTGGGGGGGATTAGAGCGCAAATAAATGCCAGTAAGGGCAGATGCTCAGCCCCAGCATGAAGAGTCTATTTGCAGGCGCTCAGATACCATGCGGGTCGGTTGCTATTTAGAGCCATGCACACAAATTAAGCACTCAATAGCACTTCCTGAATCAGCTCTTGCACCAAGCTCCGGGCCTATTCTGTGCCTGCTTTTCCATTGCTGTTCCCCTTTTTGTTTTGGAGCCCCTATGGTGGGCGGAGCCACAGGCAAAAAAAAAGTAAGAGAAACGAAGTGTAGCTCTCACACCTTTTGTGCTACATCGCAGCCACGCAAAGTTCATTGTGCACAATCATGCACATAACTTTCCACCCGTAGTTGCCAGCTAAAGCCCTAAAATGTTGCTATTGAATGCAAACGGTAGGTTTGTCTGTTTTTGAAGTTTGTGCTTCGTTTGTGCGGGTGTGGAACTCCCCCTACCCCACACTGGAAACAACAGGGGCACCCTGTAGACACATAGGCTCAACATCTGCCGGACCTACACAGAGCAGTGCTCTCAAGGCCATGTGTTACTGGATCACTGACAGCTGTTTTATTGCCCCAGGGAAGCCTTTGCCAATGAGGGCACCAGGTTGACAAAGCCTGCCCTAGAGAGACTCAGCGCATGGGCTCTCTTCCATACAGAAAACTGGTGGGCATGAACACATGGAACACCACTGGGTGTGACATCAGCATACACAACGTTGGCCATTCAGTAAGAGATTTTTTATGCATCATATACGTATGTCTGTTCCTACACTAGCACTCTAAAGAGGTCTCTTAAATTTTTCCAGCATCTTTATCCTGAAAGCCTCAACCTAGGCACACACACCACCACCCTGCAGGTCTCCAGCTGCAGCCAGGGAGATAAAGGCTCAGCGGATGTAATTTTCTGCTCGCCTTTGTTTAGCCTGAATTATCCATTCTTGCGTCGACACATGGTCAGGAAGGGAGCAAAGCAGGCCTCTGGTGGCCCGTTTTTTCCTCCGGATACAAAGGCACAAACACACACAAGCATCAGCGTTATGCTCTCCGAACAAAGGAGCTCTGGCTGGCATTGTAGCCACCTTTTGTAATCCTGAACAGTGGGACCCCCTAATGGCTCCCTTGCTCTATTCTCATTCCTTACACCCGAAGCCACAAAGCGCCAGCGGTAATTGCACTCTCCACTGGTCCTCTAATGCGCACCCACGAGTGCCCTGGGTCTCTCACTGACCTCTTTCTTACTGGGAGGATGGAGAGCCCTCCTGTGTAGCCACTCATTCAAAGACAGGTGTTGCCAACTGCTGAAAAGGGGAACTAGACTGACCAGAGGAAACGTACTCTGCAAAATCTGCCAAGGTGGGGGATTTTTTAAAGATGATTTTAATGCTTTCTTGTTTTATCACTTGTTTGCCAGCCTGGGCCCCTTTGGGAGGAAGGGCAGGATAAAAATTTCTTTATCCCTGGGGCTGTTCCAGGGGAAATTGCATTTCTCCTCCATAATAAGCCCACTGAATCTTGAAATCATTTAGGAGAAAATGTACTTCTAAATAAAAAGCTTTAAAAGATGGACATACACATTTCTGTCCCTTGCTGCAGTGTTTCAGATTTCACAGAACTCTTCATCAGGTAGAGAGAGAAACCCAACATTGAAAAAACATAAATGGAGATAAAAACCACTGCTCAGTTTCACAGATTACTTTTTTTCCCCAATGTCCATTTGAACCCTATGTTTCCAGTGCCTTGGACTTGGATTACTGAATGACTATTAGTTGAACAAAGACTGTACTCTAGGCTGGCGGGGGGGGGGATTTTCCTCTTCTACAACTATTAAAAGTACAGTACAGGAGCCACTCGGTCTTTATTTGTCCACCCTCTCTATTGCAGCCAGTAACACATGCCCCAAATAGCCAGGAGAGTAGGCTGGGTTTTTTTTATACACCGGGAAGTATAAGAAAAAGGCTGTGCTCAGCCGCAATCAGGGAAACGCTATTCAGAATCAGGAAGCCCTTTAATGCAGCTGCCTGTAAGAGGGACAAGAGAGACTGATTCAACAAACCACTTAACAGAACAGGGAGGAAATGACTGCTGTATTGTGGACTTTTCTTCCCTTTACAGATACAAGTAAACAGGATTTGTCATTGGTATGAGCTATTGTGTGCATGCACACTTCTTCAGATGCACACTTCTTCAGATACCAGGTGTCTGAAGAAGTGTGCATGCACACGAAAGCTCATACCAATGACAAACTTAGTTGGTCTCTCGGGTGCTGCTGGAAGGATTTTTTTTTATTTTGTTTCGACTACATCAGACCAACACGGCTACCTACCTGTAACTAGAAGTAAACAGGAGTCTGCTTACAGATAACCAGGGATTAAGGCTTGCAAAGAAACAGTCCTCTGTGGGAAATATGAAGTCCTTCTGGGAGCCCAAGTAAGGAAAGTGCCTTTCACCCCATTTCAGCACAGAAAATTACTCACACAGGGATGTTTTGAGAAATGGGCTAACAGAAAATTGTGTTGGCTAGTAACTTGTGTTGACCTATTTGAAAGGATCCCTTGACTAATTATGCAGATATGTCTTTGTTTTACAGTGTCAATAATACAGCCATTGAGTTCCCAATAAAATACCGTATGCATTGGCACTAATTTGAGCAACTTTGAAGTGTACTGGAATGCATGCTGTGGTTAATGATTTAACTGCCACTAGAGGAAACTATTGCATACCCTGTTTCTCCGAAAATAAGACGTAGCCATAAAATAAGCCATAGCAGGATTTTTAAGCATTCAAGGAATATAAGCCATACCCCCAAAATAAGCCATACTGATAGACAGTTTAACCTTGTAGGTTAAACTGTACCATACTTAATAAAAAAAATAAGACATCCCCTGAAAATAAGCCATGGTGGGGGTTTTTTGAGGAAAAATAAATATAAGACAGTGTCTTATTTTCGGAGAAACATGGTATGTGCTGCAATAACACTTTGTTAAACAGGACAGCAGATACAGTAACCTATGCTGCTTAATGTAGCCTTCCTCAAGCTCGTGCCCCTTGCCCCAGGATTTTCCCACACTTGCCCTTCCCCTCTTCCCTGTCTCAGGAACATGTGGCCAAAGGACCACAAGTCCTCGTACTGAGCTCCCCAAAACATCAACTATAAGACTATATGAACAAAGGAATCTTTACTCCTGGTCAACATACGGTATTTAAGTCAAACTTCTTCTCAAGAGTGAAGGATGGGAGGTAGAAACTGCAGCTTGCAGATCTTGCAGAACTAAAAACACAGCATGCTGAGAGGTCCTGGGGCTACTGCAAAGGGAAGGTCGGCTGGCCCCTTCTCACATCCAAGGCTGCAATTCTGCTTTGCTTCCTCTCAAAGCTCTCTGTCTCTGTCCTTTGCCGCCTCAGCCTGGCAGGCTGTCAGCTGTAATAAGAGCAAGCGGAACTCCCTTCCAGCAAGTGTGGGCCAAATTCTTTCCATAACCACGTCATCTGATCCAGCCTGATGGTCGGCCATCATGTCGCTCCTCTCTCATTCAAAGCTTTTATGTAACACTCCCCAGCCAAGCTCACAAGGCAGCTGGAAAGAGCAGCTGCTGCAAGGGGGAGGAGCCATCTCACAGAAGCTCCTCCCCATTGCCGCATAGCCGAGGGTTATTTCCACACAGCAAATTTCCAGAGTAGAGGCAGCAGCCTATAAAAGGCAAAAAGGGAACATTGTGTTCTTTTGGCTCACTCCACAAGTTCAAGAAACTGACAGCTCCTCCCTTCTGCTGCCCGCAGCAACATGTTAATTTCATCTCCAAACAAAGAGGAGCGATATAATGAAAGCAGTGACGGTGCAAGGAGCAAAACATTTCCTATGAGTCACAGAAGCCAAGGGCTTTGCCTGCACAGATGGGCACCCCAGAATTAATTGCACCCTGTCTGGATAGATTTGGGGAAAACAGAGTATCATCTCTTCACCCACTCCAATTTCCAAAGGGGTATCTGTATCTACACGCATCACTGAGCAGCAGACGGAGGAACTTCACTCCGTGGGGCAACCAATTCAAATGCCACATTAAATTCTGGATATTTCTCAAACTGGTCTTTTGTTGGACTGCAACTCCCATCATCCCTAACTAGCAGGACCAGCAGTCACGGATTATGGCAGCTGTAGTCCAATAACAACTGGAGAAACAAATTCCGAGAAACAATTAAAGGATAAAAGCACTGGGTTGTATCTAACATTAGTCATCCTCATACGTATATGACATGACTAACTTAGATCCATTTATTTTGCTGGGTCTAATCTAAGGAAAACTCAACTGCACACAATCTATTATGTTACATTGCAGGAGCAACCAGTCTTATGATCAGCCCTCCTCTTTTTTTTACACCACTGGACTTCCAACAGTTAAGACTCCAAAACAGAACCATCCACCCAATTTGTTGTGCTTCTGGTTTCTCCAGTTTTGGGAATATGCCGCCCCCTGCTGGATGCACCCAGCCTCTCCCAAGCCCGTGTGCCTAGCAGCAGACAGCCTGTTTCTACATGAGTGCCCCGCCCAAATGTACAGTTTGAGACATACGTGTCCCAGAACAACCCAGCAAAACTGGGGCACAACGTCAGCTGGGGAAGTGAGAGATGCTGGGAAATCACAGCCTGCACGTGGACCAACACTCCAAGATCGGAGGCCCCGCCCAAGAACTCGCACCCAGCAGCAGTCATTGCTGCGCCACACCCAACCTTCCCAATAGCCTTTCCCCTACTGTACACCCGCTGCTGAAGTGGGGGGAGGCGAGGGAGGGGTTTTCACTCTACCAGCTCGAACTACAGACCTCTGAAGTCAGCAGGAATATATATAATCCCACCCACCCAAAGTCCCGCCTGTTTCTCTGATGCTGAAAAAAGCAGAGCTATTTGACTGGTTCAACACTAGCTGTCCTAAATGAAGTCTGAAGTCTGTAGTGGTGAAAGCAGAGCAGGTTTGGCTTTTGCTACCAGCTTTCTAGCTTTGTCAATGGATATTCTGTCCTCCGTGCCCAGCTTCTGGCGTTCATATGGTACTTGTTTTGGATGGCATATGCGGATGCCATTCGGAGTTTCACTCACTGGGCTGTCTCATCTGGATGAAGTCCCTTCCGGTTCCCTGCCTCCAGCCTAACTTTCAAACAGTACTGAGAGAATCAAGCAACTCCAACTGGGTCAACTTCTTGGAAGGAACCATAGCCTGCAGGAACCTGTGAAGCTACCAAAGGTGTTTTCAAGCCAGGACGTTTGCCGTCCTTCTTTCGGAACACAGCTGACGTTTAAATCTGGGGTTAGTGGCTGCTGGTTATAATCGTTTCTGCAAAGGGGACCTTGACCTGCTGGGATGCCTGGCACTCGGATGTTCTCCCAGTAATCCAGCCGCTGCGCTTTGCTCTCTGGAGCCTGCTCCCCTCCATCAAGAGTTAAGCTCTACTTCAGCTGTTCCCTTTTGGTGGCACATTTTGTCTGTCTCAGGAGCACGCCACATAAAGCGGCACTTGTTAGACCTCACTACTCCATCTGACTTCTGTGCTTCTCCTCTGTAGACCTCTGTGCTCTGAATTTTACTTTTGCAAAGAATATTGCTAATTTAATTTTACATGCAAATGCATACTAGTTATGTCTGCTAAACAGGAAAACTATTTAACAGAACTGGTAGCTCATTGCATGTGCATGTGACAAACTTTTTACTACATATTCAGTCACCACCAGGAGGTGCTCAGTTGGACAACCTTAGTGCTGTACAGCAAAACAGGTGAAGCTTGATGATATAATGACTCACCCTCCCAAGGAATATTACATGAACACAAAACCTCAAGCAGCCTGTAGCTCTCTGCAAGGTGCACCTTCATCTCAGCACTTATTACATAACTGCCGCGGAGGAACTGTATCTTACTGGGTATTGGTTGGCACTGGCAGTGTTATCTAATCACAGAGTTCTTACAAAAGACGCATGCAGGCACATCTGCCTGCCCACTTCCACATAATGCTATTTTTCAGGGTATTCAAAAGAAAAATTGACTACAGCAGAACACTCGCTCAAAGGAAAAACAGTTAGGATTACAATATCTGGCACGTCAACAGCTCAGAGCTTTTTCAACATTTTGGAGTGACAAAAGAGGGACTTTGATACAGTACTTCTATGCTAAGCCAAACACAGTGGCCAAGGTGGAAAAGCTACTGATGCTTCTATGAGATCTCACAAAGCAGCAGAAACGTCATCACAAAGGCTGCTTCAGTTTTTACACACGCCTCATAGGACTTCATGTCCTTTCACAAATACAGGAAAGCCCAAGTGCCGTGTATTCACAACCAGACTGTGATACATCTAAGTGTTCTGGCATAACTATGTTCCCATCTCAGTGCCATGTTCCTGTGCAACTTGGCATCTTCCTGTTCCACCCTTATTTCATTGCATCACCCTAAGCTTCATGGCAAGCCATTCCTAGCCAAAGACTTCTTCCTAACTTTTGTTCCGTAAAACCCCACCCATTTCCCACCCTGAGAGTCTCCCACTCTCTACTTCAGACCCATCTCCCAGTACCAGAAAGTGTTCCTCTCATCAGCTCACAAAAGGCAAGCTTCCAACAACTACTACCCCTGACACGTATGCCTATTCAACAGTTTCCTCAAACCAATACCCTCCCCACAATTCAATCTCAATCTCTCTCATATAAGAGTCACGAGAAGTGTAAAACAAAGTAAACAAGGATTTTATTGATACAGTATATTTATTGAACACAAGTTAATAAAATAAAACCAATTTGTTCAGGCTGAAATAACAGAGAATCACTTCATGCACACCAGCTCAAGAAGTACACATTTACAACTGGGAATTAGCTTTAATTAGTCACTAAATCTGTTGAAGCCAGAGTTATATTTAAAAAAAAAACACCCCTTCATATTCCTGCACCGCAGTGGGCTGGACTAGATGATCCTCAAGGTCCCTTCCAGCTCTACAATTCTATTATTACTAGCCCTCCCCACAAAGATTTGTTGAGTACACGCCCACAATCACCTCTTTCCCAATACTTTCCATGTCAGCCTTCCTGAACTCAGCATTCTCTAGATGTTTTGGACTACAGTTCCCACCAGCCCAGCCGTATGAAGCTGGGGCTGGTGGTGGTTGTAGTCCACAACATCTAGTTAGCGTCAGGTTAGAGAAGTTTTTTCTATGCTCTCAACCAGTGTTTCTCAAACTTGGGTCCCCAGCTGTGTCCCAACATCAGTGGTCAGGTCAAGCTGCTGACCCACTTAAACTCCCCCTTTAAATCCCTGCCCAGGGCCCATCCTATACGGTAATTGGAGCCTCTGTTTCAAAACCCTTCTGGTGTTTTTTCCCCACACTCGTTTTATTTGCTTTCCCCTTTCTTTTGTTCCTCATGTCCCATCCCCATCCAACTTCTTCCTCTGTCCCTCACTGTTTTCCTTCCCAACCCACTTCTTCCCCCTCTCCCCACACCCCATAATCCTATACCTCCTGCTTCCCTCCCACCTCCTTTCTGCTCCTCCCCCTGTCGTCCACCTTTAACTCCAATCCCTTCCACCCAAAAAACTCAACCCCCTCGTAATATTGATTCCAGGGAGTTTTTAACGAGGGCGACAACCCTCCCCTCGAAAGACCCCTCCCCTTATTTCCCAGCCCTCTCTGCTTTCCCCCTCCTTCCATTAACCATCCCGCTGGACACCCCTTGCCTTATCAGTCCCTCACCCCGAGGCTGATTTTTGTATTCTTTTAAATATAAATTAAGTCTAGTCAGCCAGCCGAATTCCTTTTCCCCTCACCCCTCCACAACCGCCCGTTTCCCCCTCCCGCTCCCCTTCTCTGCCCACTTGTGAACCACCTGCCCAACACTCATCACCGCCATTATAATTTTTATTGCCATTACTGTTGTTATTACCATTATTTCCCACACAGGCGCGGACTGCGCCCCCCCCCCCCCGCCCGCCCGCCTGCCCCTCATTCACTCACCTCAAGCGCACAGACCCACCGTCCCGTCTAAAGGCTTCTGTCAACTGAGCCTTGCCAAGGGAGCGCTTCCCTCAGCACCATGCACTCGTCCGCGTGAGCCTGCCGCCAGCCTGCCACGCCCCCCGCCGCCGCGTCCAATGGCCGCCGCCGCCGCGCCCACCGCCCGCCCCGCATTGGCCTCTCCTCCCCGGACCCGCTCCTGCGCGCGGCGTCTCATTGGCCAGACGGCGCCGCAGCATGCACAGGCCCGCGTGACAACGGGGCCATGACGCGCCTTCCCCGGCCTCGGCGCTCCTCGCCTCCCCGCCCCCTTCCGCCTCTGATTGGTTCGCTCGGCGGTTGCATGCAAGCGTCCGCGTGCTCTGGGCGCGCCCCGGGCGCGCTCCCATTGGCTGCGCTCGCGGGACGCGCTCCCTATTGGATCTCCGGCAGACAGCGTTCCGCGAGAGCGGGTACACGTGGGGAGGAGGGTCACGCGGCCGCTGCTGCTGTGCTTGTTTACAATGTGCAAGGGTCGGTGGGCGGGCCAAGGGGCGGGGCTTCAGATGGAAAGCCGTTGGCGGGAAGGGGGCGGGTCAGAAAATGCTGAGGCGGCTTTGCCAGTTTTATGAGGAGATTTAGAACGCCCTTTTCTTATATACATGTATTTTAAACTACTGTATGTATATGTGTGTATATATATATTGAAGGTAGCCATATTGGACTATAATCAACATTTCTCAAGCCAGAGGTTATTAGGATCTGTTGTATATATCATTATATATTAATACTACAATACCTATATTATTGGTATTCTAGTAGTAAAAAAATTGTGCTGATTCTTGCTGGCAGCTGCATACTTATCATACAGTTGAAGCATTATCCCCCCCCCAAATAAAAATAAAAAAAAGAATCCCGCACTTTGCCCCCTCCATGGCTACAATTCTTCCCCAGCAACTTTAACAAACTACAGTTCCCAAAATTCTTGGGAGGGTTTTTTTCTTTTAAATGTATGGTAGGTACTCTGCCCAAGAGTCTCTTGCGACAACGCTACACATTTAAAGCAGTTTCATTATATCACTTTGAACAGCCATGGCTTAGCAACCCTGAGAACTGTAGTTTGCTAAGGGTGCTGAGGGTTGTTAGGAGACCTCTCTGCCCCCCCCCCAGCTACAGTTCCCAGAATCCCCTGGAAAGAGGGGTTGATTTGTTAAACCACTATGAATAGGGGTCTACTAACAACTCTCAACACCCTCAATGAACTACGTTTCCCAGGGTTCTTTGTAGGAAGTCATAGCCATTTAAAACAGGGTGATGCTGCATTAAATATATATTGCAGACGGGGCCTTAATTCCAGCTCTTCCAGTGCAATCCTATACAGGTTTACACAGAATAAGAATAAGAATAATTTGTTATTGGCCAAGTACATTTTCCAACATACTTGGAATTTGTTTCGGCTACATTGCAATGTAAACATACACACACTGTTCCACTCACAATACAAATAAGCAAAGAAACCCACCCATAATTGACCTCCCCTTCAGCTACACATCTACAAATTTAACAATTTATTGGCACAAGGGGAAAAACTGTTCCTGTGCCTGGCCGATTTTGTATATGAAGACCTGTGGTGACGTCCAGATGGGAGTAAATCTAGCAGATGATGACCGGGATGTAAAGGATCTGCTGCAATTCTCTCTGCTCTCTTCTTAACTCTGGTAGCATAGATTGCCTCTATTGTAGGCAAGCTAGCACCAGTTACCCTTTCTACAATTCTTACAGCTTGTTGGAGCATTTTCTTGTCTGTCTTGGAAGCTGTACCATACCAAGCAGTAATAGAACTACAGAGAACAGTTTCAATGATGCTTCTGTAAAATTGGATCAACACTTCCTGGGGCAATTTAAATTTCCTTAGTTGACGCAGGAAATACAACCTCTGGTGGACCTTTTTAATAATACTATTGATGTTGCTTGACCAATTTAACTTTTGAGAAATTATAGAGCCCAGGAACTTAAAGGACTCTACTACTACAACCATGTTACCAAGGATGGAAATTGGTGGCAGGACAGAAGAGTGCCTTCTGAAATCAATTACCACTTCAACTGTCTTTTGGGCATTTAGTATCAAATTATTTCTGGTGCACCACGAAACAAGATGGTCTATTTCCCGCCTATACGCAGATTCATCCTCCTCCTGGATAAGCCCAATAACTGTTGTGTCATCAGCAAATTTCAAGATCATAACTGATGGATCAGTTGAGGACACAGTCATTTGTGTATAGAGAGAAAAGCAGTGGGGAAAGGACACACCCCTGGTGTGTATTGAGCACCTGTATTGATGGTATTGTTGCTCAATATAATTTTCCCCAACATGGGACTGAGATGGGAACATAGTTATGCCAGAACACTTAGATGTATCTGTGCAACTTGCCATTGTTGTAAAATTTAAGCTGGTTCCTATGAACCCAGAGAAATGGATCTTGACCCAGGGAGAGCTCAAGGATCCAGGCAAGCAGACGAATTTAAGCGTCTCCTGCCCACCAAATAACAGAGACCAAACCAGGACGTACGAAGCAAGGCACTTTTATTTTAACTGTTGCAACAGGGTCCTTCCTCTCACACAGGAGAACAAGGAAGGAACCCCAAACAAAGATGTCTTGCCCTTAAAAAGAAATTTGAAATTGGTTTCAGCCCACCCCCCAGAAGCATCATCCATATGTCACAGAAGGGGTGTAGCCCAAGACCCCCCTCCCTAGATTCATCATAGGTACATCATGAAAGGGGAGGTCTGGTGGCAGTAATCTGAGCAGTCTGGACCCTGCCCCCTGCCCCCCAAAACCTAATCAACAAAATTGAGAGATATTTACATTTCCCTGTTTCCCAGCCAAGTTAATCACACCCTTTTGTCTGGCAGTCAGGTATCAGGATGCCAGGGATTATCACTTTAATTCCTGAGACAATGAGAAGGTTCCCCCCACCCCACTTCTTCCTTGCAGAGGAACACCTGGTCAGAGAGAGAGTCAAAATGGTGTCAGAAAGGCCTGTCTTCCTGTGCTGCTTCAGACATGTGCCTGTACATTCATGTACATGTTTTATGAACAATTATTATATATATATAGATATGACCTCAAAATTCTTATAACACCATCTTCCTGTTCCACCCTTATTTCATTGCACAGGTGTTAAAGCAACCGGTCTATAATCGTTCATCACACTGTTAGGGTTGCCAGACTCAATAGAGGACAGGACTTCTGTGCATTTAATTGCCCTGCTCTCTTTTGAGTCTGGAAACCTTAAAGCAGACCCTTTGCTTAATTTCCGAGGAAAGGAAATTTTGCAGTGCGCACCTGCGATGGTTTTTTGCGACTCAGCCAGACTTGGGGGTCAAAAGTGAGGCGGGCGGCTGCTCAAGACAAGCCCCTTCTCCATCCGTCACACATGCGCAGCAATATTTTCTTCCAGGGTAGGGAAAAGGAGCCACAGTTCGGATTTCCACCATGGAGCTGCCAGCGACTGACCTCAGGAAGGGCAGTTGCGGCGGCAGGGGCTCGGAGGCGCCTCGGGAGCGATGCCCCGGGCCGGTGTCAGGAAGCGGGGAGCGCCTGGTGGCTGCACTCTTAGCGCTCTCCTGGGGAGGCCGCTTGTTAACTATTTGTTAACTACACGATGAGAGCCATGGAAAGGTAAATAGCCGCTGCCGCCTCGTCTTCCCTCACACGGGGGAATGTTTTTGCTTGAGCAGCGCCAGCCTGACTTAGCGTGGCCAATGGCTTTTCCCTTCACCCACGCATGCGCACACGCTCCCCGGGGCTGACAGGAATGGCGTGCTTACCTCAGCCCCCCCACCCCGCCTTACGAGAGAAATAATAACTGTCAATGCATAAAACGCAAATAAAGCAGCGTGTGTGTTTATGAGGAAACACCACCACCCCCAAATAAAAAATCACATTCGGGCAACATTGGGGTTGGTCCCAATGGGTTTTTGCCAAAAACGTGGGTCATAATCATGGCAACATATAGCCCGGTCCCCCACAAGGTCTGAGGGACAGTGGACCGGTCCCCTGCTGAAAAAGTTTGCTGACCCCTGGGCTAGGTGATGCTCCCATTTCCGGGCATGATTTGCAAGGTCGCTGAGAGATTGTAAACCAGCCATTGGCCACAAGTTTTGGTTAGTTATAATTTACTGTACTAGGTCGATCTGGATTAAATAGGGAGAGAAAGATTTGCATTTTGATGCCCAAAGTGCAGACACTTAGAAAGAAGCCTGCATGTGAGAAGAGTACTGACTCCACAATGACAATAAAGATATCTTATCTTACAATAAACACTATCTTGGAAGCATCCACTACTTGTCTGACGTACATCTGTGAAATGGGCAGGTGGTGGGAGAGGCAGATGGCAATCCTAAATGTGCAGCCCAAGACAAACGTCGAGCGGAACACATCTTTCGTTTCCAGAAATGTCACTGCACAATTTTTCTTAAGGTGTCAAAGTGAAGGCTTAATTTAAAATAAAAAAAAATCTGTCCCCCACCCCATTTCATTATCTCATAAACTCACAGTTCAGTATGCTGGTGGTGCATCATGTTAGGGTTTGCTCGAGAATATATACAGGAGTGGACATGCATGTATACCTGAGCAAATGTTTGCCCAGCCTGGATAAGTGTGCAACTCGCACATTTTCCATGTTTAAGTGTAAGAGACGTTCCTAACCCTTATGGCTGTGCAGTGGCATTTGAACAATTCTAGCGATGCACCGAAAAACCTGAAATTATGGCTGGTAAAAGGTAAAGGGTAAAGGGACCCCTGACCCTCAGGTCCAGTTGTGACCGACTCTGGGGTTGCGGCGCTCATCTCGCATTATTGGCCGAGGGAGCCGGCGTACAGCTTCCAGGTCATGTGGCCAGCATGACAAAGCTGCTTCTGGCAAACCAGAGCAGCACATGGAAACGCCGTTTACCTTCCCGCTGTAGTGGTTCCTATTTATCTACTTGCATTTTGAGGTGCTTTCGAACTGCTAGGTTTGCAGGAGCTGGGACCAAGCAACGGGAGTTCACCCCGTCACAGGGATTCGAACCGCCAACCTTCTGATCAGCAAGCCCTAGGCTCAGGGGTTTAACCCACAGCGCCACCTGGCTGGTAATGGAGATTAAATCCAGTTGCGGGAGGGGAAGACAGCACCAAGTCCCAAATTATCTTTTCTGTTTTAAACTGTGGGTTCTTCCTCCAGAACAAGCACCCCCAAGCTCGGTCCTGCAGCTGTTTTGAGACTACAATTCCCATCATCCCTGACCACTGGTCCTGTTAGCTAGGGATGATGGGAGTTATAGTCCCAAAACAGCTGGGGGGGCAGAGTTTGGCGATGCCTGCTTTAGAACAGGCATCCCCAAACTGCGGCCCTCCAGATGTTTTGGCCTACAACTCCCATGATCCCTAGCTAACAGGACCAGTGGTCAGGGAAGATGGGAATTGTAGTCCAAAACATCTGGAGGGCCGAAGTTTGGGGATTCCTGCTTTAGAAGGTAATAGGGTATTGTTTCTTTTATTTCAAAATCCAGTCCTGTTGCGTTTAGGGGCCCTCCTGCACATTCTCCAGATCTAGGCACCCGTCCTAATGCCCTGCCTGGATGACACCACTTCCCTGAAGTTCCTTATCCAACCAGTCTCTCGCCTCCTTCAAAAAGCACGTTGAACTCCTCCCCGGCCCCATGGCCTGGCACCTAGCCGTTATTGCTCACCTTCATGGATAACATACCACATATCCAGTTTAGACATGGGCTTACGCCTGCAGTTGGCAACTTCTCCCTGCCCAGGCGAATCACAGCACAGAAAGATGGGTCAGGAGGTGAGGACGTTTTGTTCCCGTCAGACTGGAATGTATTAATAGCTGAGCTCCGGGGCCTAGATGCCCTCATCCTCCCCCACTAGCTGCAAAAGCAGTTCAGGAAGATGCCTCAGCGACACTTTTTTGCAGCTCACACCCACTTCGTAAAAAGAGACAACGGCCCACATCCATGCGCCAAGGGGCTGATATACCGATAACCGATATACCCCCGTCTCCATTTTTTTCATCTTCCCTGCTGCCTCTTACCCACCTTGGCCTGAATACAGGCAGCGGTTTCCTGCCCAACACAAGATGTTAATTAATTCAACCATCAAGGATTATCATGTTATTGCCAATTACTATTGTTGCAAAGCTATTGCGCGCCAGCGTTTATTAGTTTGTTTATCCGACCCTTTGCTGTAAGGTTACAGGGAAGAATGCATAGGCCAAAATCTGCTCCGTCGCAGGAACCGTCAAAGCAAATTGGACCAAAGATCTTCAAACTAAACCAAACTAGTGGTTTAGAATGGTTAGATCTGCCATCTTGATTCAAAATGCCCTCCCCCCCCCCCATGGGATCCAAGTGTCTTCTTCCCTCTGCCTCCTAACTGTATGGCAGTGGTGTCCCAAAAAATTTCAGAGGGCCGGATTTGATGAAGTGAAGGGCCGTGAGGGCTGACCATGGGGTGAACCAAAGTTGTTGAGCTTTTATTAGGATTCAATTTGTGAGGTTATTTTAGGATTTTACCTCAGGAAATGAACTGCCACAGGGGCCGGATTAAGTCGACTGGTGGGCCGGATTAGGCCCCCCAAATGGATTTTGGACATGCCTGCTGTATGGGATTGGGGGTAAAAACCCAGAATTAAATATTAGCCCCGCCCCACCCCCCACAGGGTCACAGGTTCAAGTCCCACCATGAGCAAAAGATCCCAGCATGGAAGGAGGTTGGACTAGATCAGGGGTAGGCAACCTAAGGCCAGGGGGCCAGATGCGGCCCAATCGCCTTCTAAATCCGGCCTGCGGACGGTCTGGGAATCAGCGTGCTTTTACATGAGTAGAATGTGTCCTTTTATTTAAAATGCATCTCTGGGTTATTTGTGGGGCATAGGAATTTGTCCCCCCCCCCAAAAAAAACATAGTCCAGTCCACCACATGGTCTGAGGGATGGTGGGCAGGCCCATGGCTGAAAAAGTCGCTGACCCCTGGACTAGATGGCCCTTGTGGTCTCTTCCAAGAATTCTGATACAGTGGTACCTCTACTTACGAATAACTCTACTTACGAATGGAGCTCCGTCCGCCATCTTGGATGCGGTTTAGATAGGGTTTTTTTCTACTTACGAATTTTTAGATAGGGTTGCTTCGACTTACGAATTTTTTCTCCCAATGCATTCCTATGGGATTCGACTTACAATTTTATTTCGACTTACAAATGTGCGTTTGGAACGCATTAAATTCGTAAGTAGAGGTACCACTATAAGATGAAATTACTCTGCCATTTAGAAATCGAAGGGTTTTCTGGTTTCAGAATTCCCAATCAACACTGGGAACCTTCAGTGTGTGTTAGTGCAGAAAATAGTCTGAAGAAACCATTTGGTAATTGGAACACATTTTGATAGCTGCATGCTTTAAAACTCCCAAGAACTCCTTTGCTCGATGAACTCCAGAAAAAAGGTCATGTAATACGGATGCCAAAACTAACAGCCGTTCCGAAGCCAAGATAATGTGTTACTGTCTAACAGGCACCAAGGAAACGTGTTTTACTGCAATAGTAAAAATTAAATATTGAAAGTGTTTATTAAATTGTAATGTTTATAATGGCTGCAAGCAATTTTGTTAGGCTTTTTTTCTCCTATGCCAAGTCCTTAATATCATAATTGATTTATTCGCTATCTTCTTAAAGGGGTGAGTGCATCTATCAAGGAAATGCTTTGTAAACTCAAGTAAATCAATAAAAATACTTAACTGGGGTTGTCCCCCGCTAACATGAAGCCTGCCACCCCCAACATAAATCCTGGCCACGACCCATGCAAACAAGGCAAGCCACATGGTTCAGGGGAAAATGCCAAAGCATTTATCAGGCACCTCCCCTCCCAGAAAGTGGGCTGCTCTCAAGGTCTGCAAAACACACCACAGTCCCACTGGCAGGTATTTGCTTGTGGCATGCTGCATCTGTGCCGCAAGTTTTCAGTGTTCCTCCAGATACCTTTTGCTGTTCTGCTCTAGACTTGTGCTTTCATCCGAGCAAAGTTGGGGACACCAAACCATAATGCGCCATTTCCCAAATTTGATTACGAGTGCCTACTTCAATGGGCGAGGCCAGCATAGACTGAACTCTTCAGCGAAAATCAAAAGAACATGGGCCTCGTTCGGACCATCACATCACACTGGCTGCCCCCCCCCCCGGGTAATCGATTAGCCAACCCCCCCCTCCCGGGTAATCGATTAGCCAAACCTCATGACTGGCAATAAATGTGTATAAAACCTACTTGTGTTGGCGGGTGGATTTTTGTATCCTGTTCCTGGATTAGCCTGGCGGCAGAGTCTCATTGCCAAGCCCAAATCATTAAAAAAAAAAACCCTTCCTTTTGTTTTTGTTTACTACAGATTCCCGTTTCAAACTGTATCCCCCTTCTTCCTTATTTTACAGCAGGCAAAACCAAAAACATGCCATAGGGTGGAATTCAATTGCTGCTGCTTCATCAGGGCCGTCCACTAACAGGGGAAAAAAAGAGAGGTGATTTTTGCTGGTTCCTACTGGAGTGCATACCTTCCCGCTGTAGCGGTTCCTATTTATCTACTTGCATTTTGACATGCTTTCGAACTGCTAGGTTGGCAGGAGCTGGGACCAAGCAACGGGAGCTCACCCCGTCACAGGGATTTGAACCGCTGACCTCTGATCAGCAAGCCCTAGGCTCAGTGGTTTAACGACACGACAGCGCCACCTGGGTCCCATGGGAAGGTAAACGCCGTTTCCATGTGCTGCTCTGGTTTGCCAGAAGCGGCTTTGTCATGCTGGCCACATGAGCTGGAAGCTATACGCCGGCTCCCTCGGCCAATAATGCGAGATGAGCGCGCAACCCCAGAGTCGGTCACGACTGGACCTAATGGTCATGGGTCTCTTTACCTTTTACTGGAGTACATAGAGGTAACCTTTTTAAAAAAACACACACACAAAAACCAAAACACCTCAATTGGATCAAGTGTCTTTGCACTCAACAATGGGGCAACAGCTGGAATACGAAACCTTTAGACTTCCAACAGCTTGCTGCTACATCGCCAGCCCACCCATGAGGCAAGGTGAGGAAACTGCCTTGGACAGCAGGATCCACAGGGGCAGCAGATCTGCCTTCCAAGGAATGCATGGCCCACTGCTGCTGCAGTGATAGCAGTGAATAGGAGGCACTGCTGCTGCTTTCCTTCCACGCCTAGAGAGCAAATGGCGAGGGGTTGACATCTGGGGTATCCTGGGCTCTGCACAGAGGACCCCTTTCTCCCGCACAACAGACTTTGATTCCCATGCGAACCATCAGGTAAGGTTGATTTTATTCTCGCCCGCCGCTGTAGATCTTGACTCACCCATTCTTCCCTGCTGGTGGTGGGGGTAGGCCTATTGAGCCTTGCACCCAGTGCCAAAATGTCTCGAGACGGCCCGCTAACTAGACGAGCAAAGACTGACACACATTTGCACGCCATTTTCATGCCCTTGAAAAGCACGGAAAGGATTGCGTATATTTCTGTTTCCCCCAAAACATTTATTTCCCCACCCCCACCCCATAAAAAAAACAATTCCGGAAATTCTATGCTTCTTCCAGTCACTTAACGTGTGGTTACTTATAATATTGATTTTCTTTCAGCCAAGTTATGAGATTCCTTGCGCTGCCCCAGCGAGTGCAGAGGCCAGCCCTTTTCAAGACAGACAAGCAAGACAAAGAATAATAATTGGGCGTTCTCCACAGGACATTTATTGTACTATTTTTTTCCCCCTTCCAAATTTCAGGTATTTTTCACAGCATAGTCATTCCCGGTCATGTCCGTAACGAGTCCAACCCCTTTCCCGCATAACCCAGGCCTGCTGAGGAAGAGGGAGGAGGAGGGGGGAATGGGCAGCAAAGCAAAGGACCTTTCCTCACCCCCTTGTGCCCTGATCTACCCTACCCGTTAAAATACCCTTTCTACCTTTATATTGTTCCCTTTCCTCAGCAGAAGTTTTCTCCAACTTAAGAGGGCTGCATCCAGGGAGCTGGAGAGCAGCAGTGACACCTGCTGTCCAGCTGGAGAATTGCAGCCCCTTCTCTCTCAAATCATACCCTAGTACAGGCATCCCCAAACTTTGGCCCTCCAGATGTTTTGGACTACGATTCCCATCTTCCCCGACCACTGGTCCTGTTAGCTAGGGATCATGGGAGTTGTAGGCCAAAACATCTGGAGGGCCGCAGTTTGGGGATGCCTGCCCTAAAAGAAACACACCCTTTTCCACAGTATATATGGAAGACAGATGCGTCCAGGACCTCCATTATCCTCGCTGCTGTCTGTTCAAGGAGCAACCTCAAAAGTTTCCCCCTCCTCCAAGGGATAGCGCCCCCTCCCCCTTGGGCTCTCCTCTTCCCCAGCAGTTCACAATATCCGAGCATCCACCTAAGAGAATTGCCGGCAACTGTTTTCAACGGGGAGAAGGCGGCAGCCATCTAACCTCCTCGCTCCCTTCGTTTCCCTCCGTTGCAGGGAGCCAGGATATTAATCAGGTTTCTAAGCCTCCTCCCCCCCCACACGGTTCAAGTTCTGCCCCAACGCCCCGTTCTCACTAGCAGGACGCCCCTTGCCAAGTCCTCCCTCCGAACTGGCAGGGGGCACCCGACTCGCCAAGCTGCGATGGTGATTCCGTGGAAAAGCCAGCTCCTCTCCTAGTTCCCTCCTCTTGAAATTCCTTGGCCTTGAGAGAGAGAGAGCGATCCAGAACCTCTCCTAGTTCCCTCTTGAAATTCCTTGGCCTCGAGAGAGAGCAATCCGGAACACAGAGACGAGTGGATAAGGGATAATCTTTTAAAACAGTTGCCCCACCCCCTCTACTTGGGAGAAAGGGGAGGGGGGAAGAGGAGAGGGGAGGGGGAAGATGTACCAAAAAAATAATAAAAAAAGAGAGTCACACATCGCTGACATTATAAACAGGCCAAGAAATATGGCAGTTTGTGCTAAACAGGAATTCGGGGGGGGGGGGAGAGAGTTCACTCGTCACAATATCACGATTACGACATTTGCAAAGCGAAACTGGCTGATCTTGGGTGAGGATGGGGAAGTGGGGGCAGAGAGGAGGAGTTTCCCTCTCCCCCCCACAAAAAAAACAGCCTGTATTCAAGCCAGCCTCCTCCCTACTCAAATCTCTCCACACACACACACACACACACACACACACACACACACACACACACAACACAACACACACCCTTCCCTTGCTCGTAGTTCCATTCAGAAGTTGAGAGAGTAGACACAGAAAAACTATTTTGCTATAGCGCAAAACTGGCCCAAATAGAATTTCCCAAGCAGGGGGAAAGAAAGATATTTTCTTGCTCCGAAGTTTATTAATCAGCAACGCTCCCCCCCCCAATCCCCATATCACTTGATGTTGAATCTGCTAGTTATCTGTGCTTTCAACAAAACACACAAACACACTTCTGAAAGGAACTAAAGGCAGAACTCTCGCTTGCTTGTTACCCGGACACGAATGACGATACCCCAATTCCCGGCAAATAGGCAGTGATTGCAAGAAGAGGACGACTTGGGAGATATATTTTGGGGTGTGAGCAGCTATCCTGCTTCCCCTAGATAGCCTTGGCTCCCTTACCGGGCAGGTCTGGAATATACACGTTATATTACCTTGTATACTCGTATTTTTAATATTATTATTATCAAAAAAAAGAGAGGCAGTTTTCATTTAGGAGATCTATGGCAGGAAAATCATCCGCCTCTCCCTTAAGTGGCAGGAGGAGGCGAGGAGAAGGCTGTTGCAGGATTCCCAAAACAGAGCTGCTCCCTGCACCGGGGAAGGGGGGGGATTATAAGGTATAGTGTTGCTTACTTCGAAGACACAGCACACAGCACAACTCCAGGAATGTTACAGAAGATCACGAAGGGTAGAGGTTCTTCCCCGGCGGGGAAGGGGCTGAGATCAAAAGAGAGAGCAAGCAAAGGAATTCCCGACACCCTAACACACCACAATCTAGTCCAATGTCACAGCGGTTGCAGGAGGCAAAGGGTCACAATCCAGACCAAGGGAAGCTGGGCACTCATGGCATCCCACTTCCGACGAGGTGCCTTGATATCTTGGGACGTAAAAGATTGCAGGCAGGGAGATAAGATCCGCAACCCAAGATTGCTCCAACATTTGGATCCGGGTGACTTTTTTTTTGCATGGGGAGGAAGTGTGGTGGGCCAGGGTGCCTTAGGAGTTTCTGAGCCCAGCTAAGTCGGGAGAAGGGTTAAGGATCACGGAGAGTTATTGGTCCTTGAAGATTTTAGTTAAAAACCAAGACACTGAAAAAACACTGTCAGAGAGAGAGAAAGAGAGAAGTCGGGGGTTGGCAGGAGAAGAGGAAGGGGGAAAGATTCCATGACACATGGAAAGTCTAGTAATAAATCTACAAACAGACAAAATATATTATATTATATATATATATATATGTATAAATAACAAATCAGGCTATTTACAAGACACCCACACGCAATGCACACCCACACACACACACCGGAGGGGAGGAGGAGATTTGGGAGGGTGTAAGGGGCGTATGGAGGGAGGGGAGGCGGCTGGAAGATATGGCTGAGATCTAGAGGAGGGGGGATGCTTTGCCCCTCACGCTGCTCCCGGCCTTGCTCCTGGATGAGAAATGGCTCCATAAATTCCATTAAGTGCTGAAGTAAACTGCAAAAGGAGGAAGGGGAGAGGGGAAAGGACCGTTAATAACCTCAAGAGATTCAGCCACTCCCAAACTACATCACTCCAACTCAGCTGCTATGCACCAAAAATAAAATAAAATAAA
The DNA here is from genome assembly GCF_963506605.1 of Zootoca vivipara. Lineage (NCBI taxonomy): Eukaryota > Metazoa > Chordata > Lepidosauria > Squamata > Lacertidae > Zootoca > Zootoca vivipara. Next base: position 49,457,597 of record NC_083288.1, read on the forward strand.
AATCTGTGCAGCTAGGTGGGTCCAGGCAGCCAGGATGCGGTTGCTCAGGTAACCCACTGTGACCACCCCCAGAACACACACAGAGGGATGGGCATACCTGCCAAGTTGCTGTCAGAGAAATAAGGGACCGGGCCGGAAATAGCAGACCGGACGTAGCGCTGCCGCCATTTTGGAACTGGGCGGAGCATGCTCAGAAGTGACTTTTGATGCTGCTTTGCCCAGTTCCAAAATGGCCGCCGCGCCAGAAGTCGCACTGCAGCCATTTTGGAACTGGGCAGAGCAGCATCAAAAGTCACTTCTGAGCATGCTCCGCCCAGTTCCAAAATGGCCGCCACGCCAGAATAAATCGGGGGGGGGGGGGGACAAAAAAAATCCGTTTTTTCAGCTAGGAACAGCTGGAAAAACGGGGATTTCCCGGGGAAAACGGGAGACTTGGCAGCTATGGGGATGGGTGCTAACGCCTGCCAAGGGTGGTCCTTGACTAGAGGAAGAAGCCGATACGGCCAAGCCAAGTTCCCACTGCCATTCAAGTCTCCTCACCTCTCCCCACCCCCTGCCGGCATTTGTGTAACCCTTTCAAAGAGAGCGCCACATGCAGCTCCTTGTTGCAGCTCTTTTTCACAACCACCCTCTAAGGTAGGTCACTGTCTTGACCGTACCAGCTAAAGAGGTGCGTGGCTGCATCAGACCAAAGGCCCGGCCGGCCGGGTTCCTGGGATTCCTGCAGCAGCCAACCTCTGGAGACGTTACCACCGTCACAACCAGATTTACGAGCCATCCATTTGGGGGGGGGGGTGAGGCCACCCTTACAATTCAGGGACCACGAGGATAGGCAAAATGCCTGGGATCAAGAGTCTGCCTGAAAACCAAACTCCCTCAGCTCAACTTTTGCATTTGCCTCTCACAAGGGAGCTGAACTCTTCACATGCTCTTTCCTTTCCTTCCTGCTTTACTTGCTCCAGCACTGAACGCTGGGCATGGGGGAAAACGGGCACCAGCCTCGCTCTGGTGAAAGAGCTTGCTCTGTAGAGAACAGACTGGCAGCCCTGAGCCTTTTCTCAAAAGGGAAGCAGCAATGCTTTTTTTTTTAAAGACCAGAACATTTTTTCCCCTGTGGCTGTGCAACCCTGTCTGCCAGAGACGGGGGCCTGGACCCAGAACGAGCCCAACCGACTGTAAAGACAGACAACCCGTCCCACCCCGAAAATATGGCCTTCACTAGGAGGAGAAACTCACCGATGATAACGATCAAGATAATGGTGCATATCACCCCCAGGATTATCATCATCTGCAATTGGGAGAGAAGAAGGGGGGGGGGAAGCGAGAGCATGAGCTGGGAAAAGGTGCAATGAGATGCAACTGGTCTCTGGGAACAAGCAAGGGCAAGAGCAGCTTGAAGCCCACTCCCTGCCTATGGGGGCCTTGCAAGTTGCTGCAGGAGAAGAACTGAGAGCAATATTGTGGGAGGGGGTCTTTCTAGGACCATGGGGAAACTGTCAAGCTCCCTTCTTATTTTTTGCTGTTGTATGATGGTTGTTGTTTATGTGATCTTCTTGTATTTACAGGACTGAAATGTTGATTATTATTTTTTGTACGCTACCATAATTGCTATCATCTTGCTGCGCTATGTTATCTATCATGAAAATTGCTTTTGCACTGTTGGGTTTTCGGAATGCCTCCCTGTTTTCTTTGTTGTAGGCCGCTTTTTTGCAGAAAAGCGGCATACAAATAAAATGAACGAATGAATAAACGAAGCGAGTGAACAGGAGAAAGCCCTGCCGGGGACAGATCCTGCAGCTTAGCCCACTCGGAAGCGACACACTGCCCCACTCACTTCCCTTTCTCCAGTTTAGAAGATTCTTCCACGGGCAATCTGCACATATACTCAGAGGGCCAGTTCTTCACTCTTAAGTTTTATAAGTCTGAAGATTGAAAAACGGGTTCTTGGGGGCTGGGCAATACTGAGCCTTCTCATTCCCAGTTAAGACCTGCACGGCCATTTCGGCAATGCAGGGAAGGGCTTTTAGCAGCACATACGAAGGGCGCCATATGCGGGCTGCTCTTTCCGGGTTACCTTTAGATTCTTCCACCAGTACTTGCGCTTGAGCTTGGCTGCACTGGTTTCGAACTGGGAGGCGCCCGCCTGCAGAGCGTCGGCGCGGTCGTCCAGCTCCGAGAGCTTCTGATCCCTCTCGAGAACCTTGTCCACATTCACTCGCATGATGTCCACGACCTGGAGCAGGAAAAGGAAGAGAAGCAGTTATTACTACAGTATTCTGCATTTATTCAGATTTATATGCCGCTTTTTCCTCCCAGATGTGCAAGGTTCAGCACGTAGTTCTCCTCCTCACAACGACCCTGCGATGTCGTTGTTGTGACTGGCCGAATGGTCACCTTTCTCTGGGCGAGGCCACTTCATGGCCGACTGGGGATGCAAACCCTGTTATCTCCCAGGTCGCACTCTAACCATTACACCACACAGCTGCCAGTTACAGCTTCGCACTTCCTCCTGGAGACCACTGTAAACACGAGAGACCCACAAGCTTCTGCCGACCACAGGGAACTCTGCAGGGGGAGGGAGAACAGGCCAGTCCAATCTGCCCCCCCCACACCCCAATATCTCACACACAAGCAAAAGGTACAGGAGATGCCGTCTCACCGCAGCAAGCACTGCAGAAAAGGCCCAGAGCACATGGGCTGAAAAGCAGAGAGAGAAAATGGATGCAAGACGAAACCGTCCCCCCAACTCTCACCTTGGGGCAGCCATGCCATCCGGCTTCCTGAACTCTTCCCTTTCCCAGCTCAGCATTGCAAGGAAATTTTTACATGAATCTGAAACTCTCCATTTGTCAGACTCCAAGCTCCCATCAGCCAGGTCAGGGAAGAAAGGAGTTGCAAACCAGCATCATCTAGAGCAGGCATCCCCAAACTTCGGCCCTCCAGATGTTTTGGACTACAATTCCCATCTCCCCCAACCACTGGTCCTGTTAGCTAGGGATCATGGGAGTTGTAGGCCAAAACATCTGGAGGGCCACAGTTTGGGGATGCCTGACCGAGAGAGTTGCAGGTTCCTGACCCCTGCTTGTAAGAACCTGCTTTTTTCCTCTTCCCTCCCCATCGCATTTTCCTTCTGAGGGTAGAGAAGCAGCTGCACTTTGATTGAACTTTATAAGCTGCCTTGGGAGCCTTTTCCGCTTCAGAGTGGGGTGAAAATTGCTTTGGATAAACAGAATTATTCCCCTGGGCTTTTGCTTAAGTGACACCACGACTTTTGCAGAATTCTGCTGCTGGTTGAGGCCACCGCTGATTTCAGTCTTAAGTCTCATTGTTGTTTCATACTCTCCTATTGTAATCAGCCTAAAAGAGTAGACTGCTAACTGCTAATAAGGCCCGGCTGATGAGCACAGCCAAAATTTGCAACACAGGGTTGTATTTCATTTACAGAAATATTTCTGTCCCACCACACCACTAAACAGCATGATGGCGTATAATGCTAAAACCGTAAGATGCAGTTAAAAAAACAAAAATGCAGATAATCGTTAAGGAAATTGGCTGATCAAAATAAAAATCAAAGTACTACAAAGGCCTGTCAGCATTATCTAGTTATTATTTATCAACTGAATTATATCCCACACTTTTCAGGGGGGGGTGGCGTACATGGTTCTTCCCTGCTCCATTAATTGCCACAACAACCCCGTGAGGTAGGGTTAGGCAAACAGACTAGGACTGCCCCAAGGTCACCCAGTAAGTCTCATGGCCGAGTGGGGATTCGAACCCTGCTCTCCAAGGTCCAACATGCAAACCACGACACCACAGCGCCTCTCAACATGAACAAGTCATTCAAGAGAAAGCCAAAAGTTGCTTTAGTTCTGTTTAACCACTTTGAGGTTGAAATGACTTTAAGCGGTAAAATAAAATGAAATCAAGCGGCATATAAATTTTAGTTAGTAAACAAACAAAAACAGAGCATGCCTGCTGAATCTCTGCCAGGAGTGTGCTGCACACCATAAGACACTGGCACTAACTCCCCAATTTATTGTTAAGGCTGACTAGGCCTCTGAAATATGGGGAACATCATAGGTAAAGGTAAAGGGACCCCTGACCATTAGGTCCAGTGGTGACCGACTCTGGGGTTGCGCGCTCATCTCGCATTATTGGCCGAGGGAGCCGGCGTATAGCTTCCAGGTCATGTGGCCAGCATGGCAAAGCCGCTTCTGGCAAACCAGAGCAGCACATGGAAACGCCGTTTACCTTCCCACTGTAGCGATTCCTATTTATCTACTTGCATTTTGACGTGCTTTCGAACTGCTAGGTGGGCAGGAGCTGGGACCAAGCAACAGGAGCTCACCCCGTCACAGGGTTTCGAGCCGCTGACCTTCTGATCAGCAAGCCCTAGGCTCAGTGGTTTAACCACAGCGCCACCTGGGTCCCTAACAGCAGCCTATTTGGATGACCTCAGTGATTGACATAGGGCAGGGGTCAGCAAACCTTTTCAGCAGGGGGCCGGTCCACTGTCCCTCATACCTTGTGGGGGGGCAGACTATATTTTGGGGGAGGGAAATTAACAAATTCCTATGCCCCACAAATAACCCGAGATGCGTTTTAAATAAAAGGACACATTCTACTCATGTAAAAACACGCTGATTCCCGGAGCGTCCACAGGCCGGATTTAGAAGGCAATTAGGCCTTAGTTTGCCTACACAGGACCTGGGGTGTTACGGGTTCAGGCGATGGCTGCCTTGCTTTATACTTGTCCCTTGATCATATCACAAAGTAGTTGTGTTCTATGTTATAAATCAAGCACTGCCAGGAATTGTTTCTTTTTTGTTTTCCAGAGTATTTTCTGAGTACGTTTCCGGGCACAATTCAAAGTGTTGGTGCTGACCTTTAAAGCCCTAGACAGCCTCGACCCAGTATACCTAAACGGTCTTGGCCCAGTATACTCTCCACCCCCATCGTTCCCATCGTTCAGCCCGGACACTGAGGTCCAGCTCCAAGGGCCTTCTGGCGGTTCTCTCACTGCGAGAAGTAAAGCTACAGGGGGGACCAGGGAGAGGGCCTTCTCGGTGGTGGTGCCCATCCATTGAGATGCCAAGGAGAGAAACAACTACAGTGGTACCTCGGTTTAAGTACATAATTGGTTCTGGAAGTCCGTACTTAACCTGAAGCGAACTTTCCCATTGAAAGTAATGGAAAGTGGATTAATCCATTCCAGACGGGTCCGGGGAGTACTTAAACTGAAAGTACTCAAACCGAAGCGTACTTAAACCGAGGTATGACTGTATCTGGCTTTCCAATGAAAACAGCCCTGTATCCTTTCAATGTCTAGTGTTTCACTGCTGGAAGCCGCCCAGAGTGCCTGGGGAAACCAAGTCAGATGGATGAGATAGAAGTCATAAAATTAGTAGCAGCAGCAGCAGCGGCGGCAGTATTTCTTATTAATTAAAAAATTAGTGTGGCTGTTTTTTTATTGTGAAAGTGCGGCCCAGAGAAAAAAAGAGGTCTACAATGACTACCAGTAGTTTTCTGGGGTTTGGGGCAGAAATCTCTCCCAGTCCTACTGGAAAGTCCACCAGAGGCTGAACTGGGGAGTTTCTGCATGCAAAGCAAAGGTTTTATCACTGTACAGCCTGTGTGTTTGTGCTGTGTGGAGGTAGGCCTTTTATTCCATGCTCTCCTCCCACTCTAAGCAATTATGTGGGAGGAGTCACCTTGCAACCCCCACCCCTCCCCAATCCAACAGAGGTGGCAAGGAAAAGGCGACTTCTCTTCCCCAAAGCTGCCCAGCTCCACTCTCATCCTTGCCCACGCAACTGACCTCATCGACTTGAGCCTGAGTTTGCTGCAGCCTTCTGTTGCTGGTGAGGTTGGGGGGTGGGGGAGGAGGCCCACCCCCCTCTCCTCCGGCAGCGGGGGGCGCAGCAGCAGCGGGAGCCGACCTGCGGGCAAGAGAGAAAGCGAAAACTGCGGTTATCAACATTATCTTCATCTCCCCGCCCCGACTTCATCTCACATTAAAAAGTTGTAATTCCCAGCTGTCTTAGTAAGGACAGCTTACAACAGGCATCCCCAAACTTCGGCCCTCCAGATGCTTTGAACTACAATTCCCACCATCCCTGACCACTGGTCCTGTTAGCTAGGGATCATGGGAGTTGTAGGCCAAAAATCTGGAGGGCCGCAGTTTGGGGGTGCCTGGCTTACACCATTAAAAACAAAACATGGAGGACACAGCAAGGCAACTGAGCTCAAAGAACTGTGAAATGTAATTAATAGATTCAAGCCCAAAACATATACAGTGGTACCTTGGTTCTCAAATGCCTTGGAACGCAAACAACTTGGAACCCAAACCCGGCAAACCCGGAAGTGTGTGTTCCAGTTGCAAACTTCTTTTAGCACGTTTTGAGTGTTACTCTTCCAATTTGAGTGCCACACTTCCATTTTGAGTGTTACTCTGAGGTCTGTCTGTTTTTGCTGTTCATTTTGCCTTTTTGTTTTGTTTTTGTGACTGTGTAGAACCCAGTTCAGCTACTGATTGATTGTGTGACCGCAGTACATTGTTTATTGCTTTCATTTTATGAATCCATGATCTCGTTAGATAGTAAAATCCATGTTAAATTCCAGTTTTAGGGGTTGTTCTTTAAAGTCTGTAACGGATTAATCCATTTTGAATTACTTTCTATGGGAAAGCGTGCCTTGGTTTTGGAACGCTTTGGTTTTGGAACGGACTTCTAGAACGGATTAAGTTTGAGAACCAAGGTACCACTGTATAAAAGAAAGACCATGCAATGAAGGAGTGGCCTGAAACCCACTGGCCTGAAGGTCAGATTCAGTCTTCACATTTGGCCCACCACAAATCCTGCCTCACACAGCCATAATTAGGCTTGCCACCTGAACTGCAACACATGGGGTATTTTAGAAGGGGGTGTCACAGTGAAGAGGGGTTAGCACTCCATGTAGCCCCATGCCACAATTAGGCTTGGGGGGGGGAGCCTTTATGAGGTTTTGTGATGCATGGGGGCAGGCCTGGGGTATTTTTTGAGAGGTGGCGCTCCATACAAGGCCGTATGTAAATCAAGTAATAAACATCCATTAAACGCTGATCGCAGGTTATAAGCAAAGAGGCATTTCGCCCTCACAAGGAAAAGCCTCTTCAAAAGTGGTTCTGGGTCCAACCCCAGACAGTCAACCTGTAAAAACAAAAGCATCCCACCTAAAAAGCATTGTGGGGGCATTAGGTGAGCAAATATTTAAGAGGCATAGCCTTCTCCGTGGTGGCTCTACAGCCCTGGGATACCCTCTTGGCGGATACGCATCTGTCTTGTGGACAGAAACTGAAAGCATCCTTTTGAAGATGCAGACACTGAAATGATATTTGCAACTTGCTTTTCTGTTTTTAACTTAAATCCGAGTGCTGCTTTTAGACTCTGCTGTTTAAAATCCATATTATATATTGATTTTTATGTATACGAGTTTCTGTTAGCCTTCATTGCATCATCTAACTCATGGATAAGCAAACTAAGGCCCGGGGGGTCAGATATGGCCCAATCACCTTCTCAATCTGGCCCACGGGTGGTCCGGGAACCAGCGTGTTTTTACATGAGTATAATGTGTCCTTTTATTTAAAATGCATCTTTGGGTTATTTGTGGGGCATAGGAATTCATTCATTCCCCCCAAATATATATATATATATATAGTCCACCCCCCCCACAAGGTCTGAGGGACAGTGGACCGGCCCCCTGTTGAAAAAGTTTGCCGCCCCCTGATCCAACTGGTATCCGTTCTCAGTTCCCTACAAGAAACAAAAATAAACGAACAAAACAAAAGAACAATGCCACCAGCCTTGCATTTAAGTTCCCCAAAGTGATGACATAAAGTAGTAGCAGCCATCAAAACATTTAGGAACCCGTCTTCCTACATAATTGTGTTACGTCAGTTGTCATTACATTGATGGCCCAGAAAAAACTAAAAACAAAACAAACAAAAACACTTGCTGTGTGCAAACTCATACTTGCCACAGGCAACTTGATATATACAGTGGTACCTTGGTTTATGAACTTAATCCGTTCTGGAAGTCCATTCTTAAACCAAAGCGTTCTTAAACCAAGACGTGCTTTCCCATAGCAGCAGGGGACTCAATTTACACTCAACAGGAAGCGGAACATGTTATTATTCCAAGGCAAAGTTCACAAACCCAAACACCTACTTCCAGGTTTGTAGCGTTCTTAATGCAAGTTGTTCATAAACTAAGCTGTTCTTAAACCAAGGTACCACTGTACAGGAATTACCCTCACCCCTCAATTGCTCAAAAGGGCTTTATCTCTCTATCTTTATCTCTCTATCTTCAGGAGATTCCTAACTATCTTTTGCAACAAATATGGTCAGCCCTATCAATAATGGCAACGGAATTTGATTGTCCGTGGCTACAGAGTTTTTTGAAAATCAGCCCCAGAGCTTGCAAGTCCTGACAGCACACAGACACAGACACCTGGCTGAAGCACCTGCCCAAATGGGAGACACACCTTGAGTTCCAGAGTGAGGAATGGGTGGGATGCAAATGGAATAAACTAAAATAAACACCCATATTGTTGGTGTGCGTCAAACACCTCTTAACGTCTGCCAGAATGATAATTTGTCAAAATGGGTGGGTGCGGGGAGACAGTACACCATCATTGAGAGAGAGAATGTAAAACTGATACGGTAGTATACATCAGGCACCCCAAACTTCTGCCCTCCAGATGTTTTGGATTACAGTTCCCATCATCCCTGACCACTGGTCCTGTTAGCTAGGGATCATGGGAGTTGTAGGCCAAAACATCTGGAGGGCCGCAGTTTGGGGGTGCCTGGTATACATCATGGGTAGGCAAACTAAGGCCCGGGGCCCGGATCTGGCCCAATCGCCTTCTAAATCCAGCCTGCGGACGGACTGGGAATCAGCGTGTTTTTACATGAGTAGAATGTGTCCTTTTGCTTAAAATGCATATCTGGGTGATTTGTGGGGCATAGGAATTCGTTCATTCTCCCCCCCCCAAAAAAAATAGTCTGGCACCCCACAAGGTCTGGGGGACAGTGGACTGGCCCCCTGCTGAAAAAGTTTGCTGACCCCTGGTATATATGGTTATGCTTACATATATGGTGAGAGAAACAGAGAGGGCAGGCGACAAGTCAAAGCCTCTATCAAGAAATATTGAGTCTTTCTATACTGCACTCAAGTCACAAGGTAGAGGATAATGAAAACCCATTTGTGTTTCTTGCAACCCTGTGATGTTAATTTATTATGTCCTGTTTCATTATGGAAATTTGTTCCTTTATGTTTAGTTCTGGAGATCTCTTTCTAGCTTTATTTGGCACCTGTTATTACACTTTGCTATGTTATAAGTAAATATATGTAAATAATATATGAATAAATAAACACCTATTTAACCCCATAGCTTCCCAAGTGCCCAGCACAAACCTACCTTCCCTATCAGAGGTTTTGTTTACATGCCACAAAAACTGAACAATCTAAAATAAAGAAGGTAACTTGCAATGCAAGCCCCCCCCCCCAAGACTACCCTTTTTAAAACAAGAAAGCAGCTCCTGGCCCCCGCCAGAAAAAAAGAATATCTGCTGGGCATGGGGGAGGTCTGCACTTTAAAAACTCTGGTGGGTTTAAGATAAAAGGCTATAATTAGAGGGGGATTAAGAGCAAGGACACTAAATTTAATCCCTGGAAAGGGAGACCTGGACACCCTTCATATCAAGCTTTTACAACGAAGCAGCCCCGGGCAGCACAAAATCCTACAGACCACAGGACCCTGATTTTCAAACTAAGAATGAAATCGTCTCATTCCCATGGAACAGATGCTTGTACACCGCACCCATATCAGAACAGCTTAGGCAAAACACCTAAAATTCCTGAAACACCCATGTTTTCTGGGTACTTTCCCCAGCTTTGATTGGCACCCATAGAAACAAAGGCTTGGGTTTCTTCCCCCCCCCCCCAGGTCTACGCTCAGGACCCCTGGTTTGCACCAACTGGGTCTCATTTTCAAAACAATTAAAATGAAAGACGGGCAATTTCAATGGTGAGGAAAGGGACCTGCAATTCCCTGACAGACAGACAGGCACGCGCGCGCTCACACACATTCCCAAGTGCCTTCTATTTTCAGACAGTGACGCCACACCACCGAAACAATGGCAAGTAAAGGGCTGGGATCCATCCCTCAAGGGGGATGGGGAGAAGGCTAGAGAAACAAAACCAGCAAGTGCTACAGAGAATGACACAGAACAAAAATGAGTTACCAGATCTGATTTGGTTCCCCCCCCTTCCTTTTTTTTTAAAGAGAGAGAGAGAGAGAGAAATCCCAGGCCATTGGAGACCATGTTGAGGACAGAAATCACGGTTATGTAAAAGGGTCTTGGGAGGGTGTGCGCAGGGGCCCAGAAATTCAGTGCTCCCCACAAACCTTTGTCTTTATGGGTTTGCTAACCCACGGAGCAAGTTGAGATGAGCTTCTAAGGCTGCATTCCCCAACTCAGCGCTCTCCAGATGCTGTAGACCAGTGATGGCCAAACTTGGCCCTCCAGCTGTTTTGGGACGACAGTTCCCATCACCCCTGACCACTGGGTCCTTGTTAGCTAGGGATGATGGGAGTTGTAGCCCCAAAACAGCTGGAGGGCCAAGTTTGGCCATTACTGCGTAGACTAGCGCTTGCCATCACCCCAGACACTGGCCACACTGGCTGATGGGAGTTGTAGTCCATAGCAGCTGGAGAGCACCCTTGGTTGGCTGTATGAAGGCTTCGTTCTGATTAAGTGATGTAACTGGGACCTCTTACGTCGCAGAATGACTCCTCCATCCCCCTTCCCTCAAAAAAAAAAAAAAAACCTGCACATTGAGATGTAGCACATCCCATACCCTTTTAAAATGTGGCACTTTGGGGGGGGGGTTATTATTCGGTTATTGCTTTTATTTTTTATCTTATATACTGTACTGTGATCTTTTTATGTGACACCTCCGGGCAAAGGGCAGTATATAAATTCAATAAATTAAATAAAATAAAATAAATAAAGGAAAGAAGAGGCTCACAGTAGCACCCTTTCCACTTGCACATTACCTTTACTATATGCAAGGAACTTTCCCCACGGGCGAGTCACGTGAAATGCTCCCGCCCTCAACCCTGAACAGTCCGAAATGGTACAGCCCGGGTGTAGGGCTGGCTAAATCTCGGAAGCTGTCAAGGAGCCAGGCATGACTGGCAGGAGAATAAATGATGCAAAATAAGCTAATGTATGGCTCATATATTAAGCACGTACACACAGCTCCAAGGGCTACGAGGCAGAGCGACAATGCTTTGTCCCCATGGTTGGAGAAAGTAAATGCTTCTGAATATCAGGAAGGGAGAGCGTTCCTGTGCTCAGGTCCTGCCTGGCCACTGTGAGAACAGGATGTTGGACTAGATGGGCCATCATTGGCCTGATCCAGCAGAACACTTCTTATGTTCTTAGGCCAATTAAGAAATTTCTTCCTTTTGTCTTTTCCCCTGTTGCATTTTGAAGAACACCAGTCCTTACCTTCCAAGTCCCGGACTGCAGAATCCGGGACCAGCAGCCCTGTGACACCGGAAGTTGCGTCGACGCAACTTCCGGTGTCGCTTTGCCCTTCTATGGGCACCAAAAATGGCCGCCGGCGGCTTCGAAAGTCGCCTGTACGCATGTCAGGAAGTGCGTCGACGCAACTTCCGGTGTCGCTCTGCCCATCTATGGGCACCAAAATGGCCGCCGACGACACCAGAAGTCACATCTATGCACTTCCGGACATGCGTACAAGTGACTTTTGAAGCCAGCGGCGGCCATTTTTGGTGCCCATAAAAGGGCAAATCGGAAAGAAAAAAATGGCCGCCGGCAGGAGAAAATAACGGAGAAAAACAGGAGACGAAGTGATACGGGGGACCACCGGGGAAAGGTAAGTAAAAACGGGGGTTTCCCGAGGGAAATGGGGTACTTGGCAGCTATGCCAGTCCCTGCCCGACATGTCGAGGACAGAGATATATGTAGAACCAGTTTCCTTTCGTTTCTCTCACTCACATGCTATTCTTCTTTTTATATTTAAAAAAAGAGAAAAAGAAGCAACGTTAAACCCCAGAAAGAAGGCAAGATTTATGATAAATGCAGTAGCTAACGGCTTTAACATCTCTCACGATAATGAGGTCAGGGGTGGTCCATGGACAGAAGGGGAAGCAAATCAGTTATGTGCAGGAGATTTTGACCGAGATGCTAAGTAACCATCAAACCACTTCCAGCTCAGAGCAGCACACCTTGTTATTTCTGGAACCAGCACAAAACAAAACAAAACAAAACAAAACACAAGAACGAAAAGGAATGATGGGAGAAAGCACCACCCCTCTGACTGTTAAGGGAAGCACTGGCTACTGGAAGACCCCCCCCCCAAAAAAGTAATGCATTTCCATCCTGCTTTTCCCTCCATGGAGCTCAAGGTGGCATGAATGGTTCTCCCCTTCTTCAATCCCCTCAGCAACCCTGCGAGGTAGGTTAGGCTGAATGGGGATTTGAAGCCTGCTCTCCCAGTCCACCACACTTGGGGCAGGTTGTAGGTGTCCAGCCCAGATAAAGCTCAAAATCTGAGCAACTGCAGTACAGGTTGCAAAAGTTACCACCTCCCAGTTCAAAGAGAGGGAGGTACCTTCAAGCCTGGCATGTGAGTTTGACTTCATTTTTTCTTTTCTCCAGCTCAGCTAGCTGCATGGCAATTTCTCTGTTTGAGGAGAGGGAGGAACTGCGCAGTTCAAGTTACCAGTCCTCAGGACCAGGAAGGGAATGCAAGAAACATTCACTCCGGAAGGGATATATCAACACCCTCCCGGACCTGCTTCTTCCAAAAAGCCATTAAAGGCACTTCAGAAAATGGACAGAGCACTCTGGGCATTAAGGATTTGAATTTTATCAACAAAACCCCAGGTTTTAAAGTGCTGGTATACATACGGTACATAAAGTGCTGGTATACATACGGTACATACATACATGCTGGTCTCTATCCCCTTCCTCATCCCATTATTGTGCAGGGCTCAAGACAGCAAAAATAAAATATTCACTACTACCAGCTAGTTAGAATTCCAAGTGCAGATAGCATTGCACAGGATATAAAATTAATAAGGGTACTCTTATAACACACACTTAAAATCAAATGTTGGGCTGAGAAAAATCCAGGAAGAGCCGTATAGCTCAATGTGTTTGAGCATGTGCTTCGCATGCGAAAAGTTCCAGGTTTAATCCTCAGCTTCTCTAGGGGGATAAGGCTATATGAATTCCTGGAGAGCTGCTGCAAATCAGTGTGGTCTATATGAAGCTAGGTGGACCAACTTTCTGACTCAGTATAAAGCGTCTTCTTGAGTTTCTGTCTTCCACCTGCTTTGGAAAGCCCCAGGGGGTTCTCCCCAATTCAAAGAACCGGGTAGAAAGAGAGAACCTGGAGCTGGCTGCTGCCAGTCAGAGCCGACAGAACTGGGCTGGAAGAATGAAAGGCCTGCGGTCAGTATGAGGCGGCAACTTCCCTAGGACACACTGAGGGGATCTCAGCAGCCGCCTCGCCTCAGGAAACAGGAAACGTGCAGAACTGCAAAGATCCTCCAAAAAACAAACCCTTTAAAAACCTACTTGGCGATAATAAACCAGCCAGGAATTCATCCTCCAATCAAAAGACGCACGTACCAAGGTAATTTAAATAATTTCTACATCAGATAAAGGACAGGCTTATCGCGCGGAGGCAATTGCACATCCAAAGTCCACCTTTGTTATGCCAAGTCATTTGGTAAATTACAAGGGTGAAGGTTCAAGGGTCAGGGTCCCATAGGGGGCTTATAAATGGGCAGCGGGGAGGGGGGGCATTACAGGTGTGTAAAGGTGGAGGGACGGATGCGACTGCCTTTGGAAACCCAGGGATTTACATCACAGAGTGGCCACGCCTACTTTTGCCTCTGGCCCCACACACCACTCCCATGTGGCCCCCCAGGAGGGAATGTGGCCCTTGAGCTGGGAGGGCCCCCCCCCCCCGTAGCTGTGACAAAAGCTCTCATGAGAGAAGACTTATCTCGGTGGGGCTGGTGGGTGTTACCCTATCTGCAAGGCCAAAACATGACTTCACACCAGATAAGGAGGTGACTTGAATCATCTTCTGACCATCCCTTTGTTTTAAAGGCACAAAGCATGTACTTGTTGTATCAGCTGCTCAGAACAAAAGGTTTTGTTTGTTCTCTAGTAGGCAAGGCCTCTTTTCTTTAAAAAAAAAAACCCTTCAATTTCCCCCCCTTCAGTCAAGCCATCTGCTGAGGTTCCATGCGGCTAAAGGCACATCTTGACAGGCTGGGGAAGATCGATCGATCAATCGATCGATTCATTTCCATATAACGTGACACAAATCAGCCACGGATGATCCTCACGATTTAGGGAAGCCCACACCTGCTCCCTGCCTCAGGCTAACAAAAGACGAGCACAGGCAAGGCAAGGCAAGGCAAGGCAAGGCTGTAAAACATTCCTGTGGTCTAGTAACTTGGTCAGGCTGCTAACATCAGGGGAGGCGAGAAAAAATGAAGGGTGCAAGATGCAATGGATACCGAAAATTATTTGCACATCCTGGGAAAGCCGCAGGGGGCGTTACCCCCCCCCTCCGTCTCCTTTACAAAACCCACCTTCCAAATTATGGACTGCCAGAACAAAAAGGCAGTTTCAAGAAAAGAGGGGTGGGAGAAGAGATCCATTCATTGAAAGTAGGGGAGGGGGAGATTGAAGGGCAAAGTGAGGGAGGGTATTTGATCACAGCACTAGGCCCCTCCTCTCTTTGATTCAACCCAACCACACACCCTCAAGAAGAGACCCCAGGGGGATTTACAGACCGCTCCTAGGATGGGGATGTGTTTCCGGTTCAGAATCACAGTACTGTAGAACTGGAAGGGGCCATGAGGGTCATCAAGTCCAACCCCCTGCAAATGGAGGAATCATTTGCCCCATGTGGGGCTCGAACCCACAACCCTGACTTTAGTGTGAACACTCTCAAGTCACTCGGACCCATTAAGGGTTTTTGTCGTTATTTGGCGGGGGTGTTAACCACAATTGGTTCTGGTACAAGGATAAACTTTTTAAGTACTCAGACCTTTTAGAGCAAGAACTGGGATAATCGGTATCTCCATGTCTCTCCCTGCCCTTCTAAAAAGAGGGGAATTATTATCTAAGCAGAGGAGGCTAAGAAGAAATTAAAAAGGCGAACAGAGAAGAAAGTTTGCACAATTACATATGCCAGTTCATTGGAGGAGAGAATGCTAAATGGTGTGTCCCCTCACCCAAATCCGTTATTTGATTTGGGTGCACAGACCCTCAGAGTCCCTTTCCAGCGCTACAATTCTATGATTATATGACTACAACTCCCATCATCCCCTGACAGTTTAGTCAAAGATGATGGCAGTTGTGGTCCCACAACATCTGAGGGCACCCTCCCCTAAGTTTAAGAAGGTTGCTTTAAGGCGGGGGTTCCCAAACTTGGGTCTCCAGCTGTTTTTCTCAGACTACAATTCCCATCATCCCTGACCACTGGTCTCGCTGACTAGGGATGATGGGAGTTGTAGTCCAAAAAAACAGCTAGAGACCCAAATTTGGGAAACACTGTTTTAAGGTATACAGAGGAGATGGAGGGAATGGTGATAATACTGCTGGAAATGAGTTACGTGCATTAATATATATAGAGAGAGAGAGAATATGTTGTTGTACGAGTGTTATGAAGAACTGGCTAATTAGTTTCTTTCATATATAAACCTTTGATATATTTTAAATTCACATGCTGGACACATGATGCTACTGAGCTATCATCTGATTAAGTACACAAGTCAGGTCTGTAGGCCCATTTTAAAAAAACCCCACTGAAGACTGGAGTAAGCTCACATCAAAATATGTGGCTCATCAGTGGGATATTGGTGGATTTTTGTGGATAAAATATCTCTGTAGCTCTACACAGCATAAGCTTTATTAATACTCAGGCAGAAAAAAGTACGCATAGTCAAACACAGCTGTGGGGGGGAGGGAGGAACGATGTAAGTTTATAATTTTTGCACCGGCTGATTTTTATTATTTTAAATCTCATTACAAAATCATCATCTGCTAATTTAGCAGCTGTTCTCTCTGTGTTTGAGCTCACAATATTCCCAGAAGGGGGCAGGGTGAAAATGGAGGACTTTTCTCCACAAGGCACGGAAGCGCCACTTGGAACCTCAGAATGTTATTACAATTATTACGGTATTATGTGTTAAATCTGCATACAGCCCTCCCACCCGTAGATTTCAGGGCGGCTCACAACACAGAGAGGAGTGTTCCATCATAGCCCAGCAGTGCAAGCCATCCCTTCAGGAGCAAAATCCCCAGATTTCACCACCAAAATGCCTGCCCCCCCTCCTTTGAATTCTTCAGCTCAGAACGAACTCTAGACCATCTGTGTGCATGCAGAGTGCAGCTCCCTTGTCAACCAAGCATGCCTAAAGCATTTCTGCAGCTGACTCAAAAGCATCTTGCCCTCCCATCACCCTCTATTTTTAAAGAAATTTGCCAGAAAATATCTCCCGGTCTCATTGCACATCTGTTCCTGCCTGCCATCCTGTCACCCCTTCAACACCTCTCAATTCTTGGACATGCACACCACCGTAGCCCCCAAAATATACCCACAACAAATGCCATATATATATTCCTTTCCCCTCACCTTCCAACTTCCAATCCCTCCACACCTTGTTCTCTCTCCCTTGAACCTGCCTGTTTTTCTCAATTACGCACGTACATTTCCTGTCCATAACACACAGACCCAACTCTAAATCTTACCTCCCAAATCCATCTCCTCCACAATGTCATCCCCCTGTCCCTGTTCCCACCCCCCTTTCAGAGCTTAGGAAGCGTTTTTGGGAAAGACAACACAAAATTCGTGAAGGATCTACATCCTCCAGAAAGAAAAAAACAGAAAATCTTCATATTGGGGGGGGTGGTCTCTACGACTGCTTTCTATGGTGCACAAAGGGAGCCCACACCACAAAGATGTCAATCTCAGCAATGAAAGGAAGCTGAGGTTTTTGCAGAATAAAGGGGGGGCATTCCACTCTCGCCCTCCTGCCACCACAAAAGAGGAACAAACAGCAAAGGTTGAATGAAAATAAAGGAAGTGACAACTGCCTGGGAAAAAAGGGTATTTTTAGCGTCATCTGTCTGCCTGCTTGCGTTTGCAAAATCTAAAAATACTCAAAAGGGTGAATATGGGAGGGGTGGCAGGTCTTAAACGTGCCCCCTTCCGCATCCCCATTATTTCAGACGTGGTATGGGGCTGTATCTGGTGCCTTACTGAAGAGGAAAAATGGAAAGTGGGGGCACTGAACACATATATCTGGTCAGATGATGCTTTCAGAACACCCCCACCCCCCTCTGTCGATTTCAACCACCAGAGCATTTGGCATCCACTGGCGTTTGTGGGGAGGGGGGATCTCTAGGTACCCACCGCCACCATATACCTTACACCTGTAACCCCCGGGGGGGGGGGGAGATCCTGATTCGTTAATATTTTACACTGACACAGCAATCAGTTAATCCGCCTCCAGGTATGCTAATGGAGGAGAGAAAAAAGGGGGGAGGAAGCAGGCACTCCCATTTTTTTTAAAAAAAAAACCAGTACTGTAGAAACATTATATGCATGCAGATTTTTTAAAAATGTATTTAATGCTAGCTTTATTCTGCAAAATATATTTTAAAAGGAGGAAGAGGGAAGAGGCAATTCTCCATCAAAGCAGGCAGAGATTAAATGGATGGGGACAAGATTAAAGCGAAATGTTCGACTATTTATTAAAATCACCTTCCCTAGATCAAGACGATTTCGAGGGGGAAAGAGGAAACGGGGCTCTCATATAGGTCCTCCCCAAGGAAGGAAGGGTCATACACGATGACCTCATTTATATCTCGCAATCTTAGGGGGAAATGCAACAGCACAAGTTGTTTATTTCTCTCCTTGCCTATTTTAGGGGGGCTTCCGCCCCCACCGACTCCACGATTGAAGGGGGGGGGATGAAATGAGAGATGCAACATTGCAACCAGTTGATCCCTTTGCCTACGGAAAGATACGAGGCTTGGAGAGGAGGGAAGGAGGGAAGCTTGACGGTGGCGGGAGAGGCACCCCCCGGCCATCTCTTTCAAGGTGGAGGAAGGCTCATTGCCCCCACCCCGCTCGATCTCTTCCAGCCGCCTCACGTCCTTGCCCTGATCCCCCCCTCCTTCCCGAGATCGCCTTAGGCTGATGTGTGGGTGGGCGAAGAGAGACACAAACGGAAAGGATAACATGCTTTTGCGTGGGGGAGGGGGCAGCGCAACATTTCTACATTCATTTCACCATTTCGCTCCCTTCACCCAGTCCAACGCCCTAAAAACCTGGTTGTTTTGCAAAGGACGGTGGCCAAGCCCTTCGCCGCCGCCTTCTTCTCCCCCTCCCCCAAATGGGGGTCCAAAGCTAATGCACGAACACTAATGCAAGCCGGGGGTCATTGCACGCCACCGATCTCGGCGTAATGACCCCTAAGCACCGAAAACGGAGGCAAAACCACCCGCGGGGGTCCATTGCGTGGGCGGCTCTGAGCCGCCTTCCCTCCCTCGCGCCGGCGAGCAAACGTCAAAACCCTCTTTTTTCACATGCACCCGTTTCTATGCACCCTGAAGACCATTGCTCGCCCCCCGGCGCTTTGCAATCGGGCGCTACTCACATCTCCGGGGATGCTGGTCGAGGCAGTTGCGGGGCTCGGAACGGGGCTGGCGGTCGCCGCGGCGGCACCTGCTGCTGGGCTCGCGCTCAGTGAATGGTGCGGGACCGCTTCGGCTGAGTCGGGAAGATGGCGGCCGAGCTGCTGGCATCCGGGAACTTCAGAGAAGGGAGCAGGATTGAGGAGGAGGGGGAGGATGAATGGCACTGGGAAAGGGAGGGGCGGGGCGCAGGGAGGGGGAGGGGGAGCAGCTGCGCGGCCGCCATGTTGACTTGCCTCCTTTCCCGCACAGCAGGCCTTTGAATGTGTCTCGCTTATCCTTCTTCCCCGCCATTGATGACCAGGGAATTGGGGGGAATGAAATGAAATAAAATAAAATAGTGTCCAATATAAAATTATTGATGTCTGTGGGAGAGAGAGAGAGAAAGGCAGAAAAAGCACAATGACAGGGTCATCTCACAATCTGAGGGAACAGCTCTCTCAGTCCTGTCTTGCTGCTTTAAGCCTTATGGTTTCCATTTAATGAGTGTAAAAACCACCATAAATGCAAATGAGTCACAATCCTCCGTTAATAGCTCTTAATACCTCTCTAAAGCTTTCATGAGGGAAGGGGCTACACCAGGCATCCCCAAACTGCGGCCCTCCAGATGTTTTGGCCTACAACGCCCATGATCCCTGGCTAACAGGACCAGTGGTCAGGGATGATGGGAATTGTAGTCCAAAACATCTGGAGGGCCAAAGTTTGGGGGTGCCTGGGCTACACCCATCCCCACTTCTTTTTGCTTGGTTTTAAGTGAGGTATTTATGGGAGGCGCTTTTAGTGAAAGTACAGCAAAGTAGTAAAGCATTGGACCGCAAGGCCTGCAATGAGCTTGGTAAAAGCCTCATGGCCCGTCATTGACTGCCAGCCAAGATGGAGTCGCCATGGGCCAAGGAAGCGTGCCTCCTAAGTACTTTGGGGTACCTCACAGAAATAAGATTCATAAACGGAATGGCCCATCTATGGTTACTGCAAGGCACAAAGTGGAGAAGGAAGCTTCCAGTTCTGCTTGAGAGTTCCCCAGAAGCCCCTAGCCGAACGCCATTTTGTGACAAGATGCTGTGGTCAAGATGTCTGCTGGGTTAGACCCAGCAGAGCTTTTACAGCAATATGGCTTTGTCCTGGCTTTGAGGGAAAGAAGCCCTCAAAGCCAGGCTTGGCAGGGGGTTGGACTGGATGGCCCTTGTGGTCTCTTCCAACTCTATGATTCTATTATTCTAAGCCGCTAGGATTGGGCTGTTGACACAATCCCGTATTCGTCCAACTAAAATGGCCGAAGGGTCAGTGTAGCTAATGCAGGTGGATTGAGAAATGAAGGCACACGGTGCATTGTCAAACTATGGAACTTGTTCCCACAGGAGGCAGAGATGGCCAACTTGGTTTAAAAAGAGGATGAGACAAATTCAGAGAGGAGGAGAGGGCTATCGATGGCTACTAGCCACAATGGCCATGTTCTTGTCTCCAGTCAGAGGCAGCAATGTTTCTGAATACCAGTTCCTGGAAAGCACAGGAGGGGAGAAGGCTATTGTGTTCGAATCCAGCTTGCCCGTTTCCCACAGTCCTCTGGTCGGCCACTGTGAACAGGATGCTGGACCAGATGGGCCATTGGCCTGATCCTTGCAGGGCTTTCCTCATGTGCTTCAAGTCACAAGATATAATGGGGGGGAAATAAGAATGTCAAGGAAAACACAGCTAGAGGAGAATCGTCTCCAGGAAACCACCCAAGCGGCCGTTGAGCCACAGATACTCAGAGTCCAAGTGGCTGAAAAGTTGAAATACAAAGGATCTTGGGGGGAAATTATACACCTAAAAGCCAGTTAGGGGAGGTGAATAGTCTCAAAATGACTTGCTGTAGATCTGTACAGTGCTACCTCGGCTCTCAAACGTCTCTGTCAATGAACGTTTCGGAACCCGAACGCCGAAAACCCGGAAGTAAATGCTTCCGCTGCGTGTTTTTCGATTTTTTTCAATTGAATTTGCAGACACAGCCCTTTGCGCCTTGGCTTTCGAACGTTCCAGAAGTCGAACTGTCTTCCGGAACGGATTATGTTCAAGAACCGAGGTACCACTGTACTAGGATTCAGCAACCAAGCAACATGCGCTGAGAGTAAACACACTAAAATGAATGTATATGACCGAGGTCTACTCATGTCAAGGAGCCTACTCAAAGAAGTCAGCAAGATACAGGTCTGGGTGTCCCAATTTATTTCAGCCTCTCTCCCTCGCCAAGAGTATGGTGTATAGTGTTGGATTAGGACAGAGCTTTCCAAACTGTGCATCATGACACATCAAGTGTGTCGGTTGCAGTGTGTAGGTGTGCGAACGCTCCCCACACTCCTCCCAGGGCTGGAAAGGGGCGTAACCCCTCATTTGCTAGCAAAACTGAATTACTGCATCGCAAAATGATGCATGTTTGGAAAGGTCCAGATTAGGACCTGGGAGGTAAAGGGACCCCTGACAGTTAGGTCCAGTCGCGGCCGACTCTGGGGTTGTGGCGCTCATCTCGCTTTATTGGCTGAGGGAGCCGGCGTAAAGCTTCCAGGTCATGTGGCCAGCATAACTAAGGCGCTTCTGGTGAACCAAAGTGGTGCATAGAAATGCTGTTTACCTTCCCGCCGGAGCGGTACCTATTTATCTACAGTGGTACCTCGGTTTAAGTACACAATTGGTTCTGGAAGTCTGTACTTAACCTGAAGCATACTTAACCTGAAGCGAACTTTCCCATTGAAAGTAATGGAAAGTGGATTAATCCATTCCAGATGGGTCCGCGGAGTACTCAACCTGAAGCATATTTAACCCGAAGTATGAGTGTAATTGGTTCCGGAAGTCCGTACTTAACCTGAAGCGAACTTTCCCATTGAAAGTAATGGAAAGTGGATTAATCAGTTCCAGACGGGTCCGCGGAGTACTTAAATTGAAAGTACTCAAACCGAAGCGTACTTAAACCGAGGTATGACTGTACTTGCACTTCGTGCTTTCAAACTGGCAGGTTGGCAGGAGCAGGGACTGACCAACGGGAGCTCATCCCGTCACACCGACCTTCTGATCAGCAAGCCCTAGGCTCTGTGGTTTAACCCACAGCACCAGCTGCGTCTCTGGGAGACCAGGGTTCAAATTCCATCCAGCCATGCCAGTCACTATCTCTCGGCCTGATGTACCTTCACAGGGTTGTTGCAAGAATAAAACGAGGAGTTGTAGAAACATAGTATTGTAGATTTGGAAGTGGTCCAAGGGTCATTTATTCCAACCCCCTGCTGCTCGGAGGGAAGGTGGGATACAAATACTGTATAATAGGTAAAAGGTGCTAAACATGTATCTGGGCTGTGCTACTTCAAACTACAAATGATGTACACGGGAGCACTTCTTAAACCTCTCCCCGCCCCCCATGACATCTAATCTTCATCTTGCAGGAGACAAGTGGGGCAGAGGAAATCTCACTTCCGTGCTTTGCTTTTGCAAATTATATCATCTAAACTTGTTAGCTGCTCATTACACAAAAAAAGTTCTCCAAGCAGCTAACGACAAATTTGAGTGCATAAGCGTAGATGTAATACACAATAAAAGCACATGAAATTTATGTCACATGCTTGGAATATAGCTTGCATCTTTCTCTCGTCTTTAAACTGATTTTGGCGTTATTAGCCATCTCACATACCAATGATGGCAGAGGCCATTAAAAATGCCAAACTGAATCCTGAGAGCCTATTGTTGTAGCCTGAAGCTATACTGCTCAGGTGCACCTAGTTATTCCCCTCCTTCGCCATTATTTCTAAACACCATGAAGCTTTGAAGCTACCATTTGAAGGGGGTTGTCTAGGAAAGAAAGGAATCAGGCTTAGCCCTCTTGCCTCATGCATTTCCCAACCAGGACACCCCCAGAAACAGTGGGCAGGTTCACCCCCCTCCATTTTCCTGTAGAAAGGAAGAAACTACTCTGGCAGCTAAAGAAATCAGAGGGCTGCAATTTTAAACCTATCAGTGCCACAAGAGTGGAAACTTTAGGAAGCCTCTCTACCCTATTGGTTTTTTTGCTACCAACTACAGCCTCACTGGCTATTTTTATGTCTTATTTTAAAAGGCAGTTGGGGCACTACATGCAGCTGCCGTGTTACTCCCCTCAGTGAGAATTAGCCTTTCCATTGAACATTCTATTTGTCCTTTTAGTTCTTGAAATTCTCTTTCCCATCATGGAGCTCCACGCAGCATACACGAAATCTCTGCTCTCCTGCACAGACCAACGCAGGCCTGCAAGCATAACTTCCACGCCTGCTTTCTTCTTCTTGCCCAGGCATCCCCAAGCTGCGGCCCTCCAGATGTTTTGGCCTACAACTCCCATGATCCCTAGCTAACAGGACCAGTGGTCAGGGATGATGGGAATTGTAGTACAGAACACCTGGAGGGCCGAAGTTTGGGGGTGCCTGTTCTTGCCAATTTCCCCAAGCTGTCTTTTGGAAAGTCCAAAGGAAGAGCTTGTGGCAGGGTGGAGCATCTGGGCAGGAAAGTACATGTACACTCAGCCCGAGCCACCGCCCCCAGCATAACAATGAGCCCTCTGTGTCAAGCGCCAAGCCAAACCCCACCCATCTGTTTCTGCGCTTTGAGGAAATCGGAAATAACCATCAAAAGTTTTAGCTGAACAAAGGAAGAGGAGGCACAGCCAATGAAGTATTTATATAAATAACATATTAGTTTTATTAAAAACGCAAGCAACTCTGTAGGATAATGCCACAGGAACAATGTCTTAGAACAGTTTGGGTGACTGTGTGCCTATTAAGAAGAGCTTTTCTGAGAGTAAGGATTAAAGGCCTTCAGTTCCAACTGCAGCAACACCCATTTTTCAATATGTACACTGAAGAGCACATCAGCAATCGAAGCCAGCTCCCCCAGAAGCATGGAGGGGGGAGTTTAAGTACAGTATAGCCGATCCCCCAGCAGGCAGAAATACACTAATCGCCTATCAGTTCTTCCAGGAGCAATAAAAAATTAAAACAAATTAAGACCCTACAATCATTTGAAAGAAAGCCTTAAAACACAACCAGACCAAAATTCTGCCTGGGCCATTGCTCGGTTATAACCAGTCCCTCCTCACGTGTCACTCCTTAGAGCTAGTTCACAGGCACAGCATTATAGACAGGAGGCAGCACCCGCCGCGAGTTGGCTTTCACCCAAGGGTGCTCCATCACACCCTGAAGTGGCAGTCGATCAGCCGGGTTGTAGCGTAGCAGCTTTGAAATCAAGTCCCGGGCGCCTTCTGTCACAAATGGGGGGAACTTAAGATCTACCTGTATTTGGGGGGCGGGAAAGAGAGAAAAGGGGGTCAAGACCACGAACCAGAAAAAAGCAGGCATGGATTTAGCAAGGAACAAACGCTTCCTTGGCTTCTGAAAGCATTTCTCTCTCACACACACACACTTGGAAAGACATCTCTGCAACTTGCATTGCTAACATATTTAGGCAGGAAGCAAGAAGGCTCTGTACAATGATCTGCTAAATATTTGGCGTCTTTAGAGGGTCCTCTTAAGAATCTCTCAAAAATTTGGCCGGGAGGAGGCATTCTAGACTTTTATGGTACTCCCTGGGGCTTTTTATCCCAAAGAGTGTCATGTTGTACTGTTGCTGGCATCCGTCTCAAGAGACAATGGAGTGCGCCTCCGGGGGTCGCAGCACCGAAATGACCTTCCTGGAGTGCAAGCCTGGGCAGTGTGTCCTGAGGTCCTGGGCTGCCCAGACAACAAGACCACCCTCTCGGCTTGGTTGATGTAGTCCAAAAGAAAGCAGAGCAAGACGTTTGGCACCAGCTCGGCTGCAGGAGTTGCTGGAAGTACAAGGAGTACAAGGCGCCATCCAACCCCCTCCACTCCTGATCAGGGCTGTCTTAAGCTTATGCGCTACCAGGGTGCAGAGATCCGCTGGTGCCCCTCCCCGAATTCCCGCCAGGTTGCCCAGTCCCAGGCGCGCAGGAGGGCGGAGCAGGCCGGCTCCCTCAGCATCTTCCTGGCTCAGTCGCCCCCGAACTCACAGCACAGAGCCCTCCGCTGCATTCTGACCGATGGGCGGACGGGCTCTTCCCCGGACTCAACTCTTGGGCCCCGGACTCTTGGCCAGGCGCCCCCGAGAGCCCAGCGCCCAGGTGCCCCACACCCCTATGGCTAAGATGGCCCTGCTCCTGATGTGTGTAGGGCTTACTCCATAGACATTTATTCTCCCAAAGATATCCCACAAGGCAGTGGAGGATTAGCATCAAGTTCCCCTTCTCCAAGATGGGATACAGTAATACCTCAGGTTACGAACGCGATCCGTTCCGGATTGCAGTTCGTAACCCGAACGCGATGCGCGGCGCCATTTTGCACATGCGCAAAGTGCGATTTTCACGCTTCTGCGCACGCACACGCAGCAAAAACACTTCCGGGTTTGCGCAGTTCATAACCCGAACTGTTCGCAAACCGAGGTGTTCGTAACCCGAGGTACGACTGTACTTTCACAGGTGGACGAGCCTCATCTGCCTCTCACTTCCCTGTACAGGACATGCAGGAATCCCCTACCATGCACAGAGAAGCACTGCAAGGAAGTTGCTGTACTTTCCAATAACCCTTCTTCCAAAATGGAGTAATGGAAGCATAGTCATGCCCACTAAATCCAGTCTATGCCAGCAAGCCTGTGCCATTCAACCTAAGTAGATCTTCTTGGAGGGAGGGCTGCCCCCCATGTGCCACATTACAGTGGTACCTCTACTTACGAATTTAATGCGTTCCGAACACACATTTGTAAGTCGAAAAAAATTGTAAGTCGAATCCCGTAGGAATGCATTGGGAGAAAAAATTCGTAAGTCGAAGCAACCCTATCTAAAAATTCGTAAGTAGAAAAAATCCTATCTAAACCTCATCCAAGATGGCGGACGGAGCTCCATTTGTAAGTAGAAAAATTTGTAGAGTTATTTGTAAGTAGAGTTACCACTGTACATCCTCCTCCTTAGATCACTGTGTCCCTCTTCCCCAGGAACCTTTCCCTATTCTGAATTATCATAAGACACGGTGGAAGGGAGATCTCATTTTTGCCTACTTTATTGCTAGACAGCCTTGTTAGCATAAATCCTATACATGGAACTACTGCTCAGTCAGTTGATATGTTGTATGCATAAGGAAATTTTGTCCATGGTATGATTATTTTCCACCTTCCCATTTCGACTCTCTGGCACCCTGAAGGGCTCTATATTGGACAAACAGGCCAAACCCTATGCCAAAGGATAAATGGACATAAATCTGACATCAGGAACCACAAGACAGAGAAACTAGTAGGAGAACACTTCACTCTCCCAGGACATTCTATACAAGATCTCAAAGCAGCTGTTTTATTACAGAAAAACTTCAGGAACAGACTGGAAAGAGAAGTTTCTGAATTAGAACTCATTACCAAGCTTAAAACCATGGAGCCACCTGGGATGAATAAAGACATTGGATTCTTATCTCATTATGCATGATCAAGCTTTCTTTAGCAGCAGTCATTAACAGCCATCTACAGGTTTACCACTCCCATCAGCCCATCACCCATTCCCCACCCACCCACCCTCTGTATATACATAAGGGTCTGATGCTTCTGTTTCAAGTGTATCTGAGGAAGTGTGCATGCACACGAAAGCTCAAACCAAAATAAAAACTTAGTTGGTCTTTAAGGTGCTACTGAAGGAATTTTTTTATTTTTGCTTCTACTCAGACCAACACGGCTACCTACCTGTAACTTTTTTATTTCAGTTTTTTATATATTGCACTGTTGTATTGTTGCTATGGCCGATGGCTGACGCAAATAAATATTCATTCATTCATTCATTCATTGTATGTGTATCTTCCTCCAAAACAGCTTGAAGGGTCTTCATGTGCACAAGGCTCCCCCCTCCCAATACCCCACACCCACCTTCACAATGCGGCGATATGTCTCCGGGGCGGAGGCGGTCTCGAAGGGCGGGTGCCCCACCAGGAACTCGTAACACAGGATCCCAATGCACCAGTGATCCACCTTCTCATTGTGTAGTTTGCCTTCAATCATCTCGGGGGGCAGGTAGTCCATAGTCCCACACATGGTCTTTCTCCTGAGGCAGAGGTGGTGGTCAAGGGCAGTTAAGAGCTGAAGCGATCTGGGGCAGCGCAGTGAAGAACTAGGGCCTCAGAAACCCCAAGCCCACCAGGGCGAACCAAACCAAGGGCGCCCCCCTTACCTGAGCGAGGGGGCATGCACGGACCAGCCAAAATCAGCAATCTTCAGCTCCCCCTTCAGCCCCATAAGCAAGTTCTCCGGCTTGATGTCACGGTGAATGACCTTCTTGCTGTGACAGTACAGGAGGGCATCAGCCAGCTCTTCCATGTACTGCAGAGGTGAAGCAAAGAAGGGTCCGTTGAGTACACCTTGGGACGACACCAGTGCCTCGCTATCCAAGAGACTTGAACCCACCGCCCTGCTCCTTTGGTGCACTGCTAACCTCAAACTGCACCCTTAGAATGACAGCCAAACAGATCAGGCACTATCAGGGAGCCTCAGTGGCTTTTGCCTGCCCTACCTGGTGTGCCCACGATGACCGTTCTTGGACAGGCACAGCCTGGCCATGATGATTCAGGCACTGGTAACCTCAAGATTTGATTAATGCGAACAAACTATCGCCAGCACCAATTCTTAAAAGCTTGCACTGGCTGCCCATGTTACTGGGGCCCCCGTTCAAGATTCTTGAATATCATTTACTAGATTAGAGTCTTAAGGACAACCTAAGGACCAGCTGATCTCTGCACGTCGGTGGAAGTCTTCAGGGGAGGTTATTAGTGGTCCTCCATGGTTCAAATGTTTGGCTTATAACCACCAAAGACCCAACCCTGTGGAAACCATTCCAGACTGAGATTAGGCTAGACCCCTCCCTGAACTTCAGACCCTTGGCAAAGCCTTTTCTATTTCAGCATGAGTGTTAAGCATGGTCTCAATTTATAGTGTTTATTAACAATAGGTATAGTAATCTCCCTTCTGTCTCAGTCACAGCAGCCACTATGGAGAAATTATCTTAATACTATAGATTGTAGTATATACCCTGTTGACGTAAGCTAAATCTGCAAGGTAGAAGATTTTCCAAGTCTGTTATGATGCCATGTACATGCAATGTACAGATGCTAAGTTTTGTCATCCACACGAATTTACACTTACTAATAGTTTCTAAATGTTTCCAATAATAACAGGGATGTGGGTGGCGCTGTGGTTTAAACCACTGAGCCTCTTGGGATTGCCGATCAGAAAGTTGGCGGTTCGAATCCCCTTGACAGGGTGAGCTCCTGTTGTTCGGTCCAAGCTCCTGCCAACCTAGCAGTTCGAAAGCAGGCCCCAAAGTGCAAGTAGATAAATAGGTACCGCTCTGGCGGGAAGGTAAACAGCATTTCCGTGCACTGCTCTGGTTTCGCCAGAAGCGGCTTAGTCATGCTGGCCACATGACCCGGAAAAACTGCCTGCGGACAAACGCCGGCTCCCTCGGCCTGTAAAGCGAGATGAGCGCCACAACCCCAGTAATCTGCAACTGGACTTTACTGTCAGGGGTCCTTTACCTTTTAAGAATAACAACAGCAGTAGCAGTAGTAGTGGTAATAATAATAATGTTTTCTCTTTCAAGATTGGACATCAATTACTCTTATTCAATGTAGGGGTTTTCTTTAAATCAAGAGTTCATGTATGCCAGGCATGTCCAATCGGTCGATTGCGGGGGCATCCCTGGTCGATCCTCAACAACTTTGGTGAAGGCTCCCCAAAAAAAGCTCAACAACTTTGGTCAATCCAATGGGTAGGTCACTGCCAGATTTTTTTTAGAGTGGAAGTAGATCACAGTCTCTTGGGATTTGGACATGCCTGATGTACACCGTTTAGCCAGCGGCGCTCTGAGGTTTCCGGCAGAAGGCATTCCTAGCCCCACCTGGAAATGCCACCAGGGACCATTTTTGGTCAATGCTCTCCTGCTGAGCTACAGCCCACCCCCTGGCAACATCTTCCCGCCTTTCCGCCCAACGCATGGGATGCCTTAAGGTTGCAGGGCCCCCAAGCTATTATTGAACCTCTGATCCCAGGCGCAGTGATGCGCAAACTCACCGTGGCGCTCCTCTGCTCATCGAAACGCCGGTGCTTCTGCAGTTCCTTGTAGAGCTCGCCGCGAGGGGCATACTCCAGGATCAGATATACACGCTTCCGGTCGTGGAAGTAGTTGTAAAGACGCAGGATATTGGGGTGGCTGCAGGAAAGGGGAGGCGCATTAGAATGTACGACTGGGGAGCGGTAGGAAAGGAAAGAGAGACTTAAAACTATTAAATAGTTAAAACTATTATGAACTTGGAGGCCCAGGGGCCTTTGCTCTTTGCAGTACCTGAGGTGACATTGGATTTCAATCTCCCGTCGTAGCTGATGTTCCACGGATTCCTTCTCCATTTGGGATTTGAAGAGCACCTTGAGTGCCACAATGAACTTGGATTCTTTCTCCCGAGCCAGGTAGACGTTCCCAAACTTGCCTTTGCCCAGAGGACGCCCAATCTCAAAGTCCTCAATGGTGAATACGCGCCTGGCGAATGGAGGACAAACAGGTTAGCTGGCGTGACGGCCCAGAGGAATTTGTCATGTTGTAAGGAGGGGACGGGCACCTTGAAATCCTATTGTTCCCCGCAGGGAGACTCTCCTGGCACCATCACTACATACCTTTAGGTACTAGGCAAAAACATCCCTCTTCTCCCAGGCCTTTGGCTCATTAAACTATCTATTGGCCTTTCAAACTGGCAGGGTATTGGTTTGGTTTAATATTACAGTGGTACCTTGGAAGTCGAATGGAATCCGTTCTGGAAGTCCGTTCAACTTCCAAAACGTTTGAAAGCCAAATCGCAGCTTCTGATTGGCTGCAGGAAGCTCCGCCGGGACGTTCGGGTTCCAAAAGAACGTTCGGAAACCAGAACAATCACTTCCGGGTTTGCGGCGTTCGGGAGCCAAAACGTTCCAGGGCATTCGGAATCCAAGGTACGACTGTATATCTTTGTGTTTTTTATATTTAAACTTTTATATGCCTGTTGTCTTTGTCCATGGAGTTTTCTTGGCAGGGATACTGGAGTGGCTTGCCAGTTCCTTCTCCAGGTGGATCACGTTTAGTCAAAACTCTCCACTATGACCTGTCCATCTTGGGTGGCCTTGCATGGCATAGCTCATAGCTTCTCTGAGCTCATAGCTCATAGCTTCTCATAGCTCATAGCTTCTCTGAGTTATTCAAGCCCCTTCGCCACGACAAGGCATTGATCCATGAAGACACAGCAAGACATCAAGAAGAGGTGGCAAGAATACACAGAGGAATTATACCAGAAAGATATGGAGGTCTCGTACACCTCAGGTAGTGTGGTTGCTGACCTTGAGCCAGACATCTTGGAGAGTGAAGTCAAATGGGCCTTAGAAAGCATTGCTAATAACAAGGCCAGTGGAAGTGATGATATTCCAGCTGAACTGTTTAAAATTTTAAAAGATGATGCTGTTAAGGTGCTACACCCAATATGCCAGCAAGTTTGGAAAACTCAGCAATGGCCAGAGGATTGGAGAAGATCAGTCTACATCCCAATTCCAAAGAAGGGCAGTGCCAAAGAATGCTGCAACTACCGCACAATTGCGCTCATTTCACACGCTAGCAAGGTTATGCTTAAAATTCTACAAGGCAGGCTTAGGCAGTATGTGGACCGAGAACTCCCAGAAGTGCAAGCTGGATTTCGAAAGGGCAGAGGAACCAGAGACCAAATAGCAAACATGCGCTGGATTATGGAGAAAGCTAGAGAGTTCCAGAAAAACGTCTACTTCTGCTTCATTGACTATGCAAAAGCCTTTGACTGTGTCGACCACAGCAAACTATGGCAAGTTCTTAAAGAAATGGGAGTGCCTGATCACCTCATCTGTCTCCTGAGAAATCTCTATGTGGGACAAGAAGCTACAGTTAGAACTGGATATGGAACAACTGATTGGTTCAAAATTGGGAAAGGAGTACGACAAGGTTGTATATTGTCTCCCTGCTTATTTAACTTATATGCAGAATTCATCATGCGAAAGGCTGGACTAGATGAATCCCAAGCCGGAATTAAGATTGCTGGAAGAAATATCAACAACCTCAGATATGCAGATGACACAACCTTGATGGCAGAAAGCGAGGAGGAATTAAAGAACCTTTTAATGAGGGTGAAAGAGGAGAGCGCAAAATATGGTCTGAAGCTCAACATCAAAAAACCAAGATCATGGCCACTGGTCCCATCACCTCCTGGCAAATAGAAGGGGAAGAAATGGAGGCAGTGAGAGATTTTACTTTCTTGGGCTCCTTGATCACTGCAGATGGTGACAGCAGTCACGAAATTAAAAGACGCCTGCTTCTTGGGAGAAAAGCAATGACAAACCTAGACAGCATCTTAAAAAGCAGAGACATCACCTTGCCGACAAAGGTCCGTATAGTTAAAGCTATGGTTTTCCCAGTAGTGATGTATGGAAGTGAGAGTTGGACCATAAAGAAGGCTGATCGCCGAAGAATTGATGCTTTTGAATTATGGTGCTGGAGGAGACTCTTGAGAGTCCCATGGACTGCAAGAAGATCAAACCTATCCATTCTTAAGGAAATCAGCCCTGAGTGCTCCCTGGAAGGACGGATCGTGAAGCTGAGGCTCCAATACTGTGGCCACCTCATGAGAAGAGAAGAATCCTTGGAAAAGACCCTGATGTTGGGAAAGATTGAGGGCACTAGGAGAAGGGGACGACAGAGGACAGTGTTCTCGAAGCTACGAACATGAGTTTGACCAAACTGCGGGAGGCAGTGCAAGACAGGAGTGCCTGGCGTGCTATGGTCCATGGGGTCACGAAGAGTCGGACACGACTAAACGACTAAACAACAAAAATATTTAAACTGCTCTGTGATCTTCGGATGAAGAGCGGGCTAGAAATTTAGTAAGTAAATAGATATGGCTAGCCAGAGAAGGCAAGTCCCAACCCGTTCCCAAGTCGAGAAACTCATTCGCAAGCGCCACCTTTCTGAAACCAGTAACAAGGGAACTCACTCAGGGCCTTCCTTTGGCGGCTGAGCCATGGAGCCAGACTCAATAGGGACCCTGCCTGCGACAGCTGTGGAAACAGAAAACAAAGTCATGCATATCCATAACACAGCAAGACCAACACAAGCCCCAGCCCCAACACAAGCAGTCCGGGGAAAACCCAAAGCAATGGGATGCATCCGAGGCAATTTCAGCAGCACAGGAATCAGTGAGAGGCATTTCCAAAAAGCAAAAACCCAAAAAGCAAAAAACCCCACAAAGCAGACAAGGTCTTACCCATATTCTGGGCACCCGAATCCTTTGGGCCGTGCTTTGTGCTGCTGGAGATAGCTCTGTGGGCCAAAAGCGATCCAGATGGGGTGAGGGATGAATGAGTGTTGGTATCCTTACAGGCAACCCTCTGAGCACTTGTTATGCTGTTCACCCGGTACTGCAGGAAAGGGACAACGGAATCAAGAAATTGGAGAGAGGCTGCAGCAGGAGTTCATTAGCCCCATTCAAGGTCACATTTTGTGGTTTTTAAATGAAGACGCACACACAGCCTTGTGTGCAAAGACAGAAAGTCACTGAATTTTGTATCAGTAGGTTTTTCTGAAACACTCCAGTGATCTGATTTAGCTTGCTTATGTACTTGTACTTTTTATCTTTTGTTGGAAGCCGCCCAGAGTGGCTGGGGAAACCCAGCCAGATGGGTGGGGAATAAATAAAATATTATTTATTATTATTATTATTATTATGTGAGCAAAGCAAATAACTTTCCGGGTTTGTCTAGTATTAATTGTATTTACAACTGACATCCATCCACTATTACCGATAAACTTTTGAAATGGAAAAATTTCCATGGAGAAGTAAAATAATGGAGAATGCTCCCCCTCACATCATTGGTTATATACAGTCATACCTCATGTTACATTCGCTGTGGGATATGTCTTTTCATGTTGTGAACGGGCCAAACCCGGAAGTAGAGATGTAAAATTTCCGGAAATTTTTCCAGGGGGAAACGGAAATTTTCAGAAAAATTGAAAAAAAATATGCTACATTAGCACTTCTTTTTTCTTTTTCAGATTGAAAGTCATTCTGTTACTTTAGAAACATAAAATATAACTATGGGTAATTTTTAAGGGGCATAAAATTATCACAACTACCCTGTTTCTCATATTTTAAGACATACCCATAAAATAAGCCATAGCAGGATTTTTAAGCATTCAAAATGCCGGCCGTGGCAGGAGGAGGAAAAAAAAAAAGACATCCCTGGAAAATAAGCCAGTGTGTTTTTTTGAGTAAAAAATAAATATAAGACCTGTCTTATAATATGAGAAACACGGTAGCATATTAAAAATATAGTGTATCCAAACAGGAACTGAAATTTAACTTGTCATTTATCACTGTTTGCTATGCAACATGCTTACTCCACCTCCCATGTTTTGCCCATGAGACCTTATGTACCGCGTTTCCCCTTTTTTAAGACACCGTCTTATAACTTTTTTCCTCAAAAAAACACAAGGTGCCTTATTTTCAGGGGATGTCTTAATTTTTTATTAGGTTTTTATTTTATTTTATTACGGGAACTTCTGTTGCTCGTTGGTCTTATGAGGCAGGCAGGAAGGGCGGAATTTGCAGAGACTGGCTCTCGGAATACAGGAAGGGAGGAAAGTCTAGTCAGCAAGCTGGTTATTACGGTACCTCATGACAGGCCGCTGGCTCGGGGCGCCGCTGGGCGCTCTGAGTGCTTGGCGCTGCAGCAGCAGCAGCCGGTTCTGGGCGCCGAGGCCCTGCGGCCCTCAACATTCTGTCGGGGCAGAAGGGGGCCAGCAGCGCTCCCATCGCTGTCCGTTCGGTGCCGAACCGGGCAGGTACCGTGCCGGGGTAGCTTAGTGCTTGGGGCCATAGCTGCCAAGTTATCCCTTTTTTAAAGGGATTTTCCCTTATGCTGAATAGGCTTCCTCGCGAGAAAAGGGAAAACTTGGCAGCTATGCTTGGGGCACGCTGTGAGCGGGCGTGTGAAGCGATGGCGCGAGGCTCCCTCAGCTCCAGCCTAGGCAGGGATTTTGCTAAGGCGAAGCCTTCAAGGAGCCAGGCTTGGGCGGCTGGCTGGGGTTAGGCCGCACAGCGGCTGAGGAGGCAGGGCGGGAGTGGGGCGGAATCTGAAATGGCCCAGTCGTGGGTGGCAAGGCGGATCGGGAGCGGGGCGAGACGTTGCCGGCTAAGCTGCTGGGCTGCTCCGCCACAACATGGCTTTGAGGCACAACATGGCTTCCGCGGGGGTCAGCGGGGCCCTCGGCAGCTGCGCTTCTTCTCACACTCCCTCTGTGTGGGAGGTGGTGCTGCAGAGCCCAAGGCGGGAGCCGGGAGAGCCTCTCCGAAGAACTGTTCTCCCGGCCAATGCTTAAACAGAAAGAGCCCAGCCGGACCAAACCAGAGGTCCCTCCAGTCCAGCGCCTTGTTTTTAAAAGCGACTAGAAAAAAAAAAGCCGTCCGTTGCCCCGGCGGCGTGAAAGGGCCCGCAGGCCTCCCGTCGCCGCTCAGCCATGGGCCATGCAGCCCACGACGCTCTAGAGGCGTGGAAGGGGCCTTATCTTAAAATATTTCATTCATCATGTTAAAATAAAACATTCCATAATCTATTTTTTTATTTTTCCAAAAAAAAAAAAACCACAAAAAGGCTTCAGGACAAAAACGGGGGGAAAACTGGTTTTTACCGAATTTTTCAGGGTTTTTTCCGGGCCTTCACATCTCTACCCCGTAGTCCCGGAACGGGTTACTTCCAGGTGAGGCGCGCGCACCTGCGCAGACACGACACTTCAGGATGTGGCCTTTTCAGGTTGCAAACAGGCCCTCTGGAACGGATTCCGTTCGCAACCAGAGGTACCACTGTACCTTCATTTGAGGCCCCATTAATAAATGTGATACTAGTACAGTAAAAGCCACAATTCAGAGCCCACAGTCTAATCCCACCCCCAACACACGCACACACACACACGGAGAGAGAGAGAGAGAGAGAGAGAGAGAGAGAGAGAGAGAGAATGGGACTTTTGTCAAGAGCAGAAGATAAGGTAAAAGACCAGCGATCCAATTTTTGTCTATTACACATACAGTGGTACCTAAGGTTACAAACTTAATTCATTCCGGAGGTCCATTCTTAACCCGAAACCGTTCTGAACCTGAGGCGCGCTTTCGCTATTGAGGCCTCCCGCTGCCTCCGCGCCGCGATTTCCGTTATCCTGGGGCAAAGTTCTCAACCTGTACTACTTCTGGGTTGGCAGAGTTTGTAACCCGAAGTGTTTGTAACCTGAGGTAACACTGTACTCAAGTTTAAACCCCACCCACATAAAGATTCCCTAACCACCCATCACATTCCCACCCCACATTTGACACAGTTGACACATTCCCACCCCACATATACCATAGCTTTCCCAGCAGTGGCAGATATAGGTAAAGACTTACTTTGGAAAGGCTATACAAACTGCTCCAATTTTCCTTATTTGCCATCTTGGATCACAAGATGATCTGAAAGACCATCAGATCTCAGAATCCTCAGAGGGAGAGACAGCACAGCTCTGGTGTCCAGCACACCAAGTCAGAAAGACTGCGACCAAAATTACCGCAGCTCCAGTATTGAATCCCCAAGAGTCACTCTGCAAAGGGTTAACAGATATCATGCTGTGGAACTGAGCCAGTGTTAGCAACTGGGACAGGAAATCTAGGAGCCAAATGGTTGTGGGCACCAAATCAGAATATCTAGTCACCTCTATATATATATATATATATATATATATATATATATATATATATATATATAAAAGCAACACCTTTTATTTATTTTTCCAGAAAGCATGAACTAATACGCAATTCACATGTGACACATTGCAATACAGTGGTACCTCAGTTTAAGTACACAATTGGTTCTGGAAGTCTGTATTAACCTGAAGCGTACTTAACCTGAAGTGAACTTTCCCATTAAAAGTAATGGAAAGTGGATTAATCCGTTCCAGGCGGGTCTGCGGAGTACCGGTACGCAACCTGAAGCGTACTTAACCCGAAGTATGAGTGTAATTGGTTCTGGATGTCCGTACTTAACCTGAAGCGTACTTAACCTGAAGCAAACTTTCCCACTGAAAGTAATGGAAAGTGGATTGATCCGTTCCAGATGGGTCCGCGGAGTACTTAAACTGAAAGTACTCAAACCGAAGCGTACTTAAACCGAGGTATGACTGTACTGTACTGATTGATGCTTTTAAAGTAGCAAGGGAGCACCTTTGTATCCCTCCACCTGTTCTCAGTATTACTGAGGGTTACTAAAAGCACTGCTACTGTGTTTGGTTTGGCAGCTTAAAGAGTGCCACACTCTGCTCTGGATGTGCACATTCATATAATAACTATTTACAATGGAAAGGCACTGGGAATTAAAG
Organism: Zootoca vivipara; assembly: GCF_963506605.1. NCBI lineage: Eukaryota > Metazoa > Chordata > Lepidosauria > Squamata > Lacertidae > Zootoca > Zootoca vivipara. The sequence goes on from NC_083288.1 coordinate 49,493,869, forward strand.
AAGAAATCTTTTTCACTCCTTCTAAACATACAAATGTTTATTGTGTGGTTGTTTGCAGCACATGAAACTTTCAGGTCAAAAAGTAAAGATGTATGCTGTCCCAGTGTTTATGCTCCATATCTGATCACACCATTAGTAATGCGAGCAAAGAACTATTGAATGCCTGAGTACAAATACATGCATATGTCACAGCTTGCAATATAACTGCCTGAAGGGATTTTCCTGCAAGCTTTATTTTTGTGATAACTTGTTGACTTGCCTTGGGTGTGCTCTTGTTTGAGATAGGGGGATAGACTCCATTGTGATATAGTTATTAATTTTTGAGAAAAGGTTCTGACAAAGCCTGGCAAAAAATATTATTGTGAACAGATTTAATGTGTGCTTAATGGCATGACTTCCAGCTGCAGGAGAATTCTCAATCACCTACACCTAACTATACATAAATACAGTATCCCTAAAACTGGCATTTACGAATGCAACACCTAACAGTTAAATTCAATTACCTTAAGTATGTGCTGAAAAGCATTTCATACCCGGGGAAGTGCTACAGAAATTGTAAGCAAAAAAACATACCACCAAGTTAGTAGTATGATGGCAAAAGGAATCCCCCCTCCCTTCCCTGTGAGCTACTTTTTTCCTTCTTGCTTTGAGAGTGGGGTTTGTTTGGTTTTGGGGGTACAATCCAGCAATTTATAGACTTTATGAAACAAATATAAATGAGAGCAACCATATAATGCTACTTGCTACACACTATTCTGGATTAAAGGCCTCATCTGCACTACCGTATAAGCATTTTTTTATAAAAAAAAACAGCACCATACAATTTCAAGCAGCGGGAGGGGGGTACTGGGAACTGTAGATTGGCTAAGGGTGCTGCTGAGAGTTGTTAGGAGACGCACCCCCCCCAAAAAATAGATCTGTGATTTCCAGAACGGTTCAACAACCAATCCCTCCTCGCAGGGAACTCTGGAAGGGGAATGGGGGGAGGGGTCTCCTAACATCTCTCAGCACCCTTAGCAAACTATAGTTCCCAGGATTATGGTGGGGGTGGGAGGTCCATGATGGTTTAAAGCACTATGAAGCTGCTTTCAATGCATAGTGTGGATAGGGCCGTTACCCCGAGATCCACCCCAAGCCATTATCCACCCAACCCCATGCAGCCCTGTGGCTCTCCATGCAATACTAGATCCCAGTCTCCCATCAGGTCCAGGAGGGTGGGAGCCGCAGTCCTGAAGGGGCACACGAGGAATCCCCGTCCCTGCCCCGCCGACCCATTTTTCCTCCCACCAGCCCGCGGGACTCTGTACCTGCCAGCCAACAGCCTCCCATCCGCGCCGCCACAGAAACGCCTTTGCCTTCGCTTTTCAAATCTGCCTTCCCGAAGCCCTATTGGCTTCCGCGGCGTTCCAGACGCGCCTCCTTATTGGTTATCAGAAGCCAGCAGCTCTTCCCCCCTTCCGAAGGAGCTGTTCTCCCGCTTTCTCATTGGCTAATTGAAGGGCTGAGCCACCCGCCTCTCGCGCGCCTCTTTTGCCCTTTCCATTGGTCAAGTTTCGACGTCTCTCCAGGAGCGTGCGGGTTAGGATAGGGGCGGGATTTGCAAAGAAGAGGAATGTACCGATTGGCTGCTTCCCTGCGCCCTTGACGATGCTCGTTCCCGATTGGTTAACTCGGGGGACGGCCGAGCGCAAGCTAAGTGGTTGCAAGGACCTCGTCAATCTTCCCCTCCCCCCCAAAAAAAGCCGGCCAATAAGAAACGAGGAGCAACGTAGGGCGGGATATGTCGGCCATTTTGTGAAAGGACAAGCATAGGGAGACGTGAGCCGAAAGAGGGATGGATGGCCGTCAGGTAACGAGAGGGGAAGGGGCGGGGTCAGAAGGAAACATGTGGAAAGATAGGCCCAATGGCCATTAACTAGCGTCTTCCGCTAGGCGTATTCCACCACTTGCAGACGATAGTGAAAGAAGGCGGACCAACTCGCAACTGGTGGAAACTTCAGTTGACCAATCAGGGGAAAATAGAATTGTAAGAGTTGGAAGGTGCACACCAGGGTCATTTAGTCCAACCCCCAGCAATGCATGAATCACAAACGTGTCACACAATGCGAGGAAATAGAAAAATAAAACATGATTCTGCTTTTTTAACATACGAGGTTAGAGAAGGATCGTCAGTAAAAATCAGAAAGGAGCAGACCGGGGCGTTGCTGTTCCCCGGCCAGCGGAGACTCTAATCATGTCTCATGCGTTCTCCGTTCATCATGTTCTGTTCTCCCGGAGGAGGAACAGGTAAGGATATACCTCACTGACGATGCCGAGCACGTCGGGACGCCGGGAAAGCCATTTTGTGCACAGCCTCTCAGGTCACGGTGGCGCAAAGGGAGCCGCCTTGGAAACTTTCGGCGAGAGAGTAAAACGCCTCCCTCTGCGGCATTTTGCACCGTTTCCCGTGGCAAAGCTATTTGTGCAGAGGGCATATAAACAACCTGGCCGAAGAGCCGTCTGCTTTCCCAGGGTGCCATGCGCCAGGTAATTTGCATGGTGCGGTGACGTTGCTCGAGAAGGTACAAAGGCAGCCCTACCGTATTTACTGAGAGGAGCGGCGCGGAGCCAGGGGCCTCCGGAATTTTGATTTTTGTAAATTATTTTTATTAATTTTCATGAATAACCCTCTAATTGATAGAATATCAGATCTTGCCACATTATAATACAAATAATAAAGGCAATTAAATTATATATTTTAAAAAAAGACTTCCCATGTTCTGGCTGTATCTGAAGAAGTGTGCATGCACACAAAAGCTCATACCAATGACAAACTTAGTTGGCCTCTAAGGTGCTACTGGAATGAATTTTTTTATCATGTTCTGGTTGGTCAGCAGAATTTTTTTAAATTTCTTGTTCCTGCTTTTTCTCGTTTATTCCCAATATCATAGTTCCGATCTTAATCCTTTATCTAAGGGGCCTCTGGAATTTTGCAAAGATGAAAAGAAATGCAGGTTGGGGAGACTATGGACCGTTTAACTTTAGCTGGTTTAAATTTGACATTTTTGGGGGGCAGGGAGACAACTCTCCTCATCTTCATATTTGTCAGAGACCCTCAGGAAAGATTCTGTGCGGATGCCATCTAATTAATGTCGTCTAGGATGCAATGGCCTCCAGATATTTATTTTCATTTATTGCATTTATAACCCACCTTTTATTCCAAGGAGGTGGCGTGCACAGTTCTCCTCCTCCTCCTCATTTAATCCGCACACAACAACCCTGTGAGGTAGGTTAGGCTGAGAGAGGCAGTAACGGGCCCAAAGTCACCCAGTGAGCTTCATGACCAAGCGGGGATTTGAACCCAGGCCTCCCAGGTCCTAGTCCAGCACTCTAACCACTACCCGGAACTGGCATGGCATTCTTACTCCCCAACATGACCAGCGCTAAGGGAGGGCACCATGTTAGCTACCAGTGTTGTGTGAGAGACGGCAGGCTCCACACATGCCCTGCACATTGAAGCCCCATGTCCTGTCCTGCTTCTGTTATTACTATATTGCATTGCACTGCAGTTTCAATTCTATGGAACACCAAGCTGTAAAACAATTAAATGCATTGCAATAAAAGAAGCCATTAAAACACAGTTAAAAACAGGGGACCCCAAACTAAGGCCCGGGGGCCGGATGTGGCCCAATCGCCTTCTAAACCCGGCCCGCAGACGGTCCAGGAATCAGCATGTTTTTACATGAGTAGAATGTGTCCTTTTATTTAAAATGCATCTCTGGGTTATTTGTGGGGCCTGCCTGCTGTTTTTACATGAGTAGAATATGTGCTTTTATTTAAAATGCATCTCTGGGTTATTTGTGGGGCATAGGAATTCGTTCATAATTTTTTTCAAAATATAGTCCAGCCCCCCACAAGGTCTGAGGGACAGTGGACCGGCCCCCTGCTGAAAAAGTTTGCTGACCCCTGGTTAAAAACCACGCAGCGTCTAGCACATGGGTAGGCAAACTAAGCCCCGGGGGCCGGATCTGGCCCAATTGCCTTCTCAATCCAGCCAACAGATGGTCCAGGAAGCAGCATGTTTTCACATGAGTAGAATGTGTCCTTTTATTTAAAATGCATCTCTGGGTTATTTGTGGGGCATATGAATTCGTTCTCCTCCCCCCCCCCAATATAGTCCAGCCCCCCACAAGCTCTGAGGGACAGTGGACGGGCCCCCTGCTGAAAAAGTTTGCTGACCCCCGATCTAGCACAACACACTACAAGCCCCCGCCCCACCCTCGTGAAGTTATTGCAAAAAGAATAGTCATCGTCAACATATTTGTCATAACCTACCTCACAGGGTTGTTGTAAGGATGAAACAGGGAGGAGAGCCAAGTATGACACCTTGATCTCCTTGGCAGCTAAATAGGGTATATAAATGTAATAATTCAATTTAGTCTCCCAGCCTTCTTCCAGGGTCTTTGCAGCAGAAAAAGGGAGGCTTGACCTATTGCATCCTCATAAGAGCCTTCTGGCATTATCCTGAAATGCCCCAACTGGCCCAGGATTGCCCAACCAGTGAACTTCATGGCTGGGCAAGAATTTGAGCTCCAGTCTCCATGGCCCAGTCCAGTCCATTATCCATTGTCCTCGCCAGCTTTCCCACAGGCCTGGAAATGAAGTCTCAGCAGAAGCAAAATGGGGTCCAGTGAGAAAGGAGAGGCTGTGGGGGAGCTGCAAGAGCTTAGAAGCAGGAGAATGACAACATTTGGCCCACAAGGTTATCTGGAGCAAGCTAGATTTCACAAGCTGTTTAGGGAAGCTTTTAATGTCAGATGTTTTATCGTATTTTTATTATTTTGTTGGAAGCTGCCGAGAGTGGCTGGGGAAACCCAGCCAGATGGGCGGGGTATAAATAAATTATTATTATTATTACTACTACTACTACTACTACTACTATTATCATCATCCTCCTCCTTGGAATTGAACTACGCAGCTATTAAAGGGCTCTAGATTCATAGACTAATTTAACTTGGCCATAGCAGCCAATGCAAGGAGGGGAAGATGAGAGTCGACATCACCTTCCCCCCAACCTGCGGCTCTCCAAATGTTTTCAGCCCCAGCTGATCTACATAAACCAGCAGACTTCATCAACACTACTTTAACAACCGCAATCCAAGTGGCGAATTTATAAGAAGGATGCTATTTTATTCAGGTAAAAAAAAGTGTAATAAATCTCATACAGCATTATCTAACTACAATCAAATGTCCTGAATAAATTTTACACACACGCGCACACCCGTTATGCCCCCCCCTAGTCCCTTTTGCAGGGCGGCCCATTGGGCTAGAGGCTCGGACTTCGCCACTTCTTCCGAAGGCGGCATTTTGGCACTGCAGGTGCATGAACGGAGGCTGGAAAAAGCACGTGTGACTAAACGCTGTGGCTTTGTGCGGCGACAGGGCGCTGTTACCACGATTGCCGCTGGGGGGAGGCAGCGCGCAGCGCAGGAGACAGATCTGTGTTGCTGGAGCTGTGGGTGGCGGCTGGCAATGCGGCACCAGGGAGGGTCAGAGCTTGTTCATCCTACTCGTTCTCCCCAATTGTGCTCAGTCTCTATTTCACTGTGCCAGCGCAGCTTGGCTCTGCTCAGCCTCAGTTGGTTTTCTTGCCCATCTGGAGTCGCCCCCAACAAACGTCTCCTCCGGCGGGGGGTGGGGGTGGTGGCAGGCGGCTTCACAGGGGCTTCTTCTTCAAGCCCAAGACTGAGATGAAAAGCAGTATCTCCACAGTGGCAGGCAAGGCGCTGTCAGGGGGTGAAGACAGACAGAGAGGGGGGGGTCAGTGCTAAGGAGAAGGGCTTCCCCCTTCCTAGAGAAAGAAAAACATCAGCTGGGGAAAAGACTCGCAAACATGTGAAACACACGCACATAGGAAAACATAGGAAGGCTTCTAACATGTTAGGAATCATGTTAGGAATCAAGGAGTCAAGCCAAAAGTTGCAAAAAGGTGGCTTGCACTCTCTATGAAGAATTGTATTTGAAAATGCTTGTTTTTGAGGCTTTTTTCATTTCTTTCTTTTTCATTGCTTCATATGCTTTTTCTTTTTTTTAAATATTCTGATTATTTGATGTGTGTATGTATGTATGTACACCCCAGGTACATACACCTCGTACACCCCAGGTAGTGTGGTTGCTGACCTTGAGCCAGACATCTTGGAGAGTGAAGTCAAATGGGCCTTAGAAAGCACTGCTAATAACAAGGCTAGTGGAAGTGATGATATTCCAGCCGAACTATTTAAAATTTTAAAAGATGATGCTGTTAAGGTGCTACACCCAATATGCCAGCAAGTTTGGAAAACTCAGCAATGGCCAGAGGATTGGAGAAGATCAGTCTACATCCCAATTCCAAAGAAGGGCAGTGCCAAAGAATGCTCCAACTACCGCACAATTGCGCTCATTTCACACGCTAGCAAGGTTATGCTTAAAATTCTACAAGGCAGGCTTAGGCAGTATGTGGACCGAGAACTCCCAGAAGTGCAAGCTGGATTTCGAAAGGGCAGAGGAACCAGAGACCAAATAGCAAACATGCGCTGGATTATGGAGAAAGCTAGAGAGTTCCAGAAAAACATCTACTTCTGCTTCATTGACTATGCAAAAGCCTTTGACTGTGTCGACCACAGCAAACTATGGCAAGTTCTTAAAGAAATGGGAGTGCCTGATCACCTCATCTGTCTCCTGAGAAATCTCTATGTGGGACAAGAAACTACAGTTAGAACTGGATATGGAACAACTGATTGGTTCAAAATTGGGAAAGGAGTACGACAAGGTTGTATATTGTCTCCCTGCTTATTTAACTTATATGCAGAATTCATCATGCGAAAGGCTGGACTAGATGAATCCCAAGCCGGAATTAAGATTGCCGGAAGAAATATCAACAACCTCAGATATGCAGATGACACAACCTTGATGGCAGAAAGCGAGGAGGAATTAAAGAACCTTTTAAAGAGGGTGAAAGAGGAGAGCACAAAATATGGTCTGAAGCTCAACATCAAAAAAACTAAGATCATGGCCACTGGTCCCATCACCTCCTGGCAAATAGAAGGGGAAGAAATGGAGGCAGTGAGAGATTTTACTTTCTTGGGCTCCTTGATCACTGCAGATGGTGACAGCAGTCACGAAATTAAAAGACGCCTGCTTCTTGGGAGAAAAGCAATGACAAACCTAGACAGCATCTTAAAAAGCAGAGACATCACCTTGCCGACAAAGGTCCGTATAGTTAAAGCTATGGTTTTCCCAGTAGTGATGTATGGAAGTGAGAGCTGGACCATAAAGAAGGCTGATCGCCGAAGAATTGATGCTTTTGAATTATGGTGCTGGAGGAGACTCTTGAGAGTCCCATGGACTGCAAGAAGATCAAACCTATCCATTCTTAAGGAAATCAGCCCTGAGTGCTCCCTGGAAGGACAGATCGTGAAGCTGAGGCTCCAATACTTTGGCCACCTCATGAGAAGAGAAGAATCCTTGGAAAAGACCCTGATGTTGGGAAAGATTGAGGGCACTAGGAGAAGGGGAAGACAGAGGACGAGATGGTTGGACAGTGTTCTCGAAGCTACGAACATGAGTTTGACCAAACTGCGGGAGGCAGTGCAAGACAGGAGTGCCTGGCGTGCTATGGTCCATGGGGTCACGAAGAGTCGGACACGACTAAACGACTAAACAACAAATGTATGTATGTATGTATGTATATGTAAAATCAAAATAATTTTAAAAAGAAAGAAAGAAAACATAGGAAGGGCCTACTGCCCATCTAGTCCAGCATCCCATTCTCACGGTGGCCAACTAAATGCCTTGGGAAGCCCACCAGCAGCATCTGAGCACAAGATGTTTGATGTTGTAGGTTTTTTATTATTAATATTCTGTTGGGAGCCGCCCAGAGGTGGCTGGGGAAACCCAGCCAGATGGGTGAGGTATAAATAATAAATTATTATTGTTGTTGTTATTGTTGTTATTATTATTATATCCCTCTCCCCTCCTGAGGTTTCTAGCAGCTGATATTCAGAAGCATTGCTGCCTCCAGCTGTGGAGACAAGAGCGTAGCCATCCTGGCTATTAGCCATCAATAGCCCTCTCCTCGATGAATTTGTCTCATCCTCTTTTAAAGCTGATGAACACCACTGTCTCCTGTGGGAGGGAGTTCCACAGTTTAACTCTGTGCTGCGTGAAGGAATTCATTCTATCTGCCCCGAATCTTCCAACAGGCAGTTTCGTTGTATGTCAAAAATCATGTTAAAAAACTGGGGTCCTATACACAGATAGTAGCCTGGGGGGGGGGAAGAGCTGTGCGCTGGTTGGTGACCCACACTCTAGGGAGCTTTCCCACCCGCAGTGGCGTGGGGGTAGCAGCTGCCCACTTTGCCAACCCCCTAAAAAAAGCTCAACAACTTTGGGCCATCTCCCCTCATTTTCTTTAAATTTAGTCCCCCAAAATAGGGGCCGTCTTATACATGGGGGTGTCTTATACGCGGAAAAAAAGAATCCACACATACAGAACTAAGAGTCTACCTGCAGAAGCCCGTGATGTACCAGTAAGTGACCGTCTCCCAGCGCTCAAAGACGAAAAAGGAGAGGCAGATGGAGGCACTGCTGTGGGCAGCCAAAGCTAGTGGGGAGCAGTCAGGGAAACTGGCGTTGCAAAGTGAGGCCTGCAGTAGCCGGCAGCTCCACATGACCACATGAGCCGCTTGGCACAGAAAGGTGCCAGACATTTTGAGCCTGGGGGTGAACTGGGAGAGAGAAGAAACCACCCGGACACCAAAGATGAGAGATCAGCCACTCCCCCTCTGAGCATTTGCTGGATCAAATGTGATTTAGGTCACAGAGACCCACCCCCCAATAGTCACGAGCCGCGGCAATCCAAGATACCAAAGGCATTTACAATGCTTATTAGTAATTTTGAAGGCTCCTTCAGGGGACAGATCAGGCCAGATATAATTCGATTGTGAGAAACCGTTGACCACCGGGTGCTGCTGAACTACAACTCCCATCAGTCCACGACCAAGGATGATGGGAGTTGTAGTTCAGCAACATCTGGCGGGCCACCAGCTGGTGTATTTTAATGAATACAATAGCAGTGGGTGCCCCTTCTAGGGGCAGGGACGTCGATCCTACAGAGGCCACAAAAATCCCAAGACACCCTTCTCCACTTTGAACCCAGTTACTTTCTCTGGAGTAGAAATGCCGGCCATTCCTGGCCAATGCAGCCCCCCCCCCAGCTTCCGCATTTCTTCTGCTCCTTGCCTTGCAAAGCTCTGCCACCAGAGGTGGCCGCCGTCTCGACTGACCTGCAGAAAACAAAGATCCACCAGTACAGGCCGCTGTCCCACTGTTCAAAGAGGAAGAAGAGCAACGTAACGGCGGCAGAGGCGTGGGCGCCTGTGGCTGGAGCAGAAAGGAGGCTCAGTCAGGGAGCAACAACGCATGAAGGGCAGGGACTCCTCAAGCCCTCCTGGGGCAGCTGTGGGGCATCAGGGCTGGCCTACAGAGGGGACGGCGACAACCCAGAACCTCCCGCCCCCATGCGGGAACTGCCTACCAGTGTTCTTCAACCCTGATTACCCAGGGGCTGTAGGACTACAACTCCCATCATCCACTGCTAGCTTAGAAAAGTGGGCCAGGGGTGATGGGCTTTGTAGTCCTACGACATCTGGGGACGCAAGGCTGAAGAACGCTGCCTGAGGGACTGAGGCGTAAGTGCTTTGGCAAAGCAGCCAGGAGCGGGCATCCAATGGGCCCCAGCACCTTCCGATGCCCACCTGCACAGGCACGAGATAATGTGGGCATCAGTGTCCAGTTCTTCTTTCAGCTCTCAGGTTCGGCTCCCTCTCTTTGCAGGTCTGATGAGTCCAAGTTGCCCTCTCTGTGGCTTCCCTCTGCCACCCACCCCACGTAACCTACGCCCAGTCTATCCCATTTTCAAAGGATACAGAGGAGGCTCTGCACATTGTTGAACATGGACACTCCAGAGAGAAAGCCAGCCAACTCCACTGCAAAAAGCCCGAGCGTCACCGACAGGGCAACCACCATCCTGAAGGGAGGAAAACCACAGGGAGGGTTACGTCTTGTGCAGGCAGAGGCAACCTTGGCTCTCCAGATGTTTTGGAACTACAACTCCCATGATCCCTAGCTAACAGGGCCAGTGGGAGTTGTAGTTCCAAAACATCTGGAGAGCCAAGGTTGCCTATCCCTGGTCTTGTGTCTCTAGAAAACCTGAAATTCCTTCCTGAGCCCAATTACAGTAATCAGTCTCTCTCTCCCCATCCAGCTCCCCAATTCATTCTCTCTCTCTCTCTCTCGCACACACACAGACACACAGACACACAACACACTATTTGTTGGTGGAATCTGTCTGTCTTGGGAGACAATGGAGGACTGCCCCCTTTGGCGGTGAAGTCAAACTACTGGAAGGTTACAGCGCCTGTTGTGGCTGTTGTGGAGGACTCCCTGGTCCTGAACAGGGTAGCCGTGCCCCTGAAGGACCAGGTGCACAGCCTGGGAGTCATTTTGGACTCACAGCTGTCCATGGAGGCGTAGGTCAATTCTGTGTCCAGGGCGCCTGTCTACCAGCTCCATCTGGTACGCAGGATGAGACCCTCCCTGCCCGCAGACTGTCTCGCCAGAGTGGTGCATGCTCTAGTTATCTCTCGCTTGGACTACTGCAATGCGCTCTATGTGGTGACCCGGAAACTACAACTAATCCAGAATGCGGCAGCCAGATGGGGGACTGGGAGTGGCCGCCGAGACCATATAACACTGGTCCTGAAAGACCTACATTGACTCCCAGTACGTTTCCGAGCACAATTCAAAGTGTTGGTGCTGACCTTTAAAGCCCTAAATGGCCTCGGTCCAGTATACCTGAAGGAGCGTCTCCACCCCCATCGTTCTGCCCAGACACTGAGGTCCAACGCCAAGGGCCTTCTGGCGTTTCCCTCGCTGCGAGAAGCCAAGTGACAGGGAACCAGGCAGAGGGCCTTCTCGGTAGTGGCACCCGCCCTGTGGAACGCCCTCCCACCAGATGTCAAAGAGAAAAACATCTACCAGACTTTTAGAAGACATCTGAAGGCAGCCCTGTTCAGGCGCTCCTCCCAGCAGTCATTCCTCCACAAAGAGAGAGAAAAGACAAGCCACAAAGCCAGGGGTGGGGGACCTGAGGCCTCTGACTGTTGCTTGGACCACACCTTCCTATCAGTCCCAGCCAGCCTGCGCAATGGTCATGGATGATTTGGGACTTGTTAAGTAGAAAGCAGGCAGTAAAAGAGGGGTAGGATAGAGGTTTATAAAATTATGGCGTCATGCATTGGCCGGGAATCGAACCCGGGCCTCCCGCGTGGCAGGCGAGAATTCTACCACTGAACCACCAATGCAATACGATCAGGCCTGGAATTTCTTAGCAAATATGCCAAGTATGAAGGACGTTAGAGCCCTAGGCAAACACAAGCTCCTCTTAAAGGCTAATTGTCTGGAATTTCCCACTGCAAAAAATTATATTTGGCCCGCCTTGTTTGCCTGCCTTTTTTTTTAACCCTCCATCTTTTTTTTCTTTTTTTTTAAAAAGCAGAAGCCTTTCCCTCAAGTGCACATTTAAAGCCCCATCAGCATGGACAGCAGAGGCAACAGACTGATCAGTGGCCAACTTTGTCAGTCCTCGGATGAGAGGAAGCAGCCTATAATCTGCTCCGGCAACAATCCTGCTCCTTCTCTTCGCACGCCATCCCCACCCCGCTTTCAGGGCTTTAATCTAAACCTGGATTTACGGCTGCCGTCAGCTAGGTGGAGCAGTGGCCACATCTGCTGCGAAGACAGCAAGCGCTCCCAACCCTTTCGCGTGACAAGAGAGATGCCATTATCTGGTGCCCGTGCTGTTTTCATTGTATGTTTTAAACAGATTTTTAATATGTATATGGTCTTAATTCTATCGGTGTCCTTAATGATTACCTTTTCTACATTTTTAGCGGTTCTTGTTTATAATCTGAAAAGGGCAGGGTATAAATAAATACAGCATCAGCGTCATCCGATGCTGGCGTTGCTAGATGATGAAAAACAGGAGGAGCTGGGGGAGACATCAGCACTCTCAGCATGAAACAGCAATGTGAGGGGAGAGAAAGAGAGAGAGAGAGAGAGAGAGAGAGAGAGAGAGAGCACATACCTTGCAAGCACAGATTCATAAATACACATTTTAAAAGGAAACCTTTCAGACCATAAATCATAGAATCATAGAACCATAGAATCGTAGAGTTGGAAACACCATCAAAGCATTCTTGACATATGGCTGTCAAGCCTCTGCTTAAAGACCTCCAAAGAAGGAGACTCCACCACACTCCTTGGTAGCAAATTCCACTGTCGAACAGCTCTTACTGTCAGGAAGTTCTTCCTAATGTTTAGGTGGAATCTTCTTTCTTGTAGTTTGAATCCATTGCTCCGTGTCTGCTTCTCTGGAGCAACAGAAAACAATCTTTCTCCCTCCTCTATATGACATCCTTTCATATATTTGAACATGGCTATCATATCACCCCTTAACCTTCTCTTCTCCAGGCTAAACATACCCAGCTCCCTAAGCCGTTCCTCATAAGGCATCGTTTCCAGGCGATTAGGTAGTTATTAGGTAGCCAAAAGGAACAGGGCAGAGGATGGCGGGGAACACATATTTTTCTGTCTTTATCAGCTTGTTTTTAGGGGCTGTTAATATACATATTTTCCTAATACTTATATCCCATCTTTCTGAAAACAATCTAAGTGCCTTACAAATAAAACAGAGCAAAGCAACACTCAGATAAACTGAAAACCTAACAACTGGGGCAACCCAGTCAGATGGTTGGGGTATAAGTAATAGATTACTATTAATAATATTCTTATGAACAAGCTTTAAAAGATGCAGCAGTATTCAAGTCCTTATTTTAAATACATGTTCTGGAAAAGCCTACAAAAATAAATCAGCGTATTTCTCTTGGGAGCCTGTTTCAAGTTATGGCCACTGCAACCAAAAACCTTTTTAAAAGCATTTTTTTAAAAAAGAGCAGCAGAAGCACCCAGAGAAGGGCTGTAGCAGAAAAAGTCCCAGGCAGAGCACTTACTCTGTGTCTTGGTTCTCAAACTCCTCCTGGGTGCACTGGAGAGGCAGGGAAGCGCGGACATTGTTTTCCTGGATTGCAGAAGACAGAGAAGCCACTGTTTGGGCCATGCATTCACCCATCACAATATAACAAGGTAGCAGTAGCCTCATCACCTCTTTACTACTGCACTGGTTCCATTATGCTTTATCTATTTTGTATTTATTTGCATTTATATCCCACCTTTCCTCCAAGGTGCACATAGTTTTCCCCACATTATCCTCCCAACAACCCTGCAAGTTAGGTTCAGAGACCAGGACTGGCCCAAGGTCACCCAGTGGGCTTCATGGCCAAGTGAGGATTTGAACCCTGCCCCCCCCCCCAGATCCTAGTCCAACACTCTAACTACTACGCCCACACTGGCTCTCACCCTGTGCTTCTGTGGCAAGAGATAGAGGTACCTGAAGAAGAAGAACATTCAGAGGCATGAAAAGATCAAGAGAGGTCAGCAGAATTATTGTGCGATCCAAATGCTAGGCTGTTCCCTACAACACCTCACATGTGGTGGGAGTGACAACGGCATTCCCTCGCAGTACTTGAAAGAGGTCCAGGTTTCTTGCTTCCCAGAATCCCTTTCTTTCTAGAGCAGCTAGATGTTTTGGACCAGAACTCCCAAAATATTATGTATTATGTGTTTTCATTTCGTATTTTTATGCCACGAACCGCCCTGTGACCTTCGGATGAAGAGTGGTATAAAAATTTAATAAATATTAATAAGTCAATAGGATGCAGGTGGCGCTGTGGGTTAAACCACTGTGCCGCTCGGGTTTGCAGATCGAAAGGTCGGCGGTTCGAATACCGGCAACAGGGTGAGCTCCCGTTGTTTGGTCCCAGCTCCTGTCAACCTAGCAGTTTGAAAGCACACAGTGCAAGTAGATAAATAGGTACCGCTCTGGCAGGAAGGTAAACGGCGTTTCTGTGCACTGCTCTGGCTTCGTCAGAAGCGGCTTAGTCATGCTGACCACATGACCCACTTAACTGTCAGGGGTCCCTTCACCTTTTTAATAAATCCTTGGCTCCATCTAGCATGGCCCTGTGATGGGCACCAGGTTGGGAATGGCTGCTCTCCAGCAAAGGTTCTCAAAGTGTGGCGTGGCACCCACTTAAGAAATGCGCTGGGTTGCCAGGGGAAAGAGCAAACTCCTATCTCGCCTCTCCCACCTAAGGTTACCAGATTTTCTTTCAATGAACGTGGGGCCACTTTTAAACTTCCATGGATTTTGTATGGAGACTGATTTGTAAATCTGGGGACTGTCCCCGGTAAACGGGGACATCTGGTAATCAAGCCCCAGTGTGCCTCTTAAGGGGATCAGCACACAAACACTGGGCACCCCACCCTCCTCGCATGCCATCTATGAGGGCCAACAATATAATCTCTATCCCACCCACCAAGCCTTGAACTAAAATCGCATTCCTGCCCCATCCCCGCGAGGCATTTGCTCTCAGAAGGCCATATTTAACAGCGCCAGGCAAACTGCCCGTCTTGGGCAAAGGCTGGAACTGGGGTCTTATTTTTTTGTTGACGCTTACTTGTGGGAGACAGAAGCTCTTCTTTGGAAAGCATAAGGCCCGTCACACCATTAAAAAAAGAAATAGGAGTACGTTGAGAAGGGGAAGGGATGGAGTTTCTCACCCTGGACCAGAAGATGGTGATGACGATGACCAAATGGGCCGTGAGGGTGAGGAATCGTGAGGGAACCAGTCCGGTGACCAAAGGCATTGTCTCTCCCAGCATCCAAAAGGTGAGAAATCCTGGCAGTAAAAGACAAGAGAGAGGCAGGAACATTAGTGGGAACCCAAGAGCCTGGCTGCTGAATCAGGCCAGTGTGTGTGTGTGTGTGTGTGTGTGTGTGTGTGATGGGGGGTTGGGGGGGGGTACTTAGTCCAGCGTCTATTTCTGACAATGGCTAACCAGATGCCTATAGGAAACCCGCAAGCAAGACCCTGTTCAGAGGCAGAAAGCCTTCATAACTAGTAGCCACTGTTAGCTTTAGAATCCTCCACAAATTTGTCCAATCCTCTTTCAAAGCCATCCAATACGATGGCCGTCACTGTCTCTTGTGGGAGCAGGTTCTACAGTTTGCGTGCTAAGTGAAGAAAATACGGGTTTAGCAAAAGAGAGTGCCGAAATAAATCAATTCATTCATTCTTCGGCAAAAAGAAAGGTCTCATCCCTTGTTTGACCCCACCATGCAGAACAGGGGTAGCCAACATGTACCCTCCAGATGTGGCCGGACTCCAATTCCCATCAGTCCCAGCCAGCATAGCCAATGTTCAGGGATGCTGGGAGCTGGAGTCCACAAGCATCTGGGAGGGCAATGCATTTTCTGCCCACTCGTCCCCGATTTAATACGTCCATCTGTGAACAGAGCGAATGTTAAGCACTAAAATGGTCCAAATTAGATCCACAAACATCAATTGCAGCAAATGACAATAAAATATGGGCTTGCTGCAATACAGCAAACAAAACCAGTTTTTCACCAACCACCATGAAAACATAGGTGTTTTTCCCTAAGATCAGTTCTATGCGGTTTTTAATTTTTTAAAAAGTACCTGGCCAAAAACATTCAGGCAGCATCTTTTATTGCACGTAAAACTGTATTTTAAAAGCGGCAAAACTTTTACCAGCAATCTAAAATCCTTTAAAAAGTAATGTTGGGGTGGGAGGGTGAGGGGTCCGCCCTGCTTGCACCAGAAAGAGGTCATAAGCTTTCCCCCACCACCACCTCCTTAATTAATCAGACACCAAAAGAGGTGCAAAGAGGGTCGCACGACCCTCGCCCCATGGCAGGCACAAATGCGCATGCGCTCTTAATCCCGCCTCAAACAATGGATTTGAAAAACGACAGAGCAGATCTAGCCCCCCCCCCAAATTTCGCCTACAACAACGATGTAAAGCCTCCCCCCACTGCACCCCCGTCTCCCGCCAACCATTTTGGCCCCAAGCTCGATATACGCGAGCGCCGCGCATACCGCCCCTCGGGCTTAGGGCCTCACCGTTAGGCCTCACCGTTGCCCCTGACAACCGCTTCGGAAGCCTCGAAGCTTCTTTTTCCCATCGCGAGAGCTTGGGATCCCGGGCGAGTCTTAACCGGCCATTTTGCCCGAGGGCAAAGGCCTGTCGGCTTAACCCTTTACTTGCCGTATTGTTCTCACCAGCTTTTCTGGGACCCGCTCGGTAAAAAATCGGTTTCCCCCGCCGCCGCCGCCGCCGCGACTACGAATATATGTGATAGATTTAGGGCAGGAGCTTAAAAACCACTCACATATCCAAAGGGGGATGAAATGAAGCATGATGCTGCATTGCAAAGCAGCCAAGTCCTTCATTCTTATTCCCCCCTCCTCTATGGACCCCCAATGGCCCAGGCCCCTGGGGATAATATGAAAGGCAGGAAAATGCCAGCGTCTGAACATTTGTAATCATTTTTATTTGCAGCTGCTTTCCCCTTTGCTTAGACATTTTACAAACCATAGCAGCTCATTTTTTTTCCTTGCAAAACTTGTCTAAAAGAAAGAAAGAAAGAAATGGGAAAAGGCGATCCAACTAATTTTCTTCCCAAGACCGATTATCTACTTTTGGATATGGTAATAGCAGCGGTTATATGGAGCTGTGATGGCCGAGTGGTTAAGGCGTTGGACTTGAAATCCAATGGGGACTCCCTGCGTAGGTTCGAATCCTGCTCACAGCGTGCTTATTTTGTGCGGGTTTTTGCTAGCAGAATCCAATTTATACCGCTCGTCTTTCTCCTCTCCCTCTGGAAGAGTAGACTACCAACATGTGCGGCGATGCTAATTCGCTGCCCACGTTTCCGCTCTCATTTTCGCAGGTGATTGAAAAAGGGTGTGTTTTTTCATGGCATTTTGCTAGATTATATAAACGGGTGTCACTGCCCCCACCCATTTCACGCAGTAGGACAAACATACAGAGAGAGCAAAATAAAAAAGAAAAAGAAAAGGGGAAAAACTCCGGCCCTAGAGATTCATCACACACAACCGGCTTGTTTGCTGGATTATTTCTAGCATCTGGCATCTCATTGCAAACCGCATAATATAATAAAAAAATTCATTCAGTAGCACCTTAAAGACCAACTAAGTTTTTATTTTGGTATGAGCTTTCGTGTGCATGCACACTTCATCAGATAATTGCAAACCGCGTAAGTCCCCAAACTTAGAGCTGCGTGATGTTTGGAAAAGACTGCGCTTGTTGTGGAAGGAGAAGCAGCTCCCCTGCCTTTAATTTTTTTAAATTACGCTTATTGTTTGAGCGCCAGCAAAAACACCTGGAGATGCCGGGGATTGAACCCGGGGCCTCGTACATGCGAAGCACGCGCTCTACCACTGAGCTACATCCCCCTCCGGCCGCTTGTAGCTTCCGCTGGCGCCTCTTTGTACTGACAATCGGCAGCCGTCATTGCAATCGACATATGATCTGCCCTTTACACAAAGCAGAGGAACTACCGTAGCGATGCTTTTAATTCTTATATCCGCCGCCCGCCCCTTCCAACCCGCTTCCTCCACATTTGCGTCAAGAAATCATTTCTTTTAACCAGCAAAAGGCGGAGAGGAGGCCCAGGTCCCTGAGCAAGTACAGAGCTCCCTGGGCAGGATCGTGTTGTGCGTGCACAAAATGGCCATCTTGCAACGATGCATTGCACGTTTGTAGCCCTTTAGTTCTACGCAATAGTTTTCCACGTAAATGAGAACACGTAAATAATTCTTCCTCTGCCCGATGTCGCTTTTAAGAGTTTCCAGCCGTCCAGCGACTGCCTCCTTTTGAAAAGAGCCGAACTGGGTTTTTTTTTGTCTTGTCTTGTTTTGTTTGCATCTATACATAGTGAGATTACAGAGTGGGCAGCCCGTTTGCCAAGTGGCGCCGTGGCTTAGTTGGTTAAAGCGCCTGTCTAGTAAACAGGAGATCCTGGGTTCGAATCCCAGCGGTGCCTTTTTTTTTTCTTCTTTTTTTACCTCTCCCGTTCCAAACCTCCCCAATATCCCAAATTATACTGCTTTAAAACAAGCAAAGTTTAAAAAGCATGGCGTGCAGGCAAAAACAAAACAAAACTCAACAGCATTTCATACTTTCTAACCTTCCTTTCACATCGCTTGCTATTGCACGGCCGTTTTGCAAGAAAAACAGCGAAAGGGTTTTGTTTTCTGTTTGTCTGCTCGGCTGAGCTCTGTTTGAATTGCCCTCTCCCCCCAAAAACAACAACAACAACTTCTGACTCTGCTTTGACGGGCGCCTGAAGCTGAGTGGAGAAATCGACTAAGAATTTTTAAATCCCCTTCTTCATCCAGACAGTTGTTGAGCTTTTAAGAAAAGGAAACATAACCAGGATTCAAACCAAGAGAGCTAAAAGAAAGGAATTTGCCTGCGATGCACACTTTTCTTGGGGCTACTCGGCGAGGAAAATAATGCAAGGTTGGGACTGTGGCCGTGGGAAAATATTTTGGGGACAGAAAAAGAAACTGAGAAAGGAAAAAAAAATGCAAGTTGCATTGGCCGGGAATCGAACCCGGGCCTCCCGCGTGGCAGGCGAGAATTCTACCACTGAACCACCAATGCCTTTCGCAGGAAAAGTTTTTCCCGAAGCATCTATAAGATTGCTCTCGCCGTCTGCAACAGTTCACAGCTGTATCCCGCGTTTTGAGCTGCTGAGCATGTGAAGGAGTGGGCAGAAAGTGGATCTGGATCTACAGGGTGGATCTCTGGGTGGCCTGCCATACACACTGGCGAACGTTTCCCTGTTTTAAGCAACAAGCAACAGAATGGCTCCCGCCTCACCCACCTGCCACCCATAATTGTGACCTCAAGATAATTCGGGGTATCCAGAAAGAGGAGTTTGCCTGGGAGGGCTGTGAACTCGGCTTGGTTCAGGTGCAGTGCACAAATCCCTGGATTCAGCCATTTTTAATCCTAAATGTATGTCTTTTGCACAAAAGCTCTGACTGGATGGATCTCAGGACAGAGTCTAAAAGCATGAAGCCTTTCAGCAGTTCAGAAATGAGATTCTGTGCATGTTTTTGAATCCCTGTGTGGCTGACCCTCTCAACTAGCCTTAGTTTTTGCGAGCAGAGACTATAACTCTGCCATAAGGAACTGGTGCCACCACCACCCCACATCAAGATGTTGATGGACTACAACTCCCATCATGCTGGCCTGGGCTGATGGAACTTGGAGTCCAACAGCATCTGTTAAGTCCACAGCGCCTCTCCACCACCACTAACCCTCTCCCTTTGGGGAATTTCCCAGAGACTACTGCAGCCATCACTACAACTCCCATCAGCCCTTGACTGTGTGGTGCTGGAAGGCGAAAGGTTGGTGAGCTGATTCCACGGAGAATGCATTGCACTTAATTCATTTTGTGGCGTTGGTGATATGTGGGGTGGACTCTTTGCACCGCTCAGTGCATGGATGTATTGGGAAGTTTAAATGTTTGATGTTTTATGATGCATTTATAATTTGTTGGAAGCCGCCCAGAGTGGGTGGGGTACAAATAATAAAATTACGTATTATTATTATTATTATTATTATTATTATTATTATTAGGGACCCAGGTGGCGCTGTGGGCTAAACCACTGAGCCTAGGGCTTGCTGATCAGAAGGTTGGCGGTTTGAATCCCTGCGACGACGTGAGCTCCCGTTGCTCAGTCCCAGCTCCTGCCAACCTAGCAGTTCGAAAGCACGTCAAAATGCAAGTAGATAAATAGGAACCGCTACAGCGGGAAGGTAAACGGAGTTTCCATGTGCTGCTCTGGTTTGCCAGAAGCGGCTTTGTTATGCTGGCCACATGACCTGGAAGCTATACGCCGGCTCCCTCGGCCAATAATGCGAGATGAGCGTGCAACCCCAGAGTCGGTCACGACTGGACCTAATGGACCTTTTACCTTTATTATTATTATTAATTACTATTATTAAAGCAGGAGATAAGACCAGGACATTCTTCAATATTAAAACACAGGCCCTACATAGAAAATGAAGCCACATCTTTTACACACTTTTTTTTCTTCCTTTTTTTGGTATCAGAGAGAAAACCATTTATTTAAAAATCAAGCCAGGATCCAGAAATATTCTGCCTTGGGTTTCTTTAAAAAAAGAAAAGCAGCCCTCCACTCTAGGGAATATACATAAATTCAGCAGTCAAGAAAATCTTAAGGGAAAGAAAACACCTCACCGATTCCCACCACCACCCCATTGCTGGATTAGGCTACTCCAGGCATACAATTCCACACTTATAGTCCAGGTTCATTGCATCGCAGCGGGTTGAGCTAGATGACCCTTGGGGTCCCTTTCCAACTCTATTATTAGGCCTAATGATGAGATGCCAAAGGGCATTCTTTGTCCATCAGTACAGGGAAAGGGGGGAGGAATCTACCACCACCCCAGAAAAGAGAGGCCCCATTAAAAAAAAAAATTGACAACATAAAACCCATAATATACAATATATAGAGAATCTAATATAAATTTGCAAGGGGATTTTAGAAGGGGGAGGGCCCTTCAAGGCCAGGGCCTCCACACGTTCAGCGCCTGCGGGGACTGCGGCGAGGAGTTCCGTGTTTCCGAGAGTTTGTTCTGCTGCGACCTGGTGCAGCTGCCCTGCTGGGCCGATCCGCCGAGGCGGGCCTGGAGTCCTTGGCTGGCCGGGTAGGTGGAGGAAGGCGGGTGCAGGACGTAGGGGGAGCCGCCGAGGGGAGGGCTGCACCCGGCGAAGGCATCTGGGCTGTACCGCTGCTGCAGCTCGTAGCTGGGGGCGGCCGGGGGCGGCCGGTGGACTTCCCTCTGTGGGCTGGCTGTGATCTTCTCCATGCAGTGGCAGATGTGCTCCATCAGGTAGGCCTTCTTCCCCGTGCAGATGCCCGGGCTGGCCCGGAGGAAGTGGGTGGCTTGGGTGAGGCACTCCCTGTAGCCGCTGTGGTACCTTTGCAGGAGGGCGTCTTCTTTGTGCTTGGTCTCTGTGGTATATGCAGCAAGAAGGGTGGAATAAAGAGAGACACAGAGAGAGAGAGAGAAATGACAACAGTTTAGAGATCCGCTGGGCAACTTGCAAGCACCCCTCTCAGGGACCCAGATTGGCAGGGTTGCCTAAAGACAGGTTATTTTACAGAACACTAGGAATATAGCAAAAGGCTTTGTGCCAACGGTCCATCTAATTTAGTAGTGGCTGGCAACAGCATTCCAGGGTTTCCAGCAATAACTCCTCTCCCAGCCGTACCTGGAATTCGAACTCAGGACCTTCTGCATGTAAGGCAGATATTCTGCCACTGAGCTACAGCCCCTGCTCAACAGCCACACTGGAAATGTGAACCACCTTGGAGAGTGATGCAGAAGGGAGGCCCAGAGACCCATTAAAATATGCACATACATTATAAAGGATTTCCAAGAGGTTTTCCCGGTGCTGGGGACCTGTTTCCTCACGGTACCTGTGCCTTAAACAGTTAGGCAGGAAGCTGAAATTCAGGAGAGGGCATATTGCTACACCTTTGTGCCGGGGAAATATTTTCTCCAATGGATTTATTGGCAGCTGTAGTTCAAAACATCAGATTATGGCAGGGCCCAATGGATCTAGCTGGTGTGCCTCACAGCCAAAGGTTTTTTGAAACATGGAGTTGACTGACATACCATGCATTTAAAGCACATGGCTTCACCCCCCCCCAACAAAAAATCCCAGCACCCTTTGCAAACTACAGTTCCCAGGATTCCTTGGGGAAAGGGTGGTGCTTTAAATGCCTGATGTGCAGATCGCTTGACAACCTTAATGGGTGCCAGATTACCAAATAGGCACAGGAGGCGCCGGTTTATGGGCCCCACGCCTTTTAGGGGCCCTGCGACGATGGATCAAAATAATATTGATTTGATCTTGAAAGAAAATGACAATCAAGCCGAGTAGAAGCTTCAAGATGATTTGCGAGGGGGACTCTCGAGATTTCGACTGCCTAGGGGCCTCCTCGGGGCAAATTCAACTACTAGGAAGTTAAACCTGTTTCAAAAAAAACCTGGGGGCTGGGGAGATTGTTATTCCACACCTAAATCCCTTGCTCCCTTTCCCAAAAAATCCTTTACAATTATTTGGAGGGTTGTTTTCTAAAGTAACAACAATAATAAAAGTAATAAACAACGATACAAGAAACGTTATACCTGATAAAGGCTGTGTCTTCAAAAACTGGACTGTTTTTTGCAAAATTTCTGCCTTTTCCACTTTGGGGTTTTTAAGTCTCTGCAGGGGGAGAAAAAAAAACAAGACAAAAGAAGAGGGTGGGAGAAAAAACGGGGAAGGAAAGTAGGAATGAAAATAAAATATTCTTTGTTTGATTTGCGGGGGGGGGAGGTTGGGGGCTCTAGAAACGGGAGGCGGGCATCAAGAGAAGTAGGCTTCAACTAGCTGGCTAAACCAGGTGAGGGCAGCCACCAGTGGGTCTCAAACTCTTGGTGGGTTAGGGACGTGCGAAAGGCAGGCTCCAGGCCAAACTTCCGCAGCATTGCAGGATATCTTCAGGAGAAGAAAAGGCTCCAGGAGTAAACCCTACTACACAAATCCGGAGTGGAGTCCCTAAAACTGTTGGACGGAGCCTCGTGCGCCTCCTTCCGGCAACTCCTGCAGCCAAGATGCTGCCAAACTTCTTGCTCTGTTTTCCTTCGGACCACATCTGGGCAGTCCGGGACCTCCAGGCACACTGCCCAGGCTTGCGTCCCAGGAAGGTCACTTCGGTGCCGCAACGCAGCAGTTTGGCATCACCCCAGGAGGCGCACTCCATTGTTTCTCGGGATGCCTCCAGCAGCAGCAACAACAAACCCAAACCCTGCATTCACATCACATTTCCACCCCACTCCCCTTCCCAAAGAATCCTGGGAACCATCGTCCCCCCCCCCCACTCGCAGAACTACAATTTCCAGCACCCAGTACGAACTACAGTTCCCAGGCTTCCTTGAGCGGGTGCTTTTTTAAATGTGCTGCATGTAAGCAGCCGGAGAGAGGGGAGATGGGGGCCTCTCGCCCTTACCTCGTCCTGGGTGGCTTCGAAAAGCAAGACCCGGAGCCGGTCGAGGCTTTGATTCATCCTGTCCCTGCGCCTCTTCTCCATCAAGGGCTTCAGCAGCTACAGAGAGAGAGAGGTTGTGGGGCAGGCGGGGAAGGCCAGGCGGTGGGGAAGGAGGAGAGGCGTGGCGGGGCGAGGGAAAGAGAACAGAGAGAGCTTTTGAAACAGAAAAGCGGATTCCCACGCCGAGGGAGGGCCCGATTCTGCTCTGAGCTCCCGGCTTCTGGTGGGGGCAGAGTTGGAAGAAGGGACCCCCCGAGGGTCATCCATTCCTCCAACCCCCCTGCTGCCAGGCAGGGAGAAGAAGCAAGCCTCTCCACCGAGAGGGGAGTTGAGAGCAGAATCCTGCCCTCGCGGGGCCCACGTGCCAGCCCGCCAGCCCGGGATGCAACTGGTACCTTCTTCTCGTCTTTGCGCTCCCACTTCTGGCTTGTCATGGTGGTCATAACTGGCAGGAGCCAAGAGGATGGAGGGCTGGTCTCTCCTGCGCGCTGGCTCTTGGCTTGTGGACCGCGAAAGAAACAAGAATCCCCTCTCTCCTTTCCCGGTCTTCAAAGGCACCGGGGTCCCTTTTATATCCTCTCTTCCCGCCCCTCCCACGCCCACCCTCCCCCGCATCCCGGCACCCCCCAATCCTCCCTCCTGAAAGGAAAGTTCGCACCTCCATCCTCGCTTTGATCTTCCTCTTCCATCCTGGGAGATGGAGCGTGTCGCGCACACTTGCAACTTCAGCCGCTCCTAGGAGTGGGGGGGGAGGGAAAGTGGGTGAGATTCTCCTCCTCATCTCCTTATTGTTTCTGAGCTGGAGAGAAGAGGAGTCATCATCATTATATCTTTAAAATCCTGCTGCTAGTGAAAAGCTAGCAGGCACCCAGGGAAAGGAGATGGGAACCACTTTGAGGAAGTTTGTGTGTGTGTGTGTGTGTGTGTGTGTGTGTGTGTGTGTGTGTGTGTGTGTGTGTGCCAGCGCTTCTTCCAACAACGACCAGGCGATCAAGGGGCTTGCCCTGATATTCAAGAGTTGGAGGGGACCCCCAGGGGCCGTCTAGTCCAACCCCCTACAATGCCAGAATCACAACTAAAGGATTCCTGATGGACGGCGAAAATCTTGGTGGAAATTAAAAAACCTCCAAGGAAGGAGAGTCCATGCTTCGTTTTCATGGCATCCACAAGCATTTTATATTCAGAGAGTCTATTTATACACTTTATAAAGACACCGTGCGTTCTAAGTCATGTTCTCTGCATACCCAATGAAATCAACCGACTTAAGTTGGTTTTGTTCAGTGGGTCTCCTCTGAGTAGGATTTCCTTTCTTCCGTTGCCTTTCCTTTCCTTACACTTAGATCCCACCTCCAAGGACCTCAAGGTGGTTCTCCTCCTCCTCCCCACTTTAATCCTAGCTAAACCAAGAGGCAGAGTTTAGACAACCATCTGCCAGAGGTGCTAAGGGTCGCATCCTGCCCTCAGCAAGGGACTGGGTGAGATGGGCTCCAATGTCCTACGATTATATGACTCTAAACGCACGCGCAAAACTCACCATATTTACAGCTTTTGCATTCTAGTCCAACACTGTAACTGCTGTGCCACACTGGTTCTCAGAAGAAACCGATTTTCAAACATAAAGCATATATATTTGGGCAAAACCTGCACCCAGTTCATTTTTAAGGCAGTGCAAAACACATTCTTGCAAAACACCTTCCCTGACCGGGAATCGAACCCGGGCCGCGGCGGTGAGAGCGCCGAATCCTAACCACTAGACCACCAGGGAATTTGACTCTTTTCTGCAACCGGGTGGGTCTCAACCTAGCTGTCTGATTTGTTTTGTTCTGTTTCTTTGTTTATCTGTTTGCTTGTTTATATTACATTGTACAATTTATATGCCCCTTTTTATAGGCAGAACCCACCGAAGGCAGCCCGCAATATTCTACAGAGCACACAGAATAAAGCCACCTGAAACAGCCTTTTGTTGGGGCTGATGGGCATGGGACTCTAAATCTCAGGGCCGTGGGTTCGAGCCCCATTATGGGCAAAATATATCTGCATAGCTGGGGGCTGGATTAGATGACCCCTGGGGGTCCCTTCCAACTCCACAATTCTATGAATCTATTCTATGAACCTCTGAAGGGCATCAGATTTCTCTGCATGCTAATTACCCTCATTACAGAATATCTCAAATTTTTTTAATAAAGATAGAAAGAAGGAAAATTTCTCATTACAAGTCTTCAGATAACCCTGCTAGTGATGTTAATTGCTTACAATCATCTTTCAGATAGCATATGAATTTACTCCAGTCTTTTGGGAATACTTGATCCTGCTGGTTTCAGATTTTTCCTGTCAAATTCGCCAGTTCTGCAAAGTCCATCATCTTCATCTTCCACTCTTCTTTCATTGGTACTTCTTGTTGTTTCCATTTTGGGGCTAAAAAAATATATCTTGCCACAGTTGTTGTGTACGTAAACAGTATTTTATCTTCCCTTGGTATCTCTTTACCCAGTATACCCAATAGAGAGGCTTTTGCCTTTTTAACAAAAGTATTTTTAAACACTTTCTTTAAATATCTGAAGAAGTGTACATGCACACGAATGACAAACTTAGTTGGTCTCTAAGGTGCTACTGGAAGGAATTTTTTTATTTTGTTTCAACTAAGGCTACCTACCTGTAACTTTAACTCATTATATACCATTTCCCAGAAAGCCTCTACCTCTTTGCAAGTCCACCACATAACAACAACAACAATGCCCTTTCCACTGGAACCAAAGGATAATTCAACAGCGATGTTAACTTAAAAAGTCAGCCTGGAATGAGTCAGTTTAGATCAATGAAGGTTTCCCCCCCTTTAATTTAGCTAACTCCTGGGGGGAAGTCCATTCACTTACTAATGTCCAGGGCTCAATTACTGCAGGGATTATGCAGACATGGTATCTAATTTATAGAGGCTTGCTCTCCATCATTTGGGTAACAAAGACCCCACACCCGTGCATATTTTCTCCTTCCCCCCAACCCAGCATCAAACAAGTTGAGTTGTGGAGAGGGGAGGCAGTTCCCTGCCATTTAATCCAAGGTCAGGACCTCAGTTAGTGTCGATCAACAGCCTTCCACTTAAATTAGCAGATCAGGCTATGGGTATGACTATGGAGACCCCTAAATCCAGTTTATGCAGCCCCCTAAGTCCAGTTTGCCCCCCTTTTGATGGATGCTATAATGGAACACTGTATGGTTCAGTCTTTGTAAAATATGCAAGGATTTATGATATGCAAAATGAACCATGGAAAGAGAAGAAGGGAAGTCATTGATATCGTAAGGATGTATAAATGAGTCTTTAAATTGTAAAACTGAAAATTTAATAAAAACTTTATATATATAAACTTTAAAAGTCCAACTGGAATGAGTCAGTTTAGATCAATGAAGGTTCCCCCATTTAATGTGTGTTTGTGTGTGTGTGTGTGTAAGAGAGAGAGAGAGAGAACCATGTTTGCACAACCTTAACCACAGAGCCTAGGGCTTGCCGATCAGAAGGTCAGCGGTTCGAATCCCCGCTACAGGGTGAGCTCCCGTTGCTCGGTCCCAGCTCCTGCCCACCTAGCAGTTCGAAAGCACGTCAAGTGCAAGTAGATAAATAGGTACTGCTCCGGCAGAAAGGTAAATGGCATTTCCGTGAGCCGCTCTGGTTCGCCAGAAGTGGCTTAGTCATGTTGGCCACATGACCCAGAAGCTGTACGCCGGCTCCCTCGCCCAGTAAAGAGAGATGAGCGCCACAACCCCAGAATCGTCCGCGACTGGACCTAACGGTCAGGGGTCCCTTTACCTTTACCTAAAAGCAGTAAATAAATAGAGGTAGGATGAGTTTTGAGAATGTTTGTATGTCTATGTGTCTAGAGCAGACATCCCCAAACTGCGGCCCTCCAGATGTTTTGGCCTACAACTCCCATGATCCCTAGCTAACAGGACCAGTGGTCAGGGAAGATGGGAATTGTAGTCCAAAACATCTGGAGGGCTGAAGTTTGGGGATGCCTGTTCTGGAGTCATATATTTGTAAAGTTAGAAAGGACATTGGCTCTCATCTCATCCAGTCCCTTGTTGAAGGCAGGATGGAACCATAGTAGCACCTCTGGCAGGCGGCTGTCTACCCTCTGCTTAAATAAAATGGAGATGGCAGGCAGGCGGAGAACAATCCTGTATATACCACACTGAACTCCCTGGAGGAAATGTGGGGTTTAAATTCAATAATAAAATAACATGTGTGTGTGTTAAAAATAAAGGCCCGGGTGCCTGCCCATTGCACCAGTTACTCTGGAATAACCACATTGCTTCCCCACCCTTTAAAAACCCTGCCTGCACCCTTCGATCTTTGTGTGTCAGGCAGAAATCTGGCAGGTGAAGCTTTCCCCATCTCTGTGCCCTAGGAAAAGCTGTACCTGCTGCTGGACCGAATGCCTTATGTGCTATAAAAAGGCACCAGGGAAAAAAGGGGGGCAAACTGCAGAAACTGGTTTTAGGGGGTCTCCATAATCGTACCCATAGCCTGATCTGCTAATTTAAGTGGAAGGCTCTTGATCAACACTAAATGAGGTCCTGGCCTTGGATTAAATGGCAGAGAATTGCCTCCCCTCTCCACAACTCAAAATCCCATTTGGGCACCTGGCTGGCCACTGTGAGAAGAGGAGGCTGGTCTAGGTGGGCCCTTGACTCTTCTTATGTTTTTGTGTTTTTATTGTTTAGAACAGGTATGTCAAACAGGTAGATCATGATCTACCGGTAGATCACTAGATGTCTGTGGTAGATCACTGGTAGATCACTGGCTCCCCCCAAAGAAGCTCAACAAATTTAGAAATGCTCAACATTTTAGCCCTTCAGCCCCCCCAAAACAGGGCTTTCCTCCCGCCTCAGAAAAGCTCAAAAAGCTTAACAACTTTGACCTGAACCCCCCAAAAGGTGGTAGATCACTGCCAGTTTTTAACTCTGTGAGTAGATCACAGTCTCTTCAGAGTTGGCCACCCCTGGTTTCGAATTACACACATGCACACTCACTTGAACGGAACATTTAAGGGATGGAAGTTTGCTCTGAAATGCGTGGGTGGAGAGAATCTGAGGGGCCTCCGGGGGTGGGGGTGAGGGACACACAACAGGCGTTTTACGACTTTTTATTGTGGCCCTAGAGATTGCGAGATGGTGACCAGCTTGTGGGAAACTGCAGGCCACAACGATTCTCACCGCCATAAAAAGCGGAGGTGTCAGAAAAGGCCGGCACCCCTCCTGCCGCCCTCTCACACCCCACAACCCCAATAAGCCAGAAGGGGGAGGCACTCCCTGGAATAAGAAGATGAGAAGTTTCCCATCGGCAGAGAAGATGGGAGGTGCCACCCCCAAGCCAGACATTTGGAGGTGGGGTGAAGAGAAGAAGGCATGGTGACAGAATTTTGCAATAATTATGAATGATGGGGAAGGGGAAGGAATTATCCACCCACTTTTGTAAATATTAGACCTCCCTCTAAATTCTGAAATTCAGTCTTGCAAGACATAGCAAGACAGGGTGGCAAAATTTGCCAGAGAGAGGTTTTTTCTCTCTCCCTCTTTTCCACATACTTCTTCACACAGCACATAGTTAAACTATGGAACTCACTTCCACAAGAGGCAATGGTGACCACTCATCCGGACGTCTTTGAAAGAGGATCAGAGAAATTCATGGACGGCGATAAAGCTCCCAATGGCTATAAGCCGCCATCAGTTACTGGGAGTCTCAGGCAGGGAGAACGTTGTCATGCTCTGGTCCTGACTGAGAGGTTTCCTGTGGAGACATCTTGGTTGGCCACTGGAAGAACAGGAAGCTGGGCAAGTCGGGCCCTTGGCTTGGTCTAGCAAGCAAGGCTCGTGTTTTGTTCTGGCGTTATTTTATATCTATTTATTTGTTGCATGGGACCCAGGTGGCGCTGTGGGCTTGCTGATCAGAAAGTCGGCGGTTCGAATCCCTGTGACAGGGTGAGCTCCCGTTGCTCGGTCCCAGCTCCTGCCAACCTAGCAGTTCGAAAGCACGTCAAAGTGCAAGTAGATAAATAGGTACCGCTACAGCAGGAAGGTAAACGGCGTTTCCGTGTGCTGCTCTGGTTCGCCAGAAGCGGCTTTGTCATGCTGGTCACATGACCTGGAAGCTGTACGCCGGCTCCCTCGGCCAATAATGCGAGATGAGCGCCGCAACCCCAGAGTCAGTCACGACTGGACCTAATGGTCAGGGGTCCCTTTACCTTTACCTATTTGTTGCATTTCTATACCCTCTTTATCTCCCAAGGGTCTCAGGGTGGTGTACATGTTTTGACTCCTTCCCATTTCGTCCTCACAACAACCCTGTGAGGTAGGTTAGACTAAGAGATTGGCCGAAGGTCAACCAGTGATTTTCATAGCTGAGTGGGGGATTTGAACCCTGCTCTCTGTACACTGTAACCATTAAACCTCTCCCTCCCTCCCTCCCTCCCTCCCTCCCTCCCTCCCTCTCTTAAAAAAACCAAAGTTGTTTACAACAACATCTCTATACTATAATAAAAATATGTAAAAAAAAATTTTTAAATCAACTATTATAGAAAGATGTTTTCTTAGTTGCCCGCATAAGCCTGGCAGAATAGAAAAGCTGCCAAGGATGTTCTTAGCGGCCACCAACTTAGCTTTTTCAAAAAGTAGATAAATTAACATAGTCTGGACCTCTCAACAGCCCTTCTGTACTTAGTGGAGCCTCCAGGACCAGGGATGATGTACCTGAAAATATGCCCTGCTTGTGGGCATCCTGGAGGGATCTCTCTTGCCTGCTGTGGGAAGAGCGTGTGCTCAACTAAGTGGATCTTTGGTGTGATTTTGGGGGGGGTAGTGTGGTTTTGTTTAGATTTTTGGCATTGAAAGAGATAGCAGGTGCCACAACCTCATTCCTACAGCCTCATCCATTTGGCAGCTGGAGATAGCATGGTGCAAAATGCCAGTTTATTCTGATTCAAAACAGACCTGTCCTCTTTCTGCCGTGCCATACAAAATAAACTCTCATTTTGCACTCACAGCCTGGGTTGAATTTGAGACTCCCCAGGGCTCAGCCTCAGAACCCGATTCCAGTGCGGAGGGCTTGGAAAGTAATATCAAACAGGAGGAGAGTGTTCTTGTGCATGTGCAGAGTGCATCTGTGCAAAACCTGCCTGGAAATTGAAGAACGGCAGCTCCCTTTTTTTGCACAGAAAGCAAAAGAAGCCACATCAGAAAAATCTTAGCACAGCTATGTTTGGGATCGTGGTCATGGAGTGCTCAGATGGCTTGAAATGGGAACTGGCAATTTCATGGAGAGATAAGAGTTACAGTATATACTCAGTTGTTAGGTGCCATGGAACCTCCATGTGCAAAGGCACTCTACCTAGGGATGCCAAGCACAGCGAGCAAGAGAGCACTGTTGCTCTCAGGTCCTGCCTGGGGGCTTCCTCTAAGGCAGGCATAGGCAAACTCGGCCCTCCAGATGTTTTGGGACTACAATTCCCATCATCCCTGACCACTGGTCCTGTTAGCTAGGGATGATGGGAGTTGTAGTCCCAAAACATCTGGAGGGCCGAGTTTGCCTATGCCTGCTCTAAGGGCACCCAGCTGGCCACACATATAAGAAGAGTCTACCAGATTGGGCCCAGAGGCCCACCTAGTCCGGTGTCCTGTTCTCACAGTGACCAGCTTGATGCCCATTATGGCAAACCCGCCATCAGGATTCGAACGCGAGAGCCCTCTCCCCTCCTATGATTTCCACCAACTGATCATTCAGAAGCATGGCTGCCTCCGACTGTGGAGGCAGAGCGTAGCCTTTGTGGCTAGCTAGTAGGCGTTGACATCCCTCTCCTCCCTGAATTTGCCCGGTCCTCTTTTAAAGCCATCTTCGGATGGTGGCCATTGCTGCCTCCTGTGGCAGGGAGTTCCATAGTTTAACTATGTGTTGTGGGAAGAGACCCATTCCTCATCTGAGGTAGCCCAGCTGAACATTCAAATGTTGATTATTATTATTATTATTATTATTATTAGCATTCTTTTACAGTGGTACCTTGGTTCTCAAACACCTTGGTTCTCAAACAACTTGGAACCCAAACACTGCAAACCCAGAAGTAAGTGTTCCGGTTTTGCGAACGTTTTTCGGACGCCAAACATGCTCCGTTTTGAGTGTTACGCTTCCATTTTGAGTGCCACACTTCCGTTTTGAGTGTCACGCTGAGATCTGTCTGGTTTTGCTATTTATTTTGCGTTTTTGTGACTGTGACTGTGTGGAACCCAGTTCAGCTACTGATTGATTGATTGATTGATTGTGTGACTGCAGTACGTTGTTTATTGCTTTTGTTTTATGGATCAATGGTCTCGTTAGATAATAAAATTCATGCTAAATTGCTGTTTTGGGGGTTGTTTTTAACAGTCTGGAACAGATTACCATAATCCGTTTTGCATTCAGCCTGACTAGAAGGCCACAATAGATGTTCCAGTGTTATAAGAGCGGGAGGAAAAAATCTTTCTCTCCTTCCACACTCTTTGCTCTGGAGAAGTAGAATTCTGGACTCGATGGGGAGCCCTTTGGCAGTTTGATTCGGCACCAGCGGATGTCCTCCCCTTAGCCCTTCTCCTGGCAGGAGTTGCCCACCTTCAGGACCCCTCCCCTGGGCCTTTTGTCTCTAGAGAGAGGTGAACATATGTCTGGGCAGCTACTCACCAACCCCAATCTTGCCTCTAACAAAGAGAGGCTTATAAAAACCAGAGAGGGGTGTTGACTGGCCATAAAGACAAGAGTCACAGGTCCTTTCAAAGAGGGAAGGTGAGGAAGGAGACACCCCAAACAGGTGTGATTCCCACACCCTCAGACTCTTCCCAGACACATACCTTTTTCATTCTCTCTCTCTCTCTCTCTCTCTCTCTCTCTCTCTCTCTCTCTCTCTCTCTCCTTACCTTCATGGCATCTTTAACAGCTGCGCAACCCAAGTAAGAATTAATTGCTGCAACTTTTCCCACCATGGATCATACCTGGAGGTTAAAGTTCAGGGAGCACGGGTGGGTGGGAAGATTCGGGGGCCAGAAAGGGAGTCCCAGTTTTATTGAATTCTTTTAGATTTTAAACATCTTTATTGCAGATGGTGACAGCAGTCACGAAATTAAAAGACGCTTGCTTCTTGGGAGAAAAGCAATGACAAACCTAGACAGCATCTTAAAAAGCAGAGACATCACCTTGCCGACAAAGGTCCGTATAGTTAAAGCTATGGTTTTCCCAGTAGTGATGTATGGAAGTGAGAGCTGGACCATAAAGAAGGCTGATCGCCGAAGAATTGATGCTTTTGAATTATGGTGCTGGAGGAGACTCTTGAGAGTCCCATGGACTGCAAGAAGATCAAACCTATCCATTCTG
The DNA here is from genome assembly GCF_963506605.1 of Zootoca vivipara. NCBI lineage: Eukaryota > Metazoa > Chordata > Lepidosauria > Squamata > Lacertidae > Zootoca > Zootoca vivipara. The sequence goes on from NC_083288.1 coordinate 49,526,416, forward strand.
AAGGAAATCAGCCCTGAGTGCTCCCTGGAAGGACAGATCATGAAGCTGAGGCTCCAATCCTTTGGCTACCTCATGAGAAGAGAAGAATCCTTGGAAAAGACCCTGATGTTGGGAAAGATTGAGGGCACAAGGAGAAGGGGACAACAGAGGACGAGATGGTTGGACAGTGTTCTCGAAGCTACGAACATGAGTTTGACCAAACTGCGGGAGGCAGTGGAAGACAGGAGTGCCTGGCGTGCTCTGGTCCATGGGGTCACGAAGAGTCGGACACGACTAAACAACAACAACAACATTGAAAGTTTGGACCTCTCACGAAGGAGGCACACGAAGAAGGACCTCAGAATAAGATCACAGAGTCTGGGTCAGTTTATATGGGGAGAAGTGGTCCTTGAGGTATTGGGGTCCTGAGGCAGTTATGCCAAAACCACCCCTTGGACTTGGGTGTGGAAACTAATCGGCAGCCAGTGCAGTCATACCAGGATCGGTGCAATATGCTCAAATCATCTTGCCACATGAGCAACCTGGCTAGCGAATTTTGCACCAGCTGAAGTTTCCAAACTGTCTTAAGAGGCAGAGGTTGGCCCTGCCTTGGTTCCACAAATTCATCCCCAGTACCCCCTGCCCTATGCTATGAAAAGCAGTGCTTGTTTTATATATATATATATATATATATATATATATATATATATACTGTATATAAAAATATGTTTAGGGGTACTCTCATTCTGACTCAAGAAAATCACCATTTTATAGTTCAAATTGGGGGAAATAAATACAGAAAATGGACTAAAGGCTGCCGTCGGGGGTAGCAATGGAACTGACAATTCACCGTGCTGGAGAAGAAACTAAAAATAAATTAAATTTTAGTTTCTTTTCCTGTTAGATTCACAAAATGTTTAGGGGTATGTGTACCCCTGCAAAAGAAAAAAGCACTGATGAAAAGAATTATTCAGAACAGGGGTTTGCATGGCTCACTAAGGAAGGTAATACGGCAGCACAATAAAATTAAAAACAGATAGAATTAATTGCACATTTTTTTCAAAATTCAATTGAAACTATTTCGTTTAATCGATTCAACAAACCAGAGGAACTTGATTCAACGATACCAGCTTTTCAAAGTTTGATAGTCATGTAGCACACCCCGGCCCACTCAGGGGGCAGTAATGGCTACGAGGTTAGTATCAGACTAACCCAGGACAGCAGGGTTCAAATCCCCCATGGGCCACAAAGCTAGGGTTGCCATTGAGCTTTTGGGGGGAACAAACCTAAATTATTGAGTTTCTGGGGGGAAAACCAGCCCCCCCCCAAATTGTGATTTTAAGCTTTTGGTGCTGTTTCCGCTGCTGTTTCCATCGCGTTGGCATACATCCAGGTTTTCCCTGACATTCTGCCAGTTCGGCAAAATTCCCCCCGACGCCATTCCCCCCCATAAAATCAGAACATGTCAGGAGTTTTCCTGACGTGTGGCAAGCCTACACAAAGCTCACTGGGCGGCCTGGGCCAATTCACTGCTGCTCCCAGCCTAACTTACCTCACAGGGTTGTTGTGAGGATGAAATAGGGAGGGGGAAGAATACATACAACATGATAAAATTGAGATGTTGCAGGGTTGTAATTTTTCTCAATTTTATTGTTTTCTCCCTTTGCAATCTGCTTTGAGGGTTTTTTTGGGTTCTTTTTTACAATCAAGCAGTGTATAAACTATACAAAATACATACATAAATAAAATGTTCTTGTGTGCATACCATACATTTAAAGCAGAATCCTGGGAACCGTAGTTTTCTCACAGTGAAGCTATAATTCCCAGTAACATTAACAAATTACAGGGGGAAAGGTCATGTCCTTTAAATGTACTATTCAAATCCATACATTTAAAGCAGTCACACGCCAAGAATCCTGGGAACTGTAGTTTGCCCCATCACAGAACTACAACTCCCAGCACCCTTAACAAACTACAGTTCCCAGGATTCTTTGAGGGGAGGTCGTGTCCTTTAAATGTACAGCGGGTAACACAGTCTCAGGCAAGGGGCACTCTCAGTCCCTCACAGAGATTGAGCATGGGAGCTTATTTTTGCCCACAAAGCATTAACCCTTTGCCAAAAAAAAAAGCTATGCTGCGTTGGCCGGGAATCGAACCCGGGTCAACTGCTTGGAAGGCAGCTATGCTCACCACTATACCACCAACGCTGACAATTGAGGCTTCCTCCAGCATCTCCTTGGCTGGGAACTTCTCCAGGAACATCTGGCACTCCCTGTAGCGTTGGAGGCAGAATCCTGGCCTGATCTACAAAGGCTGCTCTTCTTAGCATCTTGCAAAACTGGCTCTGCAATATTGTACCATGCTTTCTGAAATGATGAAACTGGTAGGTCTGGGGCAGGGCCGGCCCACCTGGGAGGCAAGCTGACACCATCGCCTCGGGCGGCAGGATCCCCAGGGGCAGCAGATCTGGCCTCCAGGTTCCCAACATCAACATTAGATCTTCACTCCCTCCCATCTTTTCTAGCCAGCGTTGCACTTTGTCTCAGGTGTCAAAATATCTTGGCTCAGCCCTGGTCTGCGGGCAGCTCAAAAATGTCACTTTGGTCATCTGAATTTTCATCTATTTGCTACTGCTCCCTCCCTCCAGCACTTCAGTTTGAAACAAATAGGTCCTAGAGCTCAAAGCCCCATTCTTGCCAGTGGAAGCGCTTCTTCCTAATTTTGAACACATTTGGAGGGGGTTTGACTGTGACTACTCATGGTGATGGGAAAACACTCTGCACATGCTTAAAAGGCTCTCTCCCTCCCTCTCGCCATTCCTTCACCTGAGTGAAACCTATGGTTGAAAACAGCTTCTGCATCCAGATTCCACGCTGTAGCCTCGGAGGTAGATTCCTCTCCCAGGAACTGCACTTTGCTTCTCACAGAGCTACAATTTGTAGCGCTCTTAAGAAACTATGTTTCCCAGGATACTTTGGGAGAAAGTCGTGCTCTTTACCACCTATGGAGTGTATGAGTTGTGGGGGTGTAGATTTGACCTAGAAGTAGCCTTAACAGTGGGTCAGGTGGTTGGAGTTGTGAAAGAGTATTGGCACATGATCTATAACGAATTGGGGGGGAAATGCTTAAAAGTACTTTCCCCCCAAAAAAACAGAGTTCTTTCTGTTGGTAAAAAATCAGACTGAAATTCCCAGGTGTTGAAAAGGGCTATTTATGTATGCCACTACTGCAGCCCGTGTTTTTTTAGCCCCAAAATGGAAAACGAGTGAGGTCCCAACCAAAGAAGAATGGCTACTTATGTTGACGGAATCTGCGCAGCTTGCAGACTTAACATAGAGAATAAGAGAACAAGAAGAACATACGTTTCAGGAAGTTTGGAAAACGTGTACTGAATATATGGGAAATAACTGTGCACAGCTGAAAACGCTGACAGCATTGAGATAAATTCGGCAGTGTAAACAAGTTTTGATGGATGCAATAATGTAATACTGAATGGTATAGTTTTTGTAAAATATGTAGGGATTTATGAGATGTAAAAAGAACCATACGGTAGAAAGAGAAGAAGGGAAGTCATTGATATCTTAAGGATGTAGAAATGAGTACATTAAATTGTAAAATTGAAAATTTAATAAAAACTATTTTTTTAAAAACCCAGTGGTCAGGGGGCAATTAGGTGGGGGTTTAGGAAATGTCCCCCTCAAGAGGCCTGCTGTGCAGTCCTATAGCCTCCCTCCAGCCTTGTCCCTCTTCAACACCATCTATGGCTCTGTTCACCTTCAAGGGCAGGAATGCCTTGGCATGCCACTTCCTGGAAGCCACAGTGCTCCTATGCTTGGATCCTGCTTGCAAGCTTTCCATAGGCTCCAGTTGGCCACTGTGAGAATAGGATGCTGAGCTGGTTGGGGGCCCCTTTTGGCCTGATCCAGTAGGCTCTCCTTCTATTCAAAACCATACATTTAAAGCAGACACACTCCAAGAATCCTGGGAACTGTAGTTTGCCCCATCACAGAACTACAACTCCCAGCACCCTTAACAAACTACAGTTCCCAGGATTCTTTGAGGGAAGGTCGTGTCCTTTAAATGTACAGCAGGTAACACAGTCTCAGGCGAGGGGCATTCTACCTGGATATTGGGCCTGGGAACTTATTTTTGCCCACAAAGCATTAACACTTTGCCAAAAGGTATGCTGCGTTGGCCGGGAATCGAACCCGGGTCAACTGCTTGGAAGGCAGCTATGCTCACCACTATACCACCAACGCTGACAACTGAGGCTTCCTCCAGCATCTCCTTGGCTGGGAAATTCTCCAGGAACATCTGGCACTCCCTGTAGCGTTGGAGGCAGATTCCTGGCCTGATCCAGAAAGGCTGCTCTTCTTAGCATCTTGCAAAACTGGCTCTGCAATATTGTACCATGCTTTCTGAAATGATGAAACTGTAGGTCTGGGGCAGGGCCGGCCCACCTGGGAGGCAAGTTGAGACCATTGCCTCAGGCGGCAGGACCCCCAGGGCAGCAAATCTGGCCTCCAAGTTCCCTACATGCTTAAAAGGCACTCTCCCTCTCGCCATTCCTTCACCTGAGTGAAACCTATGTTTGAAAACAGCTTCTGGCACTATTAAGGCCAGATTCCACACTCCATTTAATTCAAATCTAGTGGGAAGTGAGAAAGTATAATGAAAGTTTGATGTCTTGAAAACAGTATTTGGCCTTCCCTCCAACCAAAAATTTTCAGAGTAGGTGAGATAACAGCTTTTATTGAGTGAAGCTGAATTGAAAATTCTAATTTTCTAATAGAATTGAAAATTCACCTTGCCAACAAAGGTCCGCATAGTTAAAGCTATAGTTTTCCCAGTAGTGATGTATGGAAGTGAGAGCTGGACCATAAAGAAGGCTGATCGCCGAAGAATTGAAGCTTTTGAATTACAGGTGCTGGAGGAGACTCTTGGGAGTCCCATGGACTGCAAGAAGATCAAACTTATCCATTCTGAAGGAAATCAGCCCTGTGTGCTCACTGGAAGGACAGATCCTGAAGCTGAGGCTCCAATACTTTTGGCCATCTCTTGAGAAGAGAAGACTCCCTGGAAAAGACCCTGATGTTGGGAAAGATGGAGGGCACAAGGAGAAGGGGACGACAGAGGACGAGATGGTTGGACAGTGTTCTCGAAGCCACCAACATGAGTTTGACCAAACTGCGGGAGGCAGTGGAAGACAGGAGTGCCTGGCGTGCTCTGGGGTCCATGGGGTCACGAAGAGTCGGACACGACTAAACAACAACAAAGAATTGAAAAAGGCTTTCAAGTCACACCAGCCTCTTTTTCAAATGTTGGCACATAAGCTTGTTTCAGCTGTGGAACATGCTGGTGGGGTTGCCATAATTCCCTTTAGCCTTGCTCCTGAGCCTTAACTTGCAGTTGAACATACTAGTAGGGTTTGCTAATTTTTCTCCCTGCCCTTGAGCCTGCAGCCCAAGAAACCTTTGTGGCACTTTATCTGGAGTAAAAGATTTCCTTTTATTTTAGAGCAGGGGTCAGCAAACTTTTCCAGCAGAGGGCCAGTCCTCAGACCTTGTGGGGGGGCAGACTATATGGGGGGGGGTATTGAACGAATTCCTATGCCCCACAAATAAACCCAGAGGTGCATTTTAAATTAAAAGCACACATTCTACTCATGTTAAAACACGCTGATTCCTGGACCATCCGTGGGCCGGATTCAGAAGGCGATTGGGCCAGATCCGGCCCCCAGGCCTTAGTTTGCCTACCCATGTTTTAGAGAGGCACAGGTGCATCATCTAATTTTTTTATCAAGCGGTTGAGAGTGTTTTTATTTTATTTTTTTCTACATGCAAAGGTTTTCACAAGAGGTTCCCTGCCCCTCTTGCCCCTCGAAGTAAATTCAATCTGATCTTGGCTTTGCTTTGTTGAACACGGTGGGTGATAAAGGAGGCAGCGGAATGAACTATTTAATTTAGCACTAATCGGATAATCCTCCCCCCCCAAAAAAGCCCAACATCCGCAACAGCCACTAAAGGAACAATCCTGCTAAAGGGATTCGCCCCTCTCAATGCCCCCTAATCCAGTTTTCAAAGGCCCCCTCCTCCTATTCAGTGTTTCCTCCTGATCTCCCAAGCCTGTCTCCCCATCCCCGCAGGTCACACTGGCCTCCAAATAGGATTTCAGAACAGGCAGTGTGCATGTTTGCAGGAATGTTGCACACACCGCAGACAGAAATTCAAGTGGTGAGGAGGCTTCTAGGGGAAAGCTGCACCGGTTGGATATCTGCCTGCTGTGAAAAGGACAGGGCTTTAACCAAACATTGCTTGGAAGCCCAAAAGCCAGCCTGCCTGGAGGAAGGTGGTGGGGAGCAAGCGGACTGCTTTGAAATTCGAGCAATTTAAACCACCCCCCTCTCCTGCCAGGTACCCCAGTCGCGTGGACAGCAGAAGGTGGCAAGGGAGGGGGGCGCAGCCAATTTGTAAACACACTGCAAGGTGCTAAAAGTTCCGATCAAAGGCTTCTTTTGCAATTCCACCATAAAAGGGGGCAGAGGCGGAGGAGGAGGGGAATGGCTCATTTTCCCAAGGGAAAAAGGACACCTCCAACCCCTTAGTGAACAGCTGGGCCTGCCATGAGCAGGGGAGGGGACCCTCGTGGACCCATTTGCAGATCTCCGCCTCCCCTTATCCCAGATCCCCACTATGCTCTACATATGTTAATTCCAAAGTTTTTGCATTAGCAAGGCTTTGTTTTGGGGCCAGGGGGTCTCAGATCCTCGCCCCGCCCCACCCCACTCCACGTGTGTCCGATCCCAGCCATGGCGCGATGCTGGAGCCGGTTGCTGGTTGCCTGATCGCTCAAAATTTCGAAAAACACAGCTCCACCAGAAAACTTTAAAGCACAGTATAAATTGATCTGCCCAAGCCCCAAAATAATTTTGGCCTTGTCCAGATCATCAAACATACCCGTGTGGCCAAGGCACTGTGCCCTTAGAGATGCGCAATCATTTTCTCCAAGCGGAACTCTCGTGTTGGCACACTCACAAATGCGCGATGGTTGCAGATGACAGTAAGGCATGCGGAACACGGGGCGGGGGGCGGGGAGTGTGCGCCCCACAAGCAGCTATGGGTCACCCTAAAAGCATCCACCTCCGGGAGAGTCTCCTCGACAAGATGGCTTGGAATCACAAGCAACGTTCAACATGGTGCCAGAGAAGGCCAAAAGATGTGGAAATTTAAGGAGCACCCCAAAATAAACTTCAGACCCCCCGAAACCAGACGCCCACACATCCAGGAGCGAGGTCTCTATGAGATGGCATTAAATTCTGCCCAGACGAATGATTTCCTTGAGCACAAGGCACTATCGAGTGCCAGTCCACATGCTAGCAAAATCCAAAATATGTAGAAAATTTGAAAGAACCGCACCCCCCCCCAAATCATATACACATCCACCCAGGGGAGTATATGAAATGACAATGCGGAATTCCATCCATTTTAATGCAAGGCACTGTCAAAAATAATATCAAAAATATGCAGAAAATAATAAGGGTATTGGATCAGGTGCAATGAAATGCCATCTCACAGAGGATGTGTGATTCGGGTGGCTTATTTTTGGGGGGGTGAACCCCCAGTTCCTTGTTCTTTTCTATAAATTCTTGGCTGTTATTGGCACGCACATCTGGTAACGTCGTTCACCCCAGGTCAGTTTCAACGCCATCTCAGTGGAGGACACACATGTTCCCGGAGGTGTGGATTTGGGGTGACCGAAAGCTCGTTGGGTGCACCCCTCCCCAATATTTTATTTGCCATCTGGAGTCACTGTATATTTGCGAGCATTGTGCAAGCACGACAGGTTAGACTGGAGAAAATTGTATAATCATGGATCAAAGTCTACTTTGGGGGCTGAGAGAGACGTATAAATTTTAGTTCTTTTTAAAGTTTGCATCTTCGTGCAAATAAGGAACTTTTAACCAACTTCAGAATCGATAGCCAATAAAAAAAAGTGTCAAGTCACGGACAAAAGTGGTTCAGAGCACGTGCAGAGAGGTTTCACCCCCCTTTTTCCTTTGCACCAGAGTAGCTGGCAATCTAAAACCACAGGGTACAGCTCTTAAGTAAAGAGAGAAATAATTCCTGGAGGACACACATGCCTGTAAACCTTGACCAGAGAGAATCTGCTCCCCTCCTCCCAGATGTGTGAGGTTAGCTGGAGTTTCTTGTCAGTGAGGGCAAAGGCACTCTGCACATGACCAGAGACATCCTCCAAGGTTCAGCCCTCTTAGTGAGGTAGGATTCAAATCGTGTCCCGGGAGGACTGCAAAAGGGATAAAGCTTCCGTTCCCACGCCATTGCCAAACTGCCCATAACATTCCTAGAGGAGGTTGAATCTGAGCATGTGCAGAGTGCATTCCTCTTGCCACAAGCAGCAGCCCACACCTTCTGGGACGAGGCGGTTGTTTACCAATGAAAGAGGCACGTGCTGCTGTTGATAAAATACAGCACTCGTTGTTGTCATTTGAAACTGCGGGTTTATTTATAGAAACCCGCAGGGTGAAAATAGCCCAGAGCTTATCGGCTGGCAACCGAGCCAAGATCAGACTGGTACTGTATATCGCGCCAGATTTGTGAATGCGTTGCTTCCTTCTAACATCTGGAATGTGAGAAAGGGAGAGGAGGGTTTATATCAGATCATTCAGCTTGGCTCAGGCTGACAACAGCCGCTTCTGCCCGTGTCCCTTCCGTGTCCGAAGCAGAGATGCCTCTTTGCAATGGAGCTGTGTGCGAGAAAGTGAGACATCGTAAGCGAAAAGGGTCAGCTGGAGAGACAAAACGGAAGCTTGCTGGGAAAAGATAGGACTTGCGCTGTGAGCAGGATTCGAACCTGCGCAGGGAAACCCTATTGGATTTCGAGTCCAACGCCTTAACCACTCGGCCATCACAGCCACCTGGGTTGTAAGTCTGAACACATCTCTCTTCTGCTCAGGGAAACTTCTCCCCGAAATACGCAACTTGTATCTGGGCTGCAGGTGGGGATTGTGCGTCTGAATGGTTCTCTCTCCCTCCACGTTCCGATCTCTCCCTCTCTCTCCCCACCCCCTCCACACAGAATAATGTCACCGCCCAGGAAACAAGCAGGTTCCAGGAAAAAGCCCAGGCTAGATATACACGCACACCCCAAAAAAATAAAATGCAAAGTTTTCAACATGCAAAGAATTTCTCGCAACAGCAGCATTGGTGGTTCAGTGGTAGAATTCTCGCCTGCCACGCGGGAGGCCCGGGTTCGATTCCCGGCCAATGCAAAATCCTTCTTTTTGGGAGAGGGTTGTAGGAGACACATGCTTCGTCTGAAAATGTCGCAGGTTCAGTTCCCAGGATCTCCAGAGAAACTCCTGTTCTGAAATCCTGCCAGTCAGAGTAGGGTATACAGTACTGAGCAAGAGATGCCATTGGCCTAACTCGGTGGAAGGCAAATTTCCAACCTTTCTAAAATTTTGGTACAGAACAGCTTTCGTTTATGTCCTCAATGAGAACTAGACTCTTGTTGCCAGGGCTTTTGCTGTATTCTCCCATCACTCTGATTCAAATCCTGCCAATGAGTCCATTTCTTTTTGTTGTTTCTGCAAGGAGTTTGTAAATTCTCTCAAAGAATTCTGAGTAGTTTGCTAAATGTTGCTGGGAATTGTAGCTCTGTGAGGGGTAAATAATAATAATAATAATAATAATAATAATAATAATAATAATAATAATAAATTTATTTATTGTTTATACCCCACCCATCTGGCTGGGTTTCCCCAGCCACTCTGGGCGGCTCCCAACAGAATATTAAAAACGCGATAAAACATCAATCCTTAAAAACTTCCCTAAACAGGGCTGCCTTCAGATGCCTTCTAAAAGGCAGGTACGGTAGTTGTTTATTTCCTTGACATTTGATGGGAGGGCTATAATGCTTAGAATTCCCTGAGGGAATTCTGAATGTGCTTTACAGATGTTATGCCTTTAAAGCACATTCAGAACAAAGGCCCTACACACAGCCTTTGACAGGCAGGCAGGCAGGCAGGCAGGCAGACAGATAAAATTATTACTATTAGATGTCACGTCAATGAAATAAACAACTATTTGACGTTTCGAAGACACCTGAAGGCAGCCCTGTTTTTTATATTTTTTTGATATTTAATGTTTTGGCAGGATGTTTTTGATATTTGATGTTTTATTGTGTTTTTCATATTTTGTTGGGAGCTGCCCAGAGTGGTTGGGGCAAGATGGGCAGCATATAAAGGACAAAATTGTTGTTGTTGTTGTTGTTGTTGTTGTTGTTGTTGTTGTTGTTGTTTATACATACCTAGATAGGTAGCCTGTTCCATGTGAGGTCTGTAGCCCTAGCTTGGCAGCAAAGGCCTCAGGTGGAGCCAGTCCAGGGGTGGAGAGTCAAGGGCAGGCCTGCGTTGTGTGCCGATTCCCCCGTTCAGCCCCAATGGAGACCCCCGGAGCGGGACTCTTAATGGGGCTGCCCCCCTTCCTTTTAATTAAACCCCTGACGGCGCTCGCACCCAGGGCAGGCTTCACTGCCAGCACCTGGGAGCTGGGCCAAAGCAGCCTTTGTTCAGGGCCCTGGCAATAATGCCGGGTGGGTGGAGGCCTTTGTCCCTGGTGCCTTTGTCCCAGGCAAGGGTCCCTTCACACGGGGTCCAACCCACCCCACCCCACTCCCTACACCCCCCTCACTTTCATTAGGCACGCGTAGCTGCCCCCCTAATCCCCCGGTGTCTCCACCCACTGATCCTGATTCCTTCTTTGCTTGGGTGCCCCTGAAAACCTGTGTTTCTCCTCACTGATGGATAATAAGGAGGTGCCTCAAGGCATTTGCCCCCCCCCAAAAAAAGATCCACGCATGGGCTAGAAACAAAAAGTAAAAATCGCATCTCCGTGGTGCATCCACTATGTGACATGTGGGATATTTTCGATCTCCCTGGTATGTTCACACAAACTTAACCACCATCCTTCTCTCGCGAAGAATTGCCCTGTGAGCCGAAACTCCCAGAATCCTTTGGGGTGAGGGAAGCTGCCATGATAGTCGAACCAGATCAAGTAAGTGGTGTGTGAACTAAAGTGCCCTCACTTCATAGAATCATAGAGTTGGAAGAGACCACAAGGGCCATCCAGTCCAACCCCCTGCCAAGCAGGAAACACCATCAAAGCATTCTTGACATATGCCTGTCAAGCCTCTGCTTAAAGACCTCCAATGGAGGAGACTCCACCACACTCCTTGGCAGCAAATTCCGCTGCCAAACAGCTCTTACTGTCAGGAAGTTCTTCCTAATGTTTAGGTGGAATCTTCTTTCTTGTACTGTAGTTTGAATCCATTGCTCCGTGTCCACTTCTCTGGAGCAGCAGAAAACAACCTTTCTCCCTCCTCTATATGACATCCTTTAATATATTTGAACATGGCTATCATATCACCCCTTAACCTTCTCTTCTCCAGGCTAAACATGCCCAGCTCCCTAAGCCGTTCCTCATAAGGCATTGTTTCCAGGCCTTTGACCATTTTGGTTGCCCTCCTCTGGACACGTTCCAGCTTGTCAGTATCCTTCTTGAACTGTGGTGCCCAGAACTGGACACAGTACTCCAGGTGAGGTCTGACCAGAGCAGAATACAGTGGTACTATTACTTCCCTTGATCTAGATGCTATACTCCTATTGATGCAGCCCAGAATTGCATTGGCTTTTTTAGCTGCTGCATCACACTGTTGACTCATGTCAAGTTTGTGGTCTACCAAGACTCCTAGATCCTTTTCTCCTAGATTCTTTTTGACCTTCCTGTTATGCCTCCAGATTTGGATTGCTACCTGACCAGTGTTAAGGCTACTTCTAGGACAAATCTACATCCCCACAACTCATACACCGCATACGTTTGAAAGAGCATGGCTTTCTCCCCAAAATACCTAGGAAACATAGTTTCTTAAGAGCGCTAAGAATTGTAGCTCTGTGAGAAGCAAAGTACAGTTTCTGGAGAACAGCGTGGAATCTGGATTTAATAGTGGCAGAAGCTGTTTTCAACCATAGGTTTCACTCAGGTGAAGGAATGGCGAGAGGGAGAAGAGTGCCTCTTAAGCATGTGCAGAGTGTTTTCCCATCACCATGAGTAGTCACACTCAACCTCCCCCCCCCCAAAAAAAATGTGTTCAGTATTAGGAAGAAGCGCTTCCATTGGCAAGCATGAGGCCAATGGACCTATTTGTTTTGAACTGAAGTGCTGGAAGTAGAAAATAGATGGAAATTCAGATGACCAAAGGGACATTTTTGAGCTGCCCCCAGACCAGGGCTGGGCCAAGATATTGTGACACCTGAGGCAAACTGCAACGCTGGCTAGAAAAGATGAGAGGGAGTGAAGATCTAATGTTGATGTTGGGAACCTGGAGGCCAGATCTGCTGCCCCTGGGGATCCTGCCGCCCGAGGCGATGGTCTCAGCTTGCCTCTCAGGTGGGCCGGCCCTGCCCCAGACCTACCAGTTTCATCATTTCAGAAAGCACGGTACAATATTGCAGAGCCAGTTTTCCAAGATGCTAAGAAGAGCAGCCTTTGTAGATCAGGCCAGGAATCTGCCTCCAACGCTACAGGGAGTGCCAGATGTTCCTGGAGAAGTTCCCAGCCAAGGTGATGCTGGAGGCAGCCTCCATCACCAGCGTTGGTGGTATAGTGGTGAGCATAGCTGCCTTCCAAGCAGTTGACCCGGGTTCGATTCCCGGCCAACGCAGCATAGCTTTTTTTTTTGGCAAAGGGTTAATGCTTTGTGGGCAAAAATAAGCTCCCATGCTCAATCTCTGTGAGGGACTGAGAGTGCCCCTTGCCTGAGACTGTGTTACCCGCTGTACATTTAAAGGACACGACCTTCCCTCAAAGAATCCTGGGAACTGTAGTTTGTTAAGGGTGCTGGGAGTTGTAGTTCTGTGATGGGGCAAACTACAGTTCCCAGGATTCTTGGAGTGTGTCTGCTTTAAATGTATGGTTTTGAATAGAAGGAGAGCCTACTGGATCAGGCCAAAGGGGGCCCAACCAGCTCAGCATCCTATTCTCACAGTGGCCAACTGGAGCCTATGGGAAGCTTGCAAGCAGGATCCAAGCATAGGAGCACTGTGGCTTCCAGGAAGTGGCATGCCAAGGCATTCCTGCCCTTGAAAGTGAACAGAGCCATAGATGGTGTTGAGGAGGGACGAGGCTGGAGGGAGGCTATAGGACTGCACAGCAGGCCTCTTGAGGGGGACACTTCCTAAACCCCCACCTAATTGCCACCTGACCTCTGGGTTTTTAAAAAAATAGTTTTTATTAAATTTTCAATTTTACAATTTAATGTACTCATTTCTACATCCTTAAGATATCGATGACTTCCCTTCTTCTCTTTCTACCGTATGGTTCTTTTTACATCTCATAAATCCCTACATATTTTACAAAAACTATACCATTCAGTATTACATTATTGCATCCATCAAAACTTGTTTACACTGCCGAATTTATCTCAATGCTGTCAGCGTTTTCAGCTGTGCACAGTTATTTCCCATATATTCAGTACACGTTTTCCAAACTTCCTGAAACGTATGTTCTTCTTGTTCTCTTATTCTCTATGTTAAGTCTGCAAGCTGCGCAGATTCCGTCAACATAAGTAGCCATTCTTCTTTGGTTGGGACCTCACTCGTTTTCCATTTTGGGGCTAAAAAAACACGGGCTGCAGTAGTGGCATACATAAATAGCCCTTTTCAACACCTGGGAATTTCAGTCTGATTTTTTACCAACAGAAAGAACTCTGTTTTTGGGGGGGGGGAAGTACTTTTAAGCATTTCCCCCCCAATTCGTTATAGATCATGTGCCAATACTCTTTCACAACTCCAACCACCTGACCCACTGTTAAGGCTACTTCTAGGTCAAATCTACACCCCACAACTCATACACTCCATAGGTGGTAAAGAGCACGACTTTCTCCCAAAGTATCCTGGGAAACATAGTTTCTTAAGAGCGCTACAAATTGTAGCTCTGTGAGAAGCAAAGTGCAGTTCCTGGGAGAGGAATCTACCTCCGAGGCTACAGTGTGGAATCTGGACGCAGAAGCTGTTTTCAACCATAGGTTTCACTCAGGTGAAGGAATGGCGAGAGGGAGGGAGAGAGCCTTTTAAGCATGTGCAGAGTGTTTTCCCATCACCATGAGTAGTCACAGTCAAACCCCCTCCAAATGTGTTCAAAATTAGGAAGAAGCGCTTCCACTGGCAAGAATGGGGCTTTGAGCTCTAGGACCTATTTGTTTCAAACTGAAGTGCTGGAGGGAGGGAGCAGTAGCAAATAGATGAAAATTCAGATGACCAAAGGGACATTTTTGAGCTGCCCGCAGACCAGGGCTGAGCCAAGATATTTTGACACCTGAGACAAAGTGCAACGCTGGCTAGAAAAGATGGGAGGGAGTGAAGATCTAATGTTGATGTTGGGAACCTGGAGGCCAGATCTGCTGCCCCTGGGGATCCTGCCGCCCGAGGCGATGGTGTCAGCTTGCCTCCCAGGTGGGCCAGCCCTGCCCCAGACCTACCAGTTTCATCATTTCAGAAAGCATGGTACAATATTGCAGAGCCAGTTTTGCAAGATGCTAAGAAGAGCAGCCTTTCTGGATCAGGCCAGGAATCTGCCTCCAACGCTATAGGGAGTGCCAGATGTTCCTGGAGAAGTTCCCAGCCAAGGTGATGCTGGAGGAAGCCTCAGTCGTCAGCGTTGGTGGTATAGTGGTGAGCATAGCTGCCTTCCAAGCAGTTGACCCGGGTTCGATTCCCGGCCAACGCAGCATAGCTTTTTTTTTGGCAAAGGGTTAATGCTTTGTGGGCAAAAATAAGCTCCCATGCTCAATCTCTGTGAGGGACTGAGAGTGCCCCTTGCCTGAGACTGTGTTACCCGCTGTACATTTAAAGGACACGACCTTCCCTCAAAGAATCCTGGGAACTGTAGTTTGTTAAGGGTGCTGGGAGTTGTAGTTCTGTGATGCGGCAAACTACAGTTCCCAGGATTCTTGGGGTTTGTCTGCTTTTAATGTATGACATCTGCATAAGACCATAAGAGGAGCCCACTGGAACAGGTCAAAGGAGGCCCACCTAGCCTCTTCTCGCTGTGGCCAACTGGAACCCGTGGGAATCTTGGAAGCAAGATCTGTGCGTAAGAGCACTCAGCCCACCTGTGTCTTATGCAGAAGTGTTTCTGCCCCTGCATTCAAGCGCGCACTGAAGTTACCAATCTAGAGGCAAAAGAGAGCCTTAGAGGGTGCTGAGGGACAGGGGTTGGGGGCACAGGACTGCGCAGCAGGCCATTTGAAGGGGGCACTTCCTAAACCCCCAGCTCCCTTTCCCTATTATTCTGTAACTTAACCTAAATATAAATTTAAAAAATTGTCCAGTAGCACCTTGGAGACCAACAAAGTATGTTCTGGGTATAAGCTTTCATGTGCATGCACACTTCTTTTTAATTTATTTATTTATTTTGACTGCGCCAGACCAACCCGGCTACCTACCTTAACCTAAATATAGTGGTACCTCGGGTTACAGACACCTCAGGTTGCAGACACTTCCGGTTACAGACTCCGCTAACCCAGAAGTAGTACCTCTGGTTAAGAACTTTACCTCAGGATGATATCAGAAATCTTGCGCCGCCGGCGGGGCAAGCAGCGACAGGCCCCCATTAGCAAAAGTGGTACCTTCAGGCGCGTAGCAAGGGAGGGGTGAAGGGGGCGGGCCGCCCCAAGCTCCACTCGGGGGGGGGGCAGCGTGCGGGGGCAGAGACCCTGGCCCCTGGCCCGCCCCTCGCCTCCGCCGCCCGAGCAGGAAGAAGCAGAGCGCACTATGGAGCGGGTTGCCACCGGGGTGGCGCCGCCGCCCGCGCCAACCCGCTCAGTAGCACGCTTTGCTTCAGAGCACTCCGGCTGAGCAAAGCAGCAGTGCCAACCCGGACGGGCTGCGCATATGCGGACATGCGCAATCTGTCCTGGCTCGCGTGTTGTGCGTCGTGACATCATGACGCATGCATCAGGAAGCATGTGCACTGCGGAGTGATGCCCCACCCCCAGGGGGTGCCGCCCCGCCAAGCGGCACCGTTTGCCACTGGGTACCTCTGGTTAAGAACGGTTTCAAGTTAAGAACGGATCTCCAGAACAAATTAAGTTCGTAACCAGAGGTACCACTGTATGTGTAAATAAATTTATGCCGTTCCCTAGTTTTCCCCTTCCTCCAATACAGTACACACTGAGTTTCAGTTTGTAAGGTCCTCAGGGCAGAGACCTGCCCTTTTACACTTTGCAAAGTGTGACACATTATACAGTATGTTGCCATCTATTTGTCTCAAGAGACAATGGGGTGTGTCTCCAGGAGTGAAGTCAAACTGCTACATTAGCAGCACCAAAGTGACCTTCCCAGGGCACAAACCTGGGCAGTGTGTCTGGAGGTCCTGGGTTGCCCAGGCTCCCCCCCCTTGGCACCCCCCCCAATCTGGCTGATGTGCTCCAAAGGAAAGCACTGCAAGACGTTTGGCACCAGCTTGGCTGCAGCAGTTGCCAGAAGGCAGCCTACAAAGGGGCCATCCAACTGCCTTAGGGACTCCATTCCTGATTTGTGTAGGGTTTACTCCTTAGCATTTTCTTCTCCTGAAAATATCCCGCAAGGCAACAGAGGTTTAGGAGCAGTTTTCGTTCTCCTAGGTGGGCTACCTTTCCCAGGTGGATGAGCCAACCTGCCCTCTAGTCTATAGCACATGCAGAAATAGCAGGGCTCAGCAAACCTTTTCAGCAAGGGGGCCAGTCCACTGTCCCTCAGACCTTGTGGGGGGCCGGACTATATTTTGAAGGAAAAAATTGAACAAATTCCTATGCCCCACAAATAACCCAGAGATGCATTTTAAATAAAGGGTTACATTCTACTCATGTAAAAACACGCTGATTCCCAGACCGTTGGTGGGCCAGATTGAGAAGGTGGTGATTAGGCCGGATCCGGCCCCCAGGCCTCAGGTTGCCTACCCATGCATAATACCATCCCACATATTAGTTACCCTTTGCAAATCAAAGCGAATATTGGCCAGCAGGCATACAACGTTCCACGACGTCTCCCCCAAACATGGTGGGGGTGCCCTATTTTCCCCCATCAAGTGAAAAAGACATCGCACAGCAATTTTGTTTGCAATTATTGAGCAAAGGCCTTGGGCCCTCTGCCTTCTAATGACCACGTTATTTTGCGGGAGGGGGGCGGCGGCTCCAAGTGCATGAGACTTTTAATCTTAGGGTCGCCGGTTCTAGCCCCACCTTGGGCAAAAGATTGCAGCGTCGCACAGGGTTGGACTAGATTGCCCTCGTGGTCCCTTTCATCTCTACAATTCTACGATTCTAGGTTATTCTAGACACAGGAGCTCTCCAGAGCTCCTAATCTCCGCCACCCTCCAGGGTAGGAGGAACTCACAGCGCCCCCTCGGTGGTCCTCGGCACGCTGCAGGTGCCCCCATTTGCTGAGCCACGTCAAATGGGGTGGGGGTGGGGTGGGGGTGGAGGCGCTCTTTGGCGTTCGGAGCTGTGAAACTCCCCACTCCCACCCGCCACCCCCGAAAAAGAAGGTGTGACTATGAATAGCCCTGCCTTTGAAGCTAGATTTTGTTCCCACGGAATAAAAGGGAAGAGGCGATGTATATTTAGGAACACGCGACGTGGCAACATATTGCATTCCTGCTTAAAGCGGGGCGGGGCAACGGAGATCGGGGAGGAATGCACCCCTCCCCAAACCTTGCATCCATTATCGAGGCAAAGCTTCTTGCAGAAAAAAACATAACTGCATCACGCACACAAATCTTGCACAATCTTGAAAAACGAACGCCCAGGCGGCGCCCCAAATCTTGCCTGCATTTGGGAAGTCTGGATTTGACACCCGGCTTCCACTTCCCTGCCAAATCTACCCCTTCCTCACTCTCCCCTGATTTAATTTGTCATCCTATTTGGGAAAAGCCCCATTGAATCCAATGGGAGCCACTTCTGAGCGTGTAGAGAGTTCAGGAGTTGAGGCTGGATACTTTCCATCCTCCCATCTTTGAAAGCTCCTTTAGGTTACGTGGGTGGTGAGAAGGCCAGAAGGAAATCCCGGTGTTCAAATGGTGGCTCCCAAACCAAAAGCTCCAACCATTTTTATACAGAAAAAGAAAATTAAACCCAAAAGTCAAGTTGCATTGGCCGGGAATCGAACCCGGGCCTCCCGCGTGGCAGGCGAGAATTCTACCACTGAACCACCAATGCTACAGAAAACATCTGGATTTCCCCTTTGAGATTCTTGCAGCAGTAGCGCAAGTCAGGATTGACTCTTAACCATTTTATTGCCGGCGCAATGCCTTTTTTCATTTTTCTTTTTTTCAACCGCCTTTGTTGGGTGTGCGGGGTTGCAATTATTTAAAGCGCTTGTCTACTACCGCTTTCAGTTTTGTCACACGTGGAACTCAACGCGCTTTTGCGCTTAGAGCTGGGAGCTTGGCACCTGCCTCTAACAAACGCTCCCCAGTTAGAAGGAGGAGCAGATAGATACCCTGCGGGTTTAACTATGCAGATCTATATCTATCTCTCTCTCTGCCCGCTGCGCCTCGGGGGTCTCCGGCAGGTGCCCGGAGGTGCGAAGGCTCGTGGGCCGCCGGTTTGGCCAGAGGTGCCATTTGACACCTCTGCGGGGGGGCGGGGATCTACAAGTGGCGCTAGGGAGGCGGATCAAAGGGCAGGCGGGGCGTGGGAGGCAATTGGCACCTCGGCGTGTGGAAGACTTTCCCAGGCTCGTAAAGCGGGGCGGGCAGGCGGGGAGGTGGCGAGGACACGACAGAAGGCAGCTGCGGGGGGCCGGGGGCGGAGAGACGGAAGGACAACACCAGCCTCGCTCCCCCTTTCCCTAATTAACAACCCTCGCCCGCAGCTGGATGGAGGTAGAGGGCGGGGCGCCGCGCTGGAGTATTTGGAGGACTATGAAGCCACGATTTTTAGGGATTTCTCTTTGTATGGATTAAAGCAGGCGCCCCCAAACTTGGCCCTCTAGCTGTTTTGGGACTACAATTCCCATCATTCCTGACCACTGGTCCTGTTAGCTAGGGATGGTGGGAGTTGTAGTCCCAAAACATCTGGAGGGCTGAGTTGGGGGATGCCTGGATTAAAGGGATCCATCTTTTCAAAAGAGAAACCACACTTCTGGTTTTTTTTTTTGCAAAAGGTGCCCCTCTCGCCACCACACCAGTGACACCACACAGCGGCTGTGCACCTAATCCGATCCATTTTTTATTCGGGTCGGATCAAGGGGTATTGAACCTTAACAATATGTGGATGCGGAGGAGGCCGTACTAAAAGCAGTTTTTAATTTAAAAAGAAGAAGATCGCGTTGTTTGCACGCACAGAAACATCTGTATCTGCAAAATGGGCCGCTCCCGGGAACCCCGATATAGGTGTTGTTAGTCATATTCAAAGTTAGACCCATCGAAATGAAAGGGCGGGATTAAATTAGGTGCGTTCATTTCAGTGGGTCTACTCTGAGTTAGTAGTTAGGTGGATATAAACCCTGAGAGTTGTCTCCACTTAACCCCTCAGGTCTAGCCCATGGGCATTCAATCGGGCAACATCTGGATGTGTGAAAGTTGTAATAAACCAATAAATGCAGATGAAGAGAGCATATAAATAAATGAAAACAAAAACACTGTTGCATTGGCCGGGAATCGAACCCGGGCCTCCCGCGTGGCAGGCGAGAATTCTACCACTGAACCACCAATGCATCTGCCGTTCGCCATTTGTGCATCTGTCTCTATATACAATTTTCTTATTATTCCCTCCTCCGCAAGCTGTTGTTGGTTCCCGAAATAAAAACTCATGGGCCGGGCCTGGAACTCACGCTCTTCCACACCCCCGTACTGAAAAAAGCCGACCTCAGATGAGCTGGGGGAAGTTGGAGGCTCTCTGCACACCCTCAAAGGCACTCTTGCCTTGCATTCAGCCAGCCTACAGCACGTGTTTCCAGCGCCAGGCACTGAGCTTGCTCCTCCACGCTTATCCAAACGCAGAGAAATTTTCTCCACTTTCCCTTCCGGATTGGGGTGTGTGTGTGAGTGGGGGAGGGGGAACCTGGGAAACCCTTCCACACGCCAAAGTGTCAATGACCTCATGGGCTTCGCCTGCTCTTTGATGGGCCTAGAGGCCACACGAGCCGTCACACCCCCGGGCGCCTGCCAGAAAAATCCCCACGGGGGGGTGTCATAAACAGGGGGGTGCGGGGAGAGAGAGAGGGTGGAAGGCATTCCGAGAAACAAAAGAATCGAACATACACGTGGAGCACAATCAGCACATGTGTGGTGTACTCTGCACACGCTCAGAGGCACGCTGTTCTTCACTCATCAGCAGCAACCCACGCGGGTATATTGTGTTAAGAATCGGATTTAGTTGTTTGTTTTTACATCATAGACAGAATATTACAATACTCGCAATATCAGTGGTGGCTTCAGCGTAAAAAGTGCCTCCATGGTCTTTTAAATGTGTCTGAGTTGTTGGTTTGTTTCGTCCCCGGTTTTTAAAAAATTATGTATTTTGTGTTTTCCTCTCTTTTTTGTATTTTTAACGTCGGAAACCGCGCTGTTTAATAAACCCCAGTTTTGATGGGAGACGTAGGATAAGACCCAGCACAGAGTTGGGACCATTAAAAGCAAAGGACTTAAATTGCCTTAAACCATTTGTTTCAATGGGTCTGACTTCGATTAGGTCTGATTTTATAGCTTATTATTATTAGTAAGCGCCGCATTTGCGACCCTCAGAAACATCCCTCTGTATAGACAGGAAAATAAATAAATAAATAAAAACCCACCCCAGAAAGCAGGAAACCTGCTTGCTTTTTAGAACATATTTGTGCAGCATCACCGCCAAACGTTGGGAATTTTCCTTCATCAAAGGACCAATCCAGCTGTTCTCAACATCGCATTGGTGGTTCAGTGGTAGAATTCTCGCCTGCCACGCGGGAGGCCCGGGTTCGATTCCCGGCCAATGCAACGCACATTTTGTTTTCCTCACTTTTCATGGGTCCAAAAGATACTTCTCCCCAGTCCTCACCACAACCAATGCTTTTCCCCGACCCCCGCCTCGCATGCTTGCTTCTTTCTTTCTTTCTTTCTCTCTTTCTTTCTTTCTTTCTTTCGATTAACTTTATTAATCCGGCCATTCTCTTTGTGCCTGTTTGCAGAAGTAAGGCGATTAAGTAA
Source organism: Zootoca vivipara (assembly GCF_963506605.1). Lineage (NCBI taxonomy): Eukaryota > Metazoa > Chordata > Lepidosauria > Squamata > Lacertidae > Zootoca > Zootoca vivipara. The sequence goes on from NC_083288.1 coordinate 49,547,640, forward strand.
AAAAAACAACCCATCTTTTTAAACTGCCTGTTTGAGATAATTTATATTTATTCTCCGTTCAAGTCAGCAAAAAAAAGGTGAAAAAAGAAAAAGTCATGTTGCATTGGCCGGGAATCGAACCCGGGCCTCCCGCGTGGCAGGCGAGAATTCTACCACTGAACCACCAATGCTTCCTTAGAACTTTCTGCTCTCTGTATCCTTTTTGTAGGCGCCCCTCTCGGTCGCTGTCTTCCATTCGCAACAGCCGCCGCCTTGCAATTCACTTGCAAAATTGGGTGGGAGATGGGGTGGTAGAACGGTAAAATATATTGATACCAACACTAATCGGTTGAAAGTGCAGAGTTCCTCAGATTCCAAAAGGAAAGGAAAAAGAAAGAGGATGTGGAAGTTGCAATCGAGGCAATCATTAAAAATAAAATAAAAACAGCTCGCACCAACCAGGCCCAACGCCTCATCTTTTTAGCAGTGGGATATAGTGGTTAAAGCCCCCGTTATTATTATTATTATTATTATTATTATTATTATTATTATTATTATTATTATTATTGTTGTTGTTGTTGTTGTTGCTGTTGTTTAAAAAAACGACAATCTCAACCATGGAGCTTCGCCACTGCCTCTCAGCCTAACCTACCTCGCAGGGTTGTTGTTGCGTGGGGGGGGGGGGTTAAATGAAGAGGGAAAGAGGAATAACCACGTGAGGCTTTGGAGAAGAAGGTGGGACGTGATTGCAATAAGTGCAATAAATAAATAAACACACTTCCTCCCCCAAAGGAGAACAGGGGGTGGTCCGTGAGCTTTGCTGCTCAAGCCCATAAACCAGGGGCCCAGATGGGACCCTGGGATGTTTCAGCCGGGAGGTGAGAAGAATTCCGATTCCTTCCTCTCCAACCAGCCAGCTATAAACTCATTATGAAAGCCCAGGTGGCGGGGCAGTCATTTGCAGCCCCTGCAGCCGTTTCTCTCTGCTGGGCTTTCAGGGGACTGGGTGGGAAGGATTGCTAAGGAATTTGTCAGGAGTTTGTCAGCCCTGTTTAGGGAAGCTTTTAATGTTTAATAGATTATTGTACGTATTTTAATGTCTGTTGGAAGCCGCCCAGAGTGGCTGGGGAAACCCAGCCAGATGGGCGGGGTATAAATAAATTATTATTATTATTATTATTATTATTATTATTACGGTAGTATTATTATTATTATTATTTGAAATGCTAAAATCGAAGTGCCAGATTTACGTTTCAGTTAAACAAGCTATAGCTGGCATCCCCAATCCTCGGCCCTCCAGATGTTTTGGACTACAATTCCCATCTTCCCCAACCACTGGTCCTCTTAGCTAGGGAACATGGGAGATGTAGGCCAAAACATCTGGAGGGCCGCAGTTTGGGGATGCCTGCGCTATAGCTTAGGGCCCCACTCTCTTGGGGCCCGCCCCAAAATTAATGGGGAAAAAACCCTGGATGTACATTTCCAAAGTATAAGATAAAAAACAAATAAAATAAAATATGCATATAGCAACAGTGTTTTGTGTTGTGTAGGCTCCTCTGATGTAAGTCATAGGCCTAGCCTGCTCCCTAAAATATCCCTGGTTTGCTCATTTCTATATATAGGGTGCCTACATTCTGCATGTGCAAATGGCTTGAGATACCTTTTAGGTCCATAAATGACCATACAGCATATATTCAACCCAAAAAACAGTGATAATTTGTTGATTAAAGGGCCGCTGGACATATAAAGGGCCCCATTACCTTCAGTAGCTTAGGGCTCCATCAAACCTAAATCTGGCCCTGTTCCCAACACACACAAATTGGCAAAAACCCTTCCCAATTTTCCTTAATTGTGCTCACCCATTCCTCCCCCCACTTCATTTTATAAAAGTAGAATTGTAGAGCTGGAAAGGACCCCCCCCCCAGAGTCATCTAGCCCAACCCACTGCGATGCAGGAATCAGAGGTGAGCATCCAGAATTTATTAGCGCCCTCTCTCTCACACACGGAACTGCCTGCTTCGCAGGGTTGTTGTGTAGTGTGTTGGAGTGGGTGCTAAGCGCTTTGGGCAGTGTAGTCACCCTAACAGACATAGGTATTTCTTCCTTCCAACATATCAGGGGGTTGTCTGTGCTCCTTCCCTTGAAAAACAAACCCCTTTTGCCACTTTTTGACCCCTCCTGCGTCTTTCTGCTTTCACACCTATTTTTACTGGTCCCCATTTGGCAGACTTTCACAGTTCCTGATGTGTGTGTTGGGGAGGGTGGGGAGGTGACTTTTTCCCACAGCTGGCTTTGCTCCTACTTCCCATGGCCTAGCTCACCCCTCAACCACCACATTCCCTAGTCTGGGTTAACATTTCCCACTCCTGTGGCACTGTGAACAAGCCAAGGGATGGTTCTCCCATATGTATTGGGAATGCCCAGAGGTAGGGGGATTTTGGAATAAAATCCTTAAGGTTATTAATGAAGTTTTTAAAGTGAAGCTACCTATAGACTTCAATCTTATGACAATGGGTATACTAGGAAACACGGCCATAGAGAAAGGTGACCAGCACACATTCAAAGCAAAGATACTAGCAGGAAAGGCAACAATAGCTTTAGGTTGGAAAGATAGAGAAAAATGGACAGTAGAGGTCTGGACTAATTATTTGTTTGAATTTATTCAGTCAGACATTGTGGCAGTAACGTCACAGGAAATAACATGGAAGGCCAAGTCTACTGTGATAAGGACCAGATGGAACCCCTATCTTCAATGGATAACAACTACTGGACCAGAAGATATTCAGTGGAAATTAAAGACATTGTGCCCGTGGCTGAGGACAACTGTTTGAACCCTTCCAATGGATTATGGGTGGGGGAGGGGGTGGGAAGGGAAAGAAAAAATGGTACGGGAAATTAAAAATTGGAAGGAGAGAATATAATGTATGTAAAAATTCTTGTACTTCAATAAAAATCTTTTTAAAAAACCCAAACATTTCCCACTCCTGTTTAATGAATGGGTTTAATAAGAGGTGCCAGGACTCAAATGTCCCCCACCGTCCCCTGCAGCTCTACTCTAACCCCAAACCCAGATGGGTCGCAGGAAAGTCTTGTTTAGGAATGAGGTGAAAGCAGAGACACGGATGAGGAGGAAGCACTCCGCGCATGCTCAGAGACTATGTACATGACTATGACTGTCTCCTATTGTGGTCTCTCCTTCCTTGGAGGTTTTTAAGCAGAGGTTGAATGGCCATCTCATGGATGTTTTAGGTGAGATTCCTGCATTGCAGCGGGTTGGACTAGATGATCCTCGGGTCCCTTCCAACTCAACAATTATTTGCTTCTATGCTTTAAGCAGTAGTGCGCCCGGCTTTTTTCTCGGAATATGAGGCCCTTTCTTCTTCAAAGGCCTTTTATCAGCTTGCAGCTTCCCAACAGGGAGTATTGACTGGCAGGATCCTGAGCCTCCTCCCCCTCCCTAAGCATGGAAGAGTTGCCATAAAGGGAAAAGCTTAACTGGGTGGTTTTTTTTTAATTTTTAAAGAATCATATAATTGTAGAATTGGAAGGGACCCCCAAGGGTCATCTAGCCCAACCCCTTGCAATGCAGGTATTTAAAGGCAGCGGGGGGCGGGGGGGGGGGAGACAGCACATTGGCAACGAATCATTTCACACATGGATGACACAGAAAACCACCTGCTTTTTCATTTCAGAAGCTAAGCCCTTTTCCTTACACTGCCATGACAACCACCGAACTGCTTTGGATCTGAATCAAAACAGCTCACAGATCTGAACAACATTCCATCCAGAAGCCAAACCCTTATTTTTGTTCTCTTTTTTAAAAATTGGGTTTGTATGTAGAAATATCTCAAGAAGAAGAAGAAGAAGAAGAAGAAGAAGAAGAAGAAGAAGAAGAAGAAGAAGAAGAAGAAGAAGAAGAAGAAGAAGAAGAACTGGAACTCGCTCCTGTGGTTTAATCAAAAGGCCAAAATGTTCACCATTAACTCTTTCTCAGACACCGAGCGAGAAAGTTTGGATCACAGAGACTCTGGGTTTTTTTTTCTTCACCTTGCTTTTGCTTAAGACGAACCCCCCAAGGCCCAAACCCAGCACCACCCGTAATTGAAAATCGGGGCAAGGGGGGGGGAGAGATAATCAAAGATGACATGCATGTAAAGACAGATTAAAACTTTGGCAGGATTTTTGTAATAACCAGCAGTTTCATAGGAGTATATATTTAAAGAAGATTAATAAATGAGCAAATTAAGTTAATCTGGATATGCAGAATATATTAACAATAAATTTAAGGAACCGTAGAAAGAGGGGGAAGGAAGGTGGTTTTCCCAGGGTGAGGCTCATCCATTGCACTGCGGGTGTGCAATGGATTTGCACACCCGCAATTTCCCAAAATGCGGGAAACTCGACTGCATAATTTGTAGGGAAGTTTTTAATGTTTGATGCTGTACTGTTTTTAATATTCGGTTGCAAGCCGCCCAGAGTGGCTGGGGAAACCCAGCCAGATGGGCGGGGGTATAAATAATAATAATAATAATAACAAAAAGTCAAGTTTTGAAATGTCAAAATGATTGTAAAATTAGTGAAGTGCATAAACTTGAAAAGTATAATTTAATTTATTTCTTTTTAAAAGGTGACATGCATTTTATTGCAACCCACTCTGAGCCAAGCCAAACAATTTGATGATGATCCATCCCTTCCAGTACTTTGGGGAAGGAGGTATTGACTACTTGTGAAAGTTTTAACATTAGGGTTCCCCCCCCCCCCAATTTCACACCCATGGTGTGTGCTGCTGAAAGGGACACACGTGTGTGCTGCTGAAAGGGACAGAGCCAAATTCCCTCCCCCCCCCGCTCCCAGATGTGGGCTGCGCCTGACGGGTCATTAAAGGAGAAGGTGGAGGGAAAGGAGGGCGGGGGTCTCTGGGGGTCTGGCTCACTTTAACCATCGTCCCCTGGGGGAAAGGCAGGCTTGCCAGGAGAGAGCCCGGAGGCGATGGTGACTACGGAGAGCTCTGAGCCAGGAGGGGTGAGAAAGGTACAGTATATGGGCTGCATAAAGGGAAGGAAAGCGGGGGGCAGGGGCTTGGGGGGGGGGGCGCCTCATCAGCAGCGTAGACAACTGAGAGGGTGGGTGTGTATGGAGGAGTGATCCAGAGAAAGTGGATCTATCTATCCTTCAAGGAGCTGAATATGGTCCTCTCCATTTTGTCCCTACAACAACCCTGCGAGGTAGGTTGGGCTGACCGGGTGCCACCGGCCCAGGGTCACCCGGTGGCTGAGTGGGAGGATTTGAACCCGGGGCCGCGTCCTACACACCGCCATCCAGGCTCGCCAGGCGCTGCTGCTGCTGCACGCCGCCGGATCCCACCAGCCCTGACCATTGGCCACCCACACTCCGGGATTTACCCGGCGGTGGGGTGGCATGGGCGCAGATCTTCCCCACCCAGGAAAGAGAGGACCGGCTCCTTAGCCACAGAAGCCCGCTGGCTTGCTCTGTGTGGCCTTTTCGCGAGGGAGGTGTGCGGAGATGGCGCGCCCTTGCTGCAACCTGCTGGGCGCATCTCTTGCGCAAGTGCTGCGTACAGATTAGGGAAGGAGAGGGGACGGCATTGGGGATCGGGGGGTGATGGGAGCCGTGGAACCCCACACTTTCTGGAGGGCACCGCCTTGCGCCTTGGCTAACCTCCCTAAAGGAAGAACTCGCCCTCTGGAGAACGAGGGGCGCCGGTCTCCGCATGGTGGACTTTTTGGGGAGGATTACAAATAAACAAATCCCTCTCCACCCAGGCACTTGGCTGATATTTTGATCTTGGCAACCATGAATTTATTTAGCTGTGAGATGTGACTGTCTTTAAATGTTTGTCTTGTAATGTTTTGAATTTGTTTTGTTGCTGGCGTCTCCTGGAGGGGGCGGCGGCGGCGGCATAGAATGAATGAATGATTGAATGAATGAATGATTATATCAGTTTTGCAGCAGCGCAGATTACTCTCTCCCTTTCTTCTTGCACGAGGGACTCGTGCGTCACAATACTGTACACACACACTGGGAGTAAACCCACTGAAACGAATGGAGCTACGCTCGCCGTGCCCTTCATTTCTAATGGGTATACTCTTGAGTAGGACTAACTTTTCGCTGCAACCCTCAGAAGCTTATATCTTGTGCCAGGGCGCTGAGTCAGATGTGAAAGTGCTGGTATTAGGCTACGGAAAACATACAGGCGCACCATTATCCCAGACGGTCATCGCAATAGTTAAGAAACAACAACAACAACAAGTAGTGATGCTCTGAAACAAAGTAACGTGTGTATATATTGGAGGAGGGGGTGTATTTTTTGCCTGTTCGGTGGTTGTGCCAAAAGGAGTTGCAGAAATCTGGGAAGGACCTGCAAAATAATTATGATGATTTTTGTTTTCTTTTAACTGGGCGAAATAATTTCACACGCAATATGACAAACTTTTCCTAATGCTGTCTCCAAAGGCCTGGCGGGTTTTTGATCTGGTGGTAAAGGGTGTGTGGGTGGAGTTTGGGGCCGGTTGGATTAAGGGAGAATTGAAGTGGGGAGGGGGCGAGGAAAGCGATTTTGCAACAAGCAAAGAAGTCGCAAATTCTTCCAGGCAGAAACGAGTGCTGGTTGCTCCAGGCCCCTCCCATTTTACCAGGGGGAGCGGGAGGGAGGGGGGCTTTATGGGAATTGCTTCCTGGGCGTTTGGGGAAGGGGCGGTTTTCAAGTAGGAGCAGGGGAGGGCTCAGCTGAAGGAGAAAGCGTGTTTCTTATCTAGTGGTTTTTGCAGAAGATGCCTGAACTGGGGAGGAGGCAGCTGTGATGGGCAGGATATAAAGGAAGCCGCAGATGCGTTTTAGATTTGCCCCCACATTAGATAAAGAACAACGGATTTAATTAATGCTCAGATGCTCGACACGTCTTATTTCATTTCATATAATTTATACACCGCTTCATTGAAAAACAAACAGGCAAACAAACAAACCCACCTTAAAGTGGTTTGCAGCTGGATTAAAACAATACAATTATGGGTGAGAACAGCTATTTAAAACATTCAACGATTTTAAATCTGTGATAAACTAAAACAAACAAACCAACAAACAAAAACAGATGGAAACAGGCACGTCAAAATTCTACCTAACCGGGTAAAAGGTAAAGGTAAAGGTACCCCTGACCATCAGGTCCAGTCGTGTCCGACTCTGGGGTCGCGGCGCTCATCTCGCTCTATAGGCCGAGGGAGCCGGCGTTTGTCCGCAGACAGTTTTCCCCGGGTTATGTGGCCAGCATGACTAAGCCGCTTCTGGCGAACCAGAGCAACGCACGGAAATCCCGTTTACCTTCCCGCCAGAGCGGTACCTATTTATCTACTTGCACTTTGACGTGCTTTCGACCTGCTGGGTGGGCAGGAGCTGCGACCGGAACAACGGGAGCTCACCCCGTCGCGGGGATTCGAACCGCGAACCTAACCGGGTAGGCTTGCTTAAACCCAAAGGCTTTTAGTAGGCGCCAAGAAGAACAGAGTTAAGTGGATTTTGACAGAAACCTTTTCAAGAAAGCAGGCCTGGGATCGCAGCCTGATGTTAATGTCGAGGTTACAGGGTTTGGTTCCCTTTTTTATTGTGAAATGAAGGGCAATTCACCCCAGAAAAACATAGCGCCACCCCCCTTTGCTGCCTCTAGAGGGCAGCAAAAGCCCTACCTACTGGTGTGCCTGCGCGGAGGAGCAGAGGGCACGGAGGACCAGTGTCAGATTTATGTATAAGCTAAACAAGCTATAGCTTAGGGCCCCACTCTCTTGGAGCCCCCCCAAAAATTAAAGGGGGAAAAACTGGATGTACATTTCCAAAATATAAGATAAAAAACAAATAAAGCCTATACTGTATACAGCAAGTGTTTTGTGTTAATGGCCCCCGCCTGCTAGCCTGCTCCCTAAAAAATCACTGGTTTGGTCCTTTCTATATATGGTTTGCTCCTTTCTACATTCTGCATGGACTGGTTGCAGGGCAACATGGGCAAATGGCTTGAGATACCTATTAGGTCCATAAATGACCATATAGAGGGACCCAGGTGGCGCTGTGGGTTAAACCACAGAGCCTAGGGCTTGCTGATCAGAAGGTCGGCGGTTCAAATCCCTGCAACGGGGTGAGCTCCCGTTGCTCGGTCCCAGCTCCTGCCCACCTAGCAGTTCGAAAGCACATCCAAGTGCAAGTAGATAAATAGGGACCGCTCCGGCGGGAAGGTAAACGGCGTTTCCGTGCGCTGCTCTGGTTCGCCAGAAGCAGCTTTGTCATGCTGGCCACATGACCCAGAAGCTGTCTGCGGACAAACGCCGGCTCCCTCGGCCTATAGAGCGAGATGAGTGCCGCAACCCCAGAGTCGGACACGACTGGACCTGATGGTCAGGGGCCCATATATCCAACACACAAAACAGCGACAATTTGTTGTGGACAAAGGATAGCTGGACATATAAAGGGCCCCGTTACCTTCAGTACCACCTCATGAGAAGAGAAGAATCCTTGGAAAAGACCCTGATGTTGGGAAAGATGGAGGGCACAAGGAGAAGGGGACGACAGAGGATGAGATGGTTGGACAGTGTTCTCGAAGCTACGAACATGAGTTTGACCAAACTGCGGGAGGCAGTGCAAGACAAGAGTGCCTGGCGTTCTCTGGTTCATGGGGTCACGAAGAGTCGGACACGACTAAATGACTAAACAACAACACCTTCAGTAGCTTAGGGCCTCATCAGACCTAAATCCAGCCCTGGTTCCATCCAACCCAACCTAGAAAATGTGCCTGCCTGGTGGGATAAGGAGTGGAAAAGAGAGGAGGGGAGGCTGTAGCATCCAAAATGGGAAAGGCGAGGAGGAGGAGGAGGAGGAGGAGGAGGAGGGGAGGGGGCTGGCAAGGAACAAGGCGACCATTGGCCCCGGTCAGCTCTGTATTGTCTTCACTGCCCCCCCCCAAGTTGCTTTTTTTCGTGGTGTGGTTTTGATGGGTACATTTGGAGATCGAAGAAACTTATTGGCAAAACCTGTTCATGGGAAAGGGAAGATCCTGCTCCTGCTCTGCAATGGAGTGTATCAGTGTCTATCTATCGAAACAGCTGCCCACCCCACCCAGGGGTCAACCCCCCAATTGTTTGTCTATTCAGATGCTGAAGCCCCTGGTGGAGAAGCGTCGCCGTGACCGCATCAATCGGAGCCTGGAGGAACTGCGCCTGTTGCTTCTGCAGAGGACCCACAGCCAGGTCAGTGAGGTGGTGCCCCCTGCAGCCAGCCTGCCCCCCCTGCTCCCCACTCCCTGCAAGTCCTAGCTAGGACTTCTCCCTGAGAACTGCCGTTTGTGGGATAGTGTCAGGCCCGTGGGTCTGCGTTAACTTTGTGGGCCTTCCGATTTTCCTGGGAGGCCTCAGCGTTAATCGAACCCCCTTGAAGTGCATTGAAGTGGATTGTGCATTTATTTCTTCAACTGCCAGCAGGTGGAGCTATTGCTCTACATGACTCTGCTCTAAAAGGAAGCCTTTGGTTAAAAGGAATTGGCAGAGAAATAGGTGGCCCCCGGAGACTTGATCAGGTATTCTCTACGGTTATTCCGGTCTTGTCTATCCTGTCCATGTTCCCCAAGAGTTAGTTGGCACTGCGCCGTGATTTGCAAGATCCCTGTGGTTGGTTAGCAACAGTAGATCCTGGGTGGTGGTGGGGAGAGGGATCTACATGTGGGAGGTGTCCTTTGCAGTCCCCACCCTACTTAGACCTGCCGATGGCTGAACCCGGGACCGTCAGCATGCTGATCTGTTGCTCTGCCCCATAGCTACTGCCTATTCCCTGCAAAAGTTCCCCCTTCAGCCACCTTCTTCTCGGGCCTCTTTCTTTACAGACTCTGAAGAACCCCAAGGTGGAGAAAGCGGAGATCTTGGAGGTTGCTGTAGGATACCTGCGGGAGATGAACTCAGCTAAACCCCAGGGTACAAATGACCTGCATGGTGGGTGGGTGGGTGGGTGGGTGGGTATGTATGTGGACCTATATTAGAGAGACCTGGGCGGGCCAGATCCGTGATAATGTTTGTGAGTTGCTTGCTCAAATGCTTTGCTCCCTGTTCTTCCATTCATGGGGAGTCCCCATTCTCACCTTGCCAAAGCCAGAAATTTCTACACCCGCACTCCATCCAGACAAGGATGCTCAAGGAGGGACGGAGATGGGTGTGGCCTGGGGAGGGGGAGGAGCATAAGAGTCCTGAGGGCCAGGTGGGGAGGCCCAGAGGGCTGCACCCACCTCCTGAGTGTTTGGAATGTTCTGGATAGTAGGAGAGGATATATTGATTAAACATTATCCTTCCTCACTCACTCTAGTGAGTCAGAAGCGGAGTGCTTTCCCCAGTATATAGCAGGAAGCTAGTTGGTCAATTCGTTTGAATCTCTTTACTTAAACAATCCAATCTGGCTTTGTCCAGATTGCATTTGTTCCTGGCAAATTCCCCTTTTATTCCCTCTCGAAAAGAATAAAGGCCTTCTTTTAAAAGTAACGGCAAGAAGCTTACTCACATTCAGTTCACAGTAGGTTCCCTGAAGGCAGGCTTTAGCTCGAAGTTACAGAAGAGAGTGTGAGTTCATCCCGTATGGGAATGAGCCCGTGTGCTGCTGGCTGAGAGCCAGCAGACAGCAAAATACACCAGTAGCAGAAGTGAGCAGCAAAAGAGGAAGGTGGCTGCATGTCTGGCCCTTTTACGGGGTCTCCCAGGGCCACACCCATCTACCTGGCAGGGGGAGGATGCTCCAGACCAGGTGTGACAGGAAGTCCTCATGGCTGGAATAACATCCCCCTGTCTGCGTCCACTCTAGGGAAACGGGAAGTGTTGGTCTCGACTGCTTATGTTCCATCCCGCACTGAGCACCCCCTGGTTCTATGTACTCTAGAACCACAGCCTTGCAGGGTTGAGATCTAGCAGTGGAGGCCCACGTCCCTAGGGTTTGAGTGACCAGCCTTCTCCCTGGCTCGCCAATTCTGCCCCTCCAGGAGCCGACCCCTCGGAAGACGGGACCCTCCAGACCTGCTACATGATGGGCTTCCGGGAGTGTCTCCTGGGCCTGGCCGCCTTCATCCAGCAAACCCGTTCGTCCGTCCAAAGCCACCTGCTGGACACTTTGCACCTGTACCTGGCCTCCAAGCCGGAGCCCCAGAGCCAAGACTGGACCCTCACCGTCTTCTCTCCCAGCCCTTCCCTGGAGGAATCGCCTCCCCGGACGCCCGAGGGCTTCTGCTCACCCGTGAAGGCGCTGAGCGATTCCTTGCGGAGCCCGGACCCCGCTTGCTCCAGCGCGGCGCAACTGGGGGGCCAACAGAGACACAGCCGAGACAACGCCGCCGCCTCGACCAAGAGGATCTCGCCCCCTCCGCCGGCTTTCTGGCGGCCTTGGCCCTAGAGCACAAACACTCCTGCCCGCCACCCCTCTCGCCCCAAACATTTATGTATGTAAATATATAAATATATATAAATATATCTAATAGGACCTTTGTGATGGGATCACACTGCCGGGTGACTTTACGATGGGATGGAGACGTCACCTTACCGCCTCAAACGTAGCGCTCTCCTCTGAGAAAGGGAGATGGTTTCTTAGGGACTAGAAGCTTGGGCCTTCACCTAGTGACTCTGCTAGCATTTACACATCTAGAAATGGGGTTTTCATAGAATCATAGTTGGAAGGGACCCAGAGGGCCATCTTTTCTGTTTTTTTTTTTACTCTCAACCAGCGGTTTGTAAATTGGGACCAAGAGGACTTTGAAGGTAAGTGAAGGCTTGCAGGCTTTCCCACCACGGAGATGCTCTGCGGTGGGGAAAAGTTGGGACTCCCGTCAGATTTCTCCCAGCTCTGGAGCTGAGCTGCTAAAGCGGAGCAGCCTGTTTAAGGAAAGTCTTTTGCAAGTTGTGACCCAACGGGTAAGACTCAAAAGGAGCCAATCGGCTGCTTTGCTTAATTCTCAGCATCCTGGTCTTGCGCAGGTAAGACATTGCTGTCTTGCGTAGGTCAGGTGCCTTTTGGCAAATCATCGTGGCCCCAGCAGGTTGCTTCTACAGAATGAATGGGAAACCCGGGGTCTTCCAGGACCCCCAATTCCCATCACCCCCAAGACCACATGCCCCACTACCTGGGACTCCTGGCAACTGGGTCCCCCCCCCACAACACGCAGAGTCACAGGTTTTCCTCCTCTGTTCGCACCCAGTTAGGGTCTCTGGAGTGGAAGGGATTGTCTCTGAATGTAATATGCAAGAAATCTGATTTTCACACACCTGCATAAACATCCCGTCTCCTGTAGAATTTAAGATTTGTTTGCTTTTGGATGTGTGTGTGCGAGTGGCTGAGTGTGCGCTTGGATTACCAAGCCTGTGTTATTTGCAAACGTTTCATTACATGCCTGCTTGAAATCAAAACGAGTAATTCCCCCCCCCCATTTAGGTTTGTTTCAAAAATAAAATATCTTTAATTTCTATTTTTTTCTTTGTCTCCAAACTTTCAGGTATTACAGTATAATAATTAATAAATACTATCCCCCCCCCTCAGTTATGGCCTGTATTGGGGTGTTTTTGGTTGCTTGTTTAAATAGTTCCTTGTGTTGAAATCGATATGCACCATGTAATAAAAAATGTATTTCCTTTAAAAAAACATGTAGCAGGACTCATTCCTTTCTAGTGTCCTCCAGAAAAACTTCCAAGGCGTACATTTTTCCCCATGAGAACGAAGACACATAAACATCAATAACTCTATAACAAGAAGTATTTATGTCTGAAATCATTTCTGCGTGCTTTTTTTAAAATGTACTTTTGGTGAGGTCGTGTGAAGGAGAGGACCCTCCTTTCACCCCCCCCCCCCAAATTATGGACGTTCAATATGTGTGTGGCAGTAGATTTGCATTACGCCAAGCTCAGAAGGGACCCAGAAACATTATAAAGAAATCACAGAAATGTCACTAAAAGGGCAGGGCACGGCATGAAAAAAAACTACTTCTATTCTGATCCCTGGATGGTTAAGCCCACAACCTGAGAATATCCGTCTACACATCAGAGATATACAAAAGTTATCTGATAGGTGGAAGCTGTGCTTCTCAAAGGGTGTGGCATCTCACACTGGTGTGGCAGGAGAGGGTAGCAAGTGTGGCAGGGAAAGCCAAGGAAAATCAAAAAAACATTTAAACATTTAGTGCAGTATAGTATTAAGATCAGAAAAGAGAACGGCTTCTTTTGTGTTGATGAGGAAATGAGAGTTTGTGTCTCAAATTAGACCTAATATAAATGAGATTACTTGGCAAAAGCAAGCTCTCACCTCTCACTGAGTTTGTATAAAAAAATTCCTTCAGTAGCACCTTAAAGACCAACTAAGTTTTTATTTTGGTATGAGCTTTTGTGTGCATGCACACTTCTTCAGATACAAAGAAAACAGAAGTGTCAGACCCTTATATATATACAGAGGGTGGTGGGGGTGGGTGGGAATGGGTGATGGGCTGATGGGAGTGGTAAACCTGTGGATGGCTGTTAACGGCTGCTGATGGCTATATAAGGGATATAAGGGTCTGACACTTCTGTTTCCAGTGTATCTGAAGAAGTGTGCATGCACACGAAAGCTCATACCAAAATAAAAACTTAGTTGGTCTTTAAGGTGCTACTGAAGGAATTTTTTTATTTTGCTTCGACTCAGACCAACACGGCTACCTACCTGTAATTGAGTTTGTATACATACTTAAGGTGCACGTGTAATAGGCTCATTCATAATTATATTTTGGGAATTGATTCATGTTGCCAATGCTTTTTTTTTCCTGGGGGGACGCAGGGGTACACATACCCCTAAACATTTTGTGAATCTACGCCACAACAGCAGCTAGAATTGTATTAGCAAGGAATTGGAAAACCGAAGAGGACGGCTGGCAGATGAAGCTGATAGAATTCATGGAACAGTCTGAGCTGACTGGGAGAATCCGGGATCAGGGGGAAGAATCAGTGGAAGAAGATTAGAAGAAATTTTTTAAAGTTTATTTAGAGAAGAATTGTAAGATTAGCAGTATTTAGCAAAAGATTTGGAAGTAAAAGAAGGTTGTAGAAGAGAGTTAGATAAGTGTAATATGTATTAAGATTTAGTTAAGTGGTATTATGACATTGTTTTTTATTTAAGATTTAATTAGAATAGAATTATATTTTGAGATAAATATATGAGAGATTCATTGTATTGATAAGGTACTAAGAGTATTAATAGGTTTAGAGAATTATTGAAAAGATTGGAATCAAGATTTCGAAAGTACTAAGGAAGTGATATATAAATACATAGTTGGGAGGGAATGGAGGAAGTCGATAAAGATACGGGATATAAGATTGATTGAAAATATTATTGTCTTTCTTGTAATGTTGATATTTTGTTATGTTGTATAGTTATTGTGTTTCTTGTTCTGTTTTATTATGTGTACTGTGTTGTTCTATTATGTTTTTTGCTATGTTTTTCTTTGTGTTGCGTTGTTGCAAAAAAAATCAATAAATATTTTTTTAAAAAAACATTTTGTGAATCTAAGTTTGGCCTCATTGAGGGGCAGTATTTCAATATGCGTAGGAAGATGAGAGTACCTCAAAACATTTTTTTTAAAAGAAAAAAGCACTGCATGTTGCTATGTAGCTACATTGTTTTATCCTTTCTGGATGTTCCACAATCGTATCATAAAGTAGTTGCATTCTATGTTATAAACCAAGCACCGCTGGTTGTTGCTGCTTCTTGTTTTCCAGTGGATCGGAAGAAAATTCAGTGTGGCGTGAGCATATTTTTATGCAGAAAGTGTGGCCCAGAGAAAAATGTTTGAGAGCCACTGAGTTAAAGCTGCAGGGAATGTGGATGGCTCTCAGACTATTTATCATAACCCCATGCAAACATCTCTTCTGCAAGCTGAGTTGCACCCAAACTTCCCAGAAGTGTAACCATTGTGGCTAGAAGCCATTGACAGTCTTCTCCTCCAGGAAACTGCCCAGTCCTCTCCCAGTCCTCACAAAGAGATCAGAAAGCAGAGCAGCCATTCCGGGAATCAATGCACCCCCCACCCCCCAAATTCCTGTCACCTCTTTCTTTTAAAATTGAATTTTCAAATTATAACAACAATTTTTCCACATCTCTTAATTGAACAATTTATATATCCATATTTCTCCCCTCCCCCCTCTTTGGCTTCCCCCGTATTTCCGTATTGATCTATTAAACAAATTCTATACCCCCTTCTGATTTTACCTCTTATATAGTTGTGAAAGTTTTGTCAAAACCTGCCAATGGGTCCAAATCTTTATACCAGGCATCCCCAAACTTTGGCCCTCCAGATGTTTTGGACTACAATTCCCATCATCTCTGACCACTGGTCCTGTTAGCTAGGGATCATGGGAGTTGTAGGCCAAAACATCTGGAGGGCCGCAGTTTGGGGATGCCTGCTTTATACTGTCTTTTTATATAGTTTATAAATGGTTCCCACTCCTTTTCGAAATCGATGTTGTCTCTCTCATGTATCCTCTCTGTCAGCCAGTTCTGCGTAGTCCATAAGCTTAGCTTGCCATTCTTCCTTTGTTGGCGTTTTCTCTGTTTTCCATACTTGTGTTAATATGATTCTTGCTGTTGTTGTCGCCGCATACATAAACAATCTCCAATTTCCCTCTCTTATACCATGATCTAAAATTCCGAGCAGGGAAGATTCTGGCTTTTTAACAAAGGTTTTTCCCCAACATTTTTTTCCCAATTCATTATCTATCATTTCCCAATATTCCTTAACCTTCTTGCATTCCTGTCACCTCTTTCCACCCCATCCCCACCCCCGACCAGGCGCATCGTGCAAACCCCAGACCTGTTTTGAATCCAGATCGTGGATCTGTAACCACCTACCGATGACCACACCACTAGCAATGCGATCAAAGCCCAAAATCAATCAATAAGGAAGAACTACCACAGCTTAATTTGCATGTTTTTATTATTAACAACTTGCACATCATACGCATTCCAGCAGAGGTAAAGGGGACCAAAGGTTGCCAGAGGATTTGTACACGAGGGGATCCACTCTGGGGGAAATTCCTACTAATAAAATATAGCTGTGATAGGCCGGAAGAGGGTTAAGCCCTGGGTTCAGATCCTGCTCACCTCCTCCTTATATTCCGGAGGGGGTTAAACCTGCTCACCTGTCCGCACCCAAGTGTGAAGCTCTGGAGCTGGGCTTTTAGCACAGAGGAGGCTTGTGTGTTTGCAAACACACACCTCCCTCTCGCACACTTGGCACATGCTGTTTGAATTAAATCAGCTGGAGGGTGGGGAGATAATGGATTGCATTCTTCTTATCATGGAGATGTGGGGGAAAGGGAGACAGGAATGGGGACAGTTTAATCCCAACTGGAAGGGGATGTCAGCAAGCAGAGTGACGAAATTCACAGCCAGAGCTCTTGTGGGTGTAAAGGACAGCTAGTCCTGGGGGGTTTGCCGACTGTTTCTTATCTACTGCCCTGGAGAGAAGGAGATTGGGAAAGTCGGGAGGTGGCAAAAAGGGCACAAATTATCCCCACCTTCCTCTTTGTAAACTGGTAAAAACAGTATCCTGGCTTCACAATTCCTGCAAGAAGCAGCGGTAAATCCAGAAAGCCATTTTGCATCTTTTAAAATAAAATAAAACAACAACAACAACAACAACAACAATAATAATAATAATGATATTATTTGGGCACCACAGTTCAAGAAGGATACTGACAAGCTGGAACGTGTCCAGAAGAAAGGCAACCAAAATGGTCAAAGGCCTGGAAATGATGTCTTGTGAGGAACAGCTTAGGGAGCTGGGTACGTTTAGCCTGGAGAAGAGAAGGTTAAGGGGTGATATGATAGCCATGTTCAAATATATAAAAGGATGTCATATAGAGCAGGGAGAAAGGTTGTTTCCTGCTGCTCCAGAGAAGCGGACACGGAGCAATGGATTCAAACTACAAGAAAGAAGATTCCACCTAAACATTAGAAAGAACTTCCTGACAGTAAGAGCTGTTCGGCAGTGGAATTTGCTGCCAAGAAGTGTGGCAGAGTCTCCTTCTTTGGGGGTCTTTAAGCAGAGGCTTGACAGACATATGTCAAGAATGCTTTGATGGTGTTTCCTGCTTGGCAGGGGGTTGGACTGGATGGCCCTTGTGGTCTCTTCCAACTCTATGATTCTATGACAACGTAACTGCAACTACGCACACATATATCAAAGAGCAAATGTTCCTGTAAGGGCTGCTACTCTGACAGAATCCTAATTCAGGAAGACCCTATAAAAGAAAAAGTGTGTTTATGTTGGGGTGGTGGGTAGGGATCCAGAACTGGCCCACTCCCTCTTTTAGGAGAAATCGCGCCTGACCCTGACAACAGCACCAGCCTTGTGATTTTCCATTTCCTTGCTCTCCTGGGGCGAGTGGCTTAGGGACCCTAGGCGAGCGAAATACCACACAGAGCTCTGGGGACTCCCCTTTTCAGGAGGGAAACACAAGAACAGCTGCATTAGCAACACAACGTGGAATCAGAAATGCACACACACATACACACAAAGATGAAAATGTTGCTGGACTCCATCTCCCATCATCCAGCCACCAGCGTATCTGACCGTCGGGGATGATGGGAGTTGTAGTCCAGGACCATTTGGAGTGCGATACCATTTGGGACTGAAAACTGAGCTCCTGGAAGGTCAAATCCACACAACATGGGGTGTTTTCTTTTTCTTTTTCTGGAGACGTCAACATTTTGGTCTTCACAGGGTTTGCCATTTCTACAGAGGAACCCCCAAAGGCTTGGCAAGGACCAGTTCACCCAACCATTCTGGCGGCAGAGGACCCAGAGGAACAAAGACCCTATAAAACGCAGCCCTGCCAATCAGTTAACTGTACATCTGGGGGAGGGGGGCTTTGCCACACAAGTAATATTTTCAGGAGGTAGCAAACGGTGACTTCATCCCTGGTGACAAGCTTTCGGAAAACTAATTTTCCCAAACATGAATATCAAGGGAGGGAAGTCAACCTCACCCAAACCTTTCTCACATTTTATGCTAAAATCAGCCATGAGGCTCTCTAAGCCAGGGGTCCCCAGACTAAGGCCTGGGGGCCAGATGCGGCCCAATCGCCTTCTCAATCCGGCCCGCGGACGGTCCGGGAACCAGTGTGTTTTTACACGAGTGGAATGTGTCCTTTTATTTAAAATGCATCTCTGGGTTATTTGTGGGGCACAGGAGTTCGTTCATTACTATTAACGAACAATGCCTTATGAGGAACGGCTGGAAACAATGCCTTATGAGGAACGGCTTAGGGAGCTGGGTATGTTTAGCCTGGAGAAGAGAAGGTTAAGGGGTGATATGATAGCCATGTTCAAATATATAAAAGGATGTCATATAGAGGAGGGTGAAAGGTTGTTTTCTGCTGCTCCAGAGAAGCGGACACGGAGCAATGGATTCAAACTACAAGGAAGAAGATTCCACCTAAACATTAGGAAGAACTCCCTGACAGTAAGAGCTGTTCGACAGTGGAATTTGCTGCCAAGAAGTGTGGTGGAGTCTCCTTCTTTGGAGGTCTTTAAGCAGAGGCTTGACAGACATATGTCAAGAATGCTTTGATGGTGGGCTTTTGATGCTTGGCAGGGGGTTGGACTGGATGGCCCTTGTGGTCTCTTCCAACTCTATGATTCTATGATTATTTTTCCAAAATACAGTTTGGCCCACCACATGGTCTGAGGAACAGTGGACCAGCCCACAGCTGAACAAGGTTGCTGACCCCTGCTCTAAGCAATCCTATGTACATGCCTCTTCAGAAGTACTACCCTGTTGGGTCCAACGGGGCTTCATCTGAGGTGACCAGGCCAAGGGTGGAGGCCTTCACAGGCCACAGGAGCGACGATTCCTTCCGCCCCTCAAAATGGCTGCCAGAACGTTCTCTGAAAAGGACCTCCCCTTCACGCCGTGCTGGCAATGTAGGCGCAGAGGGTGTCCCGGACCCTCTCGGACCTGGCCGCCGGCTTGATGCGCGTGTCCGGCCTCTGGAGCGGCTGCTCAAAGGTGGCGGCCAGCTGCTTGGCCTCGGCCTCCCACGTCTCCTCGTAGGCCTCGCCTTTCTCCTCACAGATGTTGTGCAGGACGCAGCAGGCCGAGATGAGGCGGGGCAGGTTCTCCACCGCGCAGTCGTTGCGGCCCGTCAGGCACCGCCAACGGCCCTTCAGCCGGCTGAACGCCTCCTCTAAGGGCTCCTGGCACCGGCTCAAGGTGGCGTTGAACGCCTCCTTGGCGCCGTCCAGGTCTTCTGTGTAGGGCACCATCAGCCACGGGAGGAGAGGGTAGGCCGGCCCGCCCAGGATGACCCTGGGCACAGAGACCCCGTTGATGTCCATGGGGCCCAGGGCAAAGAGAGTCCCTTCCTGGCCTTTGCTGAACAAGGTGGACTTGTTGAAGATCTTGGCTTCGTGCGTCTTCCCTGGCCAGCCGGCGCTCAGGTGGGTGAACTTGCCCTGGTGGTCCACCAGCGCCTGCAGGGCCATGGAATAGTACCCCTTGGAGTTGACGTACTCGGCTGCCTGGTGTGGCGGGCACAGGATGGGCATGTGTGTCGTGCCCACCACCCCGGCGCAGTTGGGGAAGCCCATCTCCTCAAACCCGGCCATGATCGCCGCCAGGCTGCCGCCCACGCTCACCGTGGCGCGCATCAGCACCCTCTGGATGGCGCGGCACACTTCCAGCACCACCGAGCCGGCGGTGGACCGGCCGACGCCGAACTGGTTGCCCACGTCACGGTAGCAGACGGAGGTGGCCAGCTTCCACAGGGCAATGGCCACCCTCTTCTCCACGCTCAGCGGCACCCGCATCCGCGTCTTCTGGCGCTGCAGGGCCGGCGAGAGGCGGGCGCACAGCTCCAGGAAGGTCGCCTTGCGCATGCGGAAGTTCTGCAGCCACTGGCTGTCGTCCCACGTCTGAAGGACCGTGTGGTCCCACCACTCGGTGCTGCGTGGCCGGGCCCAGAATCGCCTCTCCACCGAGCGGAGGCGCCCTCCGCGGCTCAACCTGGCGCTGGCGGCTTGCCGGGGGAGCAAGACCTCTTCCTCTCCTCCTTCCTCCTCTTCCTCTTCCTCTTCCTCCTCCTCCGACTCTTCCTCCTCTTCCTCCTCACCCCCTCGCTGCCCCAGAGAGTGCAGGAAGGCCCAGCGGCGCCGGGAGGCAGCGGCGGACGATGCTTCTCCGCTGGCTCTCAGGTACTCCATCATCAGGGCCCCCGACTGCACCACGCACAAGATGGCGGCTTCTTTCTGGGTGGAATCCATGCTTAAAATTAGGAGAGAGGGAAAGGTGGGTGGGCGAGGGGCGAATGACCAGCTTCGGTTTGGCAACAAAAACACAGAGATTTCTGGCAAGGACAGAGAGAGGTACTCAATCATAAGGAGGCCCCCCCCAGTCCCTCCCTTGGAGCTGCGTGAAGGATCCCACAATCCTAGGTGCCGAAAGGCTCCCCCCAGAATGCCGCTGGGCCCCTGGGGAGGAAAAAAAATGGAAATAAGGTAAAGGTAAAGGGACACCTGACCATTAGGTCCAGTCGTGACCGACTCTGGGGTTGCGCGCTCATCTCGCATTATTGGCCGAGGGAGCCGGCGTACAGCTTCCAGGTCATGTGGCCAGCATGACAAAGCCGCTTCTGGCGAACCAGAGCAGCACACGGAAACACCGTTTACCTTCCCGCTGTAGCGGTTCCTATTTATCTACTTGCATTTTGATGTGCTTTCGAAATGCTAGGTTGGCAGGAGCTGGGACCGAGCAACGGGAGCTGACCCTGTCACAGGGATTCGAACCGCCGACCTTCTGATCAGCAAGCCCTAGGCTCAGTGGTTTAACCACAGCGCCACCTGGGTCTCCATCCCACAATCCTAGGTGCCGAAAGGCTCCCCCCAGAATGCAGCTGGGCCCCCGGGGAGGAAAAAAAATGGAAATAATAACACGGAAAGGCAAAACAGAGGCCAAATGTAAGTGATGTCACTGCGCCCTCCTGTGGGCAGCAGCTGGATGCGTAGCTTGTCGATGGACAAGTCAAACTTCCAGTTGGAAAAACAAGTTTGTTAGCTCGACAGTGTTTTTCCCAGCTAATGATGTAAGGAAAAACTGTCCCTCTGTGCATTCCATCACAGAGTCTACTTCCTCTTCAGTATCAGAATTTGGGGGGAGGGGCGGGGGCGGGAGAGGAGATGGACCCCGTACTTTAAATCTAAGGGTTCCTGTACAGAGGTTGCTGGAATACAAATCCCATCGCGCCTGACCGTTCGCCAGGTTCGCTAGGAGTGATGGGAGCCAGAGACCGCAGCATCTGGAGGGCCACAGGTTGACCCCCCCCCCCAGCTTTACACTGTACAGTCATACCTCGGTTTAAGTACGCTTCAGGTTAAGTACAGACTTCCAGAACCAATTGTGTACTTATGAACACCTCGGTTTACGAATTTTCGGTTTATGAACGCCACGGACCCATCTGGAACGGATTAATTCACTTTCCATTACTTTCAATGGGAAAGTTCGCTTCAGTTTATGAACGCTTCAGTTTATGAACAGACTTCCAGAACCAATTACACCCATGCTTCGGGTTAAGTACGCTTCAGGTTGAGTACTCCGCGGACCCGTCTGGAACGGATTAATCCACTTTCCATTACTTTGAATGAGAAAGTTCGCTTCAGTTTATGAACGCTTCAGTTTAAGTACTCCGCGGACCGTCTGGAACAGATTAATCCACTTTCCATTACTTTCAATGGGAAAGTTCGCTTCAGTTTATGAACGCTTCAGTTTATGAACAGACTTCCGGAACCAATTGTGTTCATAAACCGAGGTACCACTGTATGCAGAAAAGATTTGCGCAGCTTCTCTGTGTGTGAATGGCAGGCAGGAGGAGGGGGCTATCGATGGCTACTAGCCAGGGTGGCTATTCTCTCTGCCTCTACAGTCATGCTGCCAGTTGCTGGAAGCTGGAGGGGAGAGGGCTCTGGCGCTTGGATTCTGCTTGTTGGTTTCCCATTGGGGCGCCTGGTTGGCCACTGCAGGAAAAGGATGCTGGACCCGGTGGGTCACTGGCCTGGTCCAGCAGAGGTTTCCTTATGAAAGGGATGGGAGCCTCATCCTCACCTTTGGTCAACATCAGGATGCCCAAAGGCCCAGGTGGTTTCTTGCCCTAACAGAGGGGTGGGGCACCTCTGGCTCTCCAGCTCCCGTTGTCATCAGCCATCGGCCATGTTGGCTGGGCGGATGGGAGTTGTTGTCGAACATTATCTAGAGCAGCCATCCCCAACTTTTGGACTACAATTCACATCATCCCTGACCACTGGTCCTGTTAGCTAGGGATCATGGGAGTTGTAGGCCAAAACATCTGGAGGGTCGCAGGTTGGGGGTGCCTGATCTAGAGGCTCCCCATTGCTATCCTAACACGGTTCTTTCTTGAATGCATAGGATCCTGAAGATCTGATTGGTTGCCCCATTTGGAATGCTGTCATCCCCACGTCAGATTGTCTAATAACCTCCCTTCTCTGGCTTCCCCTCACCGTCTTGTAGGTAGGTACACACACAGTAAGATTCACCTATATGAGCAATCTAGGTTGTCAGGATAGCACAGTATATACAAAGAATAGAACATGGTTGACAAACTTGCAGCCTGGACTCGGAGAGTAAGGCAATTGCTCCTGCCACTGGTAAATTATCTTACTCAAAATGTAAGCCCCTTGGAAATTCCATCATTCTAGAATGGTGGTTACCAAACTTTATCTCCCCCTTGGACCTCCCGAAAATTAGCTGAGGGTCTGGGTGGGACCATTGTGTAATGCACGTTGTTGGTTTGCTGCAGGAATTTTAATTGGATTTTTTAATGCTTCTCTCGTTTCTTACAGCGTATTTTATTGCACCAGAACCTGAAATTAGGATGCAATAAAATACAATATGAGAAATAAGAGATGCAATAAAAATGGAATTAAAAATAAATACTGTACAATCATTTAATGCGGACACGCCATGGACCATTGGAATGAAGCTTGTGGATGACTGGTGGCCTACAGACCATTCTGGGAACCCATGTTCTATTCTTTATATATACTGTGCCATCCTGACAACATTGCAGGGGACGGACACTCTCCTCTTGGCCCTGGTCTCCACCTGCAATGCAGGGGAACAATCATACTGATCTTCCTTACAGGGGTGTTGTGAAGGGCCTTAGATACTGCAAAGTGCTATATTTGCAGATTAATAATAATATATTAATAATATTTTATTATTATAATAAAAAGTAATAAAATAATAAAATATTTATACCTCGCCCTCCCCGGCCAAGACCGGGCTCAGGGCGGCTAATACAGTAAAAAAACACCAGTTGATTAAAATATGTTAGAATACAGTTTAAAATGCAGCCTCGTTTTAGTGGTAGCCTATAGATCAAAGCCATAAGGGGAGATACTGTTTGGAGCTGACCTACTTATCTTCAATATTATTATCACCCTCCTATAATAAATTTAATTACTTTTTTTTTAGCGATACGGTTTAAAAAATATAATAAAATCTGGTTCTACTACGGTTCAAAGCCCCTTCCTTCTCTCCACCCGCCTCGATTCCCCTTTCCATCACCCGCCCTCCCGCAAATTTTCAGTAATGGTTACAAAGCATTTGAACAAACCTGTTGTTGTTGTTGTTGTTGTTTTCTGCTGTCGCTGAGTAGATCGCCTTGCAAGCGAGGCTGACGATTTGGGGGCACAGAAGGGGCGGGGAGATAAGAGGCAGCGGAAATGGAGGAGGGAAGCTGAACTATCTGGGGTTGGGAAGGAGGAAGAGGGGGAAATTACAAAGCGCCGGCAACTAGAGGGTTAACACGATCCTTTACAATAATAACAGAACGAAGCATAAAAGAAAGGCGTGGGAGTAGAGGGAGTGCAAAGGGTTGGAACGCTTAATTTCCCTCCCGGCCAATCAGCTTCGCCCAGCCCCGCGCGAGTCTTTTCTTTTGTTCTCTGAATGGGGCCTTGCTACAAAATGAGTGCGAGGAAGGAGCCGGAAATGCAAAGCAGAAGCCGAACGACGCGACGCCATTGGCCGGCGGAGTCCCCGCCTTTCCTCCCCGACGAGCAGAGAACGAATAGCGTTCGAATGTCCCACAAGCAGAGGTTCCATGGTGTAATGGTTAGCACTCTGGACTCTGAATCCAGCGATCCGAGTTCAAATCTCGGTGGGACCTTTCCCTTTTTTCTTCTGTCGTTTCATAGTAATCCCCTGCCTCAGGAAACATTTAAGGAGATCTGAAGAAGTGTGCATGCACACACGAAAGCACATACCAATGAAAAACTTTGTTGGTCTCTAAAGTTGAATTATGGTGCTGGAGGAGACTCTTGAGAGTCCCATGGACTGCTAGAAGATCAAACCTATCAATTCTTAAGGAAATCAGCCCTGAGTGCTCACTGGAAGGACAGATCGTGAAGCTGAGGCTCCAATACTTTGGCCACCTCATGAGAAGAGAAGAATCCTTGGAAAAGACCCTGATGTTGGGAAAGATTGAGGGCACTAGGAGAAGGGGACGACAGAGGACAAGATGGTTGGACAGTGTTCTCGAAGCTACGAACATGAGTTTGACCAAACTACGGGAGGCAGTGCAAGACAGGAGTGCCTGGCGTGCTCTGGTCCGTGGGGTCACGAGGAGTCGGACACGACTAAACGACTAAACAACAACAAAAAAGTGCTACTGGGAAGAATTTTTTCATTATTTTTTTTAAAAAAGAAGGTAAGGAAAGCCTGGATGGAGCAGACCAGGCATCCCCAAACTTCGGCCCTCCAGATGTTTTGGACTACAATTCCCATAATCCCTGACCAGTGGTCCTGTTAGCTAGGAATCATGGGAGTTGTAGGCTAAAACATCTGGAGGGCCGCAGTTTGGGGATGCCTGGAGCAGACTGAAGGTCCTCCTAACCCACGAGACTGTTTACAAGAATGATGGGTTGATTTAATATTACAATTCCTCTCTTGAACCCCAAAGGATCACAAAAACAGGTCAAAACAACCAGCTGCCCTTCAAATGTTTTGGACTACAACTCCCAGAAGCAGCAGGAGCGCAGGTGGGGTGGAAGGGGAATGGGGGCTGATGGGAGGTTGGAGACAAATTAAATAAATAAAGGTTGCTGGTGCCCGTTTTGGTTATGCATTTCTTTATTGATTGATGGTGCACATACTTCTCCCCTTTCTCATGGGTTTCCCCCACTCAACGACCCTGCGAGGTAGTTTAGGCTGAGAGGCAGCAGCATGTGGTGGGCTGGACTATATTTTTTGGCGGGGGGGGGGAGGGGAAATAACGAATGAATTCCTATGCCCCACAAATAACCCAGAGATGCATTTTAAATGAAAGCACACATTCTACTCATGTAAAAACACCCTGATTCCCGGACCGTTGGCGGGCTGGATTGAGAAGGCAATTGGGCCGCATCCAGCCCCCGGGCCTTAGGTTGCCTACCCCTGCTCTAACCACTACACCACACCGGCTCTGTTGTTGTTGTTGTTTAGTCGTTTAGTCGTGTCCGACTCCTTGTGACCCCATGGACCAGAGCACGCCAGGCACTCCTGTCCTCCACTGCCTCCCGCAGTTTGGTCAAACTCATGTTCGTAGCTTCGAGAACACTGTCCAACCATCTCGTCCTCTGTCGTCCCCTTCTCCTAGGGCCCTCAATCTTTCCCAACATCAGGGTCTTTTCCAGGGAGTCTTCTCTTCTCATGAGGTGGCCAAAGTATTGGAGCCTCAGCTTCACGATCTGTCCTTCCAGTGAGCACTCAGGGCTGATTTCCCTTCAGAATGGATAGGTTTGATCTTCTTGCAGTCCATGGGACTCTCAAGAGTCTCCTCCAGCACCATAATTCAAAAGCATCAATTCTTCGGCGATCAGCCTTCTTTATGGTCCAGCTTTCACTTCCATACATCACTACTGGGAAAACTATAGCTTTAACTATACGGACCTTTGTCGGCAAGGTGATGTCTCTGCTTTTTAAGATGCTGTTTTAAGACCGGCTCTAGTGGGGTGCAAAGGCAGTAGACCAACACTAGGTGGAGCCAGGGTCAATGGCAAGACCAACCATGGCCAATGGCCAACCCACTGCTAGTTTTGTCCCTGCATCCTCATCCCTTGTTGAGTTCTGCAAGGGCAGCATCACTGAGGCTAAGGAGGATGGAGCAGGCAGGCAGGGCGATCCCTGGGGTGCATGTAGGTAAGAAGGTTAGGCAGGCAGGTGGGGGCAGGTGGGGGAAGGGAATAATAATAATAATAATAATAATTTATTTGTACCCTGCCCATTTGGGCGGCTTCCGGCAAAGATTAAAAATACAGTAAAATGTCACACATTAAAAACTTCCCTAAGCATTAAAAACTTCCCTAAACAGGGCTGCCTTCAGATGTCTTCTACATGTCAGGTAGTTGTTTTCTTCCTTGACATCTGATGGAAAGGCGTTCCACTGGGCGGGCGCCACTACCGAGAAGGCCCTCTGCCTGCATCCCTGTAGCTTTGCTTCTCACAGAGAGGGAACCGTCAAAAGGCCCTTGGAGCTGGGAAGTCTCCAGTGCCTTGCAAGTTCACTGGGCAAGGAGGAAGAGGGAGAGAGGTATTGGGGTGGAGTGGAGTGGGGCGGACAAGAGAAGGAAGTGGCGG
Source organism: Zootoca vivipara (assembly GCF_963506605.1). NCBI lineage: Eukaryota > Metazoa > Chordata > Lepidosauria > Squamata > Lacertidae > Zootoca > Zootoca vivipara. The sequence goes on from NC_083288.1 coordinate 49,574,287, forward strand.
AGGAAGGAAAAGTTTCAGGGAAGAGTGTCACTCTCTGCCTAACCTACCTCACAGGGGTGTTGTGGGGATTAAATGAAGAAGGGCATAAAAATAAAAATAAAACAGGCCACTCTGTTACATTTATTCCAGGAGAAAAATGAGCTGAGAGACCCAGTCACAGCAGGTCTTTATCACCATGGGAAAGTGGGAGGGAGGAGATTCTCCTGGGGACAAGGAAGAGCAGCACATGGCAGCTTTTGAAATTTCAGTGGACTTAAATAAATAAACTGAAGCGGATATAAGGTGCGATCGAGATAAGGAGAAGCCTGTTCAGCAAAGAGCAGATATGTGCAAACGCAGGAAGCTGTCATTTGAGTGTTCTTTTGGCAGGAGATTAAGAGGTGATTGTTAAGCAAAGTGCGGTTCAAGTTGGGACTTGAAGGAAGGAAGAGCGATGGTGGCCCGCCAGGGCCGGATTTAGGTTTGATGAGGTCCTAAGTTACTGAAGGTAATGGGGCCCTTTATATGCTCCAGCTGTCCTTTGTCAACAACAAATGGTCACTGTTTTTAAATTATTATTAATAATACTAGCTGGCCCTGCACGCGTTGCTGTGCGTTAGTCTGTGAAATGGAGGGTAATAGCCCCCCTTCAGATCCCCCTGAGCCTCAGAGTCCCCCTGAGTCGAGGCAAGATACTGTGGAGAGGGCAGTTTACATCCCTGTGTCTCCCCCCCCCCGTTCTGACCCATTACGTATCCCTGCCCTCTATTCGCCCCCCCCCTTACCTCCACTTGGCCTAGTCTGGAAAGCGGCCGAGTCTGCAAAGCCGAGGTGAGATATTGTGGAGAGGGCAGGTTTCATCCCTGTGTCTCCCCCCCCCCTGTTCTGACCCATTACGTATCCCTGCCCTCTATTCGCCCCCCCCTTTACCTCCACTTGGCCTAGTCTGGAAAGCGGCCTAGTCTGTCTGATAATGGCCGCCTTGGTGGTTTCAGTTGCTTGGTTGATGATGATGTCATTTGGTTTGTGGGTGTGAATGGATCAGAGTACGATGTTCGAGATGTTAGGATAATTACGAAGGAAAGTGTTTTTGAGGGCCTGTGGGGGTGCGTGTTTTTGAGAAGCCGAAGGATTGCAGGACGGTGAGTGGTTGTTAAGAGGGCTGCAAGATGGCGGATAGGGTCGGAGGGTGTGTGGGGGGGTTTGAGTGTGATAGGGGAAAGATTGGAGGAAGAATAAGAGGGAATGGATAGGTGAGAGGATGAGGGAGTGTGAAAGGGAAAGGTATACTCCTATTAGATTTTTGGACGTTGGTAGGATGTTAAGATGGCGGCGTTGTGTGTCTCCGTTGAGGTCTTTGTGGGTGTGGCTTAGATTTCACAGGAAGGGAGGGGGTGTACTGTGGGAGGAATTCCACTTGAGGGCGCTGTTTGAGTTGGTGGAAAAGCGGGTCAAATCCTGTCAAGGTGTTTGATTTGAGGTTTATCATGGCCCCTACAACCCTCTGGGAGTGGCCAGGATCGCTGTGTCAAAATTTCAGGACGATCGGTCAAGCGGTTACGGAGAACATAGCGGCCGTAAATTTCAAGATTTTTACATTTTTATATATATAGATAATAAATTTTTATTTATACCCTGCCCTCCGCAGTGAGAGCCAGGCTCAGGGCAGCTGACATCAATAAAATAACAATTACAATAAAATGTAAAAGAAAAAAACCACAATTGATTAAAATGCGGATTAAAATACAATTTAGATTTAAGAATTTTTAAAAAATGCAGCCTCATTTTAAAATGGCCCAAAACAAAACCATAAGGGAGGAAAAACATAGTGGTCAGACTGAGTCCAGCCCAAAGGCCAGGTGGAACAGCTCCGACTTGCAGGCGCTGCGGAAAGATGCCAAAGCCCGCAGGGCCCTGGTCTCCTGTGAGAGAGCGTTCCACCAAGTCGGGGCCAATACTGAAAAAGCCCTGGCCCTAGTTGAGGCCAATCTAGCCACCTTATGGCTCGGGATCTACAAAATATTGTTATTTGTGGACCTTAAGGTCCTCCGCGGGGCATACCAGGAGAGGCGGTCCCGTAGGTACAAGGGTCCCAAGCCGCATAGGGCTTTAAAGGTCAAAACCAACACCTTAAATCTGATCCTGTACTCCACCAGGAGCCAGTGCAGCTGGTAAAGCACTGGATGAATGTGGTTCCGCACGGCAGGGACCCCGTAAGGAGCTCCGCCGCGGCATTCTGCACCCGCTGGAGTTTCTGAGTCAGCCTCAGGGGGAGCCCTGCATAAAGCAAGTTACCTTCTTGGTAGTGGCGCCCGCCCTGTGGAACGCCCTCCCACCTGATGTCAAAGAGAAAAACAACTACCAGACTTTTAAAAGACATCTGAAGGCAGCCTTGTTTAGGGAGGATTTTAATGTTTAATAGATTACTGTATTTTATTTTTCTGTTGGAAGCTGCCCAGCGTGGCTGGGGAAACCCAGCCAGATGGGCGGGGTATAAATAATAAACTATTATTATTATTATTATTATTATTATTATTATTATTATTACAATAATCAAGCCTGGAGGTGACCGTCACATGGGTCACTGTGGGCAGATCAGGGTGAGAAAGGTAAGGGACCAACTCCTTTGGGTTGAATATATGCTATATGGTCATTTATGGACTTAATAGGTATCTCAAGCCATTTGCCCATGTTGCCCTGCAACCAGTCCATGCAGAATGTAGGCACCCTATATATAAAGGTAAAGGGACCCCTGACCATTAGGTCCAGTCGTGACCGACTCTGGGGTTGCGCGCTCATCTCGCATTATTGGCCGAGGGAGCCGGCGTATAGCTTCCAGGTCATGTGGCCAGCATGACAAAGCCGCTCTGGCAAACCAGAGCAGCACATGGAAACGCCGTTTACCTTCCCGCTGTAGCGGTTCCTATTTATCTATTTGCATTTTGACGTGCTTTCGAACTGCTAGGTTGGCAGGAGCTGGGACCAAGCAACGAGAGCTCACCCCGTCACAGGGATTCAAACCGCCGACCTTCTGATCAGCAAGCCCTAGGCTCAGTGGTTTAACCAAAGGAGCAAACCAGGGATATTTTAGGGAGCAGGCTAGCAGGCAGGGCCCATGACTTACATCCTGGGAGCCTGCCCAAGACAAAACACTGTTGCTGTATGTAGGTTTTATTTTATTTTATTTATCTTATATTTTGATTTTTTGGGGGGCCCCCAAGAGAGTGGGGCCCTAAGCTATAGTTTGTTTAGCTTATATGTAAATCCGGCACTGGTGGCCCCCCTCGAGGCAGGGTTTGTAGCAGCGCCTGCTATCCCTGGGCAGGCGAGCAGGGCCCTGGTGGATCCCACTTCTGACTCCTGCCCCGATCCCCTCCTTAACCCCCCCACCCAACCCTGTGGCCTAGTACTTCGAGCAGCACCTGTATAATTTCGGTTGGCATCAGTTGGCAGGCAATGGAGCCATGCACCTTTGGGGGTGAAGTGAAACTGTTGGAAGGGTGCCTGCTGTGGCCGTAGACTTCAAATGGCTAATTGCATGAACTGTGAAAACGGTGATAATGTACCCACAACATGCCCGAAGTCAGCAAAGTACAAAAAATGTTCTTGGTACTCTTCAGTGGAGTTCTATGAACATCTGGAATTCCAGGGTGGATTTTTTTAATTTTTTTTTTTAAAAAAGGCTTTATTTCAATTCTTCAAATAATACAAAATACAAATAATACATAAATAATAGAAAAACAGACATAAAAAATAACATAATCAAATTTACAAAAGGGAATAAGAAAGAGAAACACAAAGAAAACAAAAACAAAGGAACAAAAACAAAGATAATATTTATAACAAACAATAATATAAATCATGATAACAGAAATATACAAAACAAAACAAAACATCAATAAACATATAACTTAAAACTTAACTTCCTACCACTCCTACATCACTTCCCTTTTCCTATTTTCTTCTAATCCTGCTTTATTTTAATTATCACATTTCTTTCCCTACTCTTCCCTCATTTTAAGCAAATCACCAAGTTGATATTGAAATTTTCTTTAATCAAATATTCCTCCACAAATTTCCATTCCATTATATATTGGGTATATTTCTAATTGCAGCAGTCATTTTGGCCAGATTCATAAACTCTACTAATTTCTCTTCAGTGGAGTTCTATGAACACCTGGAATTCCAGGGTGGATTTGACTTGGCCAGCCTCCTTCTGGGTCATGATCCTCTTGCACGTCCCGGTCTTTCCAAATAACACCTTTGTTTCCGTTTCACAATATTCTTTGGAAACCCAAGGTAGCTGGATTCTATTGTCTTTTCCTTCCAAACAAACAGGAGCTTATAGTCGGTGGTGAATGTGTCCCATCCACCCTATTCATTTTAATGACAACAATTTACCCCCAAAGGAAAAAAAAAATCTCATCTGCCAGTCTGCCAGGACAGTTCATTGGACACCCATTTCTCCTGCTCTCTCTCCCCTTGACAGTGCTAACTAGGTCCCATGCCTTATATCGAAGTGAATGATAAAAAAGCAGTGATTTTCCAAACCACCAGCGCTCAAATATAGGAACATAGTATAAGAGCCTGCAGGATCAGGCCAATGGCCCATCTAGTCCAGCATCCTGTTCTCACAGCGGCCAGCCAGATGCCTGTGGGAAACCTGCAAGCAGGATTCGAACTCAAGAGCCCCCTCTCCTCCTCTGGTTTCCCAGCAGCTGTTATCCAGAAGCTTCGCTGCCTCCAGCTCTAGAGGCAGAGCTGCAGCTGTGGGGTCTGAAGATCATATGCGCATGGGCGTCAACTTCTGGATAGGAAAATAAGGGGAAATAAGGGATCAGTGGTGGCGCGGCACCAGAAGCGACTTCTGGTGCTGGCTCTGCCCAATTTCCGGTATCCAGACATGGGCAGAGCGGCACCGGAAATCGGTTCTGCGCATGTCCAGACATGCGCAGAAGCGACTTCCGGAGCTGGGCTGCCCGTGTCCACATGTCTGGGAACCAGAAATTGCACATGCGCAGAGGCAATATCCAAAGCCAAGTGAGCAAGCAGCCAGCTGGGAGCTGAGACATGGCCGCCGCTAGCCTCGGCAGGAGCTGCAAATCCGGGGGATTTACGGGATATTTTTCAATTCGGGAGACAAAGCGGGAAACTGATTTAAATCCGGGGGTTTCCTGCGAAAAACGGGAGACTTGACAGCTATGCATATGTGTTAAAAGGGAACAGACAGTGTAGCTTTCCCCCATGAATGAAGCAGCAACAGCACCTGAGGCTAATGGACCCCTAGCTATTATGGTCAGTTTTGCAACAGATGACGATCAAATATTAGTAATAATAATAATAATAATACCTTGCCCATCTGGCTGGGTTTCCCCGGCCACTCTGGGCGGCTTCCAACAAAATTTTAAAATACAATGGTCTGTTAAACATTAAAAGCTTCCCTAAACAGGGCTGCCTTGAGATGCCTTCTAAAGGTCTGGTAATTGTTGTTCTCTTTGACCTCTGGTGGGAGGGCGTTCCACAGGGCGGGTGCCACTACCGAGAAGGCCCTCTGCCTGGTTCCCTGTAACTTGGCTTCTCGCAGAGAGGGAACCGCCAGAAGGCCCTCGGCACTGGACCTCAGTGTTCGGGCAGAACGATGGGAGTGGAGATGCTCCTTCAGGTATACTGGGCCAAAGCCATTTAGGGCTTTCAAGGTCAGCACCAACCCTTTGAATTGTGCTCAGAAACGTACTGGGAGCCAATGTAGGTCTTTCAGGACCGGTGTTATGTGGTCTCGGCGGCCGCTCCCAGTCACCAGTCTAGCTGCTGCATTCTGGATTAGTTGTAGTTTCTGGGTCACCTTCAAAGGTAGCCCCACATAGAGCGCATTGCAGTAGTCCAAGCAAGAGATAACTGTTGTTGTTTAGTTGTTTAGTCATGTCCGACTCTTCGTGACCCCATGGACCATAGCACGCCAGGCACTCCTGTCTTGCACTGCCTCCCGCAGTTTGGTGAAACTCATGTTCGTAGCTTCGAGAACACTGTCCAACCATCTCGTCCTCTGTCGTCCCCTTCTCCTTGTGCCCTCCATCTTTCCCAACATCAGGGTCTTTTCCAAGGATTCTAGATAACTAGTGGAGGGTAAAAATGGTTGAATATGCAAAATTAGCCAAATTGACTGGAAGGATAAGAGAGCAAAAAACCCAGAAATTTCAAAAGGAATGGAGTAAATTTGTGGAATATCCGAGGGTGTATTGTAAAATTGACATAATACCTACAATTGGAATAACAACAAATTTAACAGAAGTGGTAACGATAATCTAAAACAACTGGATGATGGAATTAAAAAGCGCAGTGTTTATGTAAACAATATATAAAACCAAAAGCGGAGTAAAGAGGAAGTCAAGCTCGGCGGAGCATAGTAGATAGAATCATAGAATCGTAGAATCATAGAGTTGGAAGAGACCACAAGGGCCATTCAGTCCAACCCCCTGCCGAGCAGGAAACACCATCAAAGCATTCTTGACATATGCCCGTCAAGCCTCTGCTTAAAGACCTCCAAAGAAGGAGACTCCACCACACTCCTTGGTAGCAAGTTCCACTGCCGAACAGCTCTTACTGTCAGGAAGTTCTTCCTAATGTTCAGGTGGAATCTTCTTTCTTGTAGTTTGAATCCATTGCTCCGTGTCCGCTTCTCTGGAGCAGCAGAAAACAACCTTTCTCCCTCCTCTATATGACATCCTTTTATATATTTGAACATGGCTATCATATCACCCCTTAACCTTCTCTTCTCCAGATATGTAGAAGTAGAAATGTAATAGAAGTAATTTCATGGATGTGTAACGGATTGTACTTTTTTATGATAATGTATAAGTGTGTTTTTGAGTTTATACTGTATTGGAAAATAAAAAATAATAATTTGGAAAAAAAGTAATAGTTGTTCCAGCCGTCAGGGAAATAGCAGAGCAGAGAGCCTGTGGCAGGCACTTGCAAGCAAACCTCTGAGCTGCCTGACCCAAAATGCAGCCCCAAGGACAACAGAGAAGTCCAGATGTTCTCCTGCAGACCTCAGCAAAGCTGGTGCACCTGCCAGATGTTTTGTGTATGACTCCCATCCAGTTCCAGCATCTGGAGGGCAGCTGGTTGCCAGAGGCGGACCAGCTTGCTGCTTTTCTGCTGTGTCACTCTTTTGTTCTCCATCTGCTCAGCCGGTGAGTCACGCAGCTTTGTCAGCTGGGGTGTGAAGAAATGCCAGGAGGCAGCGGCGTTTCACGTGTCCTTGGGTGGGGAAGGAATTGAGCAAGAGGAGGCCTCTGTGTCTCCAGGGTTGCATCGGACGGGATCTGAGCTACGTTGGTGCAACCAGGCCATGTGTCTTTTTTCAAGCCAAACATCTACAGCAGGGGTGGCCAACTCCCAAGAGACTGCAATCTACTCTCAGTGTTAAAAACTGGCAATGATCTATCCCCTTTTGGGGGCTCCAGGTCAAAGTTGTTGAGCTGCTTTTAGGGAAGAGGAAGGCCCATTTTTTAGGGGTTCAGGTCTAAATTGCGTAGCTTTTTTTCGGGAGGAGAAAAGCCAGTGATCTACCACAGATCTACCTGTTGGACGTGCCTGATCTACAGGATAAAGGCCGCGAGCTGAACGGTCTCCTTCGCCGGGAACGTCTTGCGCCAAATCTGCTCCTCTTTGCAGCAGCTTCGGAAACGTAGGAACCATCCAGTATGACGTCCCGTGACATCCTGAGAAACCGAAGGTTGGGAGCTTTGGGACAGAAGGAAGAAAACCCTTCTTCACACAGCAAATAGTTCAACTGTGGAACTCACCGCCACAGGAGGCAGCGATGGCAATGCTCTGCCTCCACAGTCAGAGGCTGGAAACCGCAACTTTATCTACAGTGGTACCTCGACATACGAATGCCTCGACTTCCGAAGGTTTCGACTTACGAAGTCGGCAAACCCGGAAGTCTTTCCGCCCCGTGCGCGTTCTGCGCCTGCACAGAAGCAGCACGCGCATTCTGCGCATGCGCAAAGCGCAAAATCGCGCTTCGCAAATGCGCACAATGGACGCTTCGACAAACGAAGGTTTCGACTTACGAAGAGTGCCGCGGAACGGATCGCCTTCGTAAGTCGAGGCACCACTGTATATCTCATTAGTATAGCATAGAGTAGCTGGGTGGTCCAAGGGGCTGGATTTGGGCTCTAGTCCAGTCTATCTGCGGGACATGGGTTCGAATCCCTGCCTGATGCTTCCGGGGAAGGCCCACAGTTTAGCGGCAGAACACCTGCTTGGCATGCAAAGCTCCCAGGTTCAATCCCTGGCATCTGTCTGGAAACCTGGGAGGCTTAGGCCAGGCTGTTGAGCATTTTTTTGTCTGAAGGCCACATGGCAGTGGAAGCCAGTGGCAAAAGTGGGCGGGGCCACACATGTCAACCTGTTCTTTTGCACCGCAAGCTTGTTTATTCACATACCCCTCCGTACCCAGGTGAGAAAACAGTGCTGGATCAAACCATGCAGAGACCCCTAGGCCAGACATCCCCAAACTGCGGCCCTCCAGATGTTTTGGCCTACAACTCGCATGATCCCTAGCTAACAGGACCAGTGGTCAGGGATGATGGGAACTGCAGTCCAAAACATCTGGAGGGCCGAAGTTTGGGGATGCCTGGCCTAGGCAGTCAAAATCTCCCGGGGGGGGGGGGGGCTCGTGCATGCCCTCTTGTGGGATAACATTGAACTGATAAAGCTTGATTGCAATTTTCTTTCAATATCAAATCGGTATTATTTTAATCCGTTGTTGCGGGGGCCTTAGAAGGCGTGGGGCCAGTAGGCCGGTATCTTCTTTTCCTATTTGGTAATCCGGCCCTGTGAACAAGGCTGGAGCAGGGAGGGCTGTGGCCTGAGGCAGGTTCCAAGGGCCAGGTTGAGAGGCCTCAGGGGCCGCGTTTAGTTCTCTCAACAAAGCTAGGTGGACTCTAGCCGGCTTATTGCAGGTGGTCAGGCGAGAAGAGGGCAAACGGAGGCGAGCAGCTTTTGCCAACCTGGTCCCACCGGATGTTCTGGACTATTTGTGGTTATTTCCTCATCTTGAGAAGACTTTTCAGGCCCTATATCCTCAATTATAATTATACTTAAGCAGAGCAGTCATAATACTGCACTCTCATCCAGCAGGTCCTTTGGCAGAGAGGCGAATCAGAAAGCACAACCGTCCCGGCCAGAGCTCACCAACAGCCCTCTCCTTTTCCACGAATCTGCCCAATCCTAAAGCCATCCAGGTTGGTGGCCATCGCAGCTCCCTGCGGCAATGAGTTCCATAGTTGAACTATGCACTGACTGCGCAAAGCAGTACTTTCTTTTATCCTCCCTTATCCTCGAAAGCCCCTGGGCACCACCCCATTGCAATTTGCACAAAAATCAACAGCTGCTAATGTAAATGCATAGGTGCAAATTCAGGGCAACGGTCGTCGGAGGGGAAACCACCGTAGGAGCAAAGCAATAAAAATAATAATTTTTGTTTGAAGAAAGTGGAGATCTAAGAGCTAGTATCAAAGACCTGAGGCTCGTGGGGCACATGACCAGGCCGCACTCCCAGCACTGCGCCACCCCGGTGGTGTGGAAGTTAAATTTAAAAGAGTCTGCGTACTTCACAAACATGATGATGAGTCATGAGAACAGAGCATTAAGAATCGGAAGGTGTGTTAAATTGGAGCTCCCAGGGGAACCACACTTGTGAGGAACTCCTGCCATAGTTCTATGCATGCAGCCAAACCAGTGGATCGAGGATAACCCAGTACAGTATGTGCTTCACCCGATATGTGCCCACTTGGATGTTTAGATCGACGGAACGGACACCTCTACAAGCAGTGCGTAGTGTTTGTTCCACTCTTGCAAGAGATGGGATTTTCAATGTGGCAGCGCTGAACTTTGGAACTCCCCGCTCATTGATGCTAGGCCAGCACCTTCACTCTACCGCTAAAAACGTAAGAAGGGACTGCTGGATCCGGCCGGCAGCCCACCTGGTCCAGCATTCTGTTCTCTCAGTGGCCAACCAGATGCTTGTGGGGAACTTGCAAGCGGGATCCGAGTTCAAGAGCCCTCTCTCTTCTTGTGCATTGGTTTATTCCAGCCTGCCTATGCAAGGCATGTAATTTTTGCTTGTCATTTGTCCCCCCCCCCACGTAACCCGTGACCTTCTGTAACCAAGGGAGGTGCTCTGCCACTGAGCAATCGCTCCCTCCCTGTCTGCTGGGACATTTGAGGTGGGTCTCCACCTATGCAGCGCCTGTATATATTTTGCTGGCACCTGCCTGTCTCGAGAGACAATGGAGTGTACTTCTGGGGGGTGAAGCCAAACTGCTACGTTGCAGCATCCTTGAGACGCAAGCTTGGACAGTGTTTGTGGAGGTCCAGGGCTGCCCAGTCGACAAAACCCCCCTCTCGGCCTGGCTGATGGGGTCCAAAGGAAAGCAGAGCAAGACATAGAATCACAGAATCACAGAATCATAGAGTCGGAAGAGACCACAAGGGCCATCCAATCCAGCCCCCTGCCAAGCAGGAAACCCCATCAAAGCATTCTTGACATATGCCTCTCAAGCCTCTGCTTAAAGACCTCCAAAGAAGGAGACTCCACCACACTCCTTGGCAGCAAATTCCACTGCCGAACAGCTCTTACTGTCAGGAAGTTCTTCCTAATGTTTAGGTGGAATCTTCTTTCTTGAAGTTTGAATCCATTGCTCCGTCTCCGCTTCTCTGGAGCAGCAGAAAACAACCTTTCTCCCTCCTCTATATGACATCCTTTTATATATTTGAACATGGCTATCATATCACCCCTTAACCTTCTCTTCTCCAGGCTAGACATACCCAGCTCCCTAAGCCGTTCCTCATAAGGCATCGTTTCCAGGCCTTTGACCATTTTGGTTGCCCTCCTCTGGACACGTTCCAGCTTGTCAGTATCCTTATTGAACTGTGGTGCCCAGAACTGGACACAGTACTCCAGGTGAGGTCTGACCAGAGCAGAATACAGTGATACTATTACTTCCCTAGATCTAGATGCTATACTCCTATTGATGCAGCCCAGAATTGCATTGGCTTTTTTAGCTGCTGCATCACACTGTTGACTCATGTCAAGTTTGTGGTCTACCAAGACTCCTAGATCCTTTTCAGTCTGGCACCAGCTTGGCTGCAGGAGTTGCCGGAAGGAGGCGTACAAGGCGCCATCCAACCGTCTTAGGGACTCCACTCCAGATTTGTGTAGGGTTTACTCCTGAGACTTTTCTTCTCCCAGCGATATCCCGCTAGGTAGGCAGCAGAGGTTTAGGATCAGAGTTTTCCTCCTAGATGGGCTCCCTTGCAGGTGGACAAGCCCCATCTGCCCCTCAATGAGCTGTAAAAGGTAAAAGTAAAGGACCCCTGACAGTTAAGTCCAGTCGCAGACGACTTTGGGGTTGCGGCGCTCATCTCGCTTTACAGGCCAAGGGAGCTGGCGTTTGTCCGCAGACAGTTTCTCCGGGTCATGTGGCCGGCACGACTAAACCGCTTCTGGCGCAACGGAACACCGAAACCAGAGCAGTGCACGGAAATGCAGATTACCTTCCCGCCGGAGCGGTACCTATTTATCTACTTGCACTGGTGTGCTTTCGAACTGCTAGGTTGGCAGCAACTGGGACCGAGCAACGGGAGCTCACCCCATCACAGGGATTCGAACCGCCGACCTTCTGATTGGCAAACCCAAGAAGTTCAGTGGTTTGGACCACAGAGCCACCCACGTCCCTTCGTTGAGGCGTAGGCAATCTTTTCCCTGCATTCCCTACTGGGCAACTCCCTACAGAGTGGGTGGGTCCCATAGGTGCCAACTCCCTGCGGCCCTGGGTGCCAGAGCACCCACAAATTTCCCCGTGAAGCGGCTGGGTACCCAGAAATTTCGGTGGCGGGCTCATTCACACTACATGGCACCCACGAACCCGGGGACCCACAGTCACAGGGCCAAGCTGGCACTCCTGATGGATCCAAACCTTGAATGAGACAAGGTCCAAAAGCTGGCAATGTCCCCCCACTCCCCCCCACTCCCCCCCTTAGCCCAGGGAAGGGATACAATACTCCAGAATGGATCACTCACAAGGAGTTTTTGAACTCAATCCACGGACCACATGAAATTAGACCATATTTCCACATAATATAGTTTGAGGCGTCATAACTTTTATATGCCTGTTGTCTTTGTCCATGGAGTTTTCTTGGCAGGGATACTGGAGTGGCTTGCCAGTTCCTTCTCCAGGTGGATCACGTTTAGTCAAACGTATAGTTTAGTCAAACGTATAGTTAAAGCTATGGTTTTCCCAGTAGTGATGTATGGAAGTGAGAGCTGGACCATAAAGAAGGCTGATCGCTGAAGAATTGATGCTTTTGAATTATGGTGCTGGAGGAGACTCTTGAGAGTCCCATGGACTGCAAGAAGATCAAACCTCTCCATTCTGAAGGAAATCAGCCCTGAGTGCTCACTGGAAGGACAGATCGTGAAGCTGAGGCTCCAATACTTTGGCCACCTCATGAGAAGAGAAGACTCCCTGGAAAAGACCCCGATATTGGGAAAGATGGAGGGCACATGGAGAAGGGGACGACAGAGGACAAGATGGTTGGACAGTGTTCTTGAAGCTACGAACATGAGTTTGACCAAACTGCAGGAGGCAGTGGAAGACAGGAGTGCCTGGCGTGCTCTGGTCCATGGGGTCACGAAGAGTCGGACACGACTAAACGACTAAACAACAACAACAACAATAGTTTGAGGCATAGAAATCAGTATTCTGAGAATCTCGGCTTTCTTTTACAAAGCAAAACTAAACCAGCCTCTTGCCCTTACATTGGCACAGCAGGTTTCAAAGTGTGCAATCCACACTTGGAAAACTATTGATCACCAAACGGCTTTATTGTTGTTGCCCCTCACTAGGTCTTGTGGAAGAGGAACAAATTATTTAAACCAGCAAATATATGCCAGAGCTATTTGTACAAACTTTTCTGATTAATCCTAGCAACGAACAACTGTCCGATGAACCATTAAGCAAAATAAGCCCGTTCTTAGGGCATCGGGGAAGGAGGGGGACACTGCAGAAATATCCCATTGCCGGATTTTTAACATTAAGGGTCACAAATTGCCCAGCTGAGTGTTCATTTTCTCAGTTGAAGTATATTAAAAATCCCAGCCGAACAGCAATGCAACAAGGCAGGCTGGATGGCTTATCTCTAAGTTTAGAAGCCAATGTGTTGCGTAAGATGAGTTTTGAGGACCTGATCAAAGACTTTGCAATTAGAAAAATTAGGAGGAAATTTCTCAAACGGAAATAAACAAAAATAACCATTGTTTTCCATCTGTTTCATTTCGAAGGATAAAACTTCATCTTACGGTTTATTGTTCTTTATGTTTTGAATTAGATATATACGGGGCCCCCCAAATCTTTTAAGGGCTTAATCCGGCCCTGTGTCAGATAAAGACGCTCAGCCCCTCGGAGATCGGCCCAGCCACGGAATAGCCCAAGAGGCGACTCACACAAGCAAGCCAAGCCACATACTTCACATCATCCCAGACAATAACAAAAATCCCCAAGCACTTAGAGCCATTGGCCAACGTGATGACTAGCTGACAAAATTCCTTCCCTATTCTAAATATGCCAATGACTCAGAACTCCTCCTAGATTGCAATGGGAACTACCGGTAATCCATTGAGTCATCCCGAGGGAAATTTAAGTGTAACTGCACCACTGCTCAACTTCCTGCCCTGGTTAAGGCAGTTCCTGGTTTTCCAGAGGAAGCAGGTGGAAGGTGGAGGGAGACACGCTCAGAAAATGATGAAGACGTGCGGTTGGGGAGGGCTGAGGAGAGTGGGCTGTGGGTTAACAGGACAAATAAATGGGTCAACAGGACACTGTGCCCTGGGAGTAACTGCTCCTGCCTTCTAATCTCCTGATATTTCAGGAATGTTAGAGGAGGCAAGCTGCTCCCACCTAATCCAGGATCCTGTCCTCACAGCAGCCACCTGGATCAGGGACGGACTTTGGTCATTTTTGTGTGGTCTCGGGCTCTGAATGAGGCCAATATCTGTTTCCTCCAAATGGGTCTTCTCTCTCTCTCTCCTTTTTAATACTATTTTATTAATTTTAACAATAATAACAAAATAAAAATAAAAATAACCATGCCGTAATCCTTGGAACAGCTATGTATACAATCCAGTCGGGATTCAGGCCTCATCATGGGACTGAAACTGCCTTGGTTGCACTGGTTGATGATCTCCAGCAGGCTAGGGACAAAGGTAACAGCTGTTTCCTGGTTCTGCTGGATCTCTCAGCGGCCTTTGATACAATCAACCATAACATCCTTCTGGACCGTCTAGAGGGGTTGGGAGTTGGGGGCACTGTTATACAGTGGTTCCGCTCTTTCCTCCTGGGCCGTGTTCAGAAAGTGGTGGTGGGGGATGAGTGTTCAGACCCCTGGGCTCTCACTTGTGGGGTGCCTCAGGGTTCTGTCCTCTCCCCCATGCTTTTTAACATCTACATGCAGCCGCTGGGAGAGATCATCAGGGGGTTTGGGCTGGGTGTTCATCAGTATGCGGATGATACCCAGCTCTACCTTTCTTTCAAATCAGAACCAGTGAAGGCAGTGAAGGTCCTGTGTGAGTGTCTGGAGGCGGTTGAAGGATGGATGGCGGCTAACAGATTGAGATTGAATCCTGACAAGACAGAAGTACTGTTTGTGGGGGACAGGAGGCGGGCAGGTGTGGAGGACTCCCTGGTCCTGAATGGGGTAACTGTGCCCCTGAAGTGCGCAGGCCTGGGAGTCATTCTGGACTCACAGCTGTCCATGGAGGCACAGGTGAATTTTGTGTCCAGGGCAGCTGTCTATCAGCTTCACCTGGTACGCAGGCTGAGACCCTACCTGCCCGTGGACTGTCTCTCCAGAGGGGTGCATGCTCTAGTTATCTCCCGCTTGGACTACTGCAATGCGCTCTACGTGGGGCTACCTTTGAAGGTGACCCGGAAACTACAACTAATCCAGAATGCAGCAGCTAGACTGGTGACTGGGAGCGGCCGCCGAGACCACATAACACCGGTCTTGAAAGATCTACATTGGCTCCCAGTACATTTCCGAGCACAATTCAAAGTGTAGGTGCTGACCTTTAAATCCCTAAACGGCCTCGGTCCACCCCCATCGTTCTGCCCGGACACTGAGGTCCAGCTCTGAGGGCCTTCTTGCAGTTCCCTCATTGCGAGAAGCCAAGTTGCAGGGAACCAGGCAGAGGGCCTTCTCGGTGGTGGCGCCTGCCCTGTGGAACGCCCTCCCATCAGATGTCAAAAAGGAAAACAGCAACCAGATTTTTAGAAGACATCTGAAGGCAGCCCTGTTCAGGGAGGCTTTTAATGTTTAAGAAATTAGTGTATTTTAATGTTTCTGTTGGAAGCCGCCCAGAGTGGCTGGGGAAACCCAGCCAGATGGGCGGGGTATAAATAATAAATTATTATTATTATTATTATTATTATTATTATTATTATTATTATTATTAACAATTCCCAAACATGGGATTTCTAGAATTCCCTTCCCTTCCTGGTTCTTTTATTTTACATTTAATCTTGCATGCCCATAATAATACAGTGGTACCTCAGGTTAAGTACTTAATTGGTTCTGGAAGTCCGTACTTAACCTGAAGTGAACTTTCCCATTGAAAGTGATGGAAAGTGGATTAATCCGTCCCAGACGGGTCCGCAGAGTACTTAAATTGAAAGTTCTCAACCTGAAGCATACTTAACCCGAGGTATGAGTGTACTTTCCAATTTTATACATTCTTCATCATATTACAAGTGTTTTCCAAAGTCCTGCTAATGTATAATGTTGTAAGCATGCAAGAACAAATTTCCATTTTCCAAATTATTGTCTGCTTATTTTCTTGGATTTCTAATTAATTGATTATTCCTGTATGGTCCATTAATTTACTTTACCAATCTCCTTTATCTTCTTTGGCGGGGGCGTCTTCCTTTTCAAATTCTGGATGATCGTGGCCAAGAATCTCCTATCCGATACAGGGGGAGATTCTTTTTTCCCTTTGAAAACAATCGATCCTGTAGAACCCAATGTCAAGGCTTCCGTTTTTTAACAAAGGTTATTTTAAGCATTTTCTTCAAATCATTATACTGTATATCATTATCCAAGCTTTTTTCAAATAACCTTACATTGCCACCGCATATAGTAGCCTCTCAAATGGTCCCAAATGAGTCTTCTCAATGACGGGTCTTCTCAATTTTGCGGCCCCTCGACTCAGCAGGGGAACCACTCACACCCCATGAAAGAATATGATCAAATTCAAATATATAAATTGAATTGATCATCATTCAAAGAGAGCCTGTTTCTTCTTTGGCGATCACTCGTATCCAAGTAAGATTGTCTTCCATAAACACAGTTTTAACAGTGACTGTGGAGGCCAATTCTGGATCCACACATCCTTCCAAAGTGGGGACATTTGTTCCCGGGCGGGAGTTGATCACGGTGTGGATTTGCCAAGCATGCCTTCCTCTTAGCACGTTTCTCCCTTGCGTCCTGAGATCGAGTGTCTTCAAAGCCCATGACACCTTTGATAAAGGCTGTTCTCCAGCTGGAGCACTCACAGGCCAGGGTTTCCCAGTTGTCAGTGTTCATACTACATTTTTTTAGATTTGCCTTGAGACAGTCTTTAAACCTCTTTTGTTGTCTGCCAGCATTACGCTTTCCATTTTTAAGTTCGGAATAGAGTAGTTGTTTTGGAAGGTGATCATCAGGCATCCGTACAACATGACCAGTCCAACGAAGTTGATGTTGAAGAATACAGTATGATCTCACTGTATACAAGTATTTCAATTCAATTCAATTGTCCTCTCCGGGTGGAACGATGAATTTGAAAGATTGTGCCTGCCATGAATTCACATTCATTCATTTATTATTACATTTGCAGCCCACCTTTCATATCAGGGGTGAGGAGACTTTGGGACTCCATGGGTCAAGGTGTTTATGAGGACCCAGCCTTGTGGGACAATTTTGACCGCTGGGCAGGGCCTCTCACCTGTCAATAACCTGACTTCACGGTGACGTCTGGTGACAGGGCGCTTGGAAGTGTGTTTACTAAAAATATAGTAGGTTATAAATAATCATATATCCAGTACCTTTTTTCTGGAGGGACGCAGGCGGACGAATACCCCTAAACATTTTGTGAATCTAATGGGAGAAGAAAATAATTTTTTTAAAAAACAGTTTCTTCTCTTGCATGGTGAATCGTCAATTTCGTTGCTACCCCCGATGGCGGCCTTTTGTCCATTTACTGTATTTATTTTCCCCAATTTGAACTATAAAATGGTGATTTTCTTGAGTCAAAATGAGAGTACCCCTAAACATTTTTTAAAGAAAAAAAAGCACTGCATATGCGTATTTGGATAATAATAACACTTACATATTGATGTACAGTGGTACCTCGGTTTAAGAACAGCCCTCTTCATGAACTATTCGGTATAAGAACTCCACAAAACTGGAAGTTAGTGAACTTTACCTCAGTCTACGAACGGAATCCGAACGGTGGAAGGGCACCGGAGGCGGGAGGCCTCATTAGAGAAAGCGCGCCTCGGTTTAAGAACGGTTTCGATTTAAGAACGGACTTCCGGAACAGATTAAGTTCGTAAACCGAAGTACCACTGTGCTAGACAAACATGTGGAACTGTAGTTGTTTGCATATATAGTGATATAATATACCTTTCCCTTTTTATTCCATTATTAATTTATATATTTTATTGTTGTTTAGTCGTTTAGTCGTGTCCGACTCTTTGTGACCCCATGGACCATAGCACGCCAGGCACTCCTGTCTTCAATTTATATATTTTATTCCCTTTTTATTTCTGTTTATTCCGCTCAATTGAAATATCCTGTTTCTGTTTATTCTGTTCAATTGAAATATCCTGTAACAACAACAACAAATATACCAAAAAGGGGGTGGGAATGGGAAATCAAGGACTCACTCCTATTCACCTCCATCTCCGGGGGCCTGCCCCCGTGGCACTGCCAGTAGGGCGTGCCCCTAGATCTGGGGCCTGGGCTGCTCCTGACCTGGCAATGCTAGCAACCAGGTAAACAGAGAGGGGCACTGAACCCCCCCCCAAAAAAAACTCCTGCCCCCTCCAACTGCTCTGGAAGGAGTTTGTGGAGTTGGGCTTTAGCTTGGGGACAGAAGAACGCCTCCTTTGGCTGCAAAAGATCGCAGGTTCGATCCCTGCCGTCTCCAGATAGGGCTGGAATAAGACTCTGGAGGTGCCAGTGGGCCACGGCCTGGCTTAGTCCCGAACCCCTATCTTAATTTCTGTCGATGAAAAGTTACCCTCCCTTTCTCTCTGCCTATCTTCCCATCTGCTTCGCTCCATCCCCCTGCCTTCCAGCCCTGCCATCGCCCTCTCATCTCTCCCTGCCGAGATGCACCTGCCGAGATGGGAGGTCGAGCCACCCACGATGGAGAGATGGGTGGTCCGGCCCTCCATGTCCAGGTGCAGCTTGCTTTCCCCTTTTTCTATGCGGGGAGGATGGAGGAGAAGGCCTGTGTGTGGATGTGTATATATATAAACGTTAGCCTGCGCTGCACGAGGTTACCTGTATGAGTTGAGGCAGCGAGAGTGGGTGGGAGGACTGAGCTCTGTCGCTTAGAGGCACCTGGGCGTAGCTCTGCCAAAAGGGAGACGAGCCGGTTCCTGGATCAGATGTTTGCCTCGCCTGCGCACCGCACTTATAAGCCAGGCTCCCGGGTTGTTCCCGAAGCTTTTCCCAGCTTCTATTCGCCCCGATCTCCCGAGGGTCCAAACCTGGGCAGGATGGAGCAAGTGGGAATCTTCTCCGCCAAGCCGGCCGAACCAGTTACATACAAAGTCAAAGTGACAACCGGGAAAGGTCTCCTAACTGGGACCTTTGACTCCATTTCCATCACCTTGGTGGGGA
Organism: Zootoca vivipara; assembly: GCF_963506605.1. Classification (NCBI taxonomy): domain Eukaryota; kingdom Metazoa; phylum Chordata; class Lepidosauria; order Squamata; family Lacertidae; genus Zootoca; species Zootoca vivipara. The sequence continues at coordinate 49,593,223 of NC_083288.1, forward strand.
CCAACGGAGAGAGCGCCAAGCAACTTCTGAACCAGGTTGGAACCAGTTGCGCCAAGGGATCGGTAAGCTTTTGGGGTTTGGCTGTTCAGGGAGAAGGGAGGGCGTTGGGGAGAGGGTGGTCTGGCAGCTCCCCAGAGCAAATAGCAGCTCCTTTTGCAAACATGTTAAGGATGACCTTAAGGGAACTTTCATCTCAAGGCAGCTACGATTAAACGAACGACAATAAAACAAATTGCTTCTACATTTTTAATTCACACGCGATTTTACAATAAGCCACAAGGGACAGCTCCAGGACCAAAACAAATTTGCAGGAGAGCTCAAATTAATACCCGGGTATCCTTTTGAGTCCGACATTTTGCAACGTTTAGCTTTCGAAACCCGATCGGAAAACTCGACCAAAGAACTCTCTCGTTTCGCTATACAAGTAGCAGCCTGAAAGGTTTGTGCTGAACGTCGGGTTTTGGAGGTGAAAAACAGGGGGACGATCTCTGCGTGGCTACTTAATTTTGCATTTCAAATGCAAGGAGTCTGCCAAAAATGTTGAAGGCATTTAAATCTAAATTGATCCGGCCTCGCTTGTGGTTACTGAGACTTGGAGCGGTGGCCCTCAGACATGGGGACCTAGGAGCTGAATTATACTGAGCCGGACTCGTGGTCCATCTAGCTCATTATTGTTTACACTGGCTGGCAGCAGCTCTCTAAGATTTCAGATGGGACCTCTCCCAGCCTTACTTGGAGATGCTGGGGATTAAAAAACCAGGGACTTTCTGCATGCCTTCTCCTCCTTGGATATTTTCACACAAAGAGAGAGAGAGAGATTTAAATGGCTGTACCGGTATATTCTCTCCAATATAGATAAATAAAACCTATCGAAGTCAATGGGCCTAAGTTAGCCACGACGACCATTAATTCCAGTGGGGTCTACCTTGCATGGAACTGACATTGGATGCGGCCCAGGAACTGCAAACTCGCCATACCACAAATAACTTGTTTATTTATATTATTGGTTTCATTTAAAATTGTAGAGTTGGAAGGGATCATGAGGGTAATCTAGTCCAACGCAGGAATCTTCTGCCCCACGTGGGGCTTGAACCCACAACACTGAGCTTAAGACTCTCATGCTCTGCTGATTGAGCTATCTGATGGGCTATATCCCACCTTTATCTCTGAGGAGCTCATTTGTGGCCTCAGTTGAGAAATGCAACTAATGATGGGCAATATCATCTGCTCACCTGGATTGTATGCGCAGACAGGGCGCAGGACAAGGGTATGCTAAGAGGGCGTGAGAGCTGCATTGACAAAGGATAAGTCTAACTCTGCCGCCGGAGGCAGTTTGCCTCTGGCTATCCCTCGCTGGGAATCGCAAACCAGAAATGCACACTGCTGTCGAACCTCAGGTCTTGCTTGGGGTCTTCGCAGAAGAGGCATGATCTGGTTGGCCACTGTGAGAACAGGATGTTGGGCCTGAATGCAAGGAGCTGGCCCAAAGTGAATTCAAAGTTGGGAGAAGTGTATCCGAAGAAGTGTGCATGCACACGAAAGCTCATACCAATGACAAACTTAGTTGGTCTCTAAGGTGCTACTACAGGGACGCAGGTGGCGCTGTGGGTTAAACCACAGAGCTGAGGGCTTGCTGATCAGAAGGTCGGCGGTTCGAATCCCCGCGACGGGGTGAGCTCCCGTTGCTTGGTCCCAGCTCCTGCCAACCTAGCAGTTCGAAAGCACGTCAAAGTGCAAGTAGATAAATAGGTACTGCTCCAGCGGGAAGGTAAACGGCGTTTCCGTGCGCTGCTCTGGTTCGCCAGAAGCGGCTTTGTCATGCTGGCCACATGACCTGGAAGCTGTACGCCGGCTCCCTCGGCCAATAATGCGAGATGAGCGCCGCAACCCCAGAGTCGGTCACGACTGGACCTAATGGTCAGGGGTCCCTTTACCTTTACCTAAGGTGCTACTGGAAGGAATTTTTTTATTGTTATCTTGAAGTGAATTCAGTAACTCATTGAGGTCTAGAAACTTGGTTAGTCTGCATATTGGCAGGTGCATCACTCGATTGCTTCTCGCTCCATGGCGATTTGATGACTGACTGTAAGAAGTGACTCAAAGGCACGTGGCAAGTTGCCTTAGATCACGACAAGCTATTGACTCCTCAGACTGGTGACAGCTGTCCGGATCGCGGCTCAAGAGTGAGACCTTCCCCAGGACCTGTTGCTTGATGCTTGGGATGCTGGTGGTGAACTGGGGGCCTTCCAGATGCAAATCACACTCTCTCTGCGACTGAGCCTTGTGTTCTATCATTGCATAGCTCAGGCAGTAGAGGAAGCTTTGATTAACTACAGGGCCCAGAATCCTTTGAGAAAAAGAATGGGCTTCGAATGGGTTTCAAAGGCAGAGCACACATGCAACCCAACACTCCCGGAGTGTTAAGCTATTCCACGGGCATTTGGCTATGTCCAGTTTAAACTTATATTATTAAAAATCACTCCAGGCGATGGGTAGGTAACATAAGAAACAGGGATTATTGTTTTGTTCTGTTTCAACTGTTTATTTTGTGCTTTTTGTCTTCTGAACTGCCCTGAGATCTTTGGATGAAGGGCAGTGTCAGAGGTTGTTACGACTACTCCTGCGTAATGACCTTCCACATACTTGTCTTTCAAAAGTCTTTATTGGTGCACGTTATTTACAGTGTAGTGAGCTGTCTCCGTTTCAGAATCCGGCACTGCCCCTTTACGTGACTTTGACCAACATAAAAGCCTCGGGACAGTGAATCTCCTCCCCTTTCTCCTCCTCCTTAATTCCGGTGCCGGGGGAAAGGGTCTACGATCCGTTTTCTCCCTGTCCATTCTTCCTGCCTCTCTCTCTTCCCGCCTGAGGAGTAGGGGCTCTCCCATGCTGCCAGAGACCTGGCACTCCCTCTCCATTTCCTGACTAGCCCCTTCAGACCCCACGTTTTCATGGCTGCTTGGGGACGGACTGCTCCTGATGAGAGGGGAGGTTTCTCTATAATCCCCCCCCTTACAGGCAGTATATAAATGTTAACAACAACAGAGTCCTGCTGGATCAGGCCAATGGCCCATCTAGTCCAGTATCCTGTTCTCACAGTGGCCAACCAGGTGCCCGTGGGAACCCTGCAAGCCAAATTCGAACACAAGACCCCTCTCCCCTCCTGCGGCTCATATCCAGAGGCATTAGTGCCACTGACCATGAAGGCAGAGCACAGACATTGTGGCTGGTAGACATCGATTACCGTCTCTTCCATGAGTTTGTCTAATCCTCATATAACCTTTCCATAATGATGGCCATCAGAAATAATAATAGGGTTATAATAGGTTATATCAAATGTTAGTCCTACTGAGGGTACGCAGGTGGAAATCAATGGACATGACTAACCGGGGCCAATTAATTTCATCAGATCTACTCTGAGTAGGACTTACCTGGATACAGCCCAATCTCAGAGCATTTATTGATGATGGCTCTTCAGAAACGCTTCTGATAGTTGGATAAGTTTTTTGGAAGTCTAACCTGATTGGCCCTTGTTTCAAATGGGATTGGGGAAGGAAAAAAGGGGTGGTGTTGGAGATCTCTGGAAACAGAACTAAAGTTCACATTTGAAACTCACAGAATCTTAGAACTGTAGAGTTGGAAGGGCGCCCAAGCGGTCATCTAGTCCAACCCCCTGCAGTGCGGGAATCGCAGCTACAGATCCGCTGTGATTCTCATGTTTGCATTCTGGACAACTCAGAACCGAAACGCATTTGAAGGGGGATTCTGTCAACCACCCTTTGTACATTCCTGTCCATTTCCATCACGGAAAGAGATGGGGAATTGGCTGCATTCTTCCAGTGCATTCTGAAGCCATTGCAAGGGTTTCCTGTCTGTCTCAATGCAGGTGCTAATTGACTCAGCATTGCTTAGAGCCTTGGATGATTGTGTTATCTTCCAATTACTGTTTTTGGGAGTTTAACTTGGCATGCATCTAAGCCCTTAATTGAATTGTCACAGCCTGTCCTCCTTGCAGTCAGTCTTTGACGTCTGCTTCCATTTTCCTTCTCCCCCCCCCCTCCTTACACCCACGTGCGCCAAAGATTCACATATCTGATTACTCTCATCTTTCAGCTGATGCAACAAGGCACTTTTTTGTTGCTGCTGTTGCAAAGTTCAGCCACGGAAATCTGAAAGAGGCTCACAGGGAATACACAAATCACACCCTTGTTTTAAACTGTCTATGCCTGTTTGCGTGTTGGGGAAAAGATACGCAAATAATTAGAAGTTTTTAAATTGTGCTTGGCTTGGAGCAAGCAGAGGGAGAAGAGTTTTTCTGCCTTTCTCATAACATCAACGAAGATGAATGTTAGGAGATTCAGGACTGATAAAGGGAAACACTTCTTCATCGGTTTAACTATGGAATTTGGACTGCTTGGAAACAGAATTACCGTCAACATAGGGCAAGTCCAGTGGCGGATTTAGGTGTAAGCTAAACTAGCTAAACACTCTCTTGGGGGCCCCCCAAAAAATTAAAGGGAAAAAATAACTGGATGTACATTTCCAAAATACTGTATAAGATACAAAACAACTAAAATAAAATCTACATACAGCAACAGTGTTTTGTGTTGTGTAGGCTCCTATGATGTAAGTCATGGGCCCTGCCTGTCAGCCTGCTCCCTAAAATATCACTGGTTTACTCCTTTCTATATATAAAAGGGACCCAGGTGGCGCTGTGGGTTAAACCACTGAGCCTAGGGCTTGCTGATCAGAAGGTCGGCGGTTCGAATCCCTGTGACGGGGTGAGCTCCCATTGCTCGGTCCCAGCTCCTGCCAACCTAGCAGTTCGAAAGCACATCAAAGTGCAAGGAGATAAATAGGAACCGCTACAGCGGGAAGGTAAACGGCGTTTCCGTGTGCTGCTCTGGTTTGCCAGAAGCGGCTTTGTCATGCTGGCCACATGACCTGGAAGCTATACGCCGGCTCCCTCGGCCAATAATGCGAGATGAGCGCGCAACCCCAGAGTCGGTCACGACTGGACCTAATGGTCAGGGGTCCCTTTACCTTTTTACCTTATTACCTTCAGTAGCTTAGGGCCTCATCAAACCTAAATCCGGCCCTGGGTAAGTCTATGGATGGCTCCTAGCCCTGATGGCTGTGCTCTGCCACACACAATCGGAGGCTTCTGAATCCCAGTTGCTGGAAACCGCAGGAGGGGAGAGCGGGCTCTTGCGTTCGAATCCTGCTTGCTGGTTTCCCGTAATGGGCATCTGGTTGGCCACTGGGAGAACAAGATGCTGGACTAGGTGGGCGCCATTGCCCTGATCCAGCAGCAGGCTCATCTTATAGAATCACAGGCCTGTAGAGTTGGAGGGGGACCCAACGTGTCATCTAGTCTGACCCCCCGCAAAGCAGGAATCACAAAAAAACCCCACCCGATTTTATGCTTTGTCTTGCTGCAGCATTACAGATCTGGAGATAGTTGCCCCAGCACAATGCAAGAGAGACTGCTATGCTACACACATTTATGGGCGCCTGGACTTTTTTATTTGAAAACTTTATTACGTTTTATGGATTATGGGGGGAGGTGGAAATAGCATTCCGCCCCCCTTTTGCTTCTATTATGGTGGAAATCACAAGCTTTCTGGTATAGACCGAAGCTAATTTGGCAGCCCTCGGACCGATGATCCGAGGCCACCAATTTTCTCTGCTTTCCGGAACTCTTGCTAGTGAGTCACTTTGGCTTCCCTGCCTGTCACATTGATGTGAACTGGCTTGGTGAGGGTGCAATCAGGGCGCACATCTTAATGCGTTACGGACTAAATCACATGAATACCTGGAGATCTTTGATCTCTTCCCCTGCCATGCAAAGAGCCTGATGTACACGAGATAGCCAAGGCGTGTCAAGCAAACCCAAGTCTCGTGGCCAAGCAGTGCATCCCTCTCTCTCTCTCTCTCTCTCTCTCTCTCTCTCTCTCTCTCTCTCTCTCTCTCTGTGTGTGTGTGTGTGTGTGTGTGGCCGGCATGAATGAGCTTCGGTGGTACCACGGAATGCTCACCAACATTCCAGCTGCCATCGCAGAATGTTAATGGACAACAATTGCCATGAAGGAACTGGATATTATTTCGAGAAGTATGTCACAGAAGCATGGGAAGGGCTGTGGGCTGTAAACAGGTCAGAGAAGTTTGGGTGCCGAGGGACTACGAACCAGGAAGATACTTCAGCAGGATTCTGTTGACACAGCAGTAGTGGAATCTTAATTTCACATCTCAATTTGAACCAGCCTTTCGCTGCATTTGCTTGCATGTCTCTTGGGTATTTCTGAATTTTATCGGGCGAAAAATTCCTGCACTGCAGGGGGTTGGGCTAGATGACCCTCGGGGTCCCTTCCAACTCTACGATTCTGTGATCTCCTGGCAAGGCTGGGAGAGCTTCCTGATTGAGGTCTTGGAAAGCTGCTGCCAGTCAGTGCAGACAGTACTGAGTTAAATGGAATTCTATGATTCCACTTACTGCAGTTGTTTTTTTATTTTGAGCTTCAGCCAAGGAGGCTCCAGGCTGTATGTGTGGATTTCCTCCCCTCCCCACCCTCCATTTTGCCACCACAACAACCCTGCGAGGTAGGTAGCTCTGCCTGAAATAAATTTAAGGCTCGAGACCGCACACACAAAATTTCGCAGCAGGAAAGTGGCTGGAAGCTGGATCTTATCTGGATCTGAACTGGGCACCATAGTTCAAGAAGGATATTGACAAGCTGGAACGTGTCCAGAAGAGGGCAACCAAAATGGTCAAAGGCCTGGAAACGATGCCTTATGAGGAACGGCTTAGGGAGCTGGGTATGTTTAGCCTGGAGAAGAGAAGGTTAAGGGGTGATATGATAGCCATGTTCAAATATATGAAAGGATGTCATATGGAGGAGGGAGAAAGATTGTTTTCTGCTGCTCCAGAGAAGCGGACACGGAGCAACGGATTCAAACTTCAAGAAAGAAGATTCCACCTAAACATTAGGAAAAACTTCCTGACAGTAAGAGCTGTTCGGCAGTGGAATTTGCTACCAAGGAGTGTGGTGGAGTCTCCTTCTTTGGAGGTCTTTAAGCAGAGGCTTGACAGGCATATGTCAAGAATGCTTTGATGGTGTTTCCTGCTTGGCAGGGGGTTGGACTGGATGGCCCTTGTGGTCTCTTCCAACTCTATGATTCTATGATTCTATGATCTTTCCAGTCTAAGGGTTGCTGGCCCAAAATACTTTGCTGCCTGAGGCGCACCAGCAAATGGGGACTTGCACTATCAAAATCTCCACCCCTACGGCACACACAAACACATCAAGCTACGGTGCACCGGAGGATATCCACGGCCAACCAAGTTATAATGGCAACTGAGGCCAAAAATCCCCAAAAGCACCTCTCCGGCTGCAAAAATACAAGAATACAAATTGAATATCTAAAGAATTTGATGCCCATTATCGCCTGCCTGAGTCAGCACTGCCTCAATCTGCCTAATGGCAGGAGCGGCCGTCCCCAATCTTAATTCGGTAATCTACCGGCTACTCTTAGCTGGTTCACAATAATTGCTTTAATGCCAGAGCGGAGAGCTGCGGTTAACTTGGATTACGCTGTGTAAACATTTGTTCATTGGTTGGCATCCGTCTGCCTTGGGAGACAATGAAAGATCATATATATATATATATATATATATATATGGTTTTACAGATATAAAATTAAAACGATATCACGAGTATTCTCAAATTTTCGAGATTCCGCTCAACCTCCCGGCTTCCTACCCTGCCCTCCATGGGCCCTTCTGTCATCGTTTTCAACTGCGTATTATTTCATCCTCTATATTTTAAATCTGTCTGTATTGTCCAAAGTTTTCGTTACATTATAAAAGTTAAAGGTAAAGGACCCCTGGACGGTTAAGTCCAGTCAAAGGTGACTATGGGGTTACGGCACTGACCAAACCGCTTCTGGCGCAACAGGACACTGTCTGTGACGGAAACCAGAATGCACGGAAATGCCGTTTACCTTCCCGCTGCGGCAGTACCTATTTATCTACTTGCTCTGGCGTGCTTTTGAACTGCTAGGTTGGCAGGAGTTGGGACCGAGCAACAGGAGCTCATCCCTGTTGAGGTTGAATCCTGAGAAGCCAGAAGTACTGTTCATGGGGGACAGGAGGCGGGCAGGTGTGGAGGATTCCCTGGTTCTGAATGGGGTAACTGTGTCCATGGAGGCGCAGGTCAATTCTGTGTCCAGGGCGGCTGTCTATCAGCTCCATCTGGTATGCAGGCTGAGACCCTACCTGCCTGCAGACTGTCTCACCAGAGTGGTGCATGCTCTAGTTATCTCCCGCTTGGACTACTGCAATGCGCTCTATGTGGGGCTACCTTTGAAGGTGACTCGGAAACTACAACTAATCCAGAATGCGGCAGCTAGGCTAGTGACTGGGAGCGGCCGCCGAGACCACATAACACCGGTCTTGAAAGATCTACATTGGCTCCCAGTACGTTTCCGAGCACAATCCAAAGTGTTGGTGCTGACCTTTAAAGCCCTAAATGGCCTCGGTCCAGTATACCTGAAGGAGCGTCTCCACCTCCATCATTCTGCCCGGACACTGAGGTCCAGCAATGAGTGCCTTCTGGCGGTTCCCTCGTTGCGAGAAGCCAAGCTGCAGGGAACCAGGCAGAGGGCCTTCTCGGTGGTGGCGCCTGCCCTGTGGAACGCCCTCCCAACAGATGTCAAAGAGGAAAACAACTACCAGACTTTTAGAAGACATCTGAAGGCAGCCCTGTTCAGGGAGGCTTTTTAATGTTTAATAGATTATTGTGTTTTATTTTTCTGTTGGAAGCCGCCCAGAGTGGCTGGGGAAGCCCGGCCAGATGGGCGGGCTATAAATATATTATTATTATTATTATTATTATTATTATTATTATTATTATTATTATTATTATTATTATTATCCCATCACGGGGATTCGAACCACCGATCTTCTGATTGGCAAGCCCAAGAGTCTCAGTGGTTTAGACCACAGCACCACCCGCGTCCCTGCAAGTGTTATTCAACACCTGCAATTGTTTTCATTTGTTTGTAGTGGTCTCTCAAATACATTGTAAATCTTTCCCATTCTTTTTTGAAACTTTTGTCCTCTTGGTTTCTGAGCTTTCCAGTCTTTTTTGCCATTTTGGCGTATTCCAGCAACTTGATTTGCCCTTCCTCTCTTATATAGGGACTACTTTTTCTTTCCATCTTTGGGCTAAAAGCATCCATGCAGTCGTCATTGCATGCATGAAAAGTCTTTTCTGCTCCTTTGGGATCTTTGTACCTAAAATCCCTTCAGGTTTAATTATAAAAGCTATTTTAAACATTCTCCCCCCCCCCATTTCATTATAAATATCATTTCCCAGAAGGCTTTTATTACACGTCCACCACATATGATAAAAGTTGCCTTCTTGTTCTTTACATTTCCAACAAATATTTGTACTTGTACTGTATATTTTTGCTAATTTATTTAGTAGAAGTCAGATAACATCTATACATCATTTTCATATAGTTTTCTTTCAAGGTACAACACGCTGAAAATTTTAAATGTGTTTTCCATAACTTTCCCCATGCGGTTAATTGAATATTATGTCCCAAATCTCTCATGCAATGTATCATTACTGATTTAACCTGTTCACGCTTTGTGTGCCATTCTAAAAGTAATCTATACATTTTCAACAGGAATTTTACATTATTTTCTAACAGAACTTTTTCTAATCTTGAGGCTTCACAACTGAATCCTTTCTTTTTATCTGTCTTAAAGTCTCGTTTAATTGGTGATACTGTAACCAATTAGTTAATAAATGCCTTATCTCTCCAAAATCTTTCAGTTTCACCTGATGTTTTACTTCAATTTACAGCTCTATATAAGTCACCCATTCATTTCTCATATTTACTTTCTTCGGAGATATTGCTTCAATTGGGGAAAGCCACCACAGTGTTTTCTGTTCTAGTAAATTTTTATATTTCCCCCATGCCATAAAAATTGATTTCCTTACTAGATTATTCTGAAAACCTTTATGTACTTTTGCTTTTTTCATACTATAGATATGCATGCCATCCAAATCTATTATCATGTCCTTCCAAATCTAAAACATCTACATTTTCCAATAATATCCATTCCTGGAGCCAGCAGAGACAAGACGCCTCATAATATAGTTTTAAATCTGGCAAGGCGAAGCCCCCTCTTTCTTTAGCACCCGTTAACGATTTATATTTTATTCTTGGTTTCTTCCCCTGCCAGATAAATCTTGTAAAATCTTTTTGCCATTCTTGGAAGCATCCAGCGCCGCTGACCACAGGAATGACCACAGGAATAAAAATAACATTCTCGGCAATACATTAATTTTCATAACTGATATTCTTCCCATAATGATAGGTTCATCCTTCCCAAAATCTCTAAGTTTCTCTTTCTCTTTATGAAGTTATCTTTAAAAATATTAATATTCTTAGCTGTCAACCTAAATATTTGACTTTTTTCTCTATACATAAGGCCATAGTTTGTTGTAAATCCTTTTTATATTGTTCTGTCACATTTTTCACCAAAACTTTAGTTTTGTTTTTATATAGTTTAAAAGCTGCCACCTGGCCAAATTCCTGGACCTTCTCCAAAACTTTTGGTATACTACTTATGAGATGTTCCACCGTAATCACAAGGCCAAGGTAAATTTAATGCACAAGACTCCCCTGCGAAGAACCCTGGGAACTGTAGTTTGTTAATTGCTGGGAACTGTGCTTCTGTGTGCAGAAATCCATTTTTGTGGGCTGGGCTATGTTGGATGCGCTTTAAGTGGCTGATTATTATTATTTATTCAATTTATACACCTCCCTATACCCGTAGGTCTCAGGGCGGTTCACAAACAAGACCACAACATATAAAATCAAACTAAAAACAATAACTCAATTTTTAAAAAAACCCCAAAGCACCACATTCTAAAAGGGTGTTGGATGTTAATAAGATCAACTAAAGGCCTGGTTAAAAAGCAACATTTTCACCTGGCACCTAATGAAGGCGCCAGGCGAACTTCCCTGAAGAGAGCATTCCACAGACGGGGAGCCACTGCAGAGAAGGCCCCGTTCTCGTGTTGCCACCCTCTAGACCTCTCGAGGAGGAGGCACACGAAGGAGGGCCTCAGAAGATGATCTCAGGGTCCAGGTAGGTTCATATGGAAAGAGGCTGTCCTTGAGGTCCTGAGCCATTTATGTGTACAATTGATCTAGATCGTAAGGTAGGTAAAGGTAAAGGACCCCCGGATGGTTAAGTCCAGTCAAAGGCGACTATGGGGTTGTGGCGCTCATCTCGCTTTCAGGCCGTGGGAGCCGGTGTTTGTCTAAAGACAGCTTTCCAGGTCATGTGACCAGCATGACTAAACCGCTTCTGGCACAACAGGACACTGTGATGGAAACCAGAGTGCACAGAAACAGTGTTTACCTTCCCGCCGCAGCGGTACCTATTTATCTAGTTGCACTGGCGTGCTTTCGAACCGCTAGGTTGCCAGGAGCTGGGACAGAGCAACGGGAGCTCACCCCGTCGCAGGGATCCGAACCGCCGACCTTCCGATCGGCAAGCCCAAGAGGCTCAGTGGTTTAGAGCGCAGCGCCACCCACGTCTGGATCGTAATCAACCCTAGGAAGGCCCATTTTGTCACACACACTCAAACCACACCTTTCGCAACTGCCTAGCAACAGGAAGAAATTAAAGAGGTGAATCGATCCATTCTGGGAATGCAGGGCTTGCCGGATTCCAGCCTGTTTGGCAGAGGAGCCCTGTTTTTTAAATATAGTGGCACCTCTCATTGTTCAGTTGCCTTTTTCGATCCACCCTGTCACTTGCTTCCGTGATGGGCAGCCGACAGCCAGCGCACCGGAGTTCCTCTCTCTCTCTCGCATGTGCTCCGACCCACGTGCCATTCCAGTGGCAAGTACAGTCTGGTCTGGAATCTGACGGAACGTGATGGGAAGACGTCGCTTTATGGCTAACGTCAATTGAAAGCGAATCCTCAGCACCAACTCCAAGTTGATTCACAGCTGGGCAGCAAGGCCTGTCCAATGGGCAGACTCAGCACAGGCTCAGGGCAGGAGCAAAACAGCTCCCATCCCCCCAAAAAGTGTGTTGTTGTTGTTGTTGTACCCACATACCCACACAAAATCAAAGCAGTCAAATTCGGGGCTTTGTTGGGCTCCCTTACAATCCACTCCCCCATTTTTCTGCTCTCCTTTTATTCTTTATCCCTTCCTAGGCACACAGGGATCTGCTTTAGGTCATTTAACTCAGTACTGTCTACACTGACTGGCAGCAGCTTTCCAAGACCTCAAACAGGAAGCTCTCCCAGCCTTGCCAGGAAGATCACAGAATCGTAGAGTTGGAAGGGACCCCGAGGGTCATCTAGTCCAACCCTCTCCAATGCAGGAATCTTTTTGCCCAGTGTGGGGCTTGAACCCACGACCCTGAGATGAAAAGTCTCGTGCTCTACCGACCGAGCTATTCCACAGGTCAGAGGACTGAAGGCCCCGAGAGACGTCTCTTCCCCAATAGTTTTGAGATAAACTTCATGCCCTAAGTTTTTATTTTCTCAGATGTTAAAAGTGTCCTGTTTCCGGACTGCTCCAGTAAATCAATGGGGTGTTTGGGGTCATGTTGACCCCAAAACTGTTCCAAGGAACGTGGAAGCTGGCGGCTGGCAGGATTTCACTGCCCAACAGTGGAAAACAGTACAAAACTTAAACATTTCCATGTGGTATAAGAGCTTGTGGGCCTTGGTTAGTATGGGGGGGGGGAACCTTGTAAATTACTGGTCTCAGGGGAACCCTGAAGATTTTTATGCAGTGTGACAGGACTGTAATCTCTTATGTTTTAGATTTGGACACGTAATAATTTATCCCTGTGTTGCCTAGAGACATATCGGTGCCATGATTTAGGATTCGGGTGCCATAACTCTTAGAATCATAGCATCGTAGAGTTGGAAGGGACCCCGGGGGTCATCTAATCCAACCCCCTGCCACACAGGAATCTCAACACGCAACCCCCCCCCCCAATTCAATTTGAAGCCCTGCTTCGCTTTGCAAATGCTCTAACCGTTTATGATTACATCATTATACGCCCTGCTTGGTATTTCCGACGCTAAGCAGATCTTTTATGACTGTTTATTTGTTTTGGTTATGCAAGACTCCGTTTTGAAAAGGAATTAAAGAGTGTGTCACCATAAGCATTCTGCATTGTATGGAAGCAGCGTTAAGCAGCGGAGAGCCGGCTGCACGTTCCTTGCTCTGGAGAGAACATGTACGGAGGTTCCATTTTCATAGCTTTCCACCCCAAAGTTTCTAGTCCTCAGGGCGTCTTATGCTGTGGGTGTACAAGTTATTTAGTTGCAATTCCTGCATTGCAGGGGCTGGGCCAGATGACGGGCCCCCTCCAATTTTATGTTTTTATGAATGGCAGTTCGTTCGAAGGCATGACATTTTTGGGTGGATGGGGCAAGCTTTGGGCTCCCCCCCCCCAATCTTTGAATCAGGGTTTGCAGACTCCCCAGGTCCAAATTTTTCTAGCGATGAACTAGCAAAGCGGAATGATGTTCCAACAGTCCACCACCTGTGCACTATTATTGCATCAGTGAGTTGTTGCAGAATACACTGGTGAAAATAAAACAAAAACAATCCCCATTAAAGGGCCCTGAAGCAAAAGGAAGGTCCTCCACTAAAATTAAAAAACACCATTCAGTTTAGTTACAGGTAGGTAGCCCTGTTGGTCTGCCGTAGTCGAAACAAAACAATAATAAAAAAATTCCTTCCAGTAGCGCCTTAGAGACCAACTAAGTTTGTTATTGGTATGAGCTTTCGTGTGCATGCACTTTTGTTTCAGTGCAAAAGCTCATACCAATAACATACCAATAACAAACTTAGTTGGTCTCTAAGGTGCTACTGGAAGGATTTTTTTTATTTTGTTTCAACCATTCACGTTCTTAAGGATATAGTAAATCAAGTCTAAGCGTCGTGGGTTCGAGCCCCACACTGGGTGAAGGATTCCTGCATTGCAGGGGGTGTGTCCCTTCCAACTCCATGACCCTATGATGCTATTCTATGATTCTTAAATTAAGATAACGCTTTAGGCTGGGAGTAAACTTCATTGAATTCAACAGGGCTTACTTGGAGAGCAGACATAAGAACATAGCCAATGGTCCAGTAGACCTGAAGGAGCTTCTTCACCCCCATCGTTCTGCCAGGACACTGAGGTCCAGCTCTGAGGGCCTTCTGGCGGTTCCCTCACTGCGAGAAGTGAAGCTACGGAAAATCAGGAAGAGGGCCTTCTTGGTGGTGGCGCCCACCCTGTGGAACGCCCTCCCATCAGACGTCAAGGAAATAAACAACTACCTGACTTTTAGAAGACATCTAAAGGCAGCCCTGTTTAGTTTTTTATGTTCGATGTTGTATCGTGTTTTTAATATTCTGTTGGGATATTGTTTGTTGTTGTTGTTGTTGTTGTTGTTTGTTGTTGTTTATTATTATTAACCTGTTCTCACAGTGGCCAACCAATGTGCAGTTGCAATCAGCCTGTTATTTGCAATCACAGCCTGTCCGTTAGTGCTGCCACTTGGCGTTTGGTGTGAGTTTTGCAATCACATTTTGTGACAGAATCCATCCCAAGTTTGGACCAGAATCGAATTGATTTCTCCTCCTCCTCCTCCTCCTCCCTCCCTCCCTCCCTCCACAGGTGGAGGAGCATGAAGTCATTTGTGACCATGACCTGGGCCCAATCCTGCTGATCCACCTGCACAAGGACCCTTACTCCTTCTTCCCCGAGAACAGCTGGTACTGCAATTCTGTCGAGGTGACGTCTCCACATGGTGAGGTCTATCGTTTCCCCTGTTACCAGTGGATAGAGGGTTTCTGCACCAAGTCCTTCAGAGAAGGAGCAGGTGAGTCTTCCTCACTCCCCACCCCCACCCTGAACATCCTGGCACTTGCTGGAGAGGCAAGGTCCCATCCCATAATGATTCGTCCTGAAATGAGATTTGAAATTCAGAAGAATACTTTGTATGTTTGTTTGCTTGCTTGCTTTATTTTTGCAGACAACCCCCACCCCGAAAACTTCTTTAAATCGGATGTATTTATTTCATTTTTACCTCCCGCTGAGGACCTCATAGCAGAATGCATGGCTGTGTCTTTTCCTCTGCCTATTGATAGGGCAATCCCATTAGACACTTCCTGCATTCGTTTATGGCTTTTATTGGGTAGGTGAGGGAATATATTAACTGCACTTGATCCCTCAAAGGACAGGGCTTTTTGCAGACTCTTTCACAAGAGAGAGCCCTCTTGGCAGAGCCTAAATCTCATTTTAAGCAGTTTAATTGAAAGCATAGAGATCGGCTGTTTTGTTTCCCTGTTTATCAAAGAAACAGGCTACAGACTGGAAACTAAGTTTATAAAATGTATAGTTTACTCACGGTCAAGCATTTGTCCTTAACAGCAACAGCAGTAAAAACTAATACAGTTAAAATACTTGCATTTACAGCAAAAACAGCGTCAGGCATGCTTGTGATGCTGGAACATGTGGACAAAAATCCACTATCATACCTCGGAAGTTGAACAGAATCCGTTCCGGAAGTGCAGCTTCTGATTGGCTGCAGGAAGTTCCTGCAGCCAATCGGAAGCCGCGGAAACTCCATCAGACGTTTGGCTTCCAAAAGAACGTTCGAAAACTGGAACACTCACTCCCAGTTTTTGATCGTTCGGGAGCCTAAACGTTCGACTCCCAAGGCGTTTGGGAGACAAGGTAAGACTGTACTTCTCTGCTTCAGCTTCTTCCCTCCCAGGAGAGAAGGGGAAATGACATCACACAGAGCCTTCTCTGCCAATTACATTTCTATGGTCTGAGTCGGCAGCAATACAGCTCTATGGCCTTAACCCTTTCACACACTAACTAGCAAGAACGTGCATTGTAAGATTTGACTGCCTATCTCCCACATCCGTAAGGATGCGTAAAAAGTGGAGAAATGCTAAAAATTGGGAAAAGCCAGGGAAAGTGTCAAAACCACTTGACCCTTTTCTTCCTTTCGTGTACAGCCAAGACTCCAGCGGACGACACTCATTATCTCCAGCGGAGGCACCGCCGTGAAGAGTTGGCGCTGAGTCATACGAAATATGGGTGAGTAGGGAACAAATGTACAGAGAGACTTACCTACCTACCTACCTACCTACAGTACTTTCATTCCTCAACAGGTGGAGGAGCAGCAACGGTTGTTGCTGTTCTTGTTTTGCAGGAGGTAATCTTCTACCTTGGCCACCGGCCCTAATAACCGGGTATCTTCATCATATCATGACACATGTTAATTTTGCTATCATAGTGTTTGAAATCTAACTACCCAGAAGTGTCCTTACATCAGGCATGGAGAACATGGTGAAACCTGAAGGCCACATTCCCTTCTGGGGAAAACTTACGGCAGCCACTTTTTCCTTTTTCCTTTCCTTTCTTTCATAAAAATTACACACCGCTTGATTGTAAAACAAACAAACAAACCTCAAAATAGCTTACAAAAAGATAAGGCAATGAAATCAAGAAAGTTTTACCACCCTACTGTAACACATACAAAAGTTAAAATATTAAAACAGATTAAAGTTACCTGTCGGTAGCCTTGTTTAAACAAGAACATTTTTAGCAGGCACCAAAAAGAGTAAAGCGAAAGGTGCCTGTTTGATCTCATGAGGCAGGGAGTTCCAAAGTGTTTGTGCTACCCCACTAAAAGACTTAGTTCTTGCAAATGTGGGAAACGGTTATTGTGTGACACCAGTTCTGCCGATCGAAGTGGTAAGGCGACCTTGTAGGTGCATGTGGTGGGCGGGACCAGAGGCTAAAGTGGGTGGGGCCACAAATTAAAACTTGCCTTTGTAGAGTAGATTTGTTGCCACACACCCCCCCCACAGCCCTCTTTGTCCTCCTCGCAGAACGACGATTCCCAGAGCGCCTTAACCAGGCATCCCCAAACTTCGGCCCTCCAGATGTTTTGGACTACAATTCCCATCATCCCTGACCACTGGTCCTGTTAGCTAGGGATCATGGGAGTTGTAGGCCAAAACATCTGGAGGGCCGCAGTTTGGGGATGCTTGGCCTTAACAGTCAATCCCTTTTCCCAGGCAATTGCAGCTCTGTGACGGAAACAGATAGAGCTCCTCTAACAACTTTCAAGATCCTTAAGCAGCCACAGTTCTCGGGATTCCCAACGCTTTGAACGCAGAGTGCAGATGGGGCCTGACAATGG
This sequence comes from Zootoca vivipara, assembly GCF_963506605.1. Lineage (NCBI taxonomy): Eukaryota > Metazoa > Chordata > Lepidosauria > Squamata > Lacertidae > Zootoca > Zootoca vivipara. The sequence continues at coordinate 49,610,487 of NC_083288.1, forward strand.
GCCAAATCCTGCCTCCCTTCAAACAGCCGTAGTGCCCACCGTCAGGCAATTCGTTCTGCCCTCCTGTTATGTATTCAGTGGTCTGTGTTTGCCAGAGTTTGAGTCTGGACTAAGGATTCTGAGCTCCCGTGTTCTGATTCGATACATGTTGTCCAATCACAGGACATTTCAGGATTTGGGCCTCTGCCATTGGCCCTTGAACTCTGAGTCATGATTTGCAGTTCGGAAGTTTAGACAGCCAATCACATTGGGAGTGGGAGTGGCTCAGGTTTCCAGGAATGTATATAAGCAGTTGCTTTGCCCTTGTTTCCCAGTTTTGTGGTTCAATAAAGGTTCTTGCTGTTATCGCTGTGTCTTGCCTCGTGGGAACCCACCTACACTTCAAGTCCTACACAAAAGGAAGCCTCGTGGTGTTCTGCAGGATTTTCTCACTGGCAAACACGGTTCGCAGGATTGCCTGGCCATCGTTCATTTGTTCTCCCTCTCTCTATTAATTTATCTGTACAGGTGGAAGGAATACATCCCAGGAACTCCATATTGTGCCGATGTCGACACAGACCAGACGATGGAGTACAATATCCAGTACTCTTTCCCCAAATCCACTGCCTTTTTTGGGCGTGGGACCCTCGCGTAAGTCTTGGGCAACCTGCCAGCGCTTCTTCCTTCCTTCCTTCCTTCCTTCCTTCCTTCCTTCCTTCCTTCCTTCCTTCCTTCCTTCCTTCCTTCCTTCCTTCCTTCCTTCCTTCCAACATCTTTATTGAAAGTTCAAAAAGCACGTAACCATATGTGCACCAAACATGGCGAGACGTAAATAAAAGAGAGAAAAAGAAACCTGTGTAGAAGGGAAAATAAAGGGGGTGGGAGGGAAACTATATTTTACAAGGTTGTTATTGTACTTCACCCGATCTTAACCTCTTACACTATTTGTGAGAGTGGATTCCAAATATTGTTGAGTTTGTCCATGGCAAGTCTGCGTTAAATGCAAGTTGTTCATATCTTGTGAGTTTGTATAAGTCTTCAGTTGTAGAAGGGAGGCACACTTTTATTTCCCCCCCAATTCATCAGTATCAGTCTTTTTCCTGTGGCGAGGGCACAGAGAGTCGACTCGCATTGTCCTTTTGTAAGGTTCAACATGCTGGGTCTAGAATTCAAGAGGATATTTTGCTCTGTAAATGTAAGGTTGTTCCGTACAGTTCTGTCGATAGTTTCAGTTACCTTCTGCCAAAAAATATTTCAATATAGGACAATGAAAAAAACATACGTTTCAGAAAAGCCTTATCCCTATTGTATCTCCAACAGTTAGATAGATACCTTAAAGGTAAAGGTAAAGGGACCCCTGACCATTAGGTCCAGTCGTGACCAACTCTGGGGTTGCGCGCTCATCTCGCATTATTGGCCGAGGGAGCCGACGTATAGCTTCCGGTCATGTGGCCAGCATGACAAAGCCACTTCTGGCAAACCAGAGCAGCACATGGAAACGCCGTTTACCTTCCCGCTGTAGCGGTTCCTATTTATCTACTTGCATTTTGACGTGCTTTTGAACTGCTAGGTTGGCAGGAGCTGGGACCGAGCAACGGGAGCTCACCCCGTCACAGGGATTCGAACCGCCGACCTTCTGATCAGCAAGCCCTAGGCTCAGTGGTTTAACCACAGTGCCACCTGGGTTAGATAGATACCTTTTTTAAAGAAACATAACGGGGTCCTCTGGCGTGCTCTGGTCCATGGGGTCATGAAGAGTCGGACACGACTAAGCGACTAAACAACAATATTGTAAATATTATTTTTTGTTGTATGTGCCTGCGAGCACTTCTTAAGCTAGAGGTGACTTCTGCAGTGGAAGGAGCATGCAGTCAAAGCGTAGCTTCATGTCACACTTCTCTTCCATTGTTTTATCTTTGGCTAAAGACTCCCCTGATAGTCAAATGTATGGATTCAGTCTTAGGCTGGGAGTGTTGTCTTGAATTCCTCAAGGCTTGAATGCTGCTGTGAGCTACCTGGACCTCGGCTTGGTTGTAGAAAAAGCTGCATACAAATATTACATAATACAACCTATTCATTTCAGGGGGAGAGGGATGTGTGACCCTCCAGGTGTGACTAGCCGCTCTGACCTGCAAGACCCCTGGGGATTGCTTTCCAACAATGCAACTTGCGTACCTTCCAACTTTTCCCCAATGCTAAACTGGGACGCTCATCTTCCGGGACGCAAGCGAGTCACGTGACCCGTGCCTTGCTCTCACCCTGAAAAAGTGCTTTGCGGGGTGACAGCGCAGCGCAAGGGCACGCTAGATCACAGCACCCAAAATGGCTGCCGAGATCTCGAGAGGAAAAAATGGGAAAACCCTGTTTTTTTGCAGTGCACTTGGAAGGTATGAAGTTGGTGGGCATCGCTGTTTCTTGTGGGACTGAGTTCCCTAGTTTGACAATGCAAGATGTGAAGAAATCCTTTCTTTTGTCTGTTCAGCCACCTCCCTTTGCACAAAACCTTGGACAGCAGCTGCCACCCAGAGTTGGCAACACTATGGCATAGCTGCCAAGTTCCGGCCTGAGAAATAAGGGACTGGACCGGAAGTAGCGCTGCTGCCATTTTGGAACTGGGCGGAGCATGCTTAGAAGCTACTTTTGATGCTGCTCTGCCCTGTTCCAAAATGGCCGCTGCACCAGAAGTCGCGCTGCAGCCATTTTGGAACTGGGCAAAGCAGCATCAAAAGTCGCTTCTGAGCATGCTCCGCCCAGTTCCAAAATGGCCGCCGCGCCAGTATAAACCGGGGGGAAACAAAAAACATCCGTTTTTCCGGCTGGGAACAGCTGGAAAAACGGGGGTTTCCCGGGGAATACGAGAGACTTGGCAGCTATGCACTATGGTCTGACTCTGCGTACAAGGAAACTTTGCTCAAGGGCAGATCCTCCTCCTCCTCCTCTGTAGTGGCATGTCTCTTCCTTGACAAGTTCTCTTTCTGTGCCTCCTCCTCAGGCTGTTTGAGGCCAAAATGAAGGGCTTCCTGGACAAACCATACTCCTGGGAGAAGCTTGAGGACATCCGCAAGGTCTTCTGGTTCTACCACACCCCTGTCTCAGGTCAGTGAAGGTTGAGGAGGCTGCCTCTCTTCAAAGCAAACCCTTTCCATGAGAGGTCCGGAGGGTGGCAATATGAGAACGGGCCTTCTCGGTGGTGGCACCTGCCCTGTGGAACGCCCTCCTGTCAGATGTCAAGGAGATAAACAATTATACAACCTTCCGTAGACATTTGAAGGCAGCCCTGTTTAGGGAAGCTTCTAGTGTCGGGTGTTTTTCTGTGCTTTTGTATTCTGTTGGAAACTGTCCAGAATGAGCAGGGCATCATCATCATCATCATTATTATTATTCTAGGCAAAAGCGCTTCTTTTCCACCAGGCTTTTCATTATCTGTATCTCTCCTTCCCTTCTTCCCTTCTCCAGAGTATGTGTTCAGGCACTGGAAAGATGACGATTTCTTCGGCTACCAGTATCTGAATGGAATCAACCCTGTGTTGATCCGGAAATGCACAAAGATCCCGGAAAACTTCCCTGTGACCCAGGAGATGGTGGCCGGGCCTTTGGGAGAATCCACCACCCTCAAGGAAGAGTTGAAGGTCGTTCATTGCTCTCTTAGTCATTGGTTGTATCTCAGAGTCACATTCCCTCCCTCTGTCTGTGTGTGTGTTCCCCCCCCCCCTTCTCTATGCATATACAGTGGTACCTCGGTTTACAAACACAATTGGTTCTGGAAGTCTGTACTTAACCTGAAGCAAACTTTCCCATTGAAAGTAATGGAAAGTGGATTAATCCGTTCCTGACGGGTCTGCAGAGTACTTAAACTGAAGCGCGTACTTAACCTGAAGCAAACTTTCCCATTGAAAGTAATGGAAAGTGGATTAATCCGTTCCAGACAGGTCCGCGGAGTACTTAAACTGAAAATACTCAAACCGAAGCATACTTAAAGCGAGGTATGACTGTATATGTCATATGTCTTGAAATATCCATAGCCCAGTAATAGTATCCAAGGCAGCTAACCAAAATAGCTCTAAAGAACCAAGAATGCAGCCGTCACCAGAGGAGCATGGTGGCTGGGGGATGGGAACCATAGCTGCCAAGTCTCCCGTATTCCCCGGGAAACCCCCGTTTTCCCAGCTGTCCCCAGCCGAAAAAACGGATTATTTTTGTTTTCCCCCGGTTTATTCTGGCACGGCGGCCATTTTGGAACTGGGCGGAGCAGCATCAAAAGTCGCTTCTGAGCATGCTCCGCCCAGTTCCAAAATGGCGACAGCGCTACTTCCGGTCTGCTACTTCCGGTCCAGTCCCTTATTTCTCAGGCCGGAACTTGGCAGCTATGATGGGAACCTTAGACCAAAATGGCTGGGCTGGCTGATGTCAGATGGGAGTCAAACTTTCCTCCCTTCTCCAACCCCCTCCAACTCTGTTTTTCAGAAAGGAACCATCTACCTAGCGGATTACAAGTTGCTGGAGGATATCCCTACCATCCTGGTGAACGGCAAAGAGCAATACATTGCTGCCCCTCTGTGTTTGCTCCACCAAAAGCCTTGTGGAAAAGTCATTCCTCTAGCCATTCAGGTAGCTATTTTTTTAAAAAAAGCAATCAGGGGAAAATTCACCAGAAGGATTCCAAACAAGCTAGGAGGTTCCCCCTCACTTAAGGGAAGTCAAAAGATATTCGACGAGACCAAGGAGGCGGTTGATCTTTAGCACACAAGGAGTAAACCCTACACAAATCCGGAATGGAGTCCCTAAGACAGTTCGATGGAGCCTTGTACGCCTCCTTCCATCCAGCAACTCCTGCAACCATGCGGGCGCCAAACGTCTTGCTCTGCTTTCCTTTGGACCACACCTGTGAGGCCGAGGGGGGGTGTCTTGTTGTCTGGGCAGCCCAGGACCTCCAGACGCATTGAGGGCTACGCTCTGCCTCCACAGCTTCTGAATCCCAGTTGCTGGAAACCTCGAGAGGAGAGAGGGCTCTATTGCTTGTGGATTTCCTACAGGCATTTGCTTGGGCACTGTAAGAAGAGGATGCAAGGGACCCAGGTGGCGCTGTGGGTTAAACCACTGAGCCTAGGGCTTGCTGATCAGAAGGTCGGCGGTTCAAATCCCTGAGACGGGGTGAGCTCCCGTTGCTCGGTCCCAGCTCCTGCCAACCTAGCAGTTCGAAAGCACGTCAAAAATGCAAGTAGATAAATAGGAACCGCTATAGCGGGAAGGTAAACGGCGTTTCCATGTGCTGCTCTGGTTTGCCAGAAGCGGCTTTGTCATGCTGGCCACATGACCTGGAAGCTATACGCTGGCTCCCTCGGCCAATAATGCGAGATGAGCGCACAACCCCAGAGTCGGTCACGACTGGACCTAATGGTCAGGAGTCCCTTTACCTTTAAGAAGAGGATGATGGCCTAGACGGGCCATGGGGCAGTCTGTCTTACGGACAGTCTGGAGACAGCCGTTGTTCATTTTATTCCATTGTGATTCCCCCTTTCAGTTGAGCCAACGCCCGGGTCCCCAAAGTCCCATTTTCTTGCCCACCGATGAAGAGTGGATCTGGACCTTAGCCAAGACCTGGGTGCGAAATGCCGAGTTCCACATCCACGAGGTGAACACCCACCTGCTCCGTGGACATCTGATGGCGGAAGTCTTTGCGGTGTCAACACTGAGGCAACTCCCCATGTGTCACCCCCTGTACAAGGTGAGAGGGGTTAAGTTTGGGGCATTTAGCGGCAAGTACGGGGAGGGATGTTTTCGACATCCTCTTATCTTTTGAAGGAAACAAACCGCGTCTGGGGGGGGGAGGCTGCCTCTCCCAGAGGAAGCAGCGATGTCACCAGCCTGGATAATAATAATAATAATAATAATAATAATAATAATAATAATAATAATAATTTATTATTTATACCCCACCCATCTGGCTGGGTTTACCCAGTCACTCTATTAAACATTTAAAGCCTCCCTGAACAGGGCTGCCTTCAGATGTCTTCTAAAAGTCTGGTAGTTGTTTTCCTCTTTGACATCTGTTGGGAGGGCGTTCCACAGGGCAGGCGCCACCACCGAGAAGGCCCTGATGGCTTTGAAAGAAAACTTTGCCCCCTTTTATAAAAAAAGAACTTGTGGGTATCTCGTGAAGCTGAAAGTTGGAAGATTGGGGAGAAATAAAAAGAAGTCCTTCTTGGTGCAGCGAATAGTTAAACTGTGGAACTCGCTTCTGCAGACCCAAGAATCTAGAAGGCTTTAAGAAGAGGACCAGGCAAATTCATGGAGAGAGAGAGAGAGGACTATTGTCAGGGATTGGGCTCAAGAGGGAGAGATGGAGGGGGAGAACTGGTGGGGACCCCCCCCCCCTTCTCTTGACGCTGCAGGAGAAGAGAGAGACAGTCTTGATTTACAGCAGGGCTTTGAGGAGTTTGAGGAAGGTCACAGCGCAGAGATAGATGAACAAAAGAGTTGGGACGTGTTGGGGGGGGATTGTGACAGGGCAGCCAGCTGACACATTGTCACTGGAGAGTATCTCTGATCCCCCTTCTCCCAGAACTCAGCATTCATTAAGAGTGCAGGGACAACGGAATCAGAGACTTTGGGCTACAAGCTGCCACCGTAAAGGGAGATGCTGTTGCTAGGCATGTGGGAGGAGGAAGCCCAGTTTGGAGCAATGCCATTGTTAAGGCTTGTTGTTCTCTTCCGTCTCTCGCTCTTAGGATTGAATAAAACTCATTGTTTTTTCTGCTCTGGCTGCAACTGGGGGGAGGAATAGCTTTCCCGAAGCCTTGACAGAGCCTAGACAGATATTGATAGCTACTAGCCATCGCGGCTGGGCTCTGCCTGTACGAAATGCTTCTGCAGGCCAGCAGCTGGAAACCACAGGAAGGGAGAATTCTCTTGCCCTCAGGTCCTGCTCATGGATTTCCCACCGGGACATCTGGTTGCCCACTCCCAGAATAGGATGCTAGATTAGATGAACCATTGGCCTGATCCGGGAGACTCTTTTTGCATTATTATGTCGGAGGGAGGAGCAGGAAGCTAGCTTTGCGAGGGTTTGCAGGCACCCGCCCACCAAATGAGACTCGGTGGAGGTCAACAGACCCTCCAAACTGCCTCCATCCATCCAGAATCACCTTTTCGAAATGTTCGAAAACCAAGGTGCAGCTTCTGATTGGTGCAGGCACCCCGGAAACAATAGCCAACAGCCACATTGGACGTTCGGCTTCCGAAAAACGTTCAAAAACCGGAGCGCTTACTTCCGGGTTTTCGGCGTTTGTGAACCAAGGCATTTGAGTATCAAGGTGTTTGAGAACCAAGGTACCACTGTATAGGAAAACCACAGAGGGGTGTGTGGGGGGTGGAGGGGCTGCGAAGGGGAGAATCAGAGAGAGAACATGCTATGACTTCAGTTACAAGACCTTCTCTGCGTACTTTGAGACACCCCCCCCCCCAATCCTCACACGTGTTCCCTTTCTGCCCCCCTCCAGCTTCTGATTCCTCACCTGCGTTATTCCATCCATATCAACGTACTGGCCAGAACCTACCTTATCAGCCAAGGAGGTACCTTTGACCGGGTAAGTGGGAGACTCGTGGGACGCCCTTGGAGGAATGACGCCACTGTGGAATGCCTTCCGCACTGAGCCAGCTCTTCAGGCCCAGGGACTTCCACATCCCACCCATTCCACCACAGGGTGATTCGCAGCTGACTTGGGGAGTTGTTTTCTGGGAGTGCCTCTCTGCTTTGCAGGACTTTGAGGGCAGTCTTCTGTTTGGAAGTGCCCTGCCTTTGAAGGCTGCCCAGTTTGGTTTAAAGATGCAGAACCCTAAGAAGGGGAGATTCACTGGGGAGCTTTGAGGTTTCCTCCCAAGGTTAACACCTGGGGAGCGGGTTGAGCCACATTGAAATGCATTGGGGATAGATCCCAGGTTAGTCTTACTCGGAATTTGATAGATGTAGCTAACTTAAGACTGTCCGTTTCAATGGATGTGCTCTGAGTACAAGTTAACAGAGTACAACCCAATTTAAATTATAGCAATTATTTCCTCTCTCTTTTTGGTAAAGTAGTTTTTATTTGGGTTTTTTAAAAATATAAACTTATAACAAAATCAATTTAAAATCCATATAAAGAGATTACTCTGAATCTCACGACTTCCACCCACCCATCCCCTCCATGGGTCCTAATATCAACCAGTCCACAATACACATTTTTTTATCCATCTAAATTGTCCATAGTTTTTGTTACATTACAAGTGTGATTAAAATCCTGCTAATGTTTTCATTTGCTTGCAATGGTCTCCTGAATAAATTATAATTTCCCCCCATTCTTCTTTAAAGTTCTTGTCCTCTTGGTTCCCGAGCTTCCTAGTTAATTTTGCCATTTCAGCACAATCCATCAACTTGGTTTGCCATTCTTCCTTGGTCGGGATTGTTTTTTCCTCCCATCTCTGGGCAAATAACATCCGTGTGGCTGTTGTCGCGTAATGAACAGTCTTTTCTGGTCCTTTGGGATCTCGGTACCTATAATTCCTAATCAGAAAGCTTCTGGTTGGTTTTTTTTTAAAGCAAATGTTATTTTAAACATTTTTTTCATTTCATTATATATCATCTCCCAGAAAGTTTTTGTTACCTGACACGTCCACCACATATGACAAAAGGTATCTAAATTATAGCAATTGTTTCCAAGTAGATCAGCACTGGCAAGTATAGAATCATAGAATCATAGAGTTGGAATATTGTCACCACATTTGATACTTTGTGATATGATTATGTAAATCTTGTCATGCTGAGCATTGTTTTCACTATGGAAAGGCGGCATACAAATAAAATGATGATGATGATGATGATGATGATGATGATGATGATGAGGCAGTTGTAGGGACTGACGTTCCCCACCTTCCCACACTTGTCTAAGTCTCCTCCTTCCCTGGGACCTCCCCAACAATCTGAGGCTCCCTCACTGGGCCTGTCTTTGCTCCTCTCTCTTCATATCTCTTCTGGTTCCAGGAGACCAGAAGAGAGGGGAGCTGGTTGCAGCAGGAGCATAACTGCCAAGTACCCCGTTTTCCCCAGGAACCCCCCGTATTTTCTTACTGTTTCCCACATGTGTCCTGAATGGCAAAATACCCCATATCCCCCCGGATTACGGAACTCCTGCCGGCGGCCATGTTCTTCTGGTGCCGCGCCGGCACCGGAAGTCGCTTCTATGCACTTCCGGACATGCGCAAAAGCGACCCCCGATGCCGCCGTGCCCACCCCCAACACGTCCGCAGTGCCAGAAGTCGCCTCCACGCATGTCCGGAAGTGCGCAGAAACGGCCTCTGCCGCTGCGGACACCCTGGAAATAGATTATACACAGGGGTGCCTCTGAAGACAGTTTGGAAACTTCAGCTGGGGCAGAATTCCAAATGTGCCTCATTTGGGAGTGTGCTGAGTGGTCTTCTCCCCTCCCCACCCGCTTTCCACCATAGGCCATAGCGACCGGGCGTCGAGGGCTAGCTGTGCTTCTTAAAAAGTGCCTGGACAACCTGACCTACACAGATCTGTGCCTCCCTGAGGACATTGAGGCCCGAGGAGTCAGCTCTCTTGCCGATTACTACTACAGGGACGACGGGCTGAAGATATGGGATGCCATCGAGAGGTAAGAGAAACAGGATTCGCGAGGAAATGTTGGACGGGCTCACGGAAGGTGCCCAGGTATTGTCTGGGTGCTTGCAGTGGAATGGCTGGCGTCTTCTTCAAACATCAGCCCCGTGCATACCTGCCAAGTTCCTCTCTGAAAAATAAGGGACCGGACCGAAATTAGCATGCCGGAAGTAGTGCGGCGGCCATTTTGGGACTGGGCGGAGCATGCTCAGAAGTGACTTTTGATGCTGTTGTGCCCAGTTCCAAAATGGCTGCCGCACCAGAAGTTACACTGCAGCCATTTTGGAACTGGGCAGAGCAGCATCAAAAGTCGCTTCTGAGCACGCTCCGCCCAGTTCCAAAATGGCCGCCGCGCCAGAATAAACCGGGGGAAAACAAAAAAATCCGTTTTTTCGGCTGGGGACAGCCGGAAAAACGGGGGTTTCCCGGGGAAAACGGGAGACTTGGCAGCTATGGCCCCGTGCCCACCTGTTCCTCACACTGCATGCCTGATCTCAAGCTCTGCTCCCAGTTTCCAGAGCAGTTTGCCACCATGTAAGGGGTGGGGAGAGCTGCTACTCAAAAGCAAGGCATCAAAGCACATGTAATGCACAGACACAAATCCTGGGGGGTGGTAGTTCCCGCCGAGATCATATAACACCAGTCCTGAAAGACCTACATTGGCTCCCAGTACGTTCCCGAGCACAATTCAAAGTGTTGGTGCTGACCTTAAAAGCCCTAAACGGCCTCAAAGGCCCAGTATACCTGCAGGAGCTCCTCCATCCCTATCATTCTGCTTGGACACGGAGGTCCAGCTCCGAGGGCCTTCTGGTGGTTCCCTCCCTGTGAGAAGTGAGGTTACAGGGAACCAGGCAGAGGGCCTTCTCGGTGGTGGCACCCGCCCTGTGGAATGCCCCACCATCAGATGTCAAGGAAATAAACAACTCTCTGACTTTTAGAAGACATCTGAAGGCAGCCCTGTTTAGGGAAGTTTTTAATGTTTTATTGTGTTTTTAATATTCTGTTGGAAGCTGCCCAGAGTGGCTGGGGAAACCCTGCCAGATGGGTGGGGTGTAAATAAATTGTAGTTGTTGTTGTTGTTTGTTGTTCTTATTGTTATAGTTTACGCCTCACAGAGCTACAATTCCGCACACAGCCTGCCTGGGGAGCCAGCCTAACTTCTCATTTCCCCCCACAGCTTCGTCTCTGGCATTGTGGAACTGTACTACAAGAACAACTTGTCTGTCCAGCGAGATTATGAGCTTCAGGCCTGGATCTGCGACATCTTCACAAAGGGCTTCCTGTCCAAGCGTTCGTCAGGTACTCCGCCAAAAACCATTTCTTGCTGCTTCTTTGTTCTGCTCGCTGTTTTCCTTCCTTCGGGACTTGTTTAGGCAGCCCGTCACAACTTTGGGAAACCTATAAAAAGTATCCGCTTTCCTGTAGGCCCTTTAACCTGGCGGAGGAGTGCAAAACGTCACGCTGCCCCATACCTCTGGTGTGCAGTCAGCTGCGATGCACCATTTCATGGAATCATAGAATTGTTGAGTTGGAAGGGGACACCCAGGGTCATCTAGTCCAACCCCCTGCAGGAATGTGCATTTAGCATGCACACCAGTTTTATTATGCTCTTCAGCCACGCCTCAGCCTCAACGCAAGTCACAATGTGAAAACGCATGAAGGAAGGTGCAGTTAGATTGGGGGTACTTGTCACAGCAGAGTCTCGAGACCCCTGGCAGTTGAAGCTGCAGTTCAGATTCCTAGGCTCTTTCCTCCAGTTTATGGGGGCAGGAGGAGATACGGAGGGACTTGGAATGATGAGATGCTGGCCCATGGAAGCAGCTAGTGGCCCCTGGTACCTTTTAGAGTTGGTAGGATGGAAGCAGGGACGTAGCCAGGATTTTTGTTGGGGGGGGGGGCAGCCAAAGATGTTGCTGTTTTTAAAGGAAATCAAAGTTGTTGAGCTTTCCCCCTTGGATGGAAGCCAGGGAGCCCAACACTAGATGGCGCCAGAGCCAAGAGCAGGCGGATTCTAGTTTTGTCTCTGTCCTTTTCCAACACTGCTGTAGTGGTCTGGGGTCACGAGCATAGCTGCCAAGTTTTCCCTTTTCTCACGAGGAAGCATATTCAGCATAAGTGAATTTCCCTTTAAAAAAGGGAGAACTTGGCAGCTATGGTCACGAGGGAAGGGAGGAAGACCCAATCCTATTTCTGCCCTAGGGTCCCTGTGTCCAGCCAACTTGAATAAAATATTGGGGGTGGGGTGGGCAGGCAAGCTTCACCCCATATAATTGATCACAAGATTCCCTCTCTCTCTCTCTCTCTCTCACACACACACACCCATTTGAATGGCAATGGCTATCAACTTTGGGGCCGCCCGACCTGTGTTTATAAACCTCCAACGAAGGAGGGAATGCCTTCTTCCGAGGGGGGTCCGTTCCACTGTCAAAATCCAACATGCTTTGTAAAGGGACCAGTATTCGACTGGTGGGTCAGGACCTGCAAGTGAGTTGTTGTGGGTCGCAACAGGAGCACAACCCCCTTGCAATGGTACAAGATTAAGAAACGGCTCCCAATATGCATGGCTGGGTTAAACCCCAGGGTGGTGAGTTTGAGCAAAAGATGGCAGGGCCTTGGGCTCGCTGACTCTCATGGTCCCTTCCCACTCTGCAGCTCTATGATTCTATGTTTGGTTGAAGATACCTGTTGTAAGTGGGACCCAGGTGGCGCTGTGGGTTAAACCACTGAGCCCAGGGCTTGCTGATCAGAAGGTCAGCGGTTCGAATCCCTGTGACGGGGTGAGCTCCCGTTGCTCGGTCCCAGCTCCTGCCCACCTAGCAGTTCGAAAGCACGTCAAAAATGCAAGTAGATAAATAGGAACTGCTACAGCGGGAAGGTAAATGGCGTTTCCGTGTACTGCTCTGGTTCGCCAGAAGTGGCTTTGTCATGCTGGCCACATGACCTGGAAGCTATATGCCGGCTCCCTCGGCCAATAATGCGAGGTGAGCGCGCAACCCCAGAGTCGGTCACGACTGGACCGAATGGTCAGGGGTCCCTTTACCTTTACCTGTTGTAAAGGACTTGTCCTCTCGCTTCTGTACAGGCATCCCTTCCTCCATCCGCTCTGTTCCGGAACTCATCAAGTTTCTGACCATGGCGATCTTCACGTGCTCAGCCCATCACGCGGCCGTAAACAGTGGGCAGGTAAGTGAATCTGCTCTCCTTCCTTAGAGTACATAGAGTATCTATGTAAGGGATGTTTGAAGGCACCGATTTCCATTCTGAAACATGCTAATATTTTTTCTTTTCTTTTGGTTTTACAAGTTCATTCACACAAATCAAATTCTTACAAATATTAGAATTTAACATGAGATTCCTCCGAATCGTAGGACTTCCCTCCTCCTCTCCGCGGGTTCTTTAAATAACTTTATCAACTGCGTATTATAAGTTGATCCAAATTACAACCCTCCATTATATCCAAAGTCTTTGTGCCATTGCAAGAGTTATTTAAAGCCTTCCAAAGAGTTCTAGTGTTTACAGTGTTCTTTTAAATACATTCTGTGTTTGCCCCATTCTGTACTGAAGTTTTGATCTTCCTGATTTCCGATTTTCCCGGTCAGTCTTGCCATCTCTGCATCGTCCAATGATTTCATCTGCCAAGTCCTCCCTTCTAGGTATCTTCTCATCTTTCCAGCTCCAAAACATGCTTGTCACAGCGGCGTTTCTGTTCCACTCCAGTTCGACTTTTGCAAAAAGAAAGAAAAGAAAAGATGCAATTTGTCTCGCTGCCTGCCAAAAAAAAAGATCCTTTCTGATCTTTGGGGATAGTAAAACGAAATAACAACAGAAAGGAGGAGTGTTATGTTCTTGTGCTTTTAAATCAATAGATAGGCGCTGAGTTTGCAGACTCTCTTTAACTTTCTTCTGTCCTCCCCTCTCTCTCCCCTGGGCTACAGTTCGAACTGGGTGCCTTCATGCCCAACTTGCCATCGTCCATGAGGAAGCCTCCGCCCGATGTTAAAGCCCCAGTGACGCTGAAGGAGTACCTGGACATCATCCCCGAGATGAACACCACCAGCCAAGTCCTTGCCGTCATCTGGGTCTTGCGGAACGAGGATTTTGACATGGTAAGAAAGGCGGCCTGTTGTCTTTGTCCATGGAGATTTCTTGGCAGGGATATTGGAGTGGCTTCCAGTTCCTTCTCCAGGTGGATCACGTTTAGTCAAAACTCTCCACTATGACCTGTCCATCTTGGGTGGCCCTGCATGGCATAGCTCATAGCTTCTCTGAGTTATTCAAGCCCCTTCGCCACGACAATGCAATGATCCATGAAGGATTCTTCGGCGATCAGCCTTCTTTATGGTCCAGCTCTCACTTCCATACATCACTACTGGGAAAACCATAGCTTTAACTATACGCACCTTGCCTACAAAGGTCCGTATAGTTAAAGCTATGGTTTTCTCAGTAGGGATGTATGGAAGTGAGAGCTGGACCATCAAGAAGGCCGATCGCCGAAGAATTGATGCTTTTGAATTATGGTGCTGGAGGAGACTCTTGAGAGTCCCATGGACTGCAAGAAGATCAAACCTCTCCATTCTGAAGGAAATCAGCCCTGAGTGCTCCCTGGAAGGACAGATCCTGAAGCTGAGGCTCCAATACTTTGGCCACCTCATGAGAAGAGAAGAATCCTTGGAAAAGACCCTGATGTTGGGAAAGATTGAGGGCACTAGGAGAAGGGGACGACAGAGGACGAGATGGTTGGACAGTGTTCTCGAAGCTACGAACATGAGCTTGACCAAACTGCGGGAGGCAGTGCAAGACAAGAGTGCCTGGCGTGCTATGGTCCATGGGGTCACGAAGAGTCGGACACGACTAAACGACTAAACAACAACAAGAAAGGCAGCAAATGGACAAGGGGAGGGGGGTGGGCTAGGACCTGGGAGAGACTTGGGTCCACATCCCCACTCAGCCACGAGGCTCACTGGGTGACCTCGCTGCCTCTCGGCCTAAGCCACCAGGTCAGCAATAAATCACATGGCACCAGTGAAGTGAGCTCGCTTCATTCAAAGCTCAGGAGGCCAGGCCTAGTGATCACAGCAACTGAGACTGCTTCCCTTTGTCAGTCTCTGCTCCACCCTCTTCATTCCCCCCCCTTTTATTTTGACAAAGTAATAATCATAAATAAATAAGAATAAAAATATGCGCATCCCGCCACCGAGACCATTGTAACTACCCAACCTCCCAAAATTTCAACACCTTTTGCGATGGTTTGACCCCTTTCCGTTTTAGCAGTACAAATTCTGCAAACACCTTCCATATTTCCTCAAAAGCATTCCTCCTGCGAATTCCCCGTCTTACCTTAATGGCACATGTTAATTTATCATGAATAGCTATATCCCACACCTCTTTGTACCATTCTTCCATTTTATATTCCCCTTGCCCCTTCCACTTCCTAGCTATAGTAATTCTTTTTTTTATAATGCTTTTTATTAAAATTTTCAAAAATGCAACAATAATTGGACACAGAAAGAAAAAAACTATAACAGTAACACTAAACAAGCAAAAAAGCAAGAAAAAGAAAAGAAAAAGAAAGACAAATACACAATTAAAAATACTTATTCCTCTGTTTGTTCACATTGTATATTGGGACCTCCTCGGGTTCCCTTCCCCTGTGTTTCTTTAGCTCGTTTATACTTAGCAAATTCTAAACCATTTTAATCACTTTGTATAATCTTATTTTCCTCCTTTCATTTAACATATTCATAAATTCCACAGTTTATTTACAACTTAATTTCTGATCTTAATATGTCACTTTTGCATATTTTTTAAAATATAACTTAAAATCTTTCCATTCTTCTTCTGTCGCTTCTCTCCCCGATTGCGGATTCTTCCGGGCCTAGCTATAGTAATTCATGCAGCTGTCAATAAATTTGTGAGCAAGTCCTTCTTAGCCTGCGAACCTTCCACCCCGTTATAAATCTATAACAATGCTACCTTCTGGACTTTTGGTCAGCTTTAACCCAGTGGTTTCTGTTATCTCCTTAAACATGCTTTGCCAAAAGAAATTGTGCATATTTACACCCCCACCACATGAGAAGGTAATTCCCGGTTTCCTGGCATCCCCTCCAACATAACACCGAATATTCCTTGTTTGTTTGATTTAATCTAATTGTGCCTGCCTTTGCTCCACCCTCTTCATCCCTTTTTGGGTCCTGGGAGACCAGTGGAAAGAGGAGCTGGTTACAGCAGAAGGGAGAGACACCCCCCCCCCCCAGCCTTCTTCATCAGCCTGCCTGCATTTTGATGTATATTGTCCTCTAGGAGCCTTAGTTTGGTCAGAATCGAGCATGCACTTTCAGAGTTAACACGAAATACATTACTTCTGGTAACAACAACAAGCCACCATATCCATTAGAGCGCCATGAAAATTTGTGTCCCGGGCTTTTTGGACTCTTCTATCTGTGTACCATCTGAAACCATCTGCCATATGCGGCAGCTAGATTGGTGACTGGGAGCGGCCGCCGAGACCACATAACACCGGTCTTGAAAGATCTACATTGGCTCCCAGTACGTTTCCGAGCACAATTCAAAGTGTTGGTGCTGACCTTTCAAGCCCTAAATGGCCTCGGTCCAGTATACCTGAAGGAGCGTCTCCACCCCCATCATTCTGCCCGGACACTGAGGTCCAGTGCTGAGGGCCTTCTGGCGGTTCCCTCGTTGCGAGAAGCCAAGTTGCAGGGAACTAGGCAGAGGGCCTTCTCGGTGGTGGCGCCTGCCCTGTGGAACGCCCTCCCAACAGATGTCAAAGAGGAAAACAACTACCAGACTTTTAGAAGACATCTGAAGGCAGCCCTGTTCAGGGAGGCTTTTAATGTTTAATAGATTACTGTGTTTTATTTTTCTGTTGGAAGCCGCCCAGA
Source organism: Zootoca vivipara (assembly GCF_963506605.1). NCBI lineage: Eukaryota > Metazoa > Chordata > Lepidosauria > Squamata > Lacertidae > Zootoca > Zootoca vivipara. The sequence goes on from NC_083288.1 coordinate 49,627,020, forward strand.
GTGGCTGGGGAAACCCAGCCAGGTGGGCGGGGTATAAATAATAATAATAATAGAAAAAACACACCAAAGGAGCACACCAGTTGCCAGATGTGAAATACATTGTCATTATTTTCAGCTCTCCTTCCCCACTAGTCAGTTCCTCGGCCTTCAGCTACTTCATCTCCCTGAAAACCTTTGTTTACTCATCTCTGCTAAAACCCACAACCTTTCTTTTTCCGGCGTCCCTTGCAAAGTTCCTCTGTCCATCGCACCGGCCCCCAGCACTTCCTTCCCAGCAACTGTTGTTGGTTTTTTGGGCGGCACCTTAGCAGCTTGGGGGGGTTGGCAAACATTCCCTGACATCACGGCAGCTCAGCCAATGGCAGTGGGGTGGCGGCGGCAGCGGCGGCAGTTTTCAGGCTGGCAACCGGTTGTTTTTGTGGTTTGTCAATTAGGAAGGGTGGCAGCTGTCCCTTCCGTGGCACTCTAGAGAGGAGGCACCTCCAGCGCTTTCTCCAGGGGTTAATTTCTTAAAATGTCCATGTTGAAGGCAGAGAGATGTTCTGCACAAAGGGAAGAGACACACATCCCTTTGGACGATCGAGCAGTTCCCAGAGGTGACCCCATCTTCGAACTAAACTGACCCTGCCTCTCTCTCTCTCTGTTTCTGTTTGCAGAAACCTCTGGGGCAATACGACGACGAGCACTTTGTTGAGGAGGAACCGAAGCAGCTCATAACGGCTTTTCAAGAGCGCCTGGCGCACATTTCCGAGGAAATCAAGAGCAGGAACAAGTCGATGAAGCTGCCGTACACCTACCTCTGCCCAGACAACATAGAGAACAGCACATGCATATAGAAGCAGCGCATGCTTCCAGACCACACTGGCCATGCTGCGGTGCAGCCTTCTTCAACCCGGCGCCCTCCGGGTGCTCGGTACTACAACTCCCACCAGCCCCCAGTCCAAAACACCCGGAGGGCGCCCGGTTGGGGGAAGGCTGCTTCTCAGTTTCTCTTTATGCAGCCCCACATCGCTAGAGATTTCTTTGAGTGCAGCAGGCTAGGGCCTGCGATTGTAAACACGACCCTAGGACAGGAATTCTGCAGCAGGCAGGCTCAGGCTGGCAGCATGCAACTTGAAGATTCACAGAACCCTCTAAAAAAAAAAACATCCACAAAATATGAAGGGCCTGTTCTGAATGGGGCGGCATCCTTCCCGGAGGAGCAGGGATGCCGTTTGGGGGTGCTCCTTAGAATCACAGAATTGTAGATAGATGGCCCTTGGGAATCTCTTCCAACTCTATGTATTCTATGCAGGAGGTCTGAGGTTTAATCCCTGGTGTCTCCCGGTAGAGCTGGGAGAGAAGTTCTCTGCATGAAACCACTGCTGCCAGTCAGTGTAGGTAGGGAAAGTGATCTGGGTGGACCAATGGTCTGACTCTGCAGAAAGCAGCTTCCTATTCTCTCGTGCAACCTCAAGTCTGGACTACTGTAATGCGCTCTGTGTGGGGCTGCCCTTTAAGACTGCACTCTTCACTGTGGAGGCGAGCCTAGCTGAAGCTTCTCCTGCACATTACATTTCCTGTATCATTTCATACCCTTCCTCACCCTTGTACTTTAAAGGGATCAGGAGTTTGGAGAGGGAAGAACCACTTGCAGATCACCAGGTTGCCACTTGGCGGCGTGATTCGAACACAGAGCCGTGTTTTCTTTCCATTTGGCAGGCAGTGGGGATGGTGGTAGGAGAAGTTTAGACAAAAACACATGGGGAGGTCATAAACACACACACACACACACACACACACACACACACACACACACACACACCAGCAACCCAAACCCATTTCAGGCTAAGTGAAAAGAAAATATGTCAATCCAGATAGCTTTGTGCCTTAGCGGATTTTTCAAACAAAAAACTCAATTTCCAAGCATACATACTGTAGTTTAAACCCGTTGCTGGCTTTGTGCCCCTTTGATTCCAGCGAGACTTCAAAAGATTATTGTTGTTATTTGTTAAATTTGTATATTGCCCTTCATCTGAAGACCACGGGGCAGTTCACAACATCAAAATGCAAAATGCAAAAACAAAATAAAACAATAACTCCCCACCCAGTAAGAGCTTGTGGATGGTGGATTGCGAATGAACTGCTTTCAGGTCAAGGCAGAAAATGCTGCTTGAAAAAATAAATTTATTGCATTTTTGAAAATTTACAGAGAAAGAATAAATATTACACCTGAATACACAAAAAGAAAAAGAAAAGAAAGAAAAAAGAAAAAAATACAACAATAAAGAGAAGAAGAAAAAGAATTAATGACATACACAAAATTGTTCAAAGGATAGAAACTGTAATTTGAATATTCTATACAAAAGGCTCCCAGAAAGAAATTACTGTACATTTATATTCCTTTTGTTTCTTCCCTTACAATCACTTGCTTTCTGTTCCAGTAAACTTGTTTGAATCCCTGTTATGTTAGTTGACTTCCCTCTTTGCGGCTTCGACACTTCTCATTGGTTACCAACAATCTGTATTCCTTTCTTCATTTTTTCTTACTATATCTGTGAAATTAACCTAAGCACAACCAAGCATTATTTTTGGAACCATATTTAGTCAGGTGGTTTTTGAAGCAAGCCCATTCCTTTTTTTACCTTGTCGCCTGAGTGATGCTGCTTTTAAGTCTCTCGAACAAGTAGACATTTCTGCTACCAACTGGCCAACTGTTGGTTGCTAGGGCAGGTGTGTGTGTGTGTGTGTGTGTGTGTGTGTGTGTGTGTGTGTGTGTGTGTGTAGCCCTGCAGAAGTGTGGCTGGACCTGTTGGGAGGTGGAGTCCACGAACCTGAAGGAGCGTCTTCACCATAGCTGCCAAGTTTTCCCTTTTCTCGCGAGGAAGCCTATTCAGCATAAGGGAAAATCCCTTAAAAAAAGGGAGAACTTGGCAGCTATGGTCTTCACCCCCATTGTCCAGCCTAGACACTGAGGTCCAGCTCCGAGGGCCTTCTGGCGGTTCCCTCACTGCGAGAAGCCAAGATACAGGGAACCAGGCAGAGGGCCTTCTTGGTAGTGGCACCCACCCTGTGGAACGCCCTCCCACCAGATGTCAAAGAGAAAAACAACTACAGTACCAGACTTTTAGAGGACATCTGAAGGCAGCCCTGTTTAGGGAAGCTTTTAATGTTTAATAAATTATTGTATTTTAATATTTCTGTTGGAAGCCGCCCAGAGTGGCTGGGGAAACACAGCCAGATGGGTGGGGTATGAATAATATATGATTATGATTATGATTATTATAACTATAACCTCAGCAGGTCTGAGTGTACACTAGGACCATACCTTACACACGTTTAACTTGTGTGATTTCAACTGTGCACGGTTGAAAGCTCACATAGAATCATAGAGTTGGAAGAGACCACAAGGGCCATCCAGTCCAACCCCCTGCCAAGCAGGAAACACCATCAAAGCACTCTTGACATATGTCTGTCAAGCCTCCGCTTAAAGACCTCCAAAGAAGGAGACTCCACCACACTTCTTGGCAGCAAATTCCACTGTCGAACAGCTCTTACTGTCAGGAAGTTCTTCCTAATGTTTAGGTGGAATCTTCTTTCTTGTAGTTTGAATCCATTGCTCCGTGTCCGCTTCTCTGGAGCAGCAGAAAACAACCTTTCACCCTCCTCTATATGACATCCTTTTATATATTTGAACATGGCTATCATATCACCCCTTAACCTTCTCTACTCCAGGCTAAACATACCCAGCTCCCTAAGCCGTTCCTCATAAGGCATTGTTTCCAACCTTTGACCATTTTGGTTGCCCTCTTCTGGACACGTTCCAGCTTGTCAGTATCCTTCTTGGACTGTGGTGCCCAGAACTGGACACAGTACTCCAGGTGAGGTCTGACCAGAGCAGAATACAGTGGTACTATTACTTCCCTTGATCTAGACACTATACTCCTATTGATGCAGCCCAGAATTGCATTGGCTTTTTTAGCTGCTGCATCACACTGCTGACTCATGTCAAGTTTGTGGTCTATCAGGACTGCTAGATCCTTTTCACATGCCTTGCACATGTTAAATGCAAGCAAGGCAAAGAGCTCAAGAGCTCTTTCTGTGCCAGGAAAGCCCCATGCTTTTAAGCTCTCTTCCTTGCTTGAGGAGGGCAGGCGAGACCCACTCTGCATCCCAACTCCAGAAGGCAAAGGATGCTCGAGGGTGGGGGCAGTTCAAATAGACATATTTTTGTATCTGTGAGGCCCTGGGAACCGAACCCCTGCATAAGATGTGATTGTGCTGTGCAAGAAGCCATGTTTTGTGTGTGTGTGTGATTTATTCCAGATGTGCTCAGAGACTCTGCAGACCGAACCCCCAGCAGTGAACTCTTGCCGATTGTCTTCTGCCAGAAATGTGATTTCCCTTTTTTCTCCGTTTCCCAGCATGTGAAATTCTGCTAATTCTCTCGAGGCCTTTGCGTCACCCTAACCTCGTTCCCCTAGCCTACTGTTTACCAAGTAATGTCGGAGGTTAAAATACACTGGTTTTTTGCCGCTGTCAATTTTGTACCCGTGTTTGTCCTATCGACTTTCTGATTAGCGAAACAATGGAAACTGAAGGGATAAAGTCTCAGGGCCTATCCAGCTCTTTTTTCCGTGGCTGATGAATGAAAAGACAGGAGCGCAGGAAGGCAGCTAGGTCAGAGTCAGGTCTTTCGTCCATCTAGTTCAGTAATGCTGGCACATTAGATGAAATCCTGAGCACTTATTCTGATTTGTTTTGCAGGGAGGCTGGAAGCCAAGAAGATTCATATTGATTTTATTGTGGGGTCCTTTAAAACACACACACACACACACACACCCCTTCCTGTTAATCATTCTGCACTTTGCAATGCATTTGCCCATCATTTTCCAAACCACAAAAAGCTCATTTTTAGAAAAACAACAACATTGATTTGTTGCTCTAGGGTGGACATCGTGTGTCGACCCAATTCCACAGCGCAAACCTACATTTCCCAGAATGGGAAGTTCGTTCATCAAAGGAAGCAATTCTGGTTTGGCATCTCTAAAAAGGAACTAATTCCAGCACCACATTTGTCCCTTTGCAAACAAATGAGCTAGTTTGGTTCATCTTCCATTCCCAGTTCAAGACACTTTTGGTTTGTCCAAATGATTGCGAGCAAAGAAAATTCAGCAGTCAGAATGCTACAAAGATACCCCTCCAGAGAAATCCATTTCATTCCACGTTGATGATTATTTGTGCTCATGGTGCTAAAGGGGTGGCCATAGACTCATAGAACTGTTGTAAATAAAAAAAGTAAAGGTAAAGGGACCCCTAACGGTTAAGTCCAGTCGCGGACGACTCTGGGGTTGCGGCGCTCATCTCGCTTTACTGGCCGAGGGAGCTGACGTTTATCCACAGATAGTTTTTCCAGGTCATGTGGCCGTCACGACTAAGCCGCTTCTGGCGAAACCAGAGCAGCACACGGAAACGTCATTTACCTTCCCGCCGGAGCAGTACCTATTTATCTACTTGCACTTTGATGTGCTTTTGAACTGCTAGGTTGGCAGGAGCAGGGACCGAGCAACAGGAGCTCACCCCGTTGCAGGGATTCGAAGCGCTGACCTTCTGATTGGCAAGCCCTAGGCTCTATGCTTTAGACCACAGCGCCACCCGCATCCCATAGAACTGTAGAGAAGGACAAAAAAAACCTGCACCCAGTGCTTTTCTTTTCTTTTAAAAAAATGTTTAGAGATACTCTCATTTTCCTACTCATATTGAAATACTGGCCTTCCACGAGGCCAAACTTAGATTCACAAAATGTTTAGGAGTATGCCCACGCAGGAAAAAAATGAAGGAAATGGTGAAGCTGGCATTCAAAGCCCTTCCTATAATTTCAAAGGAAAAGGTTACCAATCCACTTTAAACTCTTTAATTGCGATGCTTCAGCAGCCAGCTATTTCGCAGGAAGCACATGGAGTGTTTATTCCTTCATTGTAAATGAAACCTTACACTGTCTACTGAGAAGTAAATCCCACTGTATTCAAAGGAACTTACTCCCAGGTAACTAGGTAAAGACTGCATAGCCTTCTTAAATCTTAAGCATTTTTACTCAGAACTAATTCTCTCTGAGTTCACTAGGATTTTCTGGTATGCTCGTGATCATTTTTGCAGTTTCTATTATTATTGTTATTGTTATTGTTATTATTTCCAACCTTCTCCCCACCCCAGACAGGGACTCAAGGCTGCTTACAGCTAAAACTTTATTTCATTCTATTTACCCGTGGGCGGTTTTTGCACGCGACCCCTTCCCTCGCACATTTTTTTCCTTACAACAATCCTGCGAGGTAGGGTTAGGCTGAGAGGTTTCACTTGGCTCAAGGTGACAGATGTGTGCAGCGAGATCAAACAGGGGAGAAGCTTTCTGGTGTAGAAGAGGATGTCCCTGTTTTTCATCAGAGAAATGTTGGAGGCCGTGAACACCCCTTCGCTCCTCTTCCAGAAGCAGAACGTGGGTATTTGCTTAAGAAATTGGCGAGATCCCGAGAGAAAAGCCATTCAGAAGACATTTGTGTGGGACAACAAGGAGCTCTTGAGTATTGCAAACAGAGCGCTCCCCTGCCAGGCTACATATTCTGCCAAAGGCTTCCTAGGAATCTGGTGGCTTTGTGTACATTTGTTCTGCTTCAGATCTACCCGCCACCCCACCCTGCTTGTGAAACGATAAGATCTGCCATAAACTACCTGCTTCCTGTCCCTTATCTCCCCATAAAATTCATTCAAGCCCCAACAGCAGAAGAGAGAGTTAACCACCCCGTTTATTGAGCATTGACAATAAGCTGTGCTTGCGACAGTATTATCAGGGCAGGTGTGCAGATGCCCTATTTCAATACAGTTTGTGCCCGCTGAAAATTCTCTATGCCATCAATGCTCCAATTCAGGTTTTTGGGTCCCTTCTGGGTGTCAATAGTGCAGTAACTTCAAGAAAACATCACAAAAGCTGCCTGTTAGCCAGAAGATTGGTGGTTTGAGCCCATCCAGGGATAGCTGCACGCAGGATTCTACGATTCTGATATGCCGACAGTCCAGAATAAATCAGCCGTCATTCAAAATACAGTGGTACCTTGGTTCTCAAACTTAATCCATTCCGGGAGTCCGTTCGACTCCCGAAACTCTACTAAAACCAAGGCACAGCTTCCGATTGGCTGCGGGAGGTTCCTGCACTCAAGCAGAAGCCACGTCGGATGTTCGGCTTCCGAAAAACGTTTGCAAACCGGAACACTCACTTCCGAGTTTGCGGCGTTCGGGAGCCAAGCCGTTTGAGTACCAAGGTACGTACCAATGTACTGTGAGATTGACTCGACCTAAAATAACGACAAAACATTTTCTAAAACGACAAGAGCGGAAGTTCCATGATTCTCTGGGGGAAGCCAGGACTGTTTAAAGCGTTGTGATACCGCTCTGAATGTGTAGTGCAGATTTTAACCATCTAGCGGCTGTATCCTAAGATAGGTACAGCTTCTGGGAGACTTCAAGGGCAGCCCCATGTTGACGGCATTGCAGTAATCCAGAGGGGAAGGGAGGGAGGGAGCGTCAGAGCAGCAGGTGCTGCCGTCAATCTGTTTGCCAAAGGTGGCTTATCTGGAAGAGTGCAACTCCTTTCCAGAACTGGGCGAGGATCAAAACACCGGGCAAATGATCAAAACGTGCACCAACGGCACTTTGGTCTGGTTTATTGTTTGGGGTCCCTTATGCCATTTCTGCTGAGGGGCTGTGGGCTCGTCGTCTGCCCCCCAAGCCCTCGCCTGGGCGCACTCGGTGCCTTTCGTGAGAAAACACAGCTTTCAAGAAAATAAACTTTCCTGAGAAGGCTTTCTTCCGCCGCAAGCCTGGAGGGAAGTGAAACAGGATGAGAGGGTGTGTGTCTTCTGCCCCCCCCCAATGTCACAGACAGGACCCAAGAGTCACCAGGACAGCTCTGCAGCTGGCTCCATTTGTGGTTGTTTCCTGGTTCACTGCCCTTGTTCCCCCCCCCAGCCCCTTTGGGGAAGTCTTAGAGGGCCTTTTTACAAATCCTATCCCTGCTTAAAGCCACGTTAATTTCCGGTGTGGTTTCTCGAGGCGTGGCCATGTTAATCTCTTGCAGCAAAACCAGCAAGGGTTTTTGTTGTTAAACTCTCCTCCTCTCCCAGATCGTTATGAAGCAAGCTGAGACTACATCATGGTGCCTGTCTTTGCTCCTCCCTTTTCATACCTCTCCTGGTTCTGGGAGACCAGGGAGGAGGGGAGCTAGTCACAGCAGGAGGAGGAGACCCCCTGGCTTCTTCGCCAGCCTGCCTCACCTCTGCCTCTTGGCCCCCATCCTCTCCAGCCTCTGATCCAGCCTCCTCTTCTGCCTCTCATTCCGGACTGCTCTCTGCCACAGCCTCTTCCCACTCACAGAGCCCTGTTGCCTCTTCAGCTTCCGGCACTTCCTCCTCCCGGTCTGCTCCCTCTTCTCCCTCTGGCCATTCATTGTCATCCCACCACCCATCCCCTGGCCCGCCCCATTCATAAATATAGGGTAGCAAAGGGATACAACCGTTTCCGATTGGCTTCCAGAGCTCGTGTAGTCGAAGCACCTGCCTTTGTTGCAGCTGCGTTCGGGATTCACCCTGTGCGTTGCCTGAAGTCGGACGATTTGGATGTGGACCGCAGCGATCTAAATATTAAAGCCTTCGGAAGGAATCTTTCTTTGGAGTCTTTGTTCTCCGGCAACCGGGAGCCAAGAGAGCTGGTCTATTAGGGCGCTGCCCCATTAACCTCAGCCTAACCCCAGCCAGTTTCTGCCTGCCTGCCTTATTACACGCAAGCAGCCCAAGGTGGTGAAACTTGACATCATCTTTCTCCTCCTTAAGTCTCAATGTTGCCCTTGTAGAGCCCAGAAAAGAGGAAGATGGGGTCCAAGCCGGAATCAGGTGGCCCTGCCTCTGATCAGCTCTGGCACCACCTACTGTTGGCCTCCCTACCTTCCGACCTACCAGCCCCTGCTTGTTTGTTTGTTTGTTTGCTTGTTTGTTTGCTTGTTTGTTTGTGGTGCCCAGATTAAAATCTCCACCGCTCTGAAAGCGTTGCCCTTGATGTGTTGCCCGCACCTGTCTGTTCACCCAGGTGTTTGCAGGTTGTTAACCGCAGGGCCTTGGTGGCAACTGGCTGGTCTACTGCAGCTTGCCATTGTCTGACTGCATTCTAGCTCAGCCGGGAGAGCATGAGATGCTCAATCTCAAGGTCATAGAATCATAGAGTTGGAAGAGACCACAAGGGCCATCCAGTCCAACCCCCTGCCAAGCAGGAAACACCATCAAAGCTTTCTTGACATATGTCTGTCAAGCCTCTGCTTAAAGACCTCCAAAGAAGGAGACTCCACCACACTCCTTGGCAGCAAATCCCACTGTCGAACAGCTCTTACGGTCAGGAAGTTCTTCCTAATGTTTAGGTGGAATCTTCTTTCTTGTAGTTTGAATCCATTGCTCCGTGTCCGCTTCTCTGGAGCAGCAGAAAACAACCTTTCACCCTCCTCTATATGGCATCCTTTTATATATTTGAACATGGCTATCATATCACCTCTTAACCTTCTCTTCTCCAGGCTAAACATACCCAGTTCCCTAAGCCGTTCCTCATAAGGCATTGTTTCCAGGCCTTTGACCATTTTGGTTGCCCTCCTCTGGACACGTTCCAGCTTGTCAGTATCCTTCTTGAACCGTGGTGCCCAGAACTGGACACTGTACTCCAGGTGAGGTCTGACCAGAGCAGAATACAGTGCTACTATTACTTCCCTTGATCTAGACGCTATACTCCTATTGATGCAGCCCAGAATTGCATTGGCTTTTTTAGCTGCTGCATCACACTGTTGACTCATGTCAAGTTTGTGGTCTACCAGGACTCCTAGATCCTTTTCACATGTACTGCTCTCAAGCCAGGTGTCTCCCATCCTGTATTTGTGCCTTTCAATTTTTTTTGCCCAATAATAAATAATAATAATAATAATAAACTTTTATTTATACCCCGCCCTCCCCAGTCAAAAACCGGGCTCAGGGCGGCTGACACCAACAGAACCACAATAAAACATAAAAACAATTAATTTAAATACAGATTAAAATACAGTATTAAAATTTAAAGTGCAGCCTCATTTCAAGTAGGCCATAAGTGGCTGACACCAACAGAACCACAATAAAACATAAAAACAATTAGTTAAAATACAGATTAAAATACAGTATTAAAATTTAAAGTGCAGCCTCATTTCAAGTAGGCCATAAGTGGCTGACACCAACAGAACCACAATAAAACATAAAAACAATTAGTTAAAATACAGATTAAAATACAGTAGTACTTTACATTTCTCCTTGTTAAAATTCATATTGTTTGCTTTGGCCCAGTTGTCTAATCTGTTAAGGTCATTCTGAAGTGTGATCCTGTCCTCTGGGGTATTAGCCACCGCTCCCAATTTGGTGTCGTCTGCAAACTTGCTCAGGATGCCCTCAAGCCCACCATCCAAGTCATTGATAAAGATGTTGAATAAGACTGGGCCCAAGACAGAACCCTGTGGCACCCCACTAGTCACTTCTCTCCAGGATGAGGAGGAGCCATTGATGAGCACCCTTTGGGTTCGGTCAGTCAGCCAGTTACAAATCCACTGAATGGTAGCATTGTCTAGCCCACATTTTACCAGCTTCTTTACAAGAATATCAAGGTTCAAGTCCCACATTGGGCAAAAAGATCCCCGTATATTGTGATTCTATGAAACAGGCTGGAGGGGGCTAGCTGAGGACAAACTGAGTTTTATGGGGCAGCGGTGTCTGAATTTGACAAAACTGTGGGTCAATGCAAAGGGCTCCCCCCCTCCTTTATATTCCGAGAAGCAGCCCTGCCACCATAAAGGTTCTTGTGTGTCAGGACAGTTTTACCTGTCTTCCATGTAAACAAGGGCCGTTGTGAAACGGTTTAAAACAAAAGAAGAAGGAAGAAACCCACACGCCCCAAAGGGCAAACGCAGTTTGAGAAGTCGAGTTGGGAAAGGCCGTGCAAAATGTGCTTGTCTGAGCAAGCCAGGAGACATATAAACAGAGGCAAGTTCCTCGCTGAAGGTTGCTTAGTGGTGGGGCCTGGTTTTGGAAAAAAAGAGAGAGAGCTTTGACTTTTGATGCTGTCCTTGAACACCTGGCCTCAGGTATCGTTGTGGCTCTTAGCCTCGGTGAGAGCTCTGCCGTCCCTGAGAAGCAGGTTGACGGCAGGCAACTGTAGGCCTGCCCAGGTGCCGCCCACTGGGGGCCGGCTCTGCTATTAGGCGGAAGGAGGTCACACCCACACACTACGTTTCAAGAACCCCTAGCATAGCTGCCAAGTTCTCCCTTTTTTAAAGGGAAATTCCCTTATGCTGAATAGGCTTCCTCGCGAGAAAAGGGGAAACTTGGCAGCTATGACCCCTAGACCAGTGTTTCCCAACCAGTGTGCCTCCAGATGTTTTGGGACTACAACTCCCATCATCCCTAGCTAGCAAGACCAGTGGTCAGGAATGATGGGAGTTGTAGTCCCAAAACATCTGGAGGCACACTGGTTGGGAAACACTGTCCTAGACCACTTTAAACCGGTTCCCCCGAATAATCCTGGTAGCTTGTTAAGGGTGCCGAGAGTTGTAGGGAGGAGAGCCTATACCCCTCGCAGAGCTGCTACAACTGCCAGAGGGGTTTAAGGAGAAATCCTTCTTCCCAGGGAACTATGGGAAATGTAGCTTTGTGAAAGGACTCCTTGGCACAGCTCCCAGGAGGCTTTGGGGGAAAACCATAGACTGCTTAAAGTGTCAGAATGCCGGACGGGGACTGAGAACAAGCCAAATGCCAGCTTCCTTCAAAAAGCCATGGTGTCTGCCATCCGAAAATAGTTGATAAGAACGGATCCCAGGGAACTCTGGGAACATGGAGACTTGAGGAGGTTGAAGCAGGCAGGAGGTGCCTCCCCCTAAATGCAAGAAGGCCGGCAGGCGGGGGGCTGGCTGAGATTGGTGGGGCACTGCCTAGCTTTATGTCTTTTGATTTGATTTATTACAAACACATATTTGTTCTTCCAAGGAGCTCACGATTCTCTTCCTTTAATCCTCACAACAACCCTGCGAGGTAGGCTAAGTTGAGAAGCAGTGACCGGCCACGAGGCCACCCAGGGAGCGGATTCGAACCCTGGCCTCTCCCGGGCCCTGGTCCGAAACTCTAACCGTTGCAGTCCACCACTCTCTGTTGGTGGGGCGCCCGATCCTGTTCAGTTTAAAAACAAACCAGGCAGGAGCTGTACAAATTCTCAGCATATGTATCTTGCACACATTTCAGGAAGATGCTGGTGTCCATCCAAAAGACGATGCCCTCAGGCTGAACTCTGCGGTCTGGCGCTCAGCAGTTCCCTCTTTTGTAGACTGGGGGATCTGAACCACGCCGCCACGGACTGCAGTCGTGGCTCCTTCCGTGGCAAGGCCACTGGCCATTTCTGCCCCTCAATGGCTTCATGTTCCTTGCCCCGCTGCCGCGCAAATCCCCACCTGCCCTGCCGATCCTTCTGACAGGCCCGGTTTCCTGGAGGAGGGCAAGGTTGTGGGAGCCCCCGTTCCTTGAAGCCACGAGGGCCCTTGGCTCGGTTTTCCTTTCCACCCCGTGGCCTGGAAGCCGGGGCCTGCTGGCTGGAGAGGTCTGTACCGTGTGCTTGGCTAGGTGCCCTCTCTGCGAGGAATGCTCTTTCCTCTCCAAAGAGTGCTAGCGAAAGCACAAACTCTGCCACTCCCTCGAGCTGGGACAGCTCCTCCCAATACCTACCTCAAAGAGGAAGCAAAGTGGAAAGACAGCTGGAGGAGGAGAAAATATCTCGACTCGTTCGGTGCATCTCGGAGCTGTTTGCCTGCGCTGCCCGACTGCCCCAGCCGGTGTGGCCCACTCTGCCTTCCTGACCGAGGCAGCCAGAGAGGGGTGAGGACCCTGGGGAGGACTGGGAGGGGGAGGGAATTCCACTTAGCCCCCTCCCCAAACTATGGCAAACTCCCCCAGCATCACGGCAGCCCAATTCCTAGAGGGCACCAGTCTCCAGCTGGGTGAGAAGGCAGGGGAACTCTGTAGGTCCTCTCTGTTCTCAGGGGGTCCTGCCTCTGTGCCCCAACATTGCCTCTCAGAAGTTAGAGATTGCAATGCGCCAAGAGGCACCACCAAAGGGTGCATTTGAGCATGGTCCTTTGGGGGTTTCGCTCTCTGTCATCTTTTCTCCTCGCCATGATTGCCTGCTTTCTTTTTCTGCCTCAGCTGCCAAAATGTCTCTGGCGTGGAGGGAATGCTCCTTGCAAAAAGAGCAGCCACAGCCCATGCAATATTCTAGTCCTCATCGTGGCAGCTAAACCCACTGGCCGAACACAATGGTGTGTGTGCGCACGCATGTGTGTTTGGAAAATGCAGAGAGAGAGAGAGAGAGGCATAGATCCACAGATTTGTATATGCAAAGACTGGTGACCGGCGGGGCAGTGTGGTGCAGTGGTTAGAGTGTTGGACTAGGACCTGGGAGGCCAAGCTTCAGATCCCCACTCGGCCATGAAGCTCACTGGGTGGCCTGGGGCCAGTCACTGCCTCTCAGCCGAACCTACCTCGCAGGGTTGTTGTGGGGATTAATTGAGGAGGGAGGAAACCATGGGTGCCACCGTCGAATTCCTTGGAGAAAAAAAGAGCGATGCGAATGCCATAAGTCAATAATACTGATGCCCCTCTCGTGGCTCACCCTTTTAGCCGTTCGATGTTTCCCCCGTCAAGGCTCAAGACCACAAGAAGTTTAGCTCGCGGCGCGTTAACGTTGTCTGATGCTGCAAAGGCTCCATTCTGAGCTGCAGCAATTCACAGCAGTTTGAGCAGCGCAGCATTCTAGCCAGGCTGCTTTTATCGCAGGCAGTAATCAAAGAATTGCAACCTTTCCCCGCACGGCCTGTGTCTCAGCATGGTGCCTTGCGTGGCGCAGCTGGGAAGGGGCAGAGCTATGCGCTTGGGAATGCGTGGATATGGCAGCTTTGCTTGCTCTCGTTTTTTTCTGCTCTTAGGAAAGTTTGGCTCTCCACATTTCTGCGATTGTTTGGGACTCGTCCGGGAGAAAGCCATCAGCGAAAAATTTCTCCAAATATTTAAAATGCATTATTTATTTACTTCATACAATTGATTATACCGCTTGATTGCAAAACAAACAAACAAACCCTCAAAGCGGTTTACAAAAAAAGGATAAAGCAAAAAAACAACAAGAAGAATTAACAACAATGAATTAGGGTTTGGGGAAAGTTAATAAGCTAAAAACTGGTGAAGACTCGCGTCAACTTTCTCAATGTCTAAATACGTCTTTGTATCTCGTTTCCCCTAAATATGCACATTTTTGCATTTCCCCTCTAATATAATGAGCTTTGTATGTGTTTTTTTTAATTTTTAAAAAGCTTAATTTTATTTCAAGTTAAAATCTACAAAACATAACATAACACAACATAAACATAACATAATCAAATCTAACTAAACCCAATTAAACATAATCCAATATAATCCAATATAATCAAACATAATTTTCAAAAAAAAATTCAAAAAGAAAAAGAAAAATCGGCAAAAAGAAAAGGAAACAAAAACAGAAAAAATAAGAACAGAATAAGAAAACAAAGAAGAAATTTACAAATTAAAAAATAGCTTCCAAACATTTAAATTCGGTTCTCTCTCATGTACAATTCTACTAGGCTTTTCCTAATGTGCTTTGTATGTGCTTTCTTCTACAATATGAGCACTTATACCCTTACCAGATGTGCTTTTGTACTTGACTGGAGAACTGCTTTGCAAAATTCAGAGAGCTTTTCCAAGAATGGCTGCATTGCTTCAAAAAAAAAAGTTTAGCTTTAAATGGGAACTGAATTGAATTCATCCCTCCTCCCTCCTTGCAGAGTCATCCTATGTATGTTTACTCTGAGCAAAGAGCTTACCCCTAACGAAGGGCTTAGAGCTCAGTTGGTTAGAGCACGGTGCTGATAATGCCTGGGTTGGAAGTTCGATCCCCATATGGGGCAGCTGACTATTTCTGCTTTGCAGGGGGTTGGACTAGATGACTGTCAGGGTCCCTTCCAACTCTTATGGTCTCTCCTTGCCTCCGGAGCTTTTCCCTGTGAAAACCCGCTCTTTAATGCTAAAGCGCAACAAACAGCAATTTGGGCTTTCTGCATATTGCTGTTTGCTCCGATTCGGCGGTAAAGAGCAGATTTCTGCGGGGAAAGCTCTGGAGCTTAAAAAAAAAACACAAAATGAAAGAGAAATCGGACATGGGGCTTTAAAACACAGACCACACCTGGAAAATGTGGAGGAAAGGTACGTTTGGATGGGCCCAGTGGCGGAGCTTCATGCTCCGGCACTGGGGGGTGTAGAGCAGTTGGGGGCGTGGCTGGTGCGTATCCCAGGGGCATGATGCACTCCCCCCGCCCCCTCTTCCTCCGCCAGTGGATGGGGCCTAAGCCCTCCCTCCTGCTCCATGCGGCAAACTCCTTAGGAAGCATGCTTAAGATTTCGGTGGCTACCTGTGAAAAGGCGCTTAGAACAGATCCGCTCCAGAACCCTCATTCTTCTAATTCAGGCCAGGACTGGTTCAGATACGGCTCACTTGCAAGAAGTTGAGCGTCGGAACATCTGGGACAGTTTTAAAAAGGTACTTCTTCACGCAGCGCATAGTTAGACTACGGAACTCCCTGCCACAGGAGGCAGTAATGGCCACCGACCTGGATGGCTTTAGAAAGAGGATTAGCCAAACTCATGAAGGAGAGGGCCATCGATGGCTCCCAGCAATGATGATGATGATGATGATGATGATAATGCTACAATGGCTCTGCCCTGCTCCCACGGTCAGTGGCAGCAGTGCCATCTGAGACTACAGGAGGGGGAGAGTGTTGCTCTTGTGTTCGAATTCTGCTCGTGGGTTTCCCTATAGGGCATCTGCTTCACTGTGAGAACTGGATGCTGGACTAGGTGGGCCGCTGGCCTGATCCTGGCAAAGGCTTCAGAAAGCAGAATTGTTGCCAGCCCCTGTTGCCAGCACTGAACTAACAGTCTGTGTCAGTAGCGGGCCCTTTTCCACGTTCCTGTGCAAACAGCAAAGTTAAAAATAAAACGGCGCGTTCCAGTCTTGACATTCCCCACCCCCAGGTTAGGAATGTGTGGCATTTTGCTTCCTGGAAAAACCTGCCTGGATTCCCACCCTTTCCCTTTCTCTTTTCCAAGGACCTCGAAGATGAGGCTGAGGGTATTCTGGAAGGTGAAAGAGCGCTGGAAGAGATTGGAGGGCGCTCGCAGAGTCGTCTCCACCAGCAAATCTCCAGGAGCAGGTGAATGGTCTCTGGGGTGGAAAGAACAGCCCAAGGCAGGAGTCAGCAAACTTTTTCAGCAGGGGCCGCTCAGACCTTGTGGGGGGCCGGACTATATATTTTTTTGGGGGGGGGGAATAATGAACGAATTCCTATGCACCACAAATAACCCAGAGATGCATTTTAAATAAAAGCACACATTCTACTCGTGTAAAAACACACTGATTCCTGGACCATCCACGGGCCGGATTGAGAAGGCGATTGGGCCGGATCTGGCCCCCGGACCTTAGTTTGCCTACCCATGCCCTAAGGCAGTGTTTCCCAACCAGTGTGCCTCCAGATGTTTTGGGACTACAACTCCCATCATCCCTAGCTAGCAAGACCAGTGGTCAGGAATGATGGGAGTTGTAGTCCCAAAACATCTGGAGGCACACTGGTTGGGAAACACTGCCCTAAGGAATAATCTTGGCCTGGCGGTCCACACCCAGAGCAATTGTGTACTTAATCTGAGCGTCCGCTATTCCCCTGGCAGAAATCCTGCGCCTGTGACAGTTGTGTGGCAGGCAGAAATCCAACAGGGGAAGCCCCCTCCCCTTTGCCACACCTCCATGTGGGGAAACAGCTAATTCAGGCCTCTCGGAGACTCGCCAGGCTGCTGAGGTTAGGAGCAGCCAGCCGCGCCAAGTTGTGCCCACCTTTTTTGGGGGTTTCTGGGGGTGTGCTGCGGTTGGATCAGCGCCTTGAATAGTCATGAGTGTCGCCCGCTCTGCATTTGTGCAGCCATGCACACCGCCCGCTGAACAGCGATTTGCATAATCCGTGCGACGAGGTCCTGCACATCAAAGCATTGGGTGGAAACCACCCCTGAGTTCGAGTTCATCGCCGCTGGGCGCCACGACAGCTCTAGCATAGAATCGTAGAGTTGGAAGAGACCACAAGGGCCATCCAGTCCAACCCCCTGGCTGCCAAGCAGGAAACACCATCAAAGCATTCTTGACATATGCCTGTCAACTTCAAGCCTCTGCTTAAAGACCTCCAAAGAAGGAGACTCCACCACACTCCTTGGTAGCAAATCCCACTGCCGAACAGCTCTTACTGTCAGGAAGTTCTTCCTAATGTTTAGGTGGAATCTTCTTTCTTGTAGTTTGAATCCATTGCTCCGCGTCTGCTTCTCTGGAGCAGCAGAAAACAACCTTTCTCCCTCCTCTATATGACAGCATGGGGAAGCAGCGATAAAATAGGATGCGGGTATCGGCCAGGTCCTGGGTCACAGTGTCAGGATTGCAGCTGTCTGCCCAGAAGTCGCTCATTTGCAAACATTTGGCCCCATGCTGCTGCGTGGAACATCCCCAGGCCCCTTCTCCTCTCCTGCCCCGAATCAATAAACGCAGTGTCTGCCTGAAGTGGGAAACGGCCAGCAAGCCGCCAAGGAGATTTAAACAAACATTTTCCTGTCTCCGTAGCTTACGATGCCGCCCGGTGGAAAATGGAGGCCTTTTTGGGGAGGAGGTGGCCTCTGAACGGGGCCTGCCGTTGCTCTGGAATCCCTGCTGGCTTTCTGGGTGCCCAAGGAAGGGGGGCTGCTTCCCTGGAGAAACCCACCCATCTCCAGAAAGAACTTCAGGTAACTCTTCCGTCCCTTCAGCAGAAAGCAGAATCTTAAAATTTGGGCAGCTGTTTTGGGAGACTTCTGGGACGTTTTGACCGCCAGTCTGATATCCCGAGGTCTTTGGGGGGGGGTGCTGCGTCTGACCCCCTCCCCCAATGTGGCTGTACAACCTCCTTCACAGATGATAGTCCTGTATTTTAAAGCCGTCAGAGGACAGGCCAATGTTGGAAAGGCGTCTCTGCCTGAAGAGCCGTCAGGTCCGTTTTAAAGATAATGAATTATTATTATTATTATTATTATTATTATTATTATTATTATTATTATTACATCCCACCCATCTAACCGCGTTGCCACAGCCACTCTGGGCAGCTCGCAACAAAGTATTTAAAACACAACAAAACATTAAACATTAAAAACTTCATTGTACAGGCGTACCTTGGAAGTCGAACAGCTCAGTTCTCGGACGTTTTGGCTCCCGAACGCCGGAAACCTGGAAGTGACTGTTCCGGTTGGCGAACTTTTTTCTTGGGAAGCCAAACGTCCGACGGGGCTTCTGCGGCTTCCGATTGGCTGCAAGAGCTTCCGGCAGCCAATCAGAAGCCGCGCTTTGGTTTCCGAATGTTTTGGAAGTCGAACAGACTTCTGGAACGGATTCCGTTTGACTTCCGAGGTACGACTGTACAGGACTGGTTCCCTGCAACTTGGCTTCTCGCAGGGAGGGAACAGCCAGAAGACCCTCAGAGCTGGACCTCAGTGTCCGGGCTGAACGATGGGGGTGGAGATGCTCTTTTCAGTATATAGTGCTGAAGCCCTTTAGGTTTTAAAGGTCAGCACCATAAACCCTCAGATGGAGAGGATACGTGGGTTGGCCATAAAGCTCTACCTCGCAGAAAGGAGCTTCTAGAGAACTTGTGCCTCAGGCTAAAGAATTTGCAGGCTGCTACCTCTCAAGGACCCAGGTGGTGCTGTGGGTTAAACCACAGAGTCTAGGGCTTGCTGATCAGAAGGTTGGTGGTTCGTATCCCTGCAACGGGGTGAGCTCCCGTTGCTCGGTCCCAGCTCCTGCCCACCTAGCAGTTCGAAAGCACATCCAAGTGCAAGTAGATAAATAGGGAAGGTAAACGGCGTTTCCGTGCGCTGCTCTGGTTCGCCAGAAGCAGCTTTGTCATGCTGGCCACATGACCCGGAAGCTGTCTGCGGACAAACGCCGGCTCCCTCGGCCTATAGAGCGAGATGAGCGCCGCAACCCCAGAGTCGGACACAACAGGACCTGATGATCAGGGGCCCCTTTACCTTTACCTCTCAAACACCCAACTGTCTTCATCCTGTACTGGTTCGCACCACCCCATTGAGGAATGTTAAGCTCAACTGGTTTCACAAGGCTGGACCATTAGAGAAACGGGGCTATGATCTAGTCCCCTTCTTACAACCAGCTTCCTCCAGCCTTAGCCTTTTTGTTGCTCCTTGGGGAGGAAGAGGACAGGGTCGATGCTAGATTTAGTTGGCTCTGCCGGCCGTTGCCTCTGGCTCCCCCTCCTGTTGGCTCCCTGCCTCCTGCCCAGCCGTCCCCAGGGGAGTTGTCCCCTCTGCTTCTTCGCCCCTCGCTGATAACCTCTGGCCCACATGACGCTGAGGGGCTATCTCTGGCAGATCTGCTGCGGCCACCTCCCAGCTTCCACCGAAAGCATCTTGCTCGTCCAGCAGTCCCTCATACCTCCCTCTGGACTTCACCTTTAGCCCACGAAGCATCGAGAGGAGAGCTGCTGCAGGGGACGGCCGGCCGAGTCCAGCAGCGAAGAAGGAATCCTGATGGCTTCGTACAAGGTTCAAGTGGCAACCGGGACGTTCTGGGGCTCGGGGACCTTCGACACCGTCTCCATCACCCTGGTGGGCTCGAGGGGCAGCAGCCCCAAGCAGACGCTGAACAATACGGGGAAGGACTTTGCCCAGGGAGCGGTGAGAGGACCTGCAGAGGTGGACTTGGGGGGGGTGTGGGGAGGCAGGGAGGCAGCTCGGGGGGGGGGGGGCTGAGGAGCTCGTCTCTCCACTGCAATTCTTTTTCTATATGTAAATAATTTTTATTAGTTTTCCATTTAACAATATATAACCACAAAACAGATTTTCGGCGTCTCTGTCTGCGCAGACGCAATTTCCAGCGCCGCGGAAGCGAATCCCCGTGCTGCACCATTTTACTGCAGCGCGCGGGGACTCGCCAAGCTGGTTGGGGGGCGGCTCATGGGCTGCTTGTGGCCCATGGGCCTTGGGTTATTGACCCCTGCTCTAGAGCCTGTCCACTTCCCTCCCTCCCGCCTCATGGCTTTCAGAATTAACCTTTATATCAAATAATTTTTATTCATTTTATAAGAACACAAACAAACATACAAAACAAAAACAAAAACAAAAAAATTAACCTTCATATCATAGCATTCTATACGTTTTCCAATTCTAATTACACCCATTACAAAATACCTCAAAAGTTAAGTAAATATAAAAAGGAAGAAAATTTCTCATACAATTAAAAACCCATGTAAATGCAACATGTAGCTAATACGATTCAATGCCAACTCGTAGCGATTCAGAAATATTGAAATGATCAATAGAAACAGTTAAAAAGAATTAAAAGGCATGGGAAGATAATTAAGATCTACCACAGGCATCCCCAAACTTCGGCCCTCCAGATGTTTTGGACTACAATTCCCATCATGCCTGACCACTGGTCCTGTTAGCTAGGGATCATGGGAGTTGTAGGGCAAAACATCTGGAGGGCCGCAGCTTGGGGATGCCTGATCTACCATAATGTTAACAGTAGATTAGAATGGCTACTAAATCGAGCAGGGATTGAATTTATTTATTTAAAGCGTTTTAGTATCACCGTTCTGTGTGTGACCATATCCGCACATGAAAACAGTAAAATAATTCAAAGAATAAATGCAAATGCACAGGCGCCCCAAATACGTTACAAATTGCAAAATCTGAAAAAAAGCACAAAACGGCCAGCAGGGGAAACATGCATCTAATTTAGTCGTAATCAGACCCATTACCTGACTGATCAGAGGTTTAGGCTGCAATCCTCTATCCCAGGGGTCAGCAAACTTTTTCAGCAGGGGGCCGGTCCACTGTCCCTCAGACCTTGTGGGGGGCCGGACTATATGTTGAAAAAAAATATGAATGAATTCCTATGCCCCACAAATGACCCAGAGATGCATTTTAAATAAAAGGACACATTCTACTCATGTAAAAACATGCTGATTCCCGGACCGTCCGTGGGCCGGATTTAGAAGGCGATTGGGCCGCATCAGGCCCCCGGGCCTTAGTTTGGGGACCCCTGCTCTATCCGTTTACCTGGGAGTAAATTCAGCTGGTCTCATACCATTTTGCAAGGGGCGCTTTGGTAAGAAGCGCATATTGTGATTACTTAAATTAAAAGCGCAGAGCCCCTTCAAAGGGGGGTTGCAATTATAAAGACAAACAAAGCTCAAGAATAAAAGCAACATTTTAAAATCAAACGGCGCAATATAATCAAACTGTCTGCTGGTTTCCTGCACACACACACACACCCTCCATGTCAAAAAGTCTGATGGGAAATTCATCCAAGCAAAATCCTTCACTATCATTGGGCCGGAGGGGCTTGGTTTGACTAAAACAGCCCCACGGGCCAAAATGGATGGTGACATGGATAGTGCCATTTTTGGCTAAGGGCCAAAATTGAGGGAGGCCACGTGGGCCAAAAATAGGCCCACGGACCAGAGCTGCTTTAACAGGCCCCAAATCAAACAGGTGAAGTCCTGCTTTCTGGGTGCCGTGGCGAATCGGCGGTTGTCCCTTTTCTTTCCGCAGGTGGATGAATACAAGGTGCCCATCGATGGGGAGCTGGGACCGATCCTGCTGGTCCACCTCCACAAGGAACCCTACCTCTTCTTCCCCGAGGACAGCTGGTACTGCAACTTTGTCCAGCTGGTCACCCCACAGGGAGAGACGTACCGCTTCCCCTGCTACCAGTGGCTCGAGGGGTACACGACCGTGGAGCTGAGAGAAGGGACAGGTGAGACGCTAGTAGCATCTGTGCAGAGAAGCCCTTCACTGGGACGGCGACGCAGGGCGAACGCTCCCAGGTCGCCAAGTCCCTTCTGCCTGCAATCTCAGGGATAATGTCGTGGTTCCACCCCCTTGGTTTGTGTCATATGTGAACTCTTGGAGGTGGCTGACATCTGTCGGCCCACGTCCCTCCAGAAAATAATTCCAGACTATGGCCCCAAAGGTAGGGCTGGGGGGCTGGGGGCATTCGAGCTCCTGGGAAGGGTCATAGCTCAGAAGAACATGTTCTTGTTCCAAGGCAAAGTTCACAAACCAAAACACCTACTTCCGGGTTTGCAGCGTTCTTAATCAAAGTTGTTCCTAAACTAAACTGTTCTTAAACCAAGGTACAGCGGTACCTCGCAAGACGAATGCCCTGCAAGACGAATTTTTCGCAAGACGAAGGTGACTCGCAAGAAGAATTCGTTTTGCGAGAAATTCGTCTTGCGAATCGCGGTTTCCCATAGGAATGCATTGAAATTTAATTATTGCATTCCAATGGGCAAAAAAAAAGAAAAAAGGAGATTTCAATGCATTCCTATGGGAAACCGCAATTCGCAAGACGAATTTTTCGCAAGACGAATTGACTCACGGAACAAATTAAATTCGTCTTGCGAGGCACCACTTTACCACTGTAAAACTCATGGATCTGCCAGCGTATGTTCCGCCAAGTCCCGCCCCCTTCCTCGTGGCAAGAGGGGGGTTATTTATAACTCTTTTACAAAGCATTTTAATTTCACCCAGTCATATACAATCATTACCTCATTCAAGTTGTCAGATGCATTTCATGTTAGTACGCTTGCGCAATGAGCACCGGCTCTTTCTGCTGACACACTTTTGATTCCCACCCATGGCCTCCACGCTGTTGCAAAAGCCCCCCCCCCTGTGGTATATGGCAGGGGTGGCCAACTCCCAAGAGACTGTGATCTACTCACAGAGTTAAAAACTGGCAGTGACCTACCGCCTTTTGGCAGGTTCAGGTCAAAGCTGTTGAGCTTTTTTTTAAGGAAGGGAAGCCCTGTTTTTTGGGGATTCATGTCAAACTTGTTGAGCTTATTTTAGGACGGAGGAAGGCCCATTTCTTTAAGGGCTTTAGGTCTTAGTTGTTCAGCTTTTTGTTTTTTTAGGGAGGAGGGAATTTTTGGGTGAGCTTTTTTTAGGGGAGCCAGTAATCTAGCAGTAATCTACCACAGACATCCAGTGGTCTACCAGTAGATCACGATCTACCTGTTGGACGTGCCTGGTATATGGGAACCTGTGTTCCGTGTAACCATTTGCGTTCTGTTGTATGTTGTGTTTCTTCTTGCAGCAACTTATGTTCTAGCTTTGTGCTATATCTTGTGATTTACTATTAGCTGTATTGCTGCCCCGATGGAGACCGTGAACTTGCAGAATCAACGGTTTCTTAAGGCAGCAATTTCTTAAAGTGACAGGCTACCATAATTTCCCTATTAGCAGCACACTCTGGGTTTCACAAGGGTACACATATTGTGCCCCTTTGTGCCACCCCCACACTGGTAGGGCTGGGAATGTCCCCCCCCCCACCTAAAACCTTGGGGAACAAAGGTTGCCAGGCTGTGCTGTTGACAGTACGGTACTGAGCGAGGCAGAGCGATGGTTTTTACCAGTGCCGGATTTACGTATAAACAAGCTATAGCTTAGGGCCCCACTCTCTTGCCCCCCCCCCCAAAAAATTAAAGGAACAAAACACTGTAATATGATGTATTACCTGAAATGATGTATTACCTGAAACGATGTACCTGGAAACGATGCCTTATGAGGAACGGCTTAGGGAGCTGGGTATGTTTAGCCTGGAGAAGAGAAGGTTAAGGGGTGATATGATAGCCATGTTCAAATATATAAAAGGATGTCATATAGAGGAGGGAGAAAGGTTGTTTTCTGCTGCTTCAGAGAATCGGACACGGAGCAATGGATCCAAGCTACAAGAAAGAAGATTTCATCTAAACATTAGGAAGAACTTCCTGACAGTAAGAGCTGTTCGGCAGTGGAATTTGCTACCAAGGAGTGTGGTGGAGTCTCCTTCTTTGGAGGTCTTTAAGCAGAGGCTTGACAGGCATATGTCAAGAATGCTTTGATGGTGTTTCCTGCTTGGCAGGGGGTTGGACCATAGCTGCCAAGTTTTCCCTTTTCTCGCGAGGAAGCCTATTCAGCATAAGGGAAAATCCCTTAAAAAAAGGGATAACTTGGCAGCTATGGGTTGGACTGGATGGCCCTTGTGGTCTCTTCCAACTCTACGATTCTATGATTCTAATACAAAGCACAAGTGAGCGAAAAGATTAAAGATTTTATTCTAAACAGCAAACGATATATGTGTACCAAGCGAGCATTTCAACCTTCCACTTGGAAGCTCTCAAGAAGCGGTGAAGTGACTTCCCCGGGTAGCCTCAGTTTGCACGGCCCTGCGGCCGATCAGTCCGTACACGAGCTTCTCAAAAACTCTTCCCAGAACTGATTTATAGATTGCTAGGCTGTGTGGCTTGCCCGACTGGTTGCATGCACATCATTCATTACTGGCTACATACAGATTATTTATTAGCCAGCCCCTCCCAATGCCTCACTTTCTAACTCCTCGGGGACAAGGTCCCTTTGGCACCCCCGATAAAATATTTCAGAAGGCGGGATCCCTCCCCCAAAAGTTGATGGGCTTTGCCATTCAAATGGCGTGTATGTGCTATAACATGTGATTGATTATGGGGGGGGGGAGCGAGAAAATACCGAAGATAGAAGATTGGCAAACGAAATTAATAGGATATAAAAATTTGGCTATAAAATATGGGATCTCCAAAGGAATAGGGAAAGAGAAAGCAGGGGAAAATTGGGAATCCTTTGAGACATATTTAAAGAACAAGAGAAAGCAAATCTTGTGGCAGATTTATGAAGGGTGAGGAAATTAAAGAAAGAGAGAAATTGGAAATAAGCATGCATTAATCAAGAATGGAATAACTCAATATATAGGGAAGACTGGAAGTAAGGGAGGTTGGTGGGGGGGTAGGGGACAGAAGATTTAATCTTAAGAAAAAAGACAACATGGGAATTTTGGGGTATGAAAGAGAGAATGAATGTAAGAATTCGTTTAAAAAAATTATGATTTAATTTAGGATTATGTTTATGTTCTTTATGAATTAATTTATGATTATGATTATGTTTATGAGGATTATTATGATTTCTATCTTTTTTTGTAAATGTGTGATCTTGTTTGTCCTTTTGTTTTTGTTTTTTAGAAGTTTGGTTACTGGTTGTTATGATTTGAACAATTTTGTTTATTTTTTAATTTCCCCCCCCGGTGTGATTGTGAATGTATTTTTAATGTATAATTCAATAAAGTTTATATATATATATATATATATATATATATATATATATATATATATATAATGTGGGGGCAGGGCTTACCTGCTCCCCTCCTCCAATATTTTATTGAAGTTGGCATCCCTGCCTTGAGAAGCGTATTTTCCAGAACCACCCTGTGAACATGTTTTGCATATCAGTTCCGAATTTTCAGTTGCCTTAACCTGCTCTGGGACCTGTTGGCGAAGGGCGGGTCAGAGTTTTAATAATCATAGTCAAATGATGCTGTTGCTGCTGCTCAAAGCCACCCCAGACTTATTCATTCATTGGCATTCGTAGCTCCCCGTTCCTTAGGCCAAGAGAGGGTGATTGGCCCAAGGGGGCTCAGTGAACTTTATGGCTGAGCGGGGATTTGAACCCTGGCCTCGCAAGCCCGTGTCTGCTAAGCCACCCTCCACAGTGGAAAGTTTTCACATTTCAAATGCTAATGTCTTTTGAAACAACAGCGCTCCGTTTCTTCTCTCCTTCCAGCCAAACTTGTTTGTGACGATGACGGCAACCAGTTGCTTCTGCACCACCGGGCAGAGGAGGTGAAGGCGAGACAGGTGGCATACAGGTGAGGAGGTCTTGCCTTCAGAGCTGTAGCTCAGCGGGAACAGCACCTGTTTTGGGTGCAGAAGGTGCCCTGGTTCAAGCCCCAGGCGGGGCTGGAAGAGTTACCTTGGAAAGCCACTGCTGCCAGCCAATGTGGGCAAAGTTGAGCTCGATGCGCCAATGACCCAACTCTTTAGAGAGCAGCTTCTCCTAAATATCTGTCTCCACTTCGCTTCCCTTCTCCCGACATGCAATGGGTCATTCGTTGCTGCTGCATGTCGGCCAAATCGGCGGAAATATTTCCCAGTGAAATAGTCTTTCAGCAAACCCTGCGGAACAAAACGTGCTTGCCTACACTTCATTTGACGTTCTCCAAATATCTCCATCATCATAATTTAATTTGTATGCCCCCTTTCTATAGCCAAAGCCATGCTCAAGGTGGTTTACAACATGAAAAAGCCCACATAATTACACAAATAACCCAAGGAGCCATGAATGTTAAATAAAACACGTCAAAAAGCACACAGCTGCCATTGAACAATTCCCACATAAATCATTATAAGAACAAAGATGTAATAAAATAATAATAATAATAATAATAATAATAATAATAATAATACTGACAATGGTAAGAAAAAAAACTCTAAACAATACCCCCACCCCAGAAGGACAGAGTTTGTTTTTTGTTTTTAAAAGGGGGTGAATTTTGCAATACTAGTCCTTAAACATCTTGATTTAACACTTGTCAAGAGCTAGTCTCCCTCCCTGACTTCCAAGGAGCTCACTGAGCCTGCCCCACCTGGAACAATTTACTCCAGATTGCAGTTTAAGAGCTCACATGATTATGGGGAGCATGAATGCGGGGTGTGTATGTAGAATCCCCGCACCTATAAATCTAGCATGTCAGGGAGAAGGGTTTTAACCTAGTTTTCTATGTGCGGGGATGATGACGTTCTAGTCCGTTTCCAGGATTAAGGGTTTGAGTGCCAATCCTTGTGTCACATATGCTTTCTGCATTATTGAAATGATTTTACTTTTTTAATCCCCCCCAAAGATAAAAAAAACTCCCGAGCGGTTTATAGATTGTATAAAGATGAAGGCATTCCCTGCTTTTTGGCTTCCAATTTTTTTATAAAAGGATACAGCACAAAAAGAGTGGGAGGGAGGAGGAAATAAGCAAGCTCAGGGACACTTAGCCAAAATGGCACCATCCATGTCGAAGCAGGAGGTATTTTTTGGCAGAAGCTATATAGGTGTTGGGGGAGTAAAAACCCTAAACAACCCTAAAAAAACCTCAACAACCCAGAAAGGACTTAACATTCTTCCTGGGTATGGACTGATGACAGACTATTGAATATCCTCCAACATTTATCTGATGAAAATAGGGACGTCCTATTCAATAATAATAATAATTTTATTATTTATATCCCACCCACCTGAGTTGCCCCAGCCATACAATAAAACATTAAACATTTTAAAACTTCCCTTCAGATGTCTTCTAAAGGTTGTATAAGTTACTAATCTACCGGTTGATCGCAGGCTGTCCCTACTCGATCCTGGTTGAATGAACTCCATCAATCGAAACCCCCCCCCCAAAAAAAGCTCAACAACTCTGATCAATCCAATGGGTCGATCACTGCCAGTTTATTTATAGTGGGAGTAGATCGCAGTTTCCTGGAAGTTGGGCATCCCTGTCCTAAGGGATAGCAAGTCATTCCGGGATCAAATCAGAAACCAAGACGGCTTCTGTAAATCTGGAACTGCCCCTGGATAACAGGGACACTTGGAGGGGGTTTGCTATTGTAGAGGGTATCTCATCTTCTGCTATTTCGCATGAACCCACTACAACAAGATTAGTGGGAAATCAAACTTTATCCTCAATGAGGCCTAGGAGCCTGCGCAGAGCGGTAGCTAACTCCTCCAGCCAGGCTGCACCTCTGAGCTGAGAACTGGCCTCTTGGGGTACAGCTAGGCCAAGTGCCAGATATTTCGTCAATAATGCATATATCACCAGGGGTGGGGATAGAAAACCAGGGTGGAGGGGAAATGGAGCCCGAATGACTGGAATGGTGAGCAGGAACTTCCCACGCTGCAACATTTTGTTGCAGACGCCATGTCATTACTTCGAACAGAGGGGCGTTCCAGCACAGGATCTCTCGCCTGCCTTCTGAAGTGGCAGAAAACCAGACACTAGAGATTTTAAAGCAAACCTCTCCCCATTAAAATCTTGATTTTAAAAACCAGGTGGGCAGAATTTGCGCCGGGGATGCCTCACTGCCTGGCTGTGGAGAACATCGAGGAGCTGAACACCAACGTGAAGTTTTCCTTTACCAAGCTCAGCTCCTTCCTGGTGCGGTCAAAGCTCACGTGAGTCCCGAAAGCCGAGGAAAGCCATCATTTGGCAGTCAGGATCTGACCGGCTCTCTATCTGTCTTGACTCTCGGGTGTCGAACAAGCTGGTCTGCTCCCTTTGGGTCCTGTGCTGCGATGCTTTGGGTGAATAGGGGTTATCACAGCCAGTTATCACAGTTGCTATCGGTCCTTTTGCAACCGAAACAAGAGCAGGGAGGGGAACTTTTCCAAGCCCGAGGGCCACATCCAGTCTTCAGCAACATTCCAAGGACCTCAGGCCAGTGGGTGGGCCGATCCAGAAGTAAAATTGGCGTTGCAGCGACCAATGCAACTCTCACTTCTTTGCAAAACAGGATGGGGGCTAGGCTCTGCCTCCAAAGTCAGAGACAGAAATGCACCCCAAATTTTCCAGGGCAGTTGCCCTAATAATGTACACAAACATGCATCTACGAGGGGAAAGTGTGCATAAGAATGACTGGGAAAAGCACACACAAAATGCATTATATTGGAAAGAATAATATTTTGTTTTGTTTTGTTTTGTTTTAAAGTGCATTATGCATTTAAAAATTGCTTATTGCATTTATTTTCCACCTTCTTCTCCAAGGAGCTCATAGAATCATAGAATCATAGAGTTGGAAGAGACCACAAGGGCCATCCAGTCCAACCCCCTGCCAAGCAGGAAACACCATCAAAGCATTCTTGACATATGCCTGTCAAGCCTCTACTTAAAGAACTCCAAAGAAGGAGACTCCACCACACTCCTTGGCAGCAAATTCCACTGCCAAACAGCTCTTACTGTCAGGAAGTTCTTCCTAATGTTTAGGTGGAATCTTCTTTCTTGAAATTTGAATCCATTGCTCCGTGTCCGCTTCTCTGGAGCAGCAGAAAACAATCTTTCTCCCTCCTCCATATGACATCCTTTCATATATTTGAACATGGCTATCATATCACCCCTTAACCTTCTCTTCTCCAGGCTAAACATACCCAGCTCCCTAAGCCGTTCCTCATAAGGCATTGATTCCAGGCCTTTGACCATTTTGGTTGCCCTCCTCTGGACACGTTCCAGCTTGTCAGTATCCTTCTTGAACTGTGGTGCCCAGAACTGGACACAGTACTCCAGGTGAGGTCTGACCAGAGCAGAATACAGAGGTACTATTACTTCCCTAGATCTAGATGCTATACTTCTATTGATGCAGAATTGCATTGGCTATGTGGTTCTTCTCCCCCTCCTCATCTAATTCCCACAGCAACCCTGCGAGGTAGGCTAGGCTGAGAGAGGCAGTGACTGGCCCAAGGTTACACCGAGTGAGCTTCACAGCCTTGTAGGGATCTGAACTCTGGTTTCCCAGGTCCTGGTCTTGACACCATTGCACCACAACTGAACGTTACACAGGCCGTTGAATTTTCATGAGAGGAAACCAAAAGCGGACAGGCCTTTGAGGGCAGGAGTCCGGGGCCCCACTAAGCAGAATGAAAATAACCCCCCCCCCCAAAAAAATAACACCCAGCAGGGCTGTCTTACCACATTTGGAAGTCACATGACATCATAATGCACGTGGGCCATCTCCTGCATCGCAGGGGGTTGAACTAGATGAGCTTTGGGGGTCCCTTCCAACTCTACAATTTAAGTCCAAAGTCCGAAACCACTTTGCTGGCCGTCACTGTGCAATTTGCTGTGCCAATTTGTCGCCGAGATCCCCCGCCCCAAGGTCTCTTTCGCAAGGGGACCTGATTTAAGATAGCAACCCCCCCCCCCGTTTCCAGTTCAGCTAGCAAGACCGAGTGCCAATTTGCATTGCGAAAGCAAAGGATTGCTGTTTGGGGACCAGCCACATTCCTAGTAAGCTGATCTCCAGCTGCCCCCATTCCCTCGTTGTTAATTATTTGCTATGAAGCAGCAGCTATTGGCACTCAGCTCCACGGTCCTCAACTGTCACCCATTCTTCTCACCACCACCACCACTGCTGCCCTTCTCCCCGCATCACAGGGGGCTGGACTAGATGACCCTCCGGGAACCCTTCTGACTCTTATGATTCTGTGATTCCTTTAGATTGATGGAGGTGAAACTGAAGGGGTTCATGAACTGCCAGGAGTCTTGGAAGAAACTGGAAGACATCCGGAAGGTTTTCTGGTTCAACAAGACACCCGTTTCCGGTAGGTGCCCCTTTACACATGCACGAGCGCTATAAAATATGACGATGGAAGCCATTTGCCCAGGATAGAACAGGCACATTTGAAGGAGGAGCAGTCGGGATCTTTGGGTCATTGGAATCTACCTCTCTTTCAAATCAGAACCAGTGAAGGCAGTGAAGGTTCTGTGTGAGTGCCTGGAGGCGGTTGGAGCATGGATGGCGGCTAACAGATTGAGGTTGAATCCTGACAAGACAGAAGTACTGTTCGTGGGGGACAGGAGGCAGGCAGGTGTGGAGGATTCCCTGGTTCTGAATGGGGTAACTGTGCCCTTGAAGGACCAGGTGCGCAGCCTGGGAGTCATTTTGGACTCTCAGCTGTCCATGGAGGCGCAGGTCAATTCTGTGTCCAGGGCAGCTGTATACCTACCTGCAGACTGTCTAGCAAGAGTGGTGCATGCTCTAGTTATCTCCCGCTTGGACTACTGCAATGTGCTCTACGTGGGGCTACCTTTGAAGGTGACTCGGAAACTACAACTAATCCAGAATGCGGCAGCTAGACTGGTGACTGGGAGCGGCCGCCGAGACCACATAACACCGGTCTTGAAAGATCTACATTGGCTCCCAGTACGTTTCCGAGCACAATTCAAAGTGTTGGTGCTGACCTTTAAAGCCCTAAATGTCCTCGGTCCAGTATACCTGAAGGAGCATCTCCACCCCCCATCGTTCTGCCCGGACACTGAGGTCCAGCACCGAGGGCCTTCTGGCGGTTCCCTCGTTGCGAGAAGCCAAGTTGCAGGGAACTAGGCAGAGGGCCTTCTCGGTGGTGGCGCCTGCCCTGTGGAACGCCCTCCCAACAGATGTCAAAGAGGAAAACAACTACCAGACTTTTAGAAGACATCTGAAGGCAGCCCTGTTCAGGGAGGCTTTTAATGTTTAATAGATTACTGTGTTTTATTTTTCTGTTGGAAGCCGCCCAGAGTGGCTGGTGAAACCCAGCCAGATGGGCGGGGTATAAATAATAAATTATTATTATTATTATTATTATTATTATTATTATTATTATTATTATTATCATTATCATCATTATCATTATTGGTCCATTTAGCTCAATATTGTCTACACTGACTGGCAGCGACACTCCAGGTTTTCAGGCACAGGAAATTCCAGGCCCCTAATGGAGATGCCGTTGGGGACTGCACTTGGGACCGCCAGCATGCAAATGAGATGCTACAGCCCTTCCCCACCTTGCTGCTTTCTACAGGCCGAAACTCAACAGGTGTAGCCTTTCCAGGGAGGGAACTAGATTGAAGTGGGAAGCTTCCTCTCCCAGATTCAGACCTATCTTGTCACTGACGCAAGTACATGAGCCCTGCAAGATTAAAAAAAAAGTTCAAACATAGTCCAAGGGTTCCTGTTCCTCAGAAGGCTTCTGGGCAGAGTAGAGGAGGAAACAGGATCCTGCCAAATATTGCCCAGTACCTCCAGTGCTGCAGGTGGTATTCTGCAAATCGCAAACAGGTAGAGTGTTGTTGTGCTCATGTCTAACTTTCAGGCTTCCCACCTGCTTGGCCACTGGGAGAACAGGATGCTGGACTAGATGAGCCTCGCTCCGGGCCTGATCCAGCGGCCAGGCTCTTCTGTCACAGACTGGTTGGACGCAAGGGAGAAACCAGCTGGGGAACCCCCAAGGGAAGATGGCTGAGGGCCAAGGGAGTGGTGGTGGGACAACGTTGAGTGGTCAGAGGGAGAAGAGGGAGCAGACTGGGAAGAGGAGATGTTGGAAGCTGAAGGGGCAACTGGGCTCCGCATACCGCCCTCTACGCCGGAAAACTGTTGAGGTTCGGCTGGCTGGCTGCAACGCCGCCCACCAGATAAAAGGTGAGCGGGCTCACAGCCTTGGAGAGAGAGACGCATCGTTTTTTAAAAAAGCCTTTCTACGTCCCCAGAGTACGTTGCCGAACACTGGCAAGAAGACGCTTTCTTCGGCTCCCAGTATCTCAACGGCGTCAACCCCGTGGTAATCAGGAAGTGCACCCAGATCCCAAGCAATTTCCCCGTGACCCAGGAGATGGTTGCCGCGTCTCTCGGAGCATCCGCCACCCTGCAGGAGGAAATCCAGGTGACTCAATTCTTTCATCCCTTGCTTCTCCAAGTAAATAGCCGCTGCATCCTTCCGAAGCGTAAGAGGCTCCAAACTTGTCTCAAGAGGCGGCTGGGATGTCCCACCTGCCAAAGCTGGCTACCTGCACCAGTGGCTACTGACCCTCATGGCCATGCGCTCCCTCCGTGGCTGGGGGCGGTGGGGGCTTCTGAGCACCAGTTGCTGGAAACCACACAGGTGGAAAGCACTCCTGGGCTCTGGTCCGTCTTGCGGGTTTCCCAGAAGACGCCTCCGGTTGGCCACTGTGGCAGCAGGATGCAGGATCAGTTAGGAAGAACTTCCTGACAGTAAGAGCTGTTCGGCAGTGGAATTTGCTGCCAAGGAGTGTGGTGGAGTCTCCTTCTTTGGAGGTCTTTAAGCAGAGGCTTGACAGCCATATGTCAAGAATGCTTTGATGGTGTTTCCTGCTCGGCAGGGGGTTGGACTGGATGGCCCTTGTGGTCTCTTCCAACTCTATGATTCTATGATTCTATGACCAGATGGGCAAGACTGGATTCTTACTTTCTCGCGTTCTTATCACGCTGCTTTGGGCTAGCTTATTTCCACCGCACAGCGACGACACAAACTAGCCCTCATTTATTTTTTCTTCCTCCCTGACCCTAAAAGAAAGGGAACGTTTACATCGTGGATTACAAGATCCTACAGGGCATCCCGACGAACACGATTCAAGGGCAACGGCAGTACATGGCGAACCCTCTCTGCCTCCTGTACCAGACACCTTCCGGGGAGCTCCTCCCCATAGCTATCCAGGTAAGCAGCCAGCCAGGTAAGCACGGCAGGATGTCAGAACTGAGTCTGTTGCAGCCCACTCCCTGACTCTCTGGGGGGGGGGTCTTCCCACTTCTCTTGCCGCAGCCTGGCCACAGGCCTTCCAATTCCTCCTCTGTTGCTTTATGGTTGTTGTTTAGTCGTTTAGTCATTTACTTGTGTCCGACTCTTCATGACCCCATGGGCCAGAGCACGCCAGGCACTCCTGTCTTCCACTGCCTCCCGCAGTTTGGTCAAACTCATGTTTGTAGCTTTGAGAACACTGTCCAACCATCTCGTCCTCTGTCGTCCCCTTCTCCTAGTGCCCTCAATCTTTCCCAACATCAGGGTCTTTTCCAGGGAGTCTTCTCTTTTCATGAGGTGGCCAAAGTATTGGAGCCTCAGCTTCAGGATCTGTCCTTCCAGTGAGCACTCAGGGCTGATTTCCTTCAGAATGGATAGGTTTGATCTTCTTGCAGTCCATGGGACTCTCAAGAGTCTCCTCCAGCACCATAATTCAAAAGCATCAATTCTTCGGCGATCAGCCTTCTTTATGGTAGAGGTTGGCAACTGGCGTCCGGCGGCCAAATTGGCCCCATCAGCTGGAGGAACCACGTGGAATAAGTAAGATGGTGAGAGGAAGGCTTTCAAAGACAAGGAGGAACGCTTCTCCCCAAAACGTCTCCTTTCCTCCTCCTTTTGCTCATGCATGCCGTTCTTTCTCTCTCAGGCCTCATCCACAGCATACATCCAAAACAATATGCGACCGAACAGTCATGGCTTCCCCCAAAGGATTATGAGAGCTGTAGTTTGTTAAGGGTGCTGGGAGTTGTGAAGAGACCCCTATTCCCCTCGCGGAGATACAATTCTCAGAGTGGCTTGACAACAAATCCCACTTGGGATTTGTAGGGGGGTCTCCCAACCACTCTCAGCACCTTTAGCAAACTACAGCTCCCAGAATCCTTTGCGTGAAGCCGTGACTGTTTAAAGGGGTATCGTAGCACTTGAAAGGGATGTGGCCTCAGTCTCCTCCGTATTTGAGGTTACTGGCAGTGGAGAGGTTTGGCGCACCCCAACACAAACACAACGCGCTCTGGCAAAGAAAAAAACCACTTTCGCTCAACCCCCAAACCTGCTGGCGGGGGGCATTTCCTAATCTGTTGCCCCACCCTCTCTCCTCAGCCACCCCGACCACCCCATCACAACCTCCTCTCCTTCTTTCCCTTAGCTGAGCCAAACTCCAGGCCCCGACAACCCCATCTTCCTTCCCAGTGACTCCGTATGGGACTGGACCCTGGCTAAGATGTGGGTCCGCAACGCCGACTTCCACATCCACCAGAACATCTCCCACCTGCTCCATACGCACCTGCTGGCCGAGGTCTTTGCTATCTGCACTCTGAGGCATCTGCCGTTGTGCCACCCGGTCTTCAAGGTAGGTCAGCGGTGAGGGTGGGGCAACAGATTAGGATTCGCACAGCCAAGAGAGAAAAGGCGAGGAAAAGGCTTCGCTGGGCTCCCCCTCCTGCCGTTGCGGCAGCCCCTGGGAAACCCGAAGGTCGAACGGGAGCGACTCCATCTTGGAAAGTGATGGCAGGATGAGGGTGGAGGGGCACTGCGACAAGAACCTGTGTCCCGCAAAAGGATCTTGCTTGCTGCAAGGCTGGGCTTGTTTTACTCATAAGCTGAGCACAGCCCGATAACTTTTTGCGTTGTGAGCTATAAAGAGGTTTGCAAGCATGCTGCCTGCTTTTGGGACTGAATGGAAGCAGGATCCACTGTCGTGGGGTTTGAGTGCCTTCGCTGGAGGGTCAGCTGCGTGACTTTCAGGTCTCTCTCCCGGCCAAGGATTCCAACAGGTTTTCCTTCCCATCTTGCAGCTCCTGATCCCGCACTTCCGATACACCCTCCAGATCAATGCTTTGGCCAGGGTCAGGCTCATCATGGAAGGTGGGATGATGGACCAGGTAAGGGAGAGAGAAGGCGCCTTTCCCCTTTTGGAGTTTGCTTGTCTGTCTGGTGCATCCCCCCTACCTGCTCTCAGAGATGGATTTCGAGACCCGAATGAGAAGGTGCATCCCTTCTGCTTTAGCTTTTTGCACCACGGCCAGATTAGCTGTCCCCACACCCACGCCCCTCTCTCTGGATTGCACAAATAAGCAAGAGGAGAGCAGTGGGAGAGACGTCCAGGCAGAAAACACTGTCTGCAATGGGCAGATTTTCTTTGAAATTTGTGCCCAAAAGGGTCAGATTCGGAAATGTATCTAAAGTTGTTCTCCAACTTGGACATTTTTGAACACAGGATCCTAAATCTCATGAACCTAAGCGTGTTACACCAGAATCCTGCATCATCCATGGCTGAGAACTTTGTAACAACAACAACAACATATAATATAAAAATTTGCCCCACCCTCTCATCACTTTCCTCTTACGACTATGATCCTTGGATCCGAAAGGAGAGGAAATCTGAAACAAACAACCCAATATCAGTGTGCTAATTTCTGCTTTTTAATGTCTAGTCCCCACATCCCAGCCTCCCATCTAAATTCGTCGGTGTCCATAATTTGGAATACTGATGTATCTCATAGTTGCCAAGTCTCCCGTATTCTCTGGGAAATCCCCGTTTTTCCAGCTGTTCTTAGCTGAAAAAATTGATTTTTTTGTTTCTCCCCGGTTTAGTCTGGCACAGCGGCCATTTTGGAACTGGGCGGAGCATGCTCAGAAGCGACTTTTGATGCTGCTCTGCCCAGTTCCAAAATGGCTGCAGTGGGAGTTCTGGCGCGGCGGCCATTTTGGAACTGGGCAAAGCAGCATCAAAAGTCACTTCTGAGCATGCTCCGCCCAGTTCCAAAATGGCGGCAGCGCTACTTCCGGTCTGCTACTTCCGGCCCGGTCCCTTATTTCTCGGACAGCAACTTGGCAGGTATGATGTAGCTAAAACATTCCACATTTTATCTTTAGAATGAGAAAGGGATACTTGCAAATTTATATTGCTGTGAAATTTATTTCACCTGCCCCCTAAGGCTGAACCCGACAACCCTTCTCCTTCAGTATAGTCATCTAGAAAAGGGGCACACAATTTGGAAATGGAACGGACTATAATGGCCTGGTTTTCTCGCAATGCTGGGAGCTTGGAGATTATAACGCATTTTCTCCCTGTCCTGTCCCACCCTTCAGATACTCACATCTGACTGTTTCCTCCACCCCCAGGCTACCTCAGCAGGCTACAAAGGAATCGTGCCCATTGTGGGGAAAGGAACCTACAGCATG
Organism: Zootoca vivipara; assembly: GCF_963506605.1. Taxonomy (NCBI): domain Eukaryota; kingdom Metazoa; phylum Chordata; class Lepidosauria; order Squamata; family Lacertidae; genus Zootoca; species Zootoca vivipara. The sequence continues at coordinate 49,663,589 of NC_083288.1, forward strand.
ACTTACGCCTCCCTCTGCCTCCCCGACGACATTGAGGCCCGCGGAGTCGCCTCTGTCGCAAACTACCACTACCGGGATGATGGGCTGAAGATATGGGCCGCCATCGAGAGGTGAAGCCACCAGGCCTGCCTGATGGGAGCCGTAAAACACCTAGAGGGAACCCGGTTGGGGGGCGGCTGCCATCTTGGATCGACACCTGGCAAGACCTCCCAGCATGCACTTTCCTTATGTCCCAGGTTCGTGGCCAGCCTCGTCCGGATCTACTACAAGAGTGACGACCGCGTCCAGAGCGACCCGGAACTCCAGGCCTGGATCTGTGAGATCTTCAAGGAAGCCTTCAAGAACAGGGAGACCTCCGGAGCTCCCTCGTCTCTGGAGACCATGGAACAGCTGACCAAGTTCTTGACAATGGTGATCTTCACCTGCTCAGCGCAACACGCTGCCGTCAACTCTGGCCAGGTGAGAGGCCACCCTTACCTTCCTGCCATAATAATAATAATAATAATAATAATAATAATTTATTTATACCCCTCCCATCTGGCTGGGTTTCCCCAGCCACTCTGGGCGGCTTCCAACAGAAAAATAAAACACAGTAATCTATTAAACATTAAAAGCCTCCCTGAACAGGGCTGCCTTCAGATGTCTTCTAAAAGGCTGGTAGTTGTTTTCCTCTTTGACATCTGATAAGAGGGCGTTCCACAGGGCAGGTGCCACCACCAAGAAGGCCCTCTGCCTAGTTCCCTGCAACTTGGCTTCTCGCAACGAGGGAACCGTCAGAAGGCCCTCGGTGCTGGACCTCAGTGTCCGGGCAGAATGATGGAGGTGGAGACGCTCCTTCAGGTTTACTGGACCGAGGCCATTTAGGGCTTTAAAGGTCAGCACCAACACTTTGAATTGTGCTCGGAAACGTACATGCACGCAACTGACTCCCCACTTGAGCAGCAAAGCATAGATTTGGCCTCTTCTTGGGAAAATGCATAAGATTCCTTTTGTCTCTTGAAATATGTATTATTATTTGTTATATAATAATAATTTATTATTTATACCCCTCCCATCTGGCTGGGTTTCCCCAGCCATTCTGGGTGGCTGCCAACAGAATATTAAAATACAATAATCTATTAAACATTAAAAGCTTCCCTAAACAGGGCTGCCTTCAGATGTCTTCTAAAAGTCTGGCAGATGTTTTTCTCTTTGACATCAGATGGGAGGGCGTTCCACAGGGCGGGCGCCACTACCGAGAAGGCCCTCTGTCTGGTTCCCTGTAACTTGGCTTCTCGCAACGAGGGAACCACCAGAAGGCATTTGCACGGAGGTGGTGTTGTGGGCTGGTCCCGACCGAACTCTCGCGATGGGGACTGAGAACTCAGCCCCCTTGCTAGGGGGGAGCTCCCGCCTCCGTCAGACCCGGGCTGACCAATAGGGTCGGCCAGGAGGCTGGGCTTCGCTTCTTTTAAGCGAGCCGGAGGCGGGAGCTCAGCCTTTTCCGCCCCGGCTCCCAGCTACATCGGATCACCCACCCTCTAGGCTAGGCAGGTTAGGCCAACGCTGCTATGGACTTCGGTTGGTCGCCTCGGTTGGCCGAGGGGCCTGGTAGGACTTTTTCCACTTGGGCTAGCCAAACTGGTTTTTTCGCCTACCTCATAGGAATTCGCCACAACTTTAGTTTGGCAGTTAGGCATTGGAAATTTGCATAAAGAAGATGGGGGGGCAGATTATGTCATCCTCTGCCCAGAAATTGGAGAATTAATTCCGTTAAAGGGATTCCGGGGGTGATAGCTTTGTCCTGAGCCTGCGGAGGTCAGGGCCTTATGGCACCCCCCCCCAACGGTGGCCACAGGAGGTGTTCTAGTAGATGTACATCACCGGGCTCCTTTCTGGTGGTTAATTTCTCCCAGACACATGGGTTACAGTCCGATATAGCCGGTTAGGTTCCAATGCCTAAGCCAATACCGCTCCACATCCGAAACCAATAAAGTTCTGGCCTTTTCACCCACTTAAACTTATTCATTGTGTCTTGTGTCTTATTTCTTGTGGAGGGGGGGGGACATTGCCACACAACTGCCAGAAGGCTGTAAACTTCAGATCGCTCTTTCAGAGTTTTTCCACTTAAGGTCTGATTTAACTTGGTCCTTTGCTTGCCCACAGTATGACTATGGCGCATGGATCCCCAACAGCCCGCCCTCCATGAGAAGACCCCCACCCACCACGAAGGGCACAGAGACCTTGGAGACCGTCCTGGAGACCCTCCCCAAGGTCAACACCACCTGCATCGCCCTCTGCTCCCTGTGGTTGCTAAGCAACGAGGCAGGTGACACGGTAAGGATTTGGAGTGAAGGAAGGACTCAGTTAGGTACCAGATTTTCTGTGTAAAGAAAATTAGGGCCAGATCTCCTTTCCCGTTCCTTGCCAGCTATAATCTAGCTGCGGCTGTGATGTATAAAAATAATCTTTTCTTATCTTGTGGACGGTCCCCACAAAGGAGGATTGGATAAACAAATTAAGTGATTTTATAGGATTGGCCAAATTAACGGCAGCCGTAAGAAATCAGTCTAACCAGAATTTGAGGAAGGAGTGGCAATGTTTTGAGGATTATATGAAAAAACACTGATCCAAAGATAATGTGTTGATATGCCTAGATTAAGTATGTAAAGACGAATCAATCTAAAATAAGACTAACAATGGATAGATGATGATTAGTTTAAATACACAGTGTGAAATAGACATTATTGTTGTAAGGATGTCAGGTGGAGGTGGAGGGAAGCCACACGGGTGTATAGTTTTGTTTTTATAATTTTGATGAATACAGGTTTCGAATCGGTAAATCTGTAATTGTAAAATTATGTATTTGTAGTTTTTTATTTGTTTGTTTCTTTTTTTGTGAATAATAAAAACTAAATAATAATAAAAAGAAACTTAGGGCCAGATACACATCGTACATTGAAAGCACATTTGATGCACCTTTAAAGCACATAATTCCCCCCAGATGATACGGAAAACTGTAGTTTGTTAAGGGTGCTGGGAATTGTAGCTCTGTGAGGGGAAATCTCCATTTCCCAAGATTCTTTGAGGGAAGTCATGTGCTTTAAATGTTAGTCAAATGTGTTCTGAATATAGTCGTACCTTGGAAGTCAAACGGAATCCGTTCCAGAAGTCCGTTCGACTTCCAAAATGTTTGGAAACCAAAAGTGCGGCTTCCGATTGGCTGCAGGAAGCTCCTGTAGCCAATCGGAAGCCGCGGAAGCCCCGTCGGGACGCTCGGCTTCCAAAAATAGTTCGCCAACTGAAACACTCACTTTCGGGTTTGCGGTGTTCGGAAGCCAAAAAGTTCGGGAATTAAGCTGTCGACTTCCAAGGTATATGTTGTGGATCTGTCCTTAGTGCTCCATGTTGTTGCTAAACTCTTGAATTTCAGCCCCAAAATGGAATTTTTGCAAAATTATTAGTCTATGAAACAATTTATTTTTTGGAATTTAATAAATGCCACAAACGAAAGGTACACAAGAGAAAAAAATGGATGAGAACCACAAACATTAAAATGCCTGCTTCAAAACTCCTTGAAGAATAATATCAGGCAATACTATTGAAACTCTTATTCCCCCCCCAAAAAATCATTATACATTTAATTAAATTGTTAATTAAAATGAATTATTGTGGGGAGAATAAGGGTTTCAACAGTATGCCTGATGATTGCTTTAAAACAACAACAACAACAACAACAACAACAATTTATTATTTCTACCCAACCCATCTGGCTGGGTTTTCCCAGCCACTCTGGGCGGCTTCCAACAAAAGGTTAAAAATACATTAAAACGTCAGTCATTAAAAACTTCCCTAAACATTTGTAAGATCCCTTACAAATTTGAATAATAGGCATAGCCGTCAAGTTTTCCCTTTTCTCGCGAGGAAGCCTATTCAGCATAAGGGAATTTCCCTTAAAAAAAGGGGGAGAACTTGACAGCTATGATAATAGGATTGATAACTTCCAGATCTTATGACGTCATAAAACACTCAAATCGTTAAATCTATATATTTCTTATTAGCTTACATCGGGGGACTGCATGGAAGTACAGGCAGGAAAGCTGTGGCCCTCCAGATGTTGTTAAACTTCAACTCCCATCAGCTCCCAACCAGCATAGCCAGTGATCATGGATGATGGGAATTGTAGTCAAGCAACATCTGATAAACCACCAGTTCAACATCCCAGCATTACAGCAGTCGGCATTTGGTCTAGCATTCCCATTAAAAAGCAAACCAGGACAAAAAGTTGACTTCGTTTTGAGTACAGTGGTACCTCTACTTACGAATTTAATGCGTTCCGAATGCACATTTGTAAGTCGAAAAAAATTGTAAGTCAAATCCCATAGGAATGCATTGGGAGAAAAAATTCGTAAGTAGAAGCAACCCTTTCTAAAAATTCGTAAGTAGAAAAAAACCCTATCTAAACCGCATCCAAGATGGCGGACAGAGCTCCGTTCGTAAGTAGAAACATTCATAAGTAGAGTTATTCGTAAGTAGAGGTACCACTGTATTTCCAAATGTGGGGGTGTCCAAGGAGTTTGTGTTTTAGGATTGCGAATGCGAGAAGTTCACTGCAACTTGAATGGGAGTTTGAGGCACGGTCTTCATCCCTGATTTCTCCCAAATCTTTTTCCAGAGACCTTTGGGCCACTATCCCGATGAACATTTCACTGAGGACGAGCCAAAGCGGCTCATTGTGGACTTCCAGAACGACCTGGCTAAGATTTCTGAGGAAATCAACGAGAGGAACAAGTCATTACCCCTCCCCTACAACTACCTGGACCCACCTCAGATCGAGAACAGCATCTCGATTTAGGTCTCGGGTGTGTATAGCAATGTCAGCCTGACTAGCGTTACAAAGTCGGTCCATCTTGGAAACAACGCTAAGAGCCAGTGTGGTGTAGTGGTTAAGAGCGGTAGACTCGTAATCTGGGGAACTGGGTTCGCGTCTCCGCTCCTCCACATGCAGCTGCTGGGTGACCTTGGGCTAGTCACACTTCTCTGAAGTCTCTCAGCCCCACTAACCTCAACAGAATGTTTGTTGTGGAGGAGGAAGGAAAAGGAGAATGTTAGACGCTTTGAGACTCCTTCGGGTAGTGATAAAGCGGGATATCAAATCCAAACTCTCCTTCTCCTTCTCCTTCTCCTTCTCCTTCTCCTTCTCCTTCTCCTCCTCCTCCTCCTCCTCCTCCTTCTTCGTTGATTCCTCTCAAAAGTTCTTCTCTGGCTCAGAATGTAAAACGAGACACGACAAGATCCTTTGTCTTCTGTACGTACTGTAGTAGGCATGTAGATGTTCGTCAGTGATTCCATCATTTGAAGATTGGAGATGTAAAATGATAGAGTATATGGACTTAGCTAAGTTAACTGGAAGGGTAAGAGAACAAAAAGACCAGAAAACCCAAAAGGAGTGGTGTAAATTTTCGGAATATCTTAATACGTATTGTAAAACCTTAAAAACACTCACAGATATGTGGTAACACCTGCATCAGTAACAACTGAGTTTATTTGGATGCTGATGAAATATATTTAAGCAAATTAAGCTTGGACTTAGAAGAGCGAGAGATGTAAGAATTTGATAAATAAAACCAAAGTAGGGGGAAGGGGAAGCTGAGTTCGGCGGAACAAAGGCCAAATATTTTTGTTACTTAGGAAGATATCCCCAAGAAGTGGATAGTGGGATATTTGTCTATGTTTATGTTCATGTATGTTTAAATTTATCTTTGTTTAACTCTTTGTTTTTATGGAAAAACTCTAATAAAAATTAATATATATATATATATATATATATAAAATAGATGTTCGTCAGTGTTTAAGATTTTTCCTCCCACCGAACTCCTCTCCGGCTAATGTGAAGTTACATAAACTGAAAGGCACCTTCAAACTTTTTTAATGGTCATTTTCGTTGAGACCCTCTTGTCGATTCTATGAACTAGAATCCACACCCCAGAAATCCAATGGGACTTATAATCTTGACATTTATAGGATTGCTTGCAAGTGATCGTAGAGTGTCCTCTCTATTCATTCGATTGCTTGCTACCAATGTGCCTGGAAAAACCTCTTTACCTATCCCAAGGTATGTTAGTTTGCGGAGGAGGGGCAATTAAAATGTGCAAGCAGCTTTGTCCTGTGACTGATGCTGGGAACTGCAATTCTTGGTGGAGGCAATACAAAAAGGCACACTCTGTTCCAGCATCATAAATTAGGAGAGAACTCTCAAAGAGCAGATGGGCTTTGCCCCAGGAGTCCTCCAAGAAAGCTGTACAATGCCGAACTGAGCCGAGCTGATTCTGCCATGAGTTGGGGATAGTCGTCCCGGCTGCGAATGCTTAAACAATGATGGGCAACCTTTTGAGCTTGGTGTGTCAAAATCCGTCAAAAAACCGAGCATAACTCGGGTGGTGTGTCACTTCGAGAAAAAAACCACAATTTTGCGATATTTATAGTTTAAATAACAAAAAATGTATAATTGTAATATATAACTGTATTTAATAAACCAAAAACTAACTATTTAACCAAACCAAACCAAAAACCCCTTATTTATCACAAAGTGCCCAGAGTTGTTGAGCTTTTTGGGGGGAGCTGCTGACCAAAGATTTTGGGGAAGCTGCTGACCAAACAGCACAGAAAGCTTTAAATAACCAATCTCTGGCTACCAGCAACAACAACAAAAATGGATCCAGGTTTTAACAGCGGAGACAAGCTGTAGCGGAGAGAAGCTCTAGTGGACACAAGCTGTAGGAGGAGCGGGAGAACAAATGGGGGGGAAACAACAACAACAGCGTGAATGGGCCGATGGGGCGCGTGCCAGCAGTGAGGGCTCTGCGTGTCACGTCTGACACGCGTGTCATAGGTTCGCCATCACTGGCTTAAACGGCTGTAGGAAGAAGGCCCATCACTGGGAAGTCCTTGTAGACCAGGGGTCGGCAAAGTTTTTGTGGCTTGGGCCGGTTCACGGTCCCGCAGATGCAGCAGTGGGCCGGAGTGTGCGCGCGCATGTGCAAACACACTTTCCAGTGCTCCTTCCAGCACAAAGGAGGCCCGTGCAGCTTCCTATTGGCTGCAGGAGCTTCCTGCAGCCAATGGGAAGCTGGCCCGCATCGTGGAAGCCGGTCCCTGTTCTGCTCCGCTCCGATTTAGCACGGTGTGCGGGACCCGACCGAGCGGGCGGCGGAGGTTCCCAAGTGGGGTCCTTGGGCCGGTTAAACGACCCCCATGGGCCGCTTGTGGCCCACGGGCCTTAGGTTGCCAACCCCTGTTGTAGACAGTCCACCAGAACTGCACACTCACTTCCTTCTCAAATTTTCAGGCGCCTCAATGTTAACTTTCACAGGCTCTTCAAATAGCCCAGTTGGTTAGAGCACTGTGCTGATAACGCCAAGGTCGCAGGTTCAATCCCCATAAAGGACAGCTGCATATTCCTGCATCTGCAGGGGGGTTGGGCTAGATGATCTACAGGGTCCCTTCCACCTCTGATCTCTGATTCTAATGATATGTGACTCGATAAATAAAATAAGTGTACGAACGCAGCCCTCTGCATACTGAATCCAAATGAAAATGAGGTGCATCCTTTCGGATCGGGGCGAGGCATTTCAAAGGGGCAGGCCTGAGATTGCCGCCATGATTTCAGGGCCCAGTTGTATAGAGTCCAGAACAAATTCCAGATTTGAAGCCAAACAGCCCCCTGCATTCTAGGAGAACCTTGCCATTGTTTCCTCTTCTTTAGAAATAGTCGATATAATAATTAACCATTGAACTGCAAGTGAAGGATTTGCATCTTAGGTATACACATACCCTGGGTCCACACGGGCCTTTTCTATTCTTTATCACTCCCTGTGTTGACAGAGAAATCGAGGCACTCCTAGTCACAGGAGGTTTGGATGAATCAAAACCAAGTCGTGTGTGGCAATGGGGCTCAGCGCCCTAATTAAAGATGCCACCTGTGTTAATGAGCAGGAGTAGTTAAGATGAAATCATTCTGTGGGCGGCGGCAGAACAGCTGGGTTGGGTTGAGTGAACCAGGCCAAACACGAATCACAGCAACTTCCCCCAACCTGGTGCCCCTCCAAGTTTGCTGGAATACAACTCCCAGCAGCGCCGGTCAGAGCCATAGTCCAAAATTTATGGAGGACACCTGGCTGGGATTGTCATTACAGGGATGGTCTATGGCAGGCCTCCCCAAACTTCGGCCCTCCAGATGTTTTGGCCTACAACTCCCATGATCCCTAGCTAAGAGGACCAGTGGTCAGGGGAGATGGGAATTGTAGTCCAAAACATCTGGAGGGCCGAAGTTTGGGGAGGCCTGGTCTATGGTCAGAGGCAACTTAAGGGAAAAACTAATTGACCTCGCAGAGCTGATTAAGCAGGTATGGGAATTCATGTCTGTCTGGTTTCACACTTGTGGGAAACAGGTGGGAAACGTTTATGCGGGGGTTGCGAACTGAGGCACCGCATGTTTACGTGAAATTGCGTATATTGTGAACGCCATTGAAAGAGCCTGTAAATGCCCCCCAAGCCTATGGAAACCCGGGGGGGGGACCCTTAAAACAAACAAACCCCAAAGCCACCAAACTCTGCCACAGTCTCTCGCTCCAAACCTCGGTGCGAAGACTTCTGGGATTGCACTTGCAAAGGCTTGTTGGATTGCTAGACACTATTTCTGCACCACTTTTGCTGTTTTTGCGCTCTTTTAGGGCTGTTTTTTGCCCCCTTTCATGTCACTTCCATGTTTGTAGCATGCCTCCAACGGATGAAAACGGGGAGTTGCCTGTATTCCAAGGGGGCACCTAGGCCAGCGTTTCTCAGACGCTGGCTGGTGTGCCGCGACGTGCGGCGACGAGAAGGGTGATTTGCATTGTCACATGCCTGGCGGCCGCCAATTCACAACACAGACCCGCCGGAAAGCAATATTTCTCCTCCTCTTTCCCAAAGCTCAGTGCAAACGATACACAGCACTGACCCGCCGGACGGCTTGTGAAGCCTTATTACAGGAGATTGCAACCAACACAGCAATTGGCAAGTGTTTCTTACAGTCATAATTATAGTCAATATAGGGCGGCACAGAGTTAAATTTTTTAACTTTTTTAATGGTGGTGTGCCTCGTGATTTTTTTCACGGAACAAGTGTGCCGTGGCCCAAAAAAGGTTGAGAAACACTGACCTAGGCTACCTTGAGAGACAAACTTTCTTTCCAACTACAGAAACTGAGCAGGAACGCGCCTGCTACACCACCCTCCATAGCCACCAGGTGGCGCCAATGCTCCCCCCTCTGACTGCATGCCTCTTTCTCGTGTTTTCCAAATTGCTTAAAATTTGGGTATATATAGAGAGAAATGTCTCCCATTCCTGGCAAATGAGCCTAGAGCCTAGAGCAGGGACCCTTGAGGTGTGCTCAGTTTGCTGAACGTACAGTAGCCCGAGAAAGCGCTTCATTAACTTTCCACAACGGCCAACATTGATGCCGAAATCCAGCATCGCCTGAGCTCTGCGAGCGTACCTTTCTCGTGATTGAAGTGCAGCGTGTTTGAGGACCGGGACATTCGCAGGGAAAGCAAAATGCTTGTTTACAAAGCTACAGTATTGTACTACCAACCTTACTGTATGCTTGTGAAACATGGACCACTTATAAACGCCATCTCTAACTCCTTGAAAGATTCCATCAATGATGTCTCCGAAAAACTTTACACATCACTTGTGAGGACAGGTGAACTAATACCAGTGTACTGGAAGAAGCAAAGATCACCAGTGTCGAAGTGATGATTCTTCAACCACAACGTCGTCGGACTGGTCATGTTGTGCGGATGCCTGATGATTGTCTTCCAAAGCAACTACAGTAATCTATTCCAAACTTTAAAAAATGGAAAGCGTAATGCTTGTGGTCAACAAAAGAGGTTTAAAGACTGTCTCAATGCAAAAATGTAGTATAAAACCAACAATTGGGAAACACTTGCCTGCGAGCGCTCCATTTACCATTTACCTTTACCAAAGGTGTCATGGGCTTTGAAGACACTCGAACTCAGAATGCAAGGGAGAAACATGCTAAGATGAAGGTACGCTTGGCAAATCCACACCATGATCAACTCCCGCCCGGAAACCTATGTCTCCACTGTGGAAGGATGTGTGGATCCAGAATTGGCCTCCACAGTCACCTACGTCATAGCTGCCAAGTACCCCGTTTCCCCCGGGAAACCCCCGTTTTTACTTACCTTTTCCCGGTGGTCCCCCGTATCACTTTGTCTCCCCTTTTCTCCGTTATTTTCTCCTGCCGGCGGCCTTCCCCCCCCCCCTGATTTTCCCTTCTATGGGCACCAAAAATGGCCGCCACCGGCTTCAAAAGTAGCTTCTATGCATGACCGGAAGTGCGTCGACGCAACTTCCGGTGTCGCCCCACCCATCTATGGGCATCAAAAATGGCCGCCACCGACACCGGAAGTCGCGTCGACGCACTTCCGGTCATGCGTAGAAGCTACTTTTGAAGCCGGCGGCAGCCATTTTTGGTGCCCATAGAAGGGCAAAGCGACACCGGAAGTTACGTCGACGCAACTTCCGGTGTCACACGGCTGCCGGTCCCAGATTCTGCAGTCCGGGACTTGGAAGGTAAGCACTTACGGACCCATTGTTAAAACCGTGTTTATGGAAGACAATCTTACTCGGTTATGAGGGATCGTCAAAACAGTAGACTAACCGCAGTGGCTACATTCTCCCTCCATTGTCAGAAGCAGTAAACTGGGCATTACAAGTGGGGAGTGTTATTGTCACACACAGGTCCTATTTGTAGGCTTCCCACAACAACCCTGTGAGGTAGATTGGGCTGAAGGGCAGCACCTGCCTCTAAGTCACCCAGCAGGTTTCATCAATCCAGATAAGACCGAGGCACTTTTAGTGGGTGGTTCCCTAGATCAGGTGGCTGGGAGTCACCTGCTCTTGTTGGGGTTTATGCTCTGCTAACCTCAAGGTTCGATTACTGCAATGCGTTCTATGTAGGGCTGCCCCTGAAGACGGTTTGGAAACTTCAGCTGGTGCAGAATTCAGCGGCCAGGTTGCTCACCATAACAAGACAGCCTGACTGCACTGGTTACCAATTAGTTTCCGGGCCCAATTCAAAGTGCTAGTTTTGACCTATAAAGCCTGAAACGGCTCAGGACAACAATACCTCAAGGACCGCCTCTTCCCATATGAACCGTCCTGGATGCTGATATCATCTTCCGAGGCCCTCCTTCATGTGCCCCCTCCTTGAGAGGTCTGGAGGGTGGGAATACGAGAACAGGGCCTTCTCTGCAGTGGCTCCCCATCTGTGGAATTCTCTCCCCAGGGAAGTTCACCTGGTGCCTTCATTATACTCCTTTAGGCGTCAGGCAAAAACATTCCTTTGGTTGATTTGATTGACATCCTATGCCCTTTTAAAATGGGGGGAGTTGGGGGGGAATTTTTCGGTTTTTGTTTTTGTTGTTGTTTAGTCGTTTAGTCGTGTCCGACTCTTCGTGACCCCATGGACCAGAGCACGCCAGGCACTCCTGTCTTCCACTGCCTCCCGCAGTTTGGTCAAACTCATGTTCGTAGCTTCGAGAACACTGTCCAACCATCTCGTTCTCTGTCGTCCCCTTCTCCTAGTGCCCTCCATCTTTCCCAACATCAGGGTCTTTTCCAAGGATTCTTCTCTTCTCATGAGGTGGCCAAAGTATTGGAGCCTCAGCTTCACGATCTGTCCTTCCAGTGAGCACTCAGGGCTGATTTCCTTAAGAATGGATAGGTTTGATCTTCTTGCAGTCCATGGGACTCTCAAGAGTCTCCTCCAGCACCATAATTCAAAAGCATCAATTATTCGGTGATCAGCCTTCTTTATGGTCCATCTCTCACTTCCATACATCACTACTGGGAAAACCATAGCTTTAACTATACGGACCTTTGTTGGCAAGGTGATGTATCTGCTTTTTAAGATGCTGTCTAGGTTTGTCATTGCTTTTCTCCCAAGAATCAGGCGTCTTTTAATTTCGTGACTGCTGTCACCATCTGCAGTGATTATATTGGTTGGGGGGGTTATATTTTGATTTTGTTTTGCGAAGTGCCCTGAGACCTCCAAATATAGGGGGTCAATAGACAACAACAACAACAACAACAACAACAACAACAACAACAACAACAGTGTGTGACCTACCAAGGCCCCCACAGCCCAATCTAGGGGTCTGATTTGCCCTCTTGTATTGCTGCCTGCCTGGAACTGCATTGGGTTGGGGGGACTGGCCCTCTTGGTTGTATCACCTCCCTCAGAAGGGTTTGGGAATGTGGCCTGGGAGAGGGACTTCTCTGTGTTGGCCCCTAAACTGCAGAACTCCCTCCCCACAGCAGTACCCGTGGCACCTTCCCTGCACAGCCTCTGTCAAATGCTGAAGATTCACCTCTTTACACCTGGGCCCTTGACACCCGAGAGCACTTGTGTTTCCAGAGACCACCCTATTCCCGTCACTGCAATCTGTTTTAACTGTATTTCATTTTGAAGGTTTAAATTGCGGGTCATGTGGCCAGCATGACTAAGCCGCTTCTGGTGAAACCAGAGCAGTGCACGGAAACACTGTTTACCTTCCCGCCGGAGCGGTACCTATTTATCTACTTGCACTTTGACATGCTTTCAAACTGCTGGGTTGGCAGGAGCTGGGACCGAGCAACGGGAGCTCACCCCGTCGCAGGGATTCGAACCGCCAAGCTTCTGATCAGCAAGCCCTAGGCTCAGTGGTTTAGACCACAGCGCCACCCGTGTCCCTGTGTCCACAATTTAAGGATGTTGACAAGCTGGAATATGTGTAGAGGAGGGCAGACAAGATGACGAGGAGCCTGGAAACCAAGCCTGACGAGGAACGCTCGAAGGAGTCGGGTAGGTTTAACCTGAAAAAAGAGAGAGGCTGAGAAGAAATACGATAGCCAGGGCTGCCACATGTTCGGATTTCCCCGGATATTATCGAGATTTCAAAGGCGGAATTGGTGTCTGGGGGTCCGGAAGACAGTGTCCTGGATCTTAGGCAAGTCAATCGAAAAATTGTGTTTTGGGGGTGCTTTGTCTTGAGAAAAGCTCAACTAATTTCGGGTCTTCCTGAAAACAGCTCTACAGTTTTGGTGGTTTCCTAAATAAAATCTCCTTCTAAAAAAAGCTCAACAGGGGTGTCCTGGTTCTTACTTTTTGAAACATGGCAACCCTTGGCTTGTTGTTGTTTAGTCGTTTAGTCGTGTCCGACTCCTCGTGACCCCACGGACCAGAGCACGCCAGGCACTCCTGTCTTCCACTGCCTCCCGCAGTTTGGTCAAACTCATGTTCGTAGCTTCGAGAACACTGTCCAACCATCTCGTCCTCTGTCATCCCCTTCTCCTTGTGCCCTCCAAATTTCCCAACATCAGGGTCTTTTCCAGGGAGCCTTCTCTTCTCATGAGGTGGCCAAAGTATAAAGGTAAAGGTAAAGGGACCCCTGACCATTAGGTCCAGTCGTGACCAACTCTGGGGTTGCGTGCTCATCTCGCATTATTGGCCAAGGGAGCCGGCGTATAGCTTCCAGGTCATGTAGCCAGCATGACAAAGCTGCTTCTGGCGAACCAGAGCAGCGCACGGAAACGCCGTTTACCTTCCCGCTGTAGCGGTTCCTATTTATCTACTTGCACTTTGACGTGCTTTCGAACTGCTAGGTTGGCAGGAGCTGGGACTGAGCAACGGGAGCTCACCCCGTCACAGGGATTCGAACCGCCGACCTTCTGATCAGCAAGCCCTAGGCTCAGTGATTTAACCCAAAGCGCCACCTGGGTCCCTGTGGCCAAAGTATAGCCATCTTCAAATATCAAGCGACAAGAAAAGAGATCCAGACTAAGGAACTTCTCGATGGTAAGAGCTGTTCGACAGTGGAGCAGACTCCCTGGAAAGGGGGGCGAATACTCCTCTATTGGAGTTTTTAAAACAGGGGTTGGATGTCTGTCTGTCAGGGACCCTGTAGGGGGTCGTACGAGATGACATTTGACGGCACCTTCCAACTTTACAATTCTGTGACAACAACAACAACAACAGCAACCAAAATGTGAAAACGTATTGCAATATTCATTTTGCTCTTGCTGTGCTCGTCTAAGCCAGCAAGTTTCCTGCAACACATTGCTTGTGTGTGTTTGCAGGGATGCACAAGGGCGCAGCGATGTCCCAATGAGGCGAAGGTTATGAAACAGTTACACAATCAGCCAGTGTGGGTCTTTCTGCAATTTCTTTCTGGGAGCAAATCTGTCTTATTGTCGCCACTGTGAGCCTAGAAGTGGTCACAGCAGAACTTTTGCAGCCAACTGGGGAATCTGATCTGAGCCCCACCCTTCGCATCGCAGCAGCTGCCTGTGGCCTAAACCGCTCTGGAGGAGGGTTGAGAGAGGCGGGGTATTTGTGTGTGCTGTGCAACAGCCCTCGAGGAGGAGCAGGCGAAGCTGTTCATACCTGCCTCGGCACCGACACCGCACAAACCCACGCCATCAGAGCCTCCTCTCGCCTCTTCCCAAATGGCTGCTTACAAGGTCCAGGTGGCCACAGGTGACATCTTGCTGGCGGGCACCTACAGCACCGTCTCCATCACCCTGGTGGGGGCTCGCGGGGAGAGCCCCAAGCAGCGCCTGGACCACCTGGGCAGAGATTTTGTCCGTGGGGCTGTGAGTACCAAGAAGGGAGGGGATCAGGGCTGGGGGAGAGGGTTAAGGTGGCAAACCGGGCATCCTCTCGGGGCTCCTCACTGCTCGTGGGGCGGTGTAAATGCGTAACCGGTTGCTTCTTGTTTGGGGGTGACATACGCTGTCGCTTCTAGGTCTCAACGGGAGGAGGTTGTAGGAAAGAAACACCATGCTTGGTAGAGACTTGGTCAAGGTGTCATTTGGCTCATGTCTGTACTCCCTGGCTTCCCACCCCGGTTGGCACCCGTCTGTCTCAGGAGGCAACGGAGGAGTGCCACTTTGGGGGTGATGTCAAACTGTTGGGGAGTCGCGGCGCCTGCTGCGGCTGCCGTGGCCGAAACGGGAGAGACATGTTTTGTTGCAGCTGGGGCAGACGAAGGCGTCCGGTTGTTGCGGCGTTCCTTCTCTTGGCACTTCGCCCAGAGGTCATTCCTCTTCCAGTTACTGCTGGGGGTACACAACTTGGCTGATTGTCTCCTGTCGGTTGACTGCAGGGGATTCCCACACGGTGGGGGCTGATGTGGCCAGGCTTCAAGTCCCAGCTCCCTGTAGCAAGCAGTGGAAGTTTCTTCCTTCCTTCCTTCCTTCCTTCCTTCCTTCCTTCCTTCCTTCCTTCCTTCCTTCCTTCCTTCCTTTCTCTCTCCCTCTGTCTCTCTGTCTCTCTCTCTTTCTTTCTCCCTCCCTCCCTCCCTCGCTTCCTTCATTCCTCCCTCCCCCCCTCTCTCACACACACTTTTTGCTAGGATCAACTGCCAAGCAGCACTGGCCAAGCCTCCAATCACCCAAACATCTTTAATTTTCCCATAATGTTCCTGGCTCCACCTACATTGCCTCCCAGGACATTTCTGAGCACAATTCAAAGTGTTGGTGCTGACCTTGAAAGCTTTAAACAGCCTCAGCCCAGTATATCTGAAGGAGCTTCTCCACCCCCATCGTTCAGCCTGGACACAGAGGTCCAGCTCCAAGGGCCTTCTGGCGGTTCCCTCATTGCGAGAAGTGAGGTTACAGGAACCAGGCAGAGGGCCTTCTCAGTGGTGGCGCCCGACCTGTGGAACGCCCTCCCGTCAGATGTCAAGGAAATAAACAACTACTGTATCTGATGTTTAGAAGACATCTGAAGGCAGCCCTGTTTAGGGAAGTTTTTAATGTCTGATGTTTTAATGTATTTTTAATCTTTTGTTGGAAGCCGCCCAGAGTGGCTGGGGAAACCCAGCCAGATGGGCGGGGTATAAATAAATTATAATTAATTAATTAATTATTACTATGCCAGGCATTTTGGGGGAAAGAAAATGGCCACTGGCCACAGCCTGAGTCAGCTTCTTTGTTTCATAGCAGGATTGCCATTCTAGTACAGTACTGTAATAATTTTTAAAGAAACCTTTAAAGAGAAAGGAAAGAGAAAAGGAATACTGGTGACCAGCGTTGGCCCTGATGGACCTTCCTGGGTCTCGCAGACGCCCAGCATTGCACAGACTGTTCCCACTGCCACCACCACACCTGTCCTGGCAAGTTAACTTCTAGATTTGGCAATTAAGATTATTGGCTGAAGTTGTGTCTGCAAGACTTAACAGCGTCCCTTTTGATGCAAGAATGTAAAAGCCCTGGGCACAACGTTTGAAAATCGGGGTAAAAAAATAACACCATTGGAAGAGCCTAGTCCAGACTCCTGTTCTCACGGTGGCCAACCAGATGCCCGCAAGGGAAGCCGCAAACGGGTCCTGAGTGCGAGAACACTCTCTGCGCTCGGGATCCCCAACAACTGGGAGTCAGAGGCACATCACCACCTCCAACAACAGAGGCAGTCAACAGACATTGTGGCTAGTAGCCACGGAGTGCCTAATAATAATAATAATAATAATAATAATAATAATAATAACAATGCCTTGCCCTCCTTTGTAATGAAGTCTTTGGCACAACACCCCCACACACTCTGCCCTCCTTGCCCTCCTGCCACTGAGCCTAGAACAGTATGTACTTCTCAAGTATTAAGCCCATCTTTCTCCCTGATTCCCTCGCTATCTTCCCCCTCCTCTGCCACCTCACTGGTATTAAATGTGAGATTGTAAGCTCTGAGGGAGCAGGGCCCGCACCGCTTGCTCCTCCTCGTAAACAGCCAGGCACATTGACCTTGTGGGACCTCTCCAAGCTCAGGAGTAAACTCTACACAAATCCGAAGCAGTTGGACGGCACCGCGTTCGCCTTCTTCCGGCGACTCCTGCACATAGCTGCCAAGTCTCCCGTTTCCCCCGGGAAATCCCCGTTTTTCCAGCTGTTCCTGTTTTGTTTCCCCCCGGTTTATTCTGGCGTGGCGGCCATTTTGGAACTGGGCAGAGCATGCTCAGAAGCGACTTTTGATGCCGCTCTGCCCAGTTCCAAAATGGCTGCAGTGCGACTTCTGGCGCAGCGGCCATTTTGGAACTGGGCAAAGCAGCATCAAAAGTCACTTCTGAGCATGCTCCGCCCAGTACCAAAATGGCGGCAGCGCTACTTCCGGCCCGGTCCCTTATTTCTCTGACAGCAACTTGGCAGGTATGCTCCTGCAGCCGAGCTGGTGCCAGACATCTTGCTTTGCTTCCCTTTGGACCACATCAACGAGGCTGAGAGCGAGGGGGGTCTTGTCATCTGGGCAGCCCAGGCCTCCAAACACACTGCCCAGGCGTGTGCTCTGGGGAAGTCGCTTCAGCGCTGCTAATGCAGCAAAAACAACAGCGGTTACGAGTTCCCGGTCTCTGCAGGTGCTGCTACGATTCTCCAGGTGTTTGGCTCCATCTCCGAAGGCACACTCCGTTGTCTCTCGAGGCAGACAAAAGCCAACTACAAGCCGTACCCCAGAGAGCCAGTGTGGTGTAGTGGTTAAGAGCGGTAGACTCGTAATCTGGGGAACTGGGTTCGCGTCTCCGCTGCTCCACATGCAGCTGCTGGGTGGTACCTTGGGCTAGTCACACTTCTCTGAAGTCTCTCAGCCCCACCCACCTCACAGAGTGTTTGTTGTGGAGGAGGAAGGGAAAGGAGATCGTTAGCCGCTTTGAGACTCCTTCAGGTAGTGATAAAGCGGGATATCAAATCCAAACTATTCTTCTTCTTCTTGCTTTCTGTGCAAGATGTTTTCCCCAGGGAAACGTCCCTTAAAGTCAAGGCATGGCGCTCCTTCTGATACTCTCTTCTCTTTTCACTCATCTTTTTACAGCCCCATTCTCTCTCTGTGTGTGTGTGTGTGCTGTAAGCCAAAAAAATAGCTTATCTCCTGAGTTTACGCCAATAAAACTCAGAAACGCGGGGAGTTAGGAGTCCAGTGTTGTTTTTTGCAAAGCAATAGGTTGCAGTGGGATCATTCCCCAAAGTCGGATCATTCCCCCAAACTGCAAGTCCAGGCAGTGGTATTTATAAAATTCCAAACAAAGCATTTCAATTCTCACCAATCATGCCCCATTTCATGTTTAATACACATGTGCAATAAGCACTGACCATTTCTGCTGGTTAAGTTTTGATTCCCGCCGTGTTCTGCTAAATTGCGTTAGTGTGCATGTTGAGAAACTGTGTTACGTGTAGCCATTTGCACCATGTAGCAACTTACGTTCTAGCTTTGAGCTGTATCTTTGTGATTCACATATTAGCTGTACAGAATTCCCGCCCCAATTGGTGTGTGTGTGTGTGTGTGTGTGTGTGTGTGTGTGTGTGTGGCAACTTGCAAAATCATCAGTTTCGTAAAGCGACAGGTAACCATAACTTCTCTATTAGAAGCACACTCACATTTACATTATCACATTTATTGTAGCGCTTTGGGCCGCCAGCACATCTCTCTCTTTCCTGTAGCTCAGGGGTAGAGCCTTGGATGCCAGGATCAGTCCCCAGCATCTCCAACCAGGGTTACAAAACACTCGCATCAGAAACCCTGCCAGATCCACCTTGACAATCCTGAGTTTGATGGACCAGTGGTCTGACTCTGCACAAGGACTATGTCCCATCTTGCCAACTCTCTCTCTCCAGAACCCCTAAAGATTGTCCCTGGGTTGTTTTTAGACTGGAAGAGGGTGCTGCAGAAATGGGTGGTCTTTCATGACTTCTAGGCCACCGGTGGGTAACTTAGCTTATGCATGCATGGGCCGTAAGAAAATAATAAGAGCCCGCTGGATCAGGCCAAGCTCCATCTAGGCCAGCATCCTGTTCTCACAGATCATGCCTGTAAGAAACCAACAAGCAGGATCCAAGCACGAGAGCAAAACTCTCCCCACTTGTGGTTTCTAGCAACTGGTCTTCAGAAACATCGCTGCCATCGCCCACCCCCTCCTCCTCCATGAATTTGCCTAATCCTCTTTTCAAGCCATCTAGGCTGGTGGCCACCCCTATCTCCTGTGGCAGGGAGTTCCACAGTTGAACTGGGTGAAGGAGGACTTTATCTGTCTCACGCTCACTGGAAGGACAGATCCTGAAGCTGAGGCTCTAATACTTTGGCCACCTCATGAGAAGAGAAAAATCATTGGAAAAGACCCTGATGTTGGGAAAGATGGAGGGCACTAGGAGAAGGGGACGACAGAGGACGAGATGGTTGGACAGCGTTCTTGAAGCTATGAACATGAGTTTGACTAAACTGCGGGAGGCAGTGGAAGACAGGAGTGCCTGGCGTGCTCTGGTCCATGGGGTCATGAAGAGTCGGACATGACTAATGGACTAAACAACAACAACATCTGTCTCACATCTTCCGATGATAAATCCAGTGGCCTCATTTGCAAAGGCTGGCCTACATAGAGTAAGGAAGAGCTGTTGACCAACCTCTCGTCCTTGCGTTTGCCTAATCCTTTCCCAAACGACAGAGATGCTGTTTGCTCTAGATTGCGGTTAATGGTATTCACCACAAGGCCAGGAGGAGGAGGAGGAGGAGGAGGAGGAGGAGGAGGAGGAGGAGGAGGAGGAGGAGGAGGAGGAGGCAGAAGATCCCATGGAGAAATAACTCCAGAAATTGCTTCTAGGGGGCAATATGGGAGCAAATGGTCATTAAAGGACCAAGAGCTTTGCTTGGAGCCAGTGCCGATTTATGTACAAGCTAAACAAGCTATATAGCTTAGGGCCCCACTCTCTTCGGGGCCGCAAAAAAATTTAAAGGAAAAAAAACTGAATGTAAATTTCCAATATATAAGATAAAAAACCAAATAAACTTTGATAAAATACATATTTTGTTATGTGCAAATGGCTTTAGATACTTATTAGGTCCATAAATCCTATACAGTGGAACCTCGGTTTATGAACACCTCGGTTTATGAATTTTCGGTTTATGAACGCCGCAGACCCATCTGGAACGGATTGATTCACTTTTCATTACTTTCAATGGGAAAGTTCGCTTCAGTTTATGAACGCTTCAGTTTAAGTACTCTGCAGACCGTCTCGAACAGATTAATCCACTTTCCATTACTTTCAATGGGAAAGTTCACTTCAGTTTATGAACGCTTCAGTTTATGAACAGACTTCCGGAACCAATTGTGTTCATAAACCGAGGTACCACTGTATAGCATATATTCAACACACAAAAACAGCGACAATTTGTTGTTGACAAAGGACAGCTGGACATATAAAGGGCCCCATTACCTTCGGTAGCTTAGGGCAGGCATCCCCAAACTGCAGCCCTCCAGATGTTTTGGCCTACAACTCCCATGATCCCTAGCTAACAGGACCAGTGGTCAGGGATGATGGGAATTGTAGTCCAACACATCTGGAGGGCCGAAGTTTGGGGATGCCTGGCTTAGGGCCTCATCAAACCTAAATCCGGCCCTGCTTGGAGCTGTCCACAGGATCAATCCAAGACATTTTGGCACCTGAGGAGAACCAGGGAACGGCGGCCTCCTGCCCACCCCACCCCCCACCCCCGCCAATTTAGTGAGATGGAGGTGATGGTGTGGAAGCAATTCTGCTTCCACTGAAACAAAGTGCAAAACCAGATTTCTAAAGACAATTCCAGTACACACTACTCTGTAGCCCCCACACAATGAAATGTGGTGTTTGGGGCCCCTAGTGACCCACCAGGTTTATCTGTTTAAGGGCGCCGTTGGCAACTTGGGACAGATCAAGGTGATCAAGGGCCTTGGAACCAAGCAGGAAAGAAAGGATTCACTCATTCATTAGATTTAGCCAAATTCCTGCTTCCCCATATCAGTACAGTGGTACCTCGGTTTTTGAGCGCCTTGGAAGCGGAACATTTCTGTTTTCGAACGCCGGAAACCTGGAAGTAATTGCTTCTGTTTTCGAACGTGCCTCAGCAGTCGACATAGCTGCCAAGTCTTCCGTTTTCCCCGGGAAATCCCCGTTTTCCCAGCTGTTCCTAGCTGAAAAAAACGGATTTTTTTTTGTTTTTCCCTGGTTTGTTCTGGCGCGGCGGACATTTTGGAACTGGGCGGAGCATGCTCAGAAGCGACTTTTGATGCTGCTTTGCCCAGTTCCAAAATGGCTGCAGTGCGACTTCTGGCGCGGCGGCCATTTTGGAACTGGGCAAAGCAGCATCAAAAGTCACTTCTGAGCATGGTCCGCCCAGTTCCAAAATGGCGGCAGCGCTACTTCCGGTCTGCTATTTCAAGCCTGGTATGGCAGGTATTGCAGTCGAACGGCTTCTGCGGCATGTTTTTTCAATTATTCCAATTGAAATTGCAGACTGCCTTTTGCACCTTGGTTTTCGAACATTTCGGAAGTTGAACGGTCTTCGGGAACGGATTGCGTTTGAGAACCGAGGTACCTCTGTAGCTGAGAGACCTTAGGAAAAAGAGGGTGCCTACTTTTAGGTCCCTCTTCTCTCCCCTGTAATCCGAGCTCTGCCTGAGTGCTGACCCGAAGTTTTTGGCTGGGTGAAAGGGTGTTTGGAGAGGAATCTCTGTATTTCTTCTTCTTCTTCTTCTTTTGCAATCTAGTGCATTGCACTTTTAAAGCTCCCCTTCCAGACCAGGTTTCCCTTTGTGTGTCTAGGTAGACGACTACGAGGTGCTGATCGAACAGGACCTGGGCCCCATCCATCTGATCCGCCTGCACAAGGAGCCGTACTTATTCTTCCCCACGGACAACTGGTTCTGCAATTTCGTCAGGGTGACGACCCCACAGGGGGAGACGTACAACTTCCCTTCCTACCAGTGGCTGGAGGGCTCCTGCACCTTGACCCTGAGGGAGGGGGCAGGTACTGGTCCCCTCTCTCCCTTCCCAGGGATTGGGGGTGGGTGTTCACTGAACCAAGCAGGCCCAAAGCTTTGTGGGTTTTCATTCTGCAGAAGCAGTGATGGAGAGACGATGGAGGAGAAGCGTTGCTGTTGCTTGTGTCCGTGCTGGTTTGGTAATGGTAACCAGAACTATAACCAGCAAGCAAAAGGAGGGGCTCGATCCGGGATGGGAGACTGTCAATTTTGCTTGGTTTCTCATTTTCCCAGGCTTAAATTCAGCCCTCCACCTTTCCACACCAGTTTACAAGCTAGAGCAAAAACGCGAGACCTCGTGAAAACTCGTGTTAATGTGAAATATTCCCTCTTTGCATGTGGTTTGGCCTCGTACGGACATTTTCTCAATGCTGTTTTCTCCGACACATGCATTTTCGGCTACATATTGCTTGGCTGCATTGCAAAAGCTCAGAGAAGTGCAAATTTCAAAGGGTGGCTGTGCATCAGTTTGTACAAATCACACACACACAAAATCTGTCTTAAGTGCGAATGGGAATGAATTACTTCCCAGGTTTGAGACGTCTTGCTCTCTCTCTCTTTCTCTTGCACACAAGCACACGTTCATAGAATCGCCATGGATTCATCCACGGAAACGGTCTAATGGAATGGAGAGAGGGTATCTCTGGGCATGTGCAGAGGGCACATCATTCAGGAGTAACTACAGCGTGTTAGGAAGCAGCAGGGCTTTGCTGGCAAAGAGTACGGCTCGTAGGCAAGCTTCCCCCTGTAGCCTTATCAGCTACTAAGGGTCCTTTAAGTTGCGCCCAGGCAGGACAGAGACAGTCAAAAATGACACCGGGGGTTGAATTCAGAGAAAGAATTTAATTTCTTATTAATAAGAGACTCTAGGTGATCAGCTCACGACAAGAGTAGAGAAACACAAATTGCAAAGCTTCTTATACACTTTCTTGGGCTCCTTTCCCCCTCCTCTGTAAATGTGCGCACGCAAGGGGGTCACAAGTACATATAATGATCTTCCTGTGTCCGGTCCTTTGCATAAACACATGCTGACTCATGCTACCCCGGTAGCATCTTCCAGCAGCCTTGAGTGCCTGTTCTCTGTGCGTCAGACTGATAGCGTCAGACAAGACAGTCATCCGGCCTTGATAGCTTAGCAAGGCATTCTGTCTGGCTTACCCTTTGGCACACAGAGAGGCAAAGAGAGCAATTGGGGGTGGGGGTGGCTAAGCCATGCACTCAGAATTATACAATGCAGACTATATGATCAGATTTAGCTCAATAACACAATTGGCAAATCTCTCCCTTCACTCCCCCCCCTCCTTCTCATTTGGCTCATTAGATTAATTACCATTTACCTGGTCTCCTCTTCTCTCTCTCCCTATCTCTGTCCCTCCAGCCAAAACGGTTTGCGATGACAAAGGAAACCCCCAACTCGTGGAGCATCGCAAGGAAGAGCTGAAGAAACGGCAGGAATCCTATGGGTCAGTAAAACACATCTCTTTAGGCTGAGATGGGGGCAGGGAACCTCTGGCCCTCGGGAAACGCATGCGGCCCTTCAAAGCCTCTCTTTATGGCTCCTGGAACTCTCTCTACAAGCCATGACCTCTCTCCTACGTTGCATCCCTTACTGGCCCCGGAGGGCTCCTTCCTTGAGAGCTTTTGCCTGGCAGGATTTACTGAGTCCGTGATTGTTGGTCTTTTAATTTATTGGATTCTCCACAGAAATGGTCATTGCTCCATAAATAAGATGGGATGGAATTTTGAGGAGGGTGGTGTTGTGTGAGCACCGCGAAAAGCTTGCAGATGTGAACAGGACCAGGTCCACAATTAACTGCCACACGGACTTGGAATCATAGCTCTTAGAATTTTGAAGTGTCAGGCATAGCTCTAGTAGCAGAGTTTTCCTGCACAGCGCAGAAGCTAGTAGAGGTGGAAATGATTAGTCGGCTAGACGCAGAATAACTATTTACAGGATTTATTAAAAGAAAAGAAAACCTCTGCATACAAAGCAAAGCAAAATAAATCCTTACTCTCTCTCTCTCTCCAACCATACGCAGCACTCCTACTCCTAACACCCACAAGAAACAACTGTGCTAGCATTCCCAGATAACAGAGTTCAGTGCTGGTCATTAACCAATGAGAGAGTTGTTGCCAGGCCAGGCAGACCTTGGCTTTCTGCCAAGAGTAAATTGGCACTGCCTTGAGTTAATTGTGTGAGGCAAGAATCTGTAAGTTTCCCATGAGAACCAATTATCAGAAACCGAACAATAGCATTAGCTCAACAGGGCTAAAGGCCATCGCGACATCCTGTGGCAATGAGTTCCATAGCTGACTTCTGAGTTGCTCAAAGATGGACTTCCTTCTGGGTGACCTCCTCCCCCCTCACCGGGCTCTTCTTTGTTTGCTGCAGCTGGAAGGAGTACGCCCCAGGCTGGCCGAGGTGCGTCGACGCGAAAAGCACCGAAGATCTGGATTCCAATTCGAAGTACTTGTTCACCAAGTCCTCTGTCTTTGCCCTGCGCACCGTCAAATCGTGAGTTGCTTTGGCCATGGGGCTTGCGTGGATCGGGAGCAGGGGGTGGGATCTGTAGCCCTATTTTCTCATAAGGGGGGAGAGAGAGAGAGAGAGAGAGAGAGAGAGAGAGAGAGAGAGAGACGGCTGTGATTTCACTCTCAAATTTGTCAGAAGCCAGAAATTAAATTAAGATGGAGGACCGAAACATCACTTTTGGCGTGGCGTCGTCCATTTTTTGGCATAAGTTCAGACGCCTCTTGAGATATTGTCTCCAAATTCAGCACAATAATTTCCAAGGTGGGGTGGTGTTCCTTGCCAATGCTTTCGATGCTGGCTGCCATTTTGATTCAAGATGGCGGACAGAACTATGACTTTGGCATGGCATCGCCTACCTTTTGCCTTGGTTCAGCTGCCTATCGAGATATACCTACCAAATGTGGCATGAGGGTTCTCAGGGTAGTCGTGGACATTTAGCTGTCATGCGCCATTTGGTGGAATAAACCATGCCGGTGACCTAACTTCACCCAATTTCAGGCGTGACTGGTCCAAATTCACAAATTACGCTACCCATTTAAAAATACCAATATTCCTAATGTTTCCTAAAGATCCTTGGGCAGTGCCAGGCGCTTCCCACTAGTTTAAAAAAACTAAAGTAAGGAAAAAATGAGGACCAGAAACTTGAAACCAATTTGTAGCACAGATACAGTGGTACCTTGGTTCTCAAACTTAATCCATTCCAGATGTCCGTTCCAAAACCAAAGCGTTCCAAAACCAAGGCGCGCTTTTCCATTGAAAGTAATGCAAGGCGGATTAATCCGTTCCAGACTTTTATAAGCAACCCCTAAAACAGCAATCTAACATGAATTTTACTATCTAACGAAACCATTGATCCATGGGCGTAGGCAGGGGGGGCAGGAGGGGGCAGCTGCCCCCCCTAGAAGCAAAAAAATTAATGTATTTTACAGACCATAACCAGCACTTTTCCCCTCCAAAAACTGAAGTGGAAAGAGCTTTGCTTTAGCAAGAGCAGCTAAGTCTCCGCTTGCTGGGGGGGGGGGACACAGCAGTAACAAAAACACATCAAATAAATAAAGCAAAGTGGCTACCAGTAGTTAAGCAGTTAAGACAATGGAGCATATATCCCCAGGCAAGATTCGATAGCTGACCATTTCACCCTATTGTTCTTAAGTGGGAGTTGTTAATGAGCATTCAGGAGCATTAAGAGTTCTATTGGCGATTTAATGAGGGTGCAGACTCAGAGGATTCAATTTGACTAAGGTGGCTCTGCAAGGCTAAAAAGAAGTGAATAAGAAGGGGGGGAGGCTGTAGCTTTGACAGACACAGTGATGTTTATAAAAAGCATTGGTGTTCCAGTCTGCCCCTCCGCCTGCATCTGTATACTGTAAATCAGGGGTGGCCACCTCCCAAGAGACTCTGATCTACTCAGAGTTTAAAACTGGGGGTGATCTACCCCCTTTTGGGGGGTTCAGGTCAAAGCTGTTGAGTTTTTTTTAAAGGGAGGGAAGCCCTGTTTTGGGGGGTTTAGGTCAAACTTGTTGAGCTTCTTTTAGGAGGGAGGGAGGCCCATTTTTGTTTAGGGCTTCAGGTCATAGTTCAACTTTTTTGAGGGAGGAGGATAATTTTGGGTGAGCTTTTTTTAGGGGTGCCAGTGACCTACCAGTGATCTACCACAGACATCCAGTGATCTACTGGTAGATCACAATCTACCTGTTGGACGTGCCTGCTGTAAATCAAGCAGAGAGAAAGCTGCTTACAAGGCTCCTGTACATGCAGAGTTCCAGCATCACAGCGTCACCCAGAGGCACCCACAAATATGAGTTATCCCTCTCTCTATTTCTTCCTTCCTTCCCTCCCTCTTCCATCCTTAATAAAATACGGGGGGGGGCAGATAAGCCCCACATAGAAAGCCCATCAACATGGGGGGATGACTCTTTCAAATACGGTATTTACCAGTAATTGGGGGGGGGCACCTAGGCCTCTAGGAGTTGGATGCTATGCCTAGGAGTAGGACAATTCAAGAAAGCAGAATGATGCATATGCTATGGTAATATATCAATAGAATCATAGAATTGTAGTCGGAAGGGACCACAAGGGTCATCTAGTCCAACCCCCTGCAATGCAGGATTTTTTTCCTAAGGTGGGGCTTGAACCATGGTTGAAATATTATGCTGATATGCAGCAACGCCTCGGAGCCGTTGTGGCTGCGGCCGTGTCTTGCCTCGCCCTCGCCCGCCCTGCCACCCCCTCTCGCCTGCCCGACCCTCCCGTCCTCTCCAGCCAAGCAGGGTAGCCGCCAACGCTACCAGCCCCAGAAGCACAAGGTGGCCTCTGCTGCCACCGCCACGATGTCATCAGGCCCGTTGGCCCTTTAGCCCCGCCCACTTTGTGGCCCCTCCCCTTCTGTGCCTTGTCCCCGCCCCTGAACAACCATGGCTTGCCCCCCCCCTAGTTTTGATCCTGGCTACGCCCCTGCATTGATCCATAAAATGAAAGCAATAATCAATGTACTGTACTATAAAATAAATAAGACAATTAATTTTTTTCCCCTACCTGCACTGATGATAGTCATTGTTTGGATGAGGGGCTTTTATCCATTTCCGCAGTCACACAATCAATCAATTAGTAGCTGAACTGGGTTCCACAGCTCAAAAACAGTCACAAAAACAAATTAACCAAAAAAGCCTCAAAAATGCAAAATAAATAGCAGCAGCAGCAGCAGCAGCAGCAACAACAACAACAACAACAACATATTTATACCCCGCCAATCTGGCTGAGTTTTCCCTCTGGGCAGGGCTGGTGATAGGGTTTTTTGCACCCTAGGTGAGACCACCTTCTGGCGCTCCCCCCCCCCGGGGCGTATGCCTCCTCCCTGCAGGCCTGGCCCAGCCTTCACCCCCTTCCCTTCCCAGCCTCCCTCCCACTTAACTGCAACGTCGACGGCTGGGTTGCTCTGGCCGCCCTCGGGCTTCAGCCACGGACCCCCGGGCACAACAGCAGCTGCTCCCACCTGCCCGAGAAGTAGAGCGTGGCAACAGCGCCTGGAGCCAAAGGCCTGGCTCTGGTGCGCGCGTGCCGCAGGAAGGGGCTGCTCTCGCCCCACGTGTCCTCCACATGCTGCTGCCCTCGGCGCTCCGGGCACGCCTGGGCTGCACCGGCACCGCTGCTGCCGCCTGCCCTGGACGCGGGTAGGTGGCGTCGGGGTGCAGCGGCCATGCGGCAGAGCGAGTCCTGCGAAGCCAGCAGCGCTCCCCGTCGTGCCAGTGCCCCCTCCATTTTGGCGCCCTAGGCAACTGCCTAGTTCGCCTTAATGGACGCGCCGGCCCTGACTCTGGGCTGCTCCCAATCAAGTATTGAAAACAATACAGCAATAACAAAAGCGCCAAACTTAATCCGTTCCAGAAGTCTGTTTGACTTCAGAAATGTTTGAAAACCAAGGCGCAGCCTCTGATTGGTGCAGGTGCTCGGGAAACAATAGCCAAAAACCACATCGGACGTTCGGCTTCCGAAAAACGTTTGAAAACCGGAACACTTCCTTCCAGGTTTCTGGTGTTTGGGAATCAAGGCGTTTGAGAACCAAGGTACCACTGTACTGCCGTTTGAGCTCCGGCCCATTGTGTGCTTTGATCATGCCAAGGTCTCTGAGCTGGTGTGGAGCTTGGCAGCCTCCTTCCGACCACGTCACCCCATCCCAAGCAAACAGGTGAACCATCCCGTTCTCCAGGAGTGCCACATTTCACAATCCCAGGGCACCTCTGCTTTTTTCAACCCACACTGCCCAGACAGCCCTGCCTGAGAGCAGCGATACCATCAGCATCTCTTGCCTAACCTGTCAATCTGGGTCAGAGATGCTTGGAATCTGAGACTTGGCTGAACCGCCTGCACCTTCTCCCCTGCCACCTTGGCAAAGTTTCAAGGCTCAC
Organism: Zootoca vivipara; assembly: GCF_963506605.1. Taxonomy (NCBI): domain Eukaryota; kingdom Metazoa; phylum Chordata; class Lepidosauria; order Squamata; family Lacertidae; genus Zootoca; species Zootoca vivipara. The sequence goes on from NC_083288.1 coordinate 49,691,883, forward strand.
AGCGGCAAAACGCCAAGAGAAATTCCTGCCCCCGTGCTCTGCGCCTCCTTCACTCTCCCCCGAGATTCGTCATCACGGGGCTGCTTTGAGGAGAGAAACACGATGCAGATGGATAGTTTTAGATGCCACAGACTTAAAGACCTTGTGGTGGTGTAGTGGTTAGAGCAGTGTGTGGTCAATGCCTCTCCCCAAGACCCCGTTAATGGGGGTACCCTGATCTTGACACCGCCAAGGGGGTGGGGTCACTGCCTCACGCCCCTCCCTTCAGGAAGATAGCCTAAAGCAGGCACCCCCAAACTTCGGCCCTCCAGATGTTTTGGACTACAATCCCCATCATCCCTGACCTCTGGTCCTGTTAGCTAGGGATCATGGGAGTTGTAGGCCAAAACATCTGCAGGGCCGCAGTTTGGGGATGGCTGTGCTAGGACCTGGGAGAGACCAGGGTTCAAATGCCCACTTGGCCGCGAAGCCAGCCACTGCCTCTCAGCCTAACCTACCTCGCAAGGTTGTTGTGGAGATTAAATGAGGAGTGGGAGGAGAACCATATATACCGCCTTGAGATGGAGGAAAAGGTGGGGATATTAATGCAATAGATATATAAATCCTCTAATATTATTGGGTTCATTTTTCTTCACCACAGAAATAAGGGACAATATTATTTCTGCATTGATTCATATAAAAATGATGATGATTTTTATGAGTGAAATGACCGCTCCCCACATTAAATGGGGGGCGACTTTTGCGTGGTCGTGTGCGCAGCTCCCCTGGATCCCTCACTGGTAGTTCAGATCTGGCACTACCTTACCAGGCTGGATACCTGGGGTCTCCGCCTACCCCAGCCAATCGTCCAATCTCACCTGGGGAGGTGTTGCCAGGGGACTGACCAGGTAAGGGGAGGGACTGTCCAGCTCACACAATAGGATTTGAATCTTACCTGCTAAGCAGCAGTCGGCTCCAGAGCTTCTCCCACCCTCCACAGCCACACCCTCATTAAAAAAAAATTTTTTTTGGCAGGTTAACCTCTCTTTATCACAGGTACGCAGGCGCTGCTACGTCAGGGCCACTGTTGAAGGGCCGGAAAGGAATTTCCCTGCATTGGCAGGTTTCGCCTTTCCTGTAGCAATACGTCACAACTTTGACAGTTTTAGGTCTTGGGCAGAATCCTTTAGGCTATCTTCCTGAAGGGAGGGGCGTGAGCATAGCTGCCAAGTCTCCCGTATTCCCCGGGAAACCCCCGTTTTTCCAGCTGTTCCCAGCCGGAAAAAAACGGATTTTTTTGTTTCCCCCCGGTTTATTCTGGCGCGGCGGCCATTTTGGAACTGGGTGGAGCATGCTCAGAAGCGACTTTTGGTGCTGCTTTGCCCAGTTCCAAAATGGCTGCAGCGTGACTTCTGGTGCGACGGCCATTTTGGAACAGGGCAGAGCAGCATCAAAAGTAGCTTCTGAGCATGCTCCGCCCAGTTCCAAAATGGCGGCAGCGCTACTTCCAGTCTTCTACTTCCGGTCCAGTCCCTTATTTCTCAGGCCGGAACTTGGCAGCTATGGGCGTGAGGCGGTGACCTCACCCCCTTTGCGTCGTCAAGATCAGGGTACCCCCGTTAAAGGGGTCTTGGGGAGAGGCATTGACCACACACCGAGAGGTTGTCATTGCTCTCCCCCTCCAGCGGCGGCGAACGGGGGGGGGCTCTCTCTCTGCTTGTTCTCCAGAGCCAGCCCAATCCCCACACATTCTGGATAACCCTGAAGTCCCCCAGATCCCCGGCTCTGGGGACTGGGAAGGATAAACACCTAATGCCTGAGCCAAGGTCTCCCTAGACCGGAATCTTAATAAAGTTGTGGCCAATTTGAATCCCATAACACGTTGTCTAGAGTCATTATTCCGCTCAGGGGTAGCCTGGGGTTTTGGGGGACTCCGCCTGTCCACGCAAAATATAGTACAGGCCTTTGGCTGCTTACTGTTCTATAGACTTCTAAATGTGTTTGTGGGAGAGGGGTTATTGTTTTGTTGCTTCTGGATTAGCTATTTATTTGTGCTTTTATCTTATATTTTTATCTTGTGAACCACCCTGAGATCTTTTGACAAATCAAATAAATAAATAAATAAATATTATCATTAGATACAGGCAATAAGACATCTTGCTTGCCGAACCCCACTTATCAAACTTTCTGACTGTTCACGCTAGCATGCTGGCATAACTGCCCACTGAGAGATCCCTATAGAGGTGCCCCTTCCATTTCCACAGACATTTAATTATCCAACTTGAAGGCAAACATCACAGATTTTCTGACCAATCAAATGCATGCCTGCGCCCTTCTGGCTGTGCTCAGTGACGCCACCTGCTGGCGTTTCCTGGAAATTAAATAGGGCAAGATGCGGTTGACTCATATGGAGAAAAACGGGGTGCGGTCAGTAGATTTCAAAGCTGCCCCCCCCCCCCCGTTGATTGTGCTCCTTTCCCTCAGGGAACTTGAGATGCGGCTGAAAGGCTTCTCCAAGCTGACGGAGTCGTGGAAGAACCTGGACGACATTCGCAGAGTCTTCTGGTTCATGAAAACACCTGTCACAGGTGAGTCTCCTCTCTGCCCTGAGCAGACAAAAATAGCTGGATCTGACCAAGAGTGGACAATAAATGACATGCTTCTCTAATGAACCATTCTCCCCACTCCCGCCACTCGCTGCCTAAGGATAATTTTACGTGAGGATTTAAATATGCACGACACTCCTTTTAAATATACAAGGTGTGACCGGAAAGTTTGGTAAATGGTCACAGAAATCGGAGAGCAAGAAATATTCGAACATACAGTGGTACCTTTAGAAAGCATCTCAAGGCAGCCCTGTTTAGGGAAGCTTTTAATGTTTGATGGATTTCTGTATTTTAATATTCTGTTGGAAGCCGCCCAGAGTGCCTGGGGGAACCCGGCCAGATGGGCGGGATATAAATAATATATTATTATTATTGTTGTTGTTATTATTATTATTATTACCTTGGTTCTCAAACTTAATCCGTTCCAGAAGTCCCTTCCAAAACCAAAGCGTTCCAAAACCAAGGCACGCTTTCCCATTGAAAGTAATGCAAAACAGATTAATCCGTTCCAGCCTTTTAAAAACAACCCCTAAAACAGCAATTTAACATGAATTTTACTATCTAACGAGACCTTTGATCCATAAAATGAAAGCAATAATCAATGTACTGTACAGTACTATAAAATAAATAAGACAGTATTGTAGATAATAAAAATTAAACTTTTTAAAAAATTCTTACCTGCCCTGATTATAGTTATTGTTTGGATGGGGGGGGGGGCTTTTATCCATTTCTGCAGCCACACAATCAATCAATCAATCAATCAATCCAATCAATCAGTAGCTGAACTGGGATCCACAGAGTCACAAAAACAAATTAACTGAAAAAGCCTCAAAACAAACAAAAAACCCCGCAAAATAAATAGAGAAAACAAAAGCACCAAATATAAGGTCCAAATATCTCCTTAAAGGTAAAGGTAAAGGGACCCCTGACCATTAGGTCCAGTCGTGACCGACTCTGGGGTTGCGCGCTCATCTCGCATTATTGGCCGAGGGAGCCGGCGTATAGCTTCCAGGTCATGTGGCCAGCATGACAAAGCCGCTTCTGGCAAACCAGAGCAGCCGATGGAAACGCCGTTTACCTTCCCGCTATAGCGTTTCCTATTTATCTACTTGCATTTTGATGTGCTTTCGAACTGCTAGGTTGGCAGGAGCTGGGACCGAGCAACGGGAGCTCACCCCGTCACAGGGATTCAAACCGCCGACCTTCTGATCAGCAAGCCCTAGGCTCAGTGGTTTAACCCACAGCGCCACCTGGGTCCCTAAATATCTCCTTAGAACACTGCAATAGGAAATTGAAGGCTTGAATTACAGTACAATGGGGGGGCGCAAATTAGCAGCGCAACAGGAAACACAGGGGGATGCAAAACGGAGCATGTTCGGCTTCCGAAAAAGGTTGAAAAACACCTACTTCCGGTTTTCCAGCGTTCGGGTTCCACGTTGTTCGTGAACTAAGCTGTTTGAAAACCAAGGTACCAGTCTACAACCTTACAGGCCTTCAAAGTATCCCCCTCTGATACAATGCTCCATTGACAACGTTCGTAGAACTGGCGGAAACTTCTGGAGAAGTCCTCTTTTCGTAGTGCTTTCAGTTCCCTCATCACAGCCGCTTGGACGTGTGGAAATGTTGGGAAATCTCTGCCCTTTCAGTGCACATTTCAGTTTTGGAAAAAGAAAGAAATCCGGTGGGGCCAGATTGGGAGAATATGGAGGGTGGGACAACTCGGTAACCTCAGGAACGATTTCACGCGGAATATGCAATTCTTCCGCCATCATTCGGGCGCACAAACACCGATCCCGCATCAATAAGTCACAAACTCTGTCGACATTTGCCGCCCTTCAGGGAAACGCTTAAAATACATTGTCTTTCGAGTTACAGCTTCATCTCCGTGCACAATTGTGAGCATTTCGTGGGTTTCCGATGCCGGTTGTATCTTCGAATATTTCTCGCTCTCCGGTTTCTGTGACCGTTCACCGAACTTTCCGGTCACACCTTGCACATACATTCCTTTAAATAGATAAAAAAGGAACAGAGCTGAGATTGCATAAAGAGGCCTGGTAGATCAGGCCAAAGGCCTAGCTATGCCCTCATCCTGTGCCCATAGTGGCTTCTTCTTAGAAGTCCCCTGGCAAGTGGCATGAGTTACATAGCTGCCAAGTATCCTGTATCCGCCGGGGAAACCCCTTTTTTCTTACCGTTTCCCGGCGGTCTCCCGTTTAGGTTAAAATCCCGGTATTGTCCCTTAAATCGGCTTCGGCCCGGCGGCCATTTTTCTGGTGCCGCTTTGCCCTTCTATGGGCACCAGAAAATGGCGGCGCCGGCGCCGGAAGTCGCTTCCGCGCATGACCGGAAGTTGTGTGACGCGACTTCCGGTTGCGCTTTGCCCTTCTATGGGCATTAGAAAATGGTGGCGCCGGCGCTGGAAGTCGCTTTTACGTGTTTCCGGTCATGCGCGGAAGCGACTTTCGGCGCTGGCGCCGCCATTTTCTGGTGCCCATAGAAGGGCGAAGCGCCACCGGAAGTTGCGTCACGCAACTTCCGGTCATGCGTGCGCTGCCGATCCCGGATCTTTACGTCCGGATCTTGGCAGGTATGATGAGTTAATAGCCCCTCTCCTGCTTTTGTTTCCCAGAAGGTGTTATTGAAAGGTAGACTGCCTCTAAAGAGGGAGGTTCTATTTAGCCATAATGACTAATAGCCATTGGCAGACCCCCCTCCTCCCTGAATTGTCCAATCCCTTAAAGCTGTCTAATCTGCTATTATTATTATTTATATAATAATAATAATAATAATAATAATAATAAGATTTTTTAAAAAAAAATATGTTAAGCAGTATACAAATTAAATAATCAATAATCAATACTTCTTTCTCTGCCTCAGAGTACGTCACAGAGCACTGGATGGATGACGATTTTTTTGGCTACCAGTATCTGAACGGTGTGAATCCGGTGGTGATCAAGAAATGCCCCGTCATCCCCGATAACTTCCCGGTGACCCCAGAGATGGTGGCTGGAAGCCTGGGGAAATCAACTAGCCTCCAGGAGGAGCTGAAGGTAAACTTGACACTCGTGTTTGATCGTCACAAGAGACTACCTGCCCCCTGCAAAACGGTGGGTGGAACCTTGGATCTGGGAGAGCTGCATTCAAGTCCTGCCTTTTCGCTGTGCGGCCTTGAGCAAGCCTTTCGGGCTCAGTTTTCCCTGGTGTAAGGCAGGAATAATGGTGACCACAGCAAAGTAGCTCAGTTGGTAGAGCATAAGACTCATAATCTCTGGGTCATGGGTTCAAGACCCATGCTGGGCAGAAACAGGGCCGTCTTAACCATATCTCGCGCCCTGGTGCCAAGATCCCTCCGGCGCCCCCCGTGAGTGAGGCGGGCAGGCGGGGAGCTGAGAGGCGTAGAGGAGGCAGCCCCAGGCTCACGCTCCCTGCGCGCCTCCGGAGAGCAGCCTGAAGCCGCTCAAAAACTGAGAGGCGCGGAGGAGGAGGCCCCAGGCTCGCGCTCCCCGTGTGAAGCTCTGGAAGCGCGCAGGGAGTGCGCGCCTGGGGCCGCCGCACCGTGCCTCTCAGCTGTTCAGGCGGTCCCAGGCCAGCGCTCCCCGCGCGCCTCTAGGGAGCGGCCTGAAGCCGCTCATCAGCAGAGGCGCACGGAGGCAGACACCAGCGTTCGCCGCCCCTTCCGTGCCTCTGATGGCCAGGCGCCCTGGCGCCTTGCGCCACCCAGACCGGGCCTAGGGACGGCCCTGGGCAGAACGTTCTTTCATATGTCGTAGACCTGTAAAAGGGTAAAAGAGTATTGGGGGTGGAAATCCATAATGAATTGAAAAAAATGTTTAAAAGTACAACCAGAGTCCTTTCTGTTGGGGATCATTCAGACGGAAATTCCCAGGTGTCAAAAAAGCTTATTTATGTGTGCCACTACTGCGGCCCGTGTTTTGTTAGCCCCAAATTGGAAAATGAGTGAGGTCCCAACTAAAGAAGAATGGCAACTTAAGCCAATGAAATATGCGCAGCTTGCTGACTTTACATATAGAATAAGAGAACAAGAAGAACATTGGAAAACGTTTATTGAATACATGGGGGGAAATGTGTCCACTTGAAAACGTTGGCAGCATTAAGATAAATTCAATAGTGTAAATAAGTTTCGATGGATGTAATAATGGAATACTGAACCGTTTAGTTTTTTTAAAATATGCAGGGATTTATGATATGGGGACCCAGGTGGCGCTGTGGGTTAAACCACAGAGTCAAGGGCTTGCTGATCAGAAGGTCGGCGGTTCGAATCCCTGCAACGGGGTGAGCTCCCGTTGCTCGGTCCCAGCTCCTGCCCACCTAGCAGTTTGAAAGCACATCAAAGTGCAAGTAGATAAATAGGGACCGCTCCGGCGGGAAGGTAAACGGCGTTTCCGTGCGCTGCTCTGGTTCGCCAGAAGCAGCTTTGTCATGCTGGCCACATGACCCGGAAGCTGTCTGCGGACAAACACCGGCTCCCTCGGCCTATAGAGCGAGATGAGCGCCGCAACCCCAGAGTCGGACACGACTGGACCTGATGGTCAGGGGCCCCTTTACCTTTATGATATGCAAAATGAACTGTGGAAAGAGAAGAAGGGAAGTCATTGATATTTTAAGGATGTTTCAATGAGTATTCTAAATTGTAAAACAGAAAAATTAATAAAAATTATATATACAGTCGTACCTCGGTTTACGAACTGCTCGGGTTGCGAACAGTTCGGGTTACGAACGGTGTTCGTAAACCCAGAAGCGGTGCGCGCGCTTTGCGCATGCGTAAAGCGCGAAAATCACGCTTTGCGTATGCGCAGAAGCGGCGCTCAGTTTGCGACCTTTTCGGGTTACGAACTGCGACCCGGAACGGATCGCGTTCGTAACCCGAGGTACTACCGTACTGTATTTTTTTTCGTGTATAAGACTAGGTTTCCCCCCTTTAAAATAATGTCAAAACTTAGGGGGTGTCTTATACATAGATACATCTCCCCCCATTTTCTTAAATCTCCGTCCCCAAAAATAGGTGGGGGTCTTATACATGGGGGCGTCTTATAAACGAAAGAATACAGGTATATACCCACGCTGGGCAAAAAGATTTCTGCATTGCTGGGGGTTGGACTAGATGACCATCAGGGTCCCTCCCAATTCTATGATTCTGCCTACGGTTAGTGGGGGGAAATGCAACATGAATATTTTCACTGTAACAGATAGCTGTAGGATTGATTCATTGCGTCTCGCTCGCCCCGGTCCATTTCTTTCTCCCCCTCTCCCACAGAAAGGAAACATCTTCATCACCGACTACAAGATCCTTGAGGGCATCCCCACCTGCAAACTGAACGGGAAGCGTCAGTATCTGGCAGCCCCCCTCTGCCTGCTGCACCTCAACCCCAAAGGGCAGATGATGCCATTAGCCATTCAGGTAACAGCAGGCTTCTTGCTTGTTGCATCCTGACCCAAAAGCTATCTGCGTGGGACCGGAAGCATTGCAAACGTCCTTGCAGCAGGGGGCTGACTCCCGCCCCTCTCCACCAGATCACCCCTGGGGCACCCCGGCTAGAAGTTGGAAGCCAGCCCAGACACTGGTTCTGAGTTTACACCGTGCTTTTACGTCCTTCGAGCTAGACAGGTCTAACCCGGAGGATTTGCTGGCACCCGTCTGTCTCGGGAGACAATGGAGGAGTGCGATTTTGGGGGTGAAGTCAAACTGTTGGGGAGTTACGGTGCCTGCTGTGGCTGTGGAGATCGATGCGGGAGAGACATGTTTTGTGGCAGCTGGGGCAGAGGAAGGGGTCCAGTTATGGGGTGTCGGGAGGGGCGGTACCTCTTGCTGGGGACATATGGTGCTCCTTCTGGGGTATTTTGTCCAGCTCTGGTCCCCACGCTGCACTCTGCTCTCACCTGTGGCTAATAATAATAATAATAATAATAATAAATATTTTTATTTATACCCTGCCCATCTGGACGGGTATTAAAAACACAATTAAAAACACCAGACATTAAAAACATCCCTAAACAGGGCTGCCTTCAGATGTCTTCTAAACGTCAGATAGTTGTTTATTTCCTTGACATCTGATGGGACGGCGTTCCACAGGCTGGGCGCCACCACCGAGAAGGCCCTCTGCCTGGTTCCTGTAACCTCATTTCTCACAGTGAGGGAACTGCCAGAAGGCCCTCGGAGCTGGACCTCAGCATCTGGGCTGAACAATGGGGTGGAGGCGCTCCTTCAGGCATACAGCGGCTACACCCCAAATAACAGCCTAACCCTGACAGTACAGAAAATAAGGCAGTTTTAAATCATGTAACAATGATGCAAAAATTCATTCTTTGATTACCCAGCCTCCCCCCTAGGTAAGCCCTCTGCTCCCCCATGGAGCTGTTGGCGTCTTCGATTCCTGCATTGCAGTGGGTTGGACTAGATGACCCCTGGGGTCCCTTCCAGCGTTACGATTCTATCATTCCTCCTGCCGCTTGCTGTCCTCCGCGGACAGTTCCCAGCCTTGCAGGTGTCTATAAAACAGGACAACATCCTTTCTGATCTCCTCTCATTGGTTCTTTCCCGGTAGCTTAAACAGACCCCCGGCCCGGAGAACCCCATTTTCTTGCCCACTGACTCCAAGTGGGACTGGACGCTTGCCAAGATCTGGGTGAGAATGTCCAACTTCCACGTCCACGAGGTCAACACCCACCTCCTCGAAGCGCACTTCCATTGTGAGGTCTACAGTATGGCCACCCTTCGCCAGCTGCCAATGTGCCACCCTCTGTACAAGGTAAGGGGTCTTGAGGGGAACGTCTCCCAGCGGGTGGCCAGACATTGGGGCGCACTCTGTGATGGGGGCCTGCTAACATCTGAACAACCTGATGCCTTACTAGTGTTACAAGAAAGGAGATTCCGACTAAACATCAGGAAGAACTTTGACAGTGGAACGGACTCCCTCAGGAGGTGGTGGACTCTCCTTCCTTGGAGGTTTTTAAGCAGAGGCCAGGTGGCCCTCTGCCATAAATGCTTTAGTTGAGATTCCTGCTTTGCAGGGGGTGGACTAGATGACTCTTAGGGGTCCCTTACAACTCTATGATTCTTTGATTTGGGTGTGAATTGGAACAGATGCATAACCTAGCAGAAAATGGCAGAAATATGGCAAAATTTCGTTGTTCCCGCAAGGGGACAATGACAATAAAGATATCTTATCTTAAAAAATCATGAGAACCTGAAATGTTTGCATTTGAGTGTGAGTCAGGAGACACTTCCCTTCGAGTCTTAAACCTGTGTTTCTTCTCCTTCTCTCTTTCTCACAGCTCCTGATACCCCACACCCGTTATACTCTGCACATCAACACCCTTGCCCGTACCAGTCTTATCCAACCAGGAGGGGTATTTGATCAGGTAAGAGAGGTTTGCAACAGGAGGAGAAAGCCCTGGGTCCCGGTCCCACATCAGGTGTCTAGCCAGCGGCCAAAAACACGCACACCCATAAGTTGGGGCCTGGGCTGAGGTGGGCGGCTGGAGCTGGGCTGAGACCCCTTAATGCGTCAGCGTGGGTTTGTGTCCAAAATGATGTCTGTGCGCCATGGCAGTTGAGGGACAGCTGAGGGACTGCTTCCAGTTAGGGGGAATCTGACTTTGTATTTTATTTTAGTTTTAGTTTTTCATTTACGGTATACTTTTCAAATTTATACATTTCATTAGCTTCGCAATCAATTTAACGTTTCAAAGTTTGACTTCCTCCCCCCTCTTTCTGCGGTTCCTTAAATTTATTTTTTAAAATAATCTTCTGCATATCCAAATTCATTTAATTTGCTCCTTTAATTTGTCTACTACTTGAAACATAAACTCTTATGAAACTGCAGGTTATTACAATAATCCTGCCAATGTTTTTATCTGTTTGCAATTTATCTGTAAATAATAATAATAATAATAATAATAATAATAATAATAATAATAATAATTTATTATTTATACCCCACCCATCTGGCTGGGTTTCTCCAGCCACTCTGGGCGGCTTCCAACAGAATATATTAAAATACAATAAGTTATTAAACATTAAAAGCTTCCCTAAACAAGGCTGCCTTCAGATGTCTTCTAAAAGTCTGGTAGTTGTTTTCCTCTTTGACATCTGTTGAGAGGGCGTTCCACAGGGCAGGCGCCACCACCGAGAAGGCCCTCTGCCTGGTTCCCTGTAACTTGGCTTCTCGCAACGAGGGAACCGCCAGAAGGCCCTCGGTGCTGGACCTCAGTGTCTGGGCAGAATGATGGAGGTGGAGACGCTCCTTCAGGTATTCTGGACCGAGGCCATTTAGGGCTTGAAAGGTCAGCACCAACACTTTGAATCATGCTCGGAAACGTACTGGGAAATATTCAATAAACCATTTCCATTCTTTTATATATACAGTGAACACCTCGGTTTATGAATTTTCGGTTTATGAACGCCGCGGACCCATCTGGAACGGATTAATTCACTTTCCATTACTTTTAATGGGAAAGTTCGCTTCAGTTTATGAATGCTTCAGTTGATGAACAGACTTCCGGAAGCAATTACACCCATGTTTCAGTTTATGAACTGAAGTTTAAGTACTCCGCGGACCGTCTGGAACGGATTAATCCACTTTCCATTACTTTCAATGGGAAAGTTCGCTTCAGTTTATGAATGCTTCAGTTTATGAACAGACTTCCGGAACCAATTGTGTTCATAAACCGAGGTACCACTGTATAGAAAAGTTCGTTATCTTGATTTCTTATTCTTCCGGTAACTTCTGCCATTTCCCTGCACATTCCATAAGTTTTTGTATCCGTTCTTCCTTTCCTGGGACTTCTGCTTCTTTCTTTCCACTTTGGGGCAAGTACCATTCTCGCTGCTGTTGTAGCATGCATAAATAAATTTCTGTACAATTCCCCAGAGGGAATCTGCCTTTGTGATCCTTGCATTTCCCCCTGTTGGTCTGCAGGCAACGGCGACGGGACGGGACGGGATGATAAAACTGCTAGCCAAAGGCGTGGAGGCCTCTAGCTACAGCTCCCTCTGCCTCCCAGATGACCTGCAAGAAAGAGGAGTCGCGTCCTTGCCCAATTACTACTACAGGGATGATGGGATGAAGATTTGGAAGGCTATAGAGACGTGAGCCTTTGCGGATTGGGGCCTGGGATCTGGGTACAGAAGGGGCTGGTTGGGTATGCCTGAAGTGTGGAAGTAAATATTCTTGCCGCTCTTCCAAAACCAGAAGAATCTAGGCTGCCAGAGTTGAGACCGTTTCTGGCCACACGGGGTCTTGCACGTTGGAAATCATAGAATCGCAGAGTTGGAAGGGACCCCAAGGGTCATCTAGGCCAACCCCCTGCAAAGCAGGATTCACAACCGAGAATCCCTGACAGGTGGCCACCCAACCACTGTTTAAAAACCTCCAGCGAGGGAGAATCCACCACCTTCTGAGGGAATCTGTTCCACTGTCCGATAATAATAATAATAATAATAATAATTTATTATTTATACCCCGCCCATCTGGCCGGGTTTCCCCAGCCACTCTGGGCGGCTTCCAACAAAACAGAAATTCTAAAATACAGAAATCCATCAAACATTAAAATACAGAAATCCATCAAACATTAAAAGCTTCCCTAAACAGGGCTGCCTTGAGATGCCTTCTAAAGGTCTGGTAATTGTTGTTCTCTTTGACCTCTAGTGGGAGGGCATTCCACAGGGTGGGTGCCACTACCGAGAAGGCCCTCTGCCTGGTTCCCTGTAACTTGGCTTCTCGTAGTGAGGGAACCGCCAGAAGGCCCTCGGAGCTGGACCTGTGTCCGGGCAGAACGATGGGGGTGGAGACGCTCCTTCAGGTATACCGGACCGAGGCCGTTTAGGGCTTTAAAGGTCAACACCAACACTTTGAATTGTGCTCGGAAACGTACTGGGAGCCAATGTAGGTCTTTCAGGACCGGTGTTATGTGGTCTCGGCGGCCGCTCCCAGTCACCAGTCTAGCTGCCGCATTCTGGATTAGTTGTAGTTTCCGGGTCACCTTCAAAGGTAGCCCCACGTAGAGCGCATTGCAGTAGTCCAAGCGAGAGATAACTAGAGCATGCACCACTCTGGAGAGACAGTCAGTGGGCAGGTAGGGACTCAGCCTGCGTACCAGATGGAGCTGATAAACAGCTGTCTTGGACACAGAGTTGACCTGTGCCGATGGCTCTTACAAGCAGGATGTTCTTCCTAATGTAGCAAAATGAGGAAGGTAGGTTCGGAAGCAGCAGAAGCAAGGAGAATATCAGAGAAAAATTGCACGGTTAAGGTTTTTCTGGGTCTGATTTCCCTAAGCAATCTGTCCACTAGCTTTGCCCCCCAAATAAACACTGAAAAGGAGGGAAATGACAGGTGGCCTCGTTCTCTGAGAAGGGAAAGGAAGTAGTTAATTGTGGAAAGCAAATTAGGTATTAAAATCACATTCCTCTCCCCACCCCCCCAAACACACACCTTTTTAGATTTGTTTCGACTAGTTCAGTTTAAGTGATTGCCTTCAGCAAAAGCTGGAAATTAGATCTGCTCTTAATTAAGGATCAAGGGTGATGATTAAGATGAGAGCAAGTGTTAGGCTTGAAACAATGCCATGACCTCCAGCCAATTTGAAAGGAATCTCTGTTAAAGCTTTTTCCCTGACATGGTCTGGGAGAAACTTTTGCGAGAAGGTGCTCTGGGTGAGGGAAAAGCTCAGTCAGTAGAGCACGAGACCCTTAAGCTCAGGATTGTGGGTACAAGCCCCACGTTGGGTGAAAGATTCCTGGATTGCAGGGGGTTGGATTAGAGGACCCTCGTGAACCATTCCAACTCTACAATTTTCAGATTTTCTGACGCTCTCTTAGGGCGCCCCTGTTGCCGCTTGTTTCCCCTACTGCCAGGGTCCCAGTCATAGCTGCCAAGTTCCGGATTGAAAAATCCAGGACCAGCAGCGGCGCAGCACCGGAAGTTGCTTCTACGCGACTTCCGGACATGGGTAGAAGCAACTTCGGGTGCCGCTCTGCCCATTTCCAAAATGGCCGCGGCGCCAGAAGTCGCTTCTATGCATGTCCAAAAGTGCGTAGAAGTGACTTCCGGCGCCGCTCTGCCCATTTCCAAAATGTCCGCAGCGCCAGAAGTCGCTTCTACGCACTTCCGGACATAGAAGCGACTTCTGGCGCTGCGGACATTTTGGAAATGGGCAGAGTGGCACCAGAAACATGGCCGCCGGTAGGAGCTGCTATCCGGGGGATTTACGGGAGATAAATCCATTCAGGAGACGAGCGGGAAACGGTAAGAAAATACAGGGGTTTCCCGGGCAAAACGGGGTACTTGGCAGCTATGGTCCCAGTGCCTCTAAAATGCACATGAAAGACAGAAAATCAACAGGTGGAGCTTTTCTCAGCCCACACTTCTGCTTGTCCCCCAAGAAAACCAACTCTTTACTGTTGAATCAGAGCATGTGTCAAATTCCCATTAGGCTTTCGCCGATTTCCTTCCATGAGCAGGTTTGTGAATATCTTGATTCTTCCGCTTTCCAGGTTTGTCTCTGGAATCGTCGGTCTCTACTACAAATCTGACGCATCTGTGAAGGACGACCCCGAACTGCAAGCCTGGGTTCACGAGATCTTCACTGAAGCGTTCCTGGGCAGGGCGGCATCAGGTAACCCTCCTCCCCGTTGCCTCTGTGTCCAACTAGTTCATGGTCCCTTTGCCGGGCAAGAAAAGGACAACGGTCCAGGAAGCCGGGCCTGAAACAGGAAGTGCCTCGCAAGCCCCAAAGGGTGATTGCCATGGGCACCCCCCCAGTTGTTCCCCCAGGTCTTCCTGGCGAAGGAAGGGGGAGAAGGAACTTTGTGGTTGCTGTTATAAGAAAAAGCCCGCTCCTTTTCCCTTAATGGGGTACCCGAGAGCCCGTAGAGAGTCCTTACCTAGGTTCTCTATCAGTAGGAGAAAATAACAGAGGCCAGCCAGAGAATATTGAAAAGCAAAGCAGTTAGTAAGCCTGATCTTGATTCAATAAACTGTTGCAACAGGGTCCTCACTCCCCACACACAGGAGGGAGGAGAACCCTGAACAATGGTGTGGAAGCCCTTATATAGACTCTTGAAATTGCCCACCCTGTAGCCCAAGACCACCACCCTCCCCAAAACATCATACATACATGACAGAAGGGGCGGTCTACAGCAGAATCCTGTCTGGCAGGAAACCTGTTAATGGGTTTACCTGGACAGCCTGGCCATTCTTTTGTGATTATAAATAGTTAATTCCTGAGTCAAGGTCACAGGCACACCCTAGGTAAAGGTAAAGAGACCCCTAACCATTAAGTCCAGTCACGGATGACTCTGGGGTTGTGGCGCTCATCTCGCGTTATTGGCTGAGGGAGCCGGCGTACAGCTTCCAGGTCATGTGGCCAGCATGACTAAGCCGCTTCTGGTGAACCAGAGCAGCGCACGGAAACACCGTTTACCTTCCCGCCGGAGCGGTACCTATTTATCTACTTGCACTTTGACGTGCTTTCGAACTGCTAGGTTGGCAGGAGCAGGGACTGAGCAACAGGAGCTCACCCCGTCGCGGGGATTCGAACCGCCGACCTTCTGATCGGCAAGCCCTAGGCTCTGTGGTTTAGACCACAGCGCCACCCTATTCGTACCCAAACGTGCCCTTAAGGCAGGATTTGTGAGCACAGTGACAATGGGGAGGTTTTTTCCCTTTTCCATCCAAACTGCAGAGGAATATTTGAGGTCACTGGAAGAGTCAGAATGGCTTTAGGACTTTTCCCCTGTACTGTTTCAGACATATGGTTTATATATTTATGCATGTGCTTGCCTGGCACATTTATGAACATTTATTTTATATCTTAGACCTTATAATTCTTATAAAAGGTAAAGGGGCCCCTGACCATCAGGTCCAGTCGTGTCCGACTCTGGGGTTGCGGCGCTCATCTCGCTCTATAGGCCAAGGGAGCCGGCGTTTGTCCTCAGACAGCTTCCGGGTCATGTGGCCAGCATGACAAAGCCGCTTCTGGCGAACCAGAGCAGCACATGGAAACGCTGTTTACCTTCCCGCCAGAGCGGTCCCTATTTCTCTACTTGCACTTGGATGTGCTTTCGAACTGCTAGGTGGGCAGGAGCTGGGACCGAGCAACGGGAGCTCACCCTGTTGCAGGGATTCGAACCGCCAACCTTCTGATCAGCAAGCCCTAGGCTCTGTGGTTTAACCCACAGCGCCACCTGGGTCCCTTATAACCTGGGTCCTGTTATAATTCTTATAACAGTTGCCAAACAGTTACAGGGCTTTGCTTTGAAGGCATCACCACCTACAAACTTCCCCTCCCTCCCTTTCATCCCCTTTCCTCTCCCACAATCCCCTCTGCTCCATCACATCTCTAACCATCAACAGAACTGCCCACACACCATCAATATAGGACACGGCTTCATGTTGCAGAGCGGGGGAAAGCTAAACTTCCTGTCCGTCCCAACAGGTGTTCCTTCCACCTTGGAAACCAGAGCTGAGCTCATCAAGTTCCTCACCATGGTCATCTTCTGCTCCTCCGCAAGGCATGCGGCTGTCAATAGCGGACAGGTACGTGGCCTCATCCGGTCCTCTTTCTCCCCATCCCTTTCCTTAAACCCAACTCCGTATTGGACTGTGTCTGTTTCCCAGTGGTATGTCCACCGCAAGGGGGAGAGGCAAAATTTCAAGGAACTGCAAGAGGATGCCTGTCACGGCATGTTAGACTCTTTTTTTTGGGGGGGGGGTTCTACTAACCCCACATAATTTCAGGTTAGCAGGGGCATAGCTGCCAAGTCTCCTGTTTTTCGCGGGAAACCTCCGTTTTTAAAGCCGTTTCCCGCTGGCAGCCTGGATTTTTAAAAACCCCTGTAAATCCGCTGGAATTCTTACCGGCCAGGGGGAGCTCCTTCTGTGTATGTTTCTGGCGCTGTGGACATTTTGGAAATGGGCAGAGCGGCACTGGAAGTGCGTAGAAGCGACTTCCGGCGCTGCTGATCCTGTATTTTGTAACAGGAGACTTGGCAGCTATGAGCAGAGGGCACCCAACACTGCCTGGGAATCTGTAGAACCCCCACCCCACCCCACCCAAACCCCAAAAGGAAATGCATAGCTCCCCAGCCGAAAAAATGGATTTTTTTTGTTTTTTCCCAGTTTATTCTGGCACGGCGGCCATTTTGGAACTGGGCAGAGCATGCTCAGAAGCGACTTTTGATGCTGCTCTGCCCAGTTCCAAAATGGCTGCAGCGCGACTTCTGGTGCGGCAGCCATTTTGGAACTGGTCACAGCAGCATCAAAAGTCACTTCTGAGCATGCTCCGCCCAGTTCCAAAATGGCCGCCATGCTACTTCTGGTATGCTACTTTCGGTCCGGTCCCTTATTTTTCAGAGAGGAACTTGGCAGGTATGGAAATGTGATTTTTTAAAATGGATAATGTCATTTTTGGGTTTGGTCCAAGAGATCACTACCTCCACCTCAGTAGCCATCATGCAAAGTTAGGAAACGACATCTCAAAAGGTGACCAACCCCTCACTAATGGGTGAAGTCACACCACAATTGTGCTTCGCTCCACCATCTTGATTGGCAGCAGCCAGCATCAAAACATCAGTGAAGACCACTGCTCCTACCTCAGGAAACCCTCATGCCAAGTTGGGTGACCAACGGTGGAGGAAGGCTCTCGGGGACCTGGGCCGGCGTGCCATGGGGTGGGGCGCGTAGCCCATAGAGACGGGGTGGGGCGCACAGTGCCCTTAGGGACGGGATAAGGTAAGCCACGGGGCCTCGGCCGCCCTACAGCTGGGGGGAGGCAGTGGGCGGACAGCGTGGAGCCTGCGGGTGCCGAGACACGTGGTTTATGCACGCTGCAAGCCCCGCAGTGAGTGCCGCCCGCCATTTTGTCACACACACCCTGTCAGGGTGGCACCCAGGGTAGACCGCACCCCCCACCCTTCCCACGCCCCTGTTGCCAACCATAGCTGCCAAGTCTCCCGTATTCCCCGGGAAATCCCCATTTTTCCAGCTGTTCCTAGCTGAAAAAACGGAATTTTTTTTGTTTTTCCCCGGTTTATTCTGGCGCGGCGGCCATTTTGGAACTGGGCGGAGCATGCTTAGAAGCGACTTTTGATGCTGCTCTGCCCAGTTCCAAAATGGCTGCAGTGCGACTTCTGGCGCGGCGGCCATTTTGGAACTGGGCAAAGCAGCATCAAAAGTCACTTCTGAGCATGCTCCGCCCAGTTCCAAAATGGCAGCAGCGCTACTTCTGGTCTGCTACTTCCGGCCCGGTCCCTTATTTCTCCGACAGCAACTTGGCAGGTATGTTGGCAACCGTATCTCGAGAAGCAGATGAACCCTTAGAAAACAAACAACCATTTCCCAAAACATATAGTAGATTCTGCCCGAGACATCGTTTTGCCCTCTGAAGAAATGGGTCCACAACCAGACCAGGCTGGCTAAAACACCCCCACAACCAGTCCCTGTGACACACGACAAATTCCCACACCGATTCTTTTATCATTGGGTTTCCCACCTGCTCTCGCCTGGACTCTACCTGTTTTCTCCCACCTCCTTGACGGTGCCATTTCTCCCCCCCCCCCCCGCGCAACAGTTTGATTTCGCCGCCTGGATGCCCAACACGCCGGCCACCTTGCGCCAGCCCCCGCCCAAGGTGAAGGGCTCCGCGACTTTGGAGAGCATCTTGGCCACGCTTCCCGAAGTCAACTCCTCCTGCGCTCTGCTGACGCTGCTCTCCATCGTGAGCTACGAGCCGGGAGACCTGGTGAGTGTGCTGGGGGCAGAGCGAAGGGAAAGGAGAAGCAGGGAGCGGCAGAGATAAAATGCAGTGGTTAAATGTTTTTAAATAAAGGAATCAGAGTCTGCAAAGCTAAATTAGACGGCCGACGTAGATAAGCAATGTTTGAAATGGGACTTCCATGCTAGAGCTAAGGCATTGCCGCACAGGGCTGGAAGTGGAATTATCATGGCAGTTCCATGTTCCCCCTGGTATAATGCTACACAGAATTTCACAGTTAGAAGGGAACCCAGTCCAACCCCCCCCGCAATGCAGGGACATTATCCAACAACGCCTATCCCAGTGGCCATGACCTTGCTATATCTCCTCACCAGTAAGTCATGTTAAAGGGGTGCAGGGCCAGATTTAGGCTTGATGAGGCCCTAAGCTACTGAAGGTAATGGGGCCCTTTCTATGTCCAGCTGTCCTTTGTCAACAACAAATTGCCGCTGTTTTTTGTGTTGAATATATGCTATATGGTCATTTGTGGACCTAATAGGTATCTCAAGACATTTGCACATAACAAAATATGCATTTTATCAAAATAATTGTTGAACTGAAATACAATTAAGAAGTATATTAATAGTGAAATAATGATTAAGCTCTAATTTAAAATGATTTTTTATTCAAAGCAAACTTAATAGTGCAAACACATTGGCATTTGGCAATAACAAAAGTTCCTTTAGAAACACAATTTACAAAGACACATAACCTAGTCTCTAGATTGAAACTTGCTATAAGTATAACATGAAATAATAATAGGTGTAAACATATGATGCAAACCATGTACTAATAATTATAAATAGTAGAATGTAAAGGTAAAGGTAAAGGTACCCCTGACCATTAGGTCCAGTCATGGACGACCCTGGGGTTGCACACTCATCTCGCTCTATAGACCGAGGGAGCCGGTGTTTGTCCGCAGACAGCTTCCGGGTCATGTGGCCAGCATGACTAAGCCGCTTCTGGCAAACAAGAAACACCATTTCTGTATGTAGGTTTTATTTTATTTTTGTTTTTTTATCTTATATTTTGGAAATGTACATCCAGGGGTTTTTTCCCTTTAATTTTTTGGGGGGGCCTCAAGAGAGTGGGGCCCTAAGCTATAGCTTGTTTAGCTTTTACGTAAATCCAGCACTGAAGGGGGTGACATATAGAGAGAAAGGGGGATGACAGAAAGCCTGTTCACATGGTGGACTGAACACAGGTCAGCTGTCTCCACGCATGTTTGTGTGCCCACAATGACAATGTGTTTGTCATTGGTATGAGCTTTCATGTGCATGCACACTTCTTCAGATACCTGAATGGGATGCGGGTGGCACCGCGGGTTAAACCTTGCTGATCAGAAGGTCGGCAGTTCGAATCCCTGCGATGGGGTAAGCTCCCGTTGCTCGGTCCCAGCTCCTGCCAACCTAGCAGTTCGACCTGGAAGCTGTACGCCAGCTCCCTCAGCCAATAACGCAAGATGAGCGTCGCAACCCGAGTCGGTCACGACTGGACCTAATGCTCAGGGGTCCCTTTACCTTTAAGGTGCTACTGGAAGGATTTTTTTTTATTTTGTTTCAAAAACAGAGCAGGTTGCAGCCACATCTTTGCTTCACCCCCTGCCCCCTGCCAATATGTGGCCCTGGGCAAACTAACTTTGGGGCAGTGTGGCCCTTGAGTGGAAAAAAAGGTTGCCTCCCTTTTTTCTTTTGGACCAGTGTGGTCAATACTGTGTTAGCTGAGCCAAGGGTCCAGGTAAGGCCTGCCTGTCATGTTCCTGGTAATATGTACTCCACAATTTTTTCTCTCAGAGACCCCTGGGCTACTACCCTGAGGAACATTTCACAGAGGAAGCACCGAGGAAGCTTATCGCTGCCTTCCAGGAACGCCTGGCCGAGATCTCGAAGGAAATCGAGGCCAGGAACAAGGAACTGCCCATCGGGTACCTCTACATGAATCCTACCGAAGCCCAGAACAGTGTCTCCATATAACTTCCTCTCTCACGCACCTTTCACAAGCTGGAAAAGGGCTTCCCTCATGACTGCTGACTTGGAAGGCTGGAGCAGGAAGCCAAACATCTGCAGTCTGGGGAAAAAAAAGACTTGAGAGCTGCTTAATTTGCAATTTGCGGATTTCGCAAAAGGGGGTGGTTGTTGAGCTGCAGGGGTGCCCGTGCAGGTGTCAAAGCAGGTGTAGGTGATATCAATGAAAGGTTTTGCAAAAGGTGGTACAGGCCACGAAATCTGTGCTCTTTGATTCCTGGAAGCCGAGCCCAGGTTGGTTCTGAACATTTCCTTCAAACATTTCCCAGTTTTGTTTCATGAGGGCTAGGCGCTTTTTAGGCAAATGTAGAAGTCTCCTGGGTCAGCACAACATTCCGCCCGGCACAGAGCGGCCCTCCAGATGTTTTGGCCTACAACTCCCATGATCCCTAGCTAGCAGGACCAGTGGTTGGGGAAGATGGGAATTGTAGCCCAAAACATCTGGAGGGCAGCAGGTTTGACATGCCTGAAACTCTCTGCCCCTTCCTGCAGCCTTCACATTTTGGCGTGCTTTTATTTTTCTTTAGGGTGGGCTTAATTCCTTGATGTCCTTTTAAAAAAATTCCACATGTCTGCTTACAGAGATGTGGGGGAGAGGCAGGGGGAGAAACAAGATGGAAAACTTGGAAAAAATGGAAAGATGGAAAAAATATTCTAGTGTTACAAAGTTTTCATTTCGATTGATCTGTTTCCGCTCCTTCATCTGCTTGTTTTGCCTGCAGGAATGCACAGTTCTAACGTGGCTTTGTGCTAATAAACATGTCAAGATGCTAATGTGCCTTTTGGAATGGTGCCTATGATACAAGTTTCACAAAATAAAGACTTCACAGGAAGGATGCTCAACCCTTTTCCTAGGATGCCCAAATCACAGTGCCTCCTTCTCTGCTGTCTGCCCTTGACCTTGCACCAAAGGTTCCCTCTGTGGGCAGCCTGAGATGGGGCCTAGGGGGGTGGGGCTTCTCTGAATCATCAGTGGGTATAGAGAAAAAAAAATGATTTTGTTTGCATTTTGATGAGAAGCCACCTCCTCCAAACTTATCGAGCCACTACGCCAAACCGAAACACATTTAGCCTTTGAAATTTGCACCTCTCCAAATTTTGCAAGGCAGTTCTCCAGCAAGAACAAAAAATGTTTATTTTAGGGGAAAGTGTAGATCTCTCCGAAAACAGCATGCAAACATGTGTTACATTGGAGGGAATGGCTTTGCAAAAATATGCATACTGTGAGGGACAACCCCTGTGACACATACAGTCGTACCTCGGAATCCATTCCGGAAGTCTGTTCGACTCCCAAAACATTCAGAAACCAAAGCACAGCTTCTGATTGGCTGCAGGAAGTTCCTGCAGCCAACCGGAAGCCGCGGAAGCCCTGTTGGACGTTCGGCTTCCGAAAGAACGTTCGCAAACCAGAATACTTGCTTCTGGGTTTGCGGCGTTCGGAAGACAAAACGTTCGAGAGCTAAGCTGTTTGAAAACCAAGATACGACTGTATTAGTTTTTTTAAAAAATGCATGTATTAGGAGAAATTAACACTAAGATGCTGGCAAATTTTCCTGCGAATTAAAAACAATATCAAATTGCTGCAGAACTGAAATTAAGATTGAGGAATTGGGAGACCTGTCATTGACAGATGAACAGCCATCCCCAATCACCTTGGCGGTCCCAGACTAAGATGCTGAATTTGTTCAAGGTCCATGTTGGTTGGAAGAGGAGGAATACAAAAGGTCCTTTGGGCTGATCAGGAAAGGAAAATCAGGGGAGGCAAAAGGAGGGATTTCTGCACACAACTCGCCATCAGCTGATGGAATCCAATGCCCACAATGACGCGATGGGCAGTAGTCTTGATGGATTTAACTAGGAATTTGGTAAACCCACAGAGAATTAGCCTATCCTATATATGTTTGTCCAGTTATACCAGCCACACAGGCCCTCCGGGTTGAGAGCAAGGGGCTGCTACAGTTTCCTGCATTGCATGAGAAAGTCCCGGATTTGAATTCCCAGCATCTCCAGCTAGGTCTGGGAGAGACCCCAGCCTGGAAAAATTCTGGAGATTTTTGCAGGGATCCAGGTGGCGCTGTGGTTAAACCACTGAGCCTAGGGCTTGCTGATCAGAAGGTCGGCGGTTCGAATCCCTGTGACGGGGTGAGCTCCCGTTGCTTGGTCCCAGCTCCTGCCAACCTAGCAGTTCGAAAGCACGTCAAAATGCAAGTAGATAAATAGGAACCGCTACAGCGGGAAGGTAAACGGCATTTCCATGTGCTGCTCTGGTTTGCCAGAAGCGGCTTTGTCATGCTGGCCACATGACCTGGAAGCTATACGCCGGCTCCCTCGGCCAATAATGCGAGATGAGTGCGCAACCCCAGAGACGGTCACGACTGGACCTAATGGTCAGGGGTCCCTTTACCTTTACCTAGTGTAGGCAATACTGAGCCAGATGGATCAGGGGTCTAGTCAGTGTAAAGCAGTTTCCTATGGTCTTAGGCCATCTTCTCGAGGAAGAACCACAGCTCAGAGGTGGAACATCTCCTTTACCTTCAGAAATGTTCCAGGTTCAAATTTCCAGAATCTCCAGGCAGGGCTGGGAGAGAGACTCCCAGTCTGAGGTGCTGAGGACAACCTGCCAGTCATTGTAGATGTTGCCAATCTGGATTGACAAATAGTCCCTCTCAAATAAGGAATCTGCAAAGAGTCAAAGCTCAGAGGGTACGAAGAGCAGGCCTGAAGTGTGGAAATCACTAAGATTATGACCCCTCTCCAAGAAACCGCAGCAACAACAGCCCTGCGGTGTTCAAAACCTGCCCCCACCAGGCAAGACCATTCTCGTGGGAGAGGGGGAGGTTAATGGGATTGTTCAATGGGATCTAATCCATCCTCTCCAAACTCCTAAATCTCCTAATCTCCTAAATGGTTTAGAAGTGCATAGACTTTACACACATCTTAGGAAGCCAATGGTTCCGATGACATATAATTAATGCAGATCCGCAACTTGCTCACACAACACACTCAGCTCGAACCTGTCACTAGTTGTTCTTCTTTAGTCGTGTCCGACTCTTCGTGACCCCATGGACCAGAGCACGCCAGACACTCCTGTCTTCCACTGCCTCCCGCAGTTTGGTCAGACTCATGTTGGTGGCTTCGAGAACACTGTCCAACCATCTCATCCTCTGTCGTCCCCTTCTCCTTGTGCCTTCACCCCAATTCCTTTGGGGATCGATAGCTTTCCCACAGACATTGCCTTCGTCTTGATGGTGATAACCTCTGAATGGAGCAGAGGTCAACAAATAGGGATTTAGCCCTGCTGGAGAAATGGGGCATTCCTTTTCAGGGGCAGTATATCGGAGAAGGGCCGTGGATCAGTGGGAGAGCACTTCCTGAGGGCCGCATGCCAACAGCGGGGGGTGGGGGTGGCAGAGCCAAAGAATGGACATTGTACCTTTGTGCAGTAAAATGTGCCACTAGCTTCTACACACAGAGATATGTAGTTGTAGTTGTTTGCATATATTGCACATATTATTATTATTATTATTTCAATTTATATACAGTACTGCCCTATGCCCACAGGTCTCAGGGGCAGTTCACAGACTAAAATCAGAATATAAAACCACAAAATGCACAATCAAAATAAAAACAACACCCCAATAATGACATATTGAAGGAGCGTCTCCTCCCCCATCGTTCTGCCCGGACACTGAGGTCCAGCGCCGAGGCCCTTCTGGCGGTTCCCTCGCTACGAGAAGCTAAGTTACAGGGAACCAGGCAGAGGGCCTTCTCGGTAGTGGCACCCGCCCTGTGGAACGCCCTCCCACCAGAGGTCAAAGAGAACAACAATTACCAGACCTTTAGAAGGCATCTCAAGGCAGCCCTGTTTAGGGAAGCTTTTAATGTTTAATGGAATTCTTTATTTTAATATTTTGTTGGAAGCCGCCCAGAGTGGCTGGGGGAACCCGGCCAGATGGGCGGGGTATAAATAAAAAATTATTATTATTATTATTATTATTATTATTATTATTATTATTTTATACTACTTATTTTTTAATGTGCTTTTTATTTTTATTTTTATTTGTTCAAGTGAAATACTTTCAATATTTTGAAATGTGGGTACCAGTTGCCGGGAATCAGAAGTGGGCAGGGCACAGCTGTTGCCTTCTGGATCTGACCAGGTTGGGTTTCTCATTGGGGTACCTGGTTGGCTGCAGTGAGAAAAGGATGCTGGGCTAGCTGGGCCTTCTTTGGTCTGATCCAGTTCTTCTTGAGTTATTGTGGATGGTGGAGAAAGAAGAATTTAGAAGGCTGGGAGTCATTTGGCAAAGGCTCGTTCTTTCATAGGGAGGCCTGCTCTGTTTTAAGATGAACCGGATCTCCGAAGCAAAAGGCTGGGAGGCCTCAGGCCTCAGGCCAGCATGGAGGCGGCAACAACCAGCTGAGGGAGGAAAGCTGCCAGATTATGAGAGAGAGAGAGAGATGGGGAAAGAAAGAAAGAAAGAAAGAAAGAAAGAAAGAAAGAAAGAAAGAAAGAAAGAAAGAAAGAAAGAAAGAAAGAAAGAAAGAAAGAAAGAAATGTTTGCTATGCGTTCCACAGGGCGGGCACCACCACCGAGAAGGCCCTCTGCCTGGTTCCCTGTAACCTCACTTCTCGCAACGAGGGAACCGCCAGAAGGCCCTCAGAGCTGGTGTCCGGGCTGAACGATGGAGGTGGAGACGCTGGCCCAGTAATACTGGGCCGAGGCTGTCACTGCTTCTAACTCTGCAGGCAACCCACAATTTGCACGGGGCAGGGGGCATTCTGGGTCACTGCACACTTGCGTGAAATAGTGTGAAATTGAAACACCCCATCCTGCCCTTTTAGTGACGTTTTTTATGACATTTCCAGGTCACTTCTGGGTTTAGCGATTGTGCACAGATCTATTGCACCTAAAGCGGGGGAAGCTTGGCTTTATCTGTTGAGAGAGGGGCCCCACCCATTTGCCATCTTGCGCAGAGTCCTTCTTTGGAGGTCTTTAAGCAGAGGCTTGACAGGCATATGTCAAGAATGCTTTGATGGTGTTTCCTGCTTGGCAGGGGGTTGGACTGGATGGCCCTTGTGGTCTCTTCCAACTCTGATTCTATGATCCTTTGTTCTCTTAATGGCCCATCACCTGGCACTTGGCCAAATGTTAGCCACTTGTTAGCCAAATGTTAGCCACTTGTTCGATCAAGGAATTAAGAGTTGCCTGGTGCATATCTTAACACTCCCGACTTTGATTTAATTCTAACACTAGCTGAATCCAGGGATTATAGGAGTCCAGCACGCACAAACTCAAAAAAATATTGCAGGAAATTGAACATCATGTTAAACAGAAGATCCTTTACTCCATTTTTATACTATCTTGTGCTTTTTAAAAAAATGTTGCATGAATCCTGAATCCTGTTCAAGGAGGGAAGAGGGTCTGTTTATATTCATTCAATTGATATTATTTTTGTAACACAGTTTGGGAGGGAAATTATAAAAAAATGATGTGTTGATTAAAATAAGTAAGTAGAAGAATTAGAAGACATGGCCACCCAGATCCTTGCTGCGATGGCAGAGTTGGCAGTGGAGAGCCAAGGGTTGTGAGGCCCAGTTCTGGTTCCAGACTGGATTAGTGCTGCAGCATGATCTGGCAACATTGGGCATTATCCTGGCAACCCATCAGCGTCTGGAAATACGTTCCAGCAGCAGTTGGTATCGCATGCTACGATCCCAGCCAATCAGATTACGTAGCATGGTATGCTTGCTTTCAAAAGCCTGTGAGAATTACCCACGTCAAGATTGCAGAGTCAAAGATTCCAGGTGGGGAGTCCTATGGTCTTGTAATAATTTGTTACCGATTTATTTTTTTTAATCTTCCCTGCGGATAAAAGGAAGCCGGCTTTGCCCGCAGCCCCTGGTCTCGAACCTAAGATCTCCTAGCATCTGATAAAGCTCCGGTGAAGTGAAACGTCCCGCCCGCCTGCATGAACTTGCACCTGTCCCAGGTGAGCTTGCGTGGGAGTCAGGAGGGGGCGACTCGTGGTTACTCCCAAATTCTCTTCCAAGCACCAACCCTGCAAGGCGGGGCAGTGGGAGAACTGGCTGATCTTCTCCTTGAAACAGCCACATTCTAGGCGGGAAGCAGGCGGCAGGAGGGAGGAAATAAAAAACCTCGCTGGCTTTCGTCAAGGTTTCTGGAAAAGTCCCGCAGCTGAAGTCCCCATGGCTACTACCTACAAAATCCGGGTTGCCACAGGCAACTACCTGTGTGCGGGGACCATGGATTCCATCTCCATCACCTTGGTGGGATCTCGAGGGGAGAGCCCCAAATCCCAGCTGGATAAATGCGGCAAAGACTTTTCGCCCGGAGAGGTGAGTGCTTTGGGGTTTTCGGAAGCTCCTTTATACCGGGCCTGCCTAGCTCAGCATTGTCTGCGCTGATTTCAGCAGGATTTCAGCTCAGCCCTAATTTTTAATTCCATTTCAATTTTAATTCGTGTACAGCCTTTCTTTGAACACAAGGTGGTTCACAGCAACAAAATATACAGCGAAGAACACAAACCTTATGATAATTACCTGATACGATACAAAAAGTCGTAATAAAACCTAACTTTCAAATGGAATGACTTATATCAAATAAGGTAATATTTAATAACCTATTAGAATATGATAGTGCACAATAAAATTAGCTCTCAAAACACCAGCAAATAATAATGAAACAGAAACTCACTCTTAGCAATTACAATAAACTATAATCAATACATAGACAGCATCTTAAAAAGCAGAGACATCACCTTGCCTACAAAGGTCCGTATAGTTAAAGCTATGGTTTTCCCAGTAGTGATGTATGGAAGTGAGAGCTGGACCATAAAGAAGGCTGATCGCTGAAGAATTGATGCTTTTGAATTGTGGTGCTGGAGGAGACTCTTGAGAGTCCCATGGACTGCAAGAAGATCAAACCTATCCATTCTGAAGGAAATCAGCCCTGAGTGCTCACTGGAAGGACAGATCGTGAAGCTGAGGCTCCAATACTTTGGCCACCTCACGAGAAGAGAAGAATCCTTGGAAAAGACCCTGATGTTGGGAAAGATTGAGGGCACTAGGAGAAGGGGACGACAGAGGACGAGATGGTGGGACAGTGTTCTCGAAACTACGAACATGAGTTTCACCAAACTGCAGGAGGCAGTGCAAGACAGGAGTGCCTGGCGTGCTATGGTCCATGGGGTCACGAAGAGTCAGACACGACTAAACGACTAAACAACAACAATAACCTATTAGAATATACAGTAATAGTGCACAATAAAATTAGCTCTCAAAACACCAGCAAATAATAATGAAACAGAAACTCACTCTTACCTATTGCAACAAACTATGATCAATACAAACGAGTGCAAGGCAAAATGCATAAAATACCATACTACGTGCAAAAGCATGTAAAAGGGTCAAATTGAGAAACAAAGGCAACTTACAAAATGATTATTTTTTAAAAAATCTATGAACTCCTATCCTCCCTTCCCAGCTTCTGCTTCTGCTGTTCTGATAGCCTAGCGATAAACCTTCGTGAAGATGCAAGTGATAGATAGAGTGAGCGGGCGGAGGGATAAACTCAAAACTGATCCATTGTGTACAGGACACTTTTGGGTTGGGTTAACTCTCAGGCTTACTGCTGGAATCCTGTGTCCTTTTGCCGGAGGGGAAGGTGGCTGCGAAAACACCCTCTTCTTTGCGTTTCACAAATTCACAGCCTGTTCCGTTTTGCCCCGATGCCTTTTAAACTCTCCCCTTCTGCCTCTCAGGTGGGTGAATATGTGGTCCAAAGCGAGCAGGACTTGGGCCCCATCCTGTTGGTCCGGCTCCACAAGGAGAAGTACAGCATCTTCCCCCAGACAAACTGGAACTGCAGCTATGTCGAAGTGGCCGCCCCCCAGGGGGAGACCTACCGCTTCCCCTGCTACCAGTGGCTTCTGGGGTACCAGACCCTCGAGCTCAGAGAAGGGGCAGGTGAGAGACCTTGTCCGGCTATATATATATATAATTATTATTGACTTGCTCTTTAGCCAAAAAGGCTCCAGGTGCAGCTTATGAGGTCTGTGGCAAGGTAGTATCTGCCCTGAGGCTGACAATATGAAAGTCATGACACAAAAGGAAAAAGCGATGGTGAGGGAAGAGGAAGGGAAGGAGGCTCAGGCTTGAGTTCTTGAAGTGGCAGTCCTTATTAGAATGAGCTGGGCTGGAAATAGTTCGGGGAAAAGTGGCGTCTCCACTCCCATCATTCAGCCTGGATACTGAGGTCCAGCTCCGATGGCCTTCTAGCAGTTCCCTCACTGCAATAAGTGAAAGTTACAGGCACAGGGCCTTCTCGGTGGTGGCGCCTGCCCTGTGGAATGCCCTCCTATCAGATGTCAAGGAAATAAACAACTATCTGACTTTTAGAAGACATCTGAAGGCCGCCCTGTTTAGGGAAGTTTTTAATGTTGGATGTTTTATTGTGTTTTTAATATTCTATTGGGAGCCGCCTAGAGTGGCTGGGCGGGGTATAAATAATTTATTATTATTATTATTATTATTATTATTATTATTACGGATTTGCCCTATGCTCTGCACCAAGGGTAGCCAACGAGGTGCCCTCCAGAAGTTGCTGGACGACAACTCCCAGCGTCCCTGAGCATTGGCCATGCTGGCTGGACCAGATGTTGTGGGGCTCTTCCCATCAGACCCAGCCAGCATGACCAATGGTCAGAGCTGATGCTCTGCAATGTTTGAAGGGCCAGAGGTTTCACTCCCTGCCTTAAGTCTAGGTGTACCAACCTGTGAGGAAAGGTCGCAGCGCTTGGGGCCTTTGAGTTTAGAGAAAAGTTGAGTTAGAGGTAAAAGGACAGAAGCTTATACAATTTTACATGTTGTAGTAGAAGGGGACAGAGAAAAGTTTTGTCCCTCACTTTTATTTATTTTTAAATAAAAATTATCATAAACATATGCACAAACACCCTGGGATAGCTCGCTTGGTAGAGCATGAGACTCTTAATTTCAGGGTTGTGGGTTCGAGTCCCATGTTGAGCAAAAAGATTCCTGCATTGCAGGGGGTTGGACTAGATGACCCCTGGGGGTACCTTCCAATGCTACGAGTCTATGAAACTAACACATAACTATACAAGCAATAACAGAACCGCACACAGAGTATGTTCAGTATTTAAAAAAAAACAAATTATAGAGATGCAGTTACATACAGCCAATGAGCCTATATAGTCCGACCACAACCAACAGTGAGTCATGGGAGGGGTGCTTATATGACTCCCTGTTTTTAGAATTAAAAAATGGAAACGGTTCTGAGCCAAAACGGTCCAATTTGGTTTCGTCGCAGTCTACAGTATATACATTCAGATAAAGCAGTCTCCTAGACATTAGAAAACCGCTCCTCCAGCATGGGATAAAATCACAGACCCCAAGAGCCATCTAGTCCAAACCCCTGCAATGCAGGAATCTCAACTAAAGCATTTTAACCCCTGCTTAAAAATCTCCAAAGGAAGGAAAGTCCACAACCTCTCGAGCAGTGCTATTTCCCCAGAAAAGTAGGTTCCCGGAACTCACCCTCCTGAACCTTGTTCTCTTATAATGGTGATATCTCCCACACGAGAGGTGCCCGAACTTCATCCTAGCAAGTTCTGGCTGGGGAAAAAGCTCTGCTCCCGAGGGAGCCCGCTGCCCTGTCGAACAGCTCTTGCTGTCAGAAAGTTCTCCCTGACGTCAAGTCAGAATCTCCCTTCTTGTAACTTGAAGCCATGGGTTCAAGTCCTACCCTCTGGAGCAGAAGGAAACTAGCTTGCTCCATCTTCCACGCGACGGCCCTTGAGATATTTGAATGCTGAGCTAGATGGGCCATTGGTCTGATCCAGTAGCAGGCACTTCTTATGCTATTATTATTATTATTATTATTATTATTATTATTATTATTATTATTATTATCCTCCTTGTGGGCACATGTTCTGTGCATGCCAGAGGAGATTTTCCTACCATGATAGAGAAAGGTCTCTGGTTCCACAAAGACAGGGCTGTGGTGTTTGTATTAAGGGGATGCCCTGAATTAGAGGACCTTACGCATTATATCAGGGACCCAGGTGGCGCTTTGGGTTAAACCACTGAGCCTAGGGCTTGCTGATCAGAAGGTCAGCGGTTCGAATCCCTGTGACGGGGTGAGTTCCCGTTGCTCGGTCCCAGCTCCTGCCAACCTAGCAGTTTGAAAGCACATCAAAGTGCAAGTAGATAAATAGGAACCGCTACAGCGGGAAGGTAAACGGCGTTTCCGTGTGCTGCTCTGGTTCGCCAGAAGCGGCTCTGTCATGCTGGCCACATGACCTGGAAGCTATACGCCGGCTCCCTCGGCCAATAATGCGAGATGAGCGCGCAACCCCAGAGTCGGCCACGACTGGACCTAATGGTCAGGGGTCCCCTTTACCCTTTACCCTTACGCATTATATCTTGTGCTGCCCCTTATATAATGAAGCAAGAGAACAGTTTCTGAAACCTATAATGACAAGGTCCCCTGGCCAGAATCCTTCTGACATGATTCTACATCTCCTTGCAGGATGTGACCTGGCGCGTAGCACTTTTTGCAACTGCCGCCAGGAAAATGAGAAAAAATTATATAGCCGAGACAGCTATCAACTGTAAAGGAGATGAATTTATTTGACCCCCATCTACATCAAGCTGTATCTTTATTACTAAACTTCGTACATAATTGTCTATTGTATTATTCAACATTACTTTTAATATATTAGTGGCCCCACGGGGAGTTTAGCTTATGAATTTCATTGCCTAATGTCTCAATTTGTATATTAAGGAGTTTCTATAGCTTTGTGCAGATAAGGTCAGGTTTTGACAATACAAATGTTTTTAAGCTTTTTGTATCAAACTAGTTCAGTGGCATCTAATTGGTTCCGGAGGTCTGTACTTAACCTGAAGCGCACTTAACCTGAAACGAACATTCCCATTGAAAGTACAGTGGAACCTCGGTTTATGAACACCACGGTTTACGAACTTTCGGTTTACGAACGCCGCGGACCCATCTGGAACGGATTAATTCACTTTCCATTACTTTCAATGGGAAAGTTCGCTTCAGTTTATGAATGCCTCAGTTTATGAACAGACTTCCAGAACCAATTACACCCATGCTTCGGGTTAAGTACGCTTCAGGTTGAGTACTCCGCGGACCTGTCTGGAACGGATTAATCCACTTTCCATTACTTTCAATGGGAAAGTAAACAGACTAGAAAGAGAAGTTGCTGAATTGGAACTCATTACCAAGCTTAAAACCATGGAGCCACCTGGGATGAATAAAGACATCGGATTCTTATCTCATTATGCATGATCAAGCTTTCTTTAGCGCCTCAGCCCTTGCTCCCCCCCCCAGGACTAATTGCAGTCATCAGCAGTCGTTAACAGCCATCTACAGGTTTACCACTCCCATCAGCCCATCACCCATTCCCACCCACCCCCACCACCCTCTGTATATATATAAGGGTCTGACACTTCTGTTTCAAGTGTATCTGAAGAAGTGTGCATGCACACGAAAGCGCATACCAAAATAAAAACTTAGTTGATCTTTAAGGTGCTACTGAAGGAATTTTTTTTCTATTTTGTTTCAATGGGAAAGTTCGCTTCAGTTTATGAACGCTTCAGTTTATGAGCAGACTTCCGGAACCAATTGTGTTCATAAACCGAGGTACCACTGTAATGGAAAGTGGATTAATCCGTTCCAGACAGGTCCGCGGAGTACTTAAACAGAAAATACTCAAACCGAAGCGTACTTAAACTGAGGTATGACTGTATATATTTTACTGAATGACATTGTATAAATTGGAGCAGCCTTTGGCTATAAGCAATAAACTTGACGGACAGGGCTGTGGCCTCAAAGCTGGCCCTGGGTTCAGAGGGATGGAGCCAGGTTGCCAAAGAAAGCCTCACCGCAAAAAACTCTCTTTCCATCCCACCCACCTCTCTTCCCTCCAGCCAAAACCGTTTGCATGGACAAGGAGAACCAGTTGCTCTTACAACATCGGAGAGATGAGCTGAGAGCGAAGCAAGAGGCCTACAGGTGAGCAGATTCTGTGGCTAGCTCACCTGACTGGGCCGGGAGTTGGTTGCAGGGACGAGCCAATCTGTCAACGTTGGGTTCCCTCAGGGCAGAGCCACACTGTACAATTTAAAGCACATTTCACGCATGACCCCAAAGATCGTGCACAGAATTTAGGTCTTCCTAAGATCAAACCTATCCATTCTTAAGGAAATCAGCCCTGAGTGCTCCCTGGAAGGACAGATCCTGAAGCTGAGGCTCCAATACTTTAGCCACCTCATGAGAAGAGAAGACTCCCTGGAAAAGACCCTGATGTTGGGAAAGATTGAGGGCACAAGGAGAAGGGGATGACAGAGGACGAGATGGTTGGACAGTGTTCTCGAAGCCACCAACATGAGTCTGACCAAACTGCGGGAGGCAGTGGAAGACAGGAGTGCCTGGCGTGCTCTGGTCCATGGGGTCATGAAGAGTCGGACACGACCAAACGACTAAACAACAACAACAAAATCCTCATGGTTGGCATAATATGCTTGGAAGTGTGAAATCTCAGGAGGCGAATAAGATTTCAGGGCGCTCTCTGCACCATACATTTAAAGCACTTACTGCAAAGGAAGCTGGGAGCTGTCCTTCGGCAAGGGTGCTGGGAATTGTAGCTCAGCGAGGGGGGAACTACAGTTCCCAGGGTTCTTTGGGAGACGTTGCATCCAGTGAATGTATGGCGTGGCTCTCCCCAGAGCTTCTCACTTTCCCCGTCTTTACTTCAGTTCCCCACATTTCCAAATCACTTTGAGGGGCTTATTCAAAGGTCCCTGTGAAAATTTAGCAGCATTTTACTGCAAAATTCCCTACACTCGTTTTTTAAAGCAGTTTTGAGTAACGCACACATTTCTGCAAGCAATTTTCATCAGGTATAATGCACAGTTGTATTTTTGCTGATACGTTACTTTTTATGCAGTTTCCCCCCGTTTATGGATTTTTGCAAACATTTATGTTTGTTTGTTGGTGCAGATATAAAGAATATCAGCCAGGCTGGCCCCAATGCCTAGATGTTGACTGCGTTGATAATTTGCATCCAAACGATCAGTATTCCTGCAGCCGATACAGCGCCTTCCAGGTGCAAATGGTGGCTTCGTAAGTATCTGTTGGGACACGAGCAGCAGAGGCGAGAGCTGGAGGAGGGATGAGAGGAATCCCCCAGGATCTGAACTTGTGCAAAACATATGGTCCAACCCATTTGCTCAAAGCGAATTTCACTGGATTTTAAATGTACTGGCAAGGGAACAACTGTGGATTGGCAAGGATGTACGTACCTGTGTGTGGAATAAGCAGTGGCAGTATAAAATCCCCAGCCATTTTGCCATTAAGGCTTGTAGAGCAGACAGGAACTCAACAGGTGAAGTTCCTCCCTATCATGCTTATCTATGCTGTGGGAAATATCTATGCTGTAGCTGTTTTATTTCTGCCAGTCATTTGGGGGGGGCAGAAGCAAGGGGAGCTTTGGAGACCCAGTTCCCCCCCACTCTTCAATATGTTTTATTTTCCTTTCTGAATGCCAGGGAAGTTGAGTTGAAACTGAAGGGTTTGCTGGATTGTAAGAATTCCTGGCGGAAGCTGGATGATGTACGAAGGGCTTTTTGGTTTTATCGATCCCCTGTTTCAGGTCAGTATCTTCATCCACACCACATTCGTCCTATAAACCATTATTATTATTATTATTATTATTATTATCATTATTATTAGGGAAGCTTTTAATGTTTAATTAATTATTGTATTTTAATACTTCTGTTGGAAGCCGCCCAGAGCGGCTGGGGAAACCCAGCCAGATGGGCGGGGTGTAAATAAATAATAATAATAATAATAATAATAATAATAATAATAATAATTACTATTACTATACCACACTTCATCCAAAGATCACAGGGTGGTTTACAATATAAACAAAAAAAAAACATACTGTAACAACAACAAAAACCAATAAACTCACCCCACACAGTTTAAAAGGCCATAGAGAGTTTAATTAGCCAAAGGCCTGGGAGAAGAGGGATATTTTTTAAAAATAATAATAATAATTTTTTTCTAATTAAACACAAACAAAACAAAATACACACACAAACAAAAATTTCATAATCTCAATTTCGTCTCTAATCATTGTGTTTGACTTCCTCGGTTCCTCCTTACTGCGATTCATAACATATTAATCTGTTAGCAATTTCTACTTCATGTTCCTCTTTAGCTTTAATTCCATATATTTATACCTTAATCCATCCATAACCTTAATAAATATTACAATTTTCCTTCTACACAAATCTGTTTTCGTAAGCTACAGCTCCCTGTTTCTATCAAAAACCCTTTCTTGTTACTCTATTTCTATATTATTCTTTTTCAAATAGTCTTTAAAACACTTCCAATCTTCTTCCACCATTTTTTCTCGCTGGTCTCGAAGTCTCCCGGTCAGGTCAGCTAATTCCATCTGCCATTCTTCCACCGTCGGTATTTCTTTCGTCTTCCAATATTTCGCTATCAAGATTCTTGCTGCTGTTGTGGCATATAAGAAAAATGTAGTGTCTTTTTTCGGTATTTCACTCCCAACTAGTCCCAATAGAAAGGCCTCTGGTTTCTTTATAAAAGTGTTCTTCAACACTTTTTTCAATTCATTATAAACTTTTTCCCAGAAGTCCTTTATCCTGGGACAGGAGAAGAGGGATATTTTTGCCTGGTGCTGAACGTGATGTAGTGAAGGCGCCAGGCGAGCCTCTCTGGGGAGAGAGCATTCCACGAATGGGGAGCCACTGCAGAAAAGGCCCGTTCTTGTGTTGCCACCCTCCGGACCTCATACGAAGGAGGCATAAGAAGAAGGGCCTCAGGTGATCACAGGGTCCAGGTCGGTTCATCTGGCGAGAGGCAGTGCTTGAGGTCTTGCAGTCCTGAGACATTTAAGGTTTTATAGGTCAAAACCAGCACTTTCAATTGAGAACGGGGAACTAATTGGCAGCCAGTGCAATTGGGCCAGGATTGACGTTATCTGCTCAAACCATCTTGCAACCTGCCGAATTCTGCACCAGCCGAAGTTTCCAAACCATCTTCAGAGGCAGCCCCTCATATAACGGGTTGTAATAATCTAACCCCAAAGAATTCTGGGAGCTGTAGTTTGTTAAAGATGCCGAGAGTTGTCAACAGACCCCTATTCCCCCCTCAGAGGGGTAAAATTCCCAAAGTTCCCCGTGAAAAGGGATTGATAGTAAAACCACTCTGTTAATGGCATGGCCATGACCCTAAAATCTCGTTCAGCTCCCGAGATTTCACAATTCCAGCATGTTTTCCTAGCCATAAAGACAGCAAGTTCCTCTGGCTGAGATTCCCAGGAGCCTAAATTCTGCACCTGCAAAATCCTGCCACACATGCAGACCTATTAGACCCACTTTATGGATGGGAAGAACTGAGGACTAAAAGGACTTTTGCGGTTTGTACCGTCTGCCCCCCACCTCTGAATAAAGGCCTGGGCCACCCACCAAAAGAAATCTGCCCTCTTTGATACCTTACCAAGGACATCTCTGTGTCCCCAGAATATGTCAGCAAGCACTGGGACGAAGATGCTTTCTTTGGGTACCAGTATCTCAACGGAGTGAATCCTGTCGTCATCCGGCGCTGCACCGAGATCCCAGCCAATTTCCCCGTCACGCATGAGATGGTTGCCAAATCGTTGGAGAATCACACCACCCTGGAGGAGGAGCTGAAGGTAAGAAGATAGGGCGGGCCCCCACACCTCCCAAACGCAGCCTCACAAAGGGTCTTCATCCTCAGATCAGGGATGCCCTTCGCTCTATCCTCTCGCTTTGTTCCTTTTTTGTGAACGGTTGAGGCCACGCTGCTTTTACTGCTCGTTCTCTCTCGCAATTTTAATGCTCTTTCGTAAGATTCCATAATTGTCATTTAAAGCTTTGGGTGTCTCCAATAATTTCACGTAGTTTTACTACAGACTTGCAATGTATGAGTCAATGGAAAGGAGACACCATTTATATTATTAGACCAGCAGCTGGATAGAAGCCACTTTTCTTTTCTTTTTCAAAATAATGTTTATTAATTTTCCATTTAAACATATATAATCACATCATTATTCCCACTTTACCTCTTTGGCTCTTTAGAGCAGGCTTCCTCAACATTGGCCCTCCAGATGTTTTGAGACTACATAGAATTCCCATCATCCATCATACTACAATTCCCATCATCCCTGACCATTGGTCCTGCTGGCTAGGGATCATGGGAGTTGTCGGCCAAAAACATCTAGAGGGGCGAGGCTGAGGAAGCCTGCTCTAGAGCCTATTGACTTCCTTCCCTCCCACCTCTAAGTGCCTCGACTTACAAATTTAATCCATTCCGAAGGCACCTTCGTAGGTCAAAAAATCCGTAAGTCGAAAAGTGCCATTGGAAACGCGATTTCCCATAGGAATGCATTGGAAACAGAAAAATTCGTAAGTCGAAGCAACCCCATCTAAAAATTCGTAAGTCGAAAAAACCCTATCTAAAACCGCCACGGTTTTCGTTCGGATGTCTAGAAATTCATAAGTGTGTGGCCAATTGCCCCACTCGTAAGTTGAAAAATTCGGTTATCGAGTCGTTCGTAAGACAAGGTACCTCTGTAAACCTTTCTATTACAGCATTTTATATATTTTCCAATTCTAATAAGACTCATCACAAAAGACCACCAAGTTTAAATAAATATAGAAAGGTAAAAAAATTCTCATTACAAATCTTCAGATAAACCTACTACCGGTAGTGTTGTTAATTGCTTACAATGATCTTTCAAATATTGTATAAATTTACTCCAGTCTTTTTGGAATACTTGATCATGCTGGTTTCGGATTTTTCTTGTCAAATTCGCCAGTTCTGCAAAGTCCATCATTTTCATCTGCCACTCTTCTATCGTTGGTACTTCTTGTTGTTTCCATTTTGGGGCTAAAAGGGTTCTTGTCTCTGCTATTGTTGCAAACACAAACAGTCTTTTATCTTTTCTTGGTATCTCTCCACCTACAATACCCATTCAAAAGGCTTCTGGTTTTTTGTTTTTTTTAACAAAAGTGTTTTTGAACATTTTCTTTAGCTCATTATATATCGTTTCCCAGAAAGCCTTTAGTAGATAGATGCCACTTTTCGTTTTGGAGGCGTATTGTTTTTCTGCCTCACCCCTCCATCCTATTAATGGCAGGCTCCTCTTGCTTTGACTTACAGAAGGGCACCATCTTCCTCATCGACTGCCAGATTCTGGAAGGCGTCCCAGCCGCCAAGCTGAACGGTACCCTCCAGCATATCTCTGCTCCTCTCTGCCTCCTGCACTCGACTCCCCTGGGGGAGATGATCCCCATTGCCATCCAGGTAACACCTGTCTCCATAGCTGCCAAGTCTCCCGTATTCCCCGGGAAACCCCCGTTTTTCTAGCTGTTCTCAGCTGAAAAAACGGATTTTTTTGTTTTCCCCCGGTTTATTCTGGCGCAGCGGCCATTTTGGAACTGGGCAGAGCATGCTCAGAAGCGACTTTTGATGCAGCTCTGCCCAGTTCCAAAATGGCTGCAGTGCGACTTCTGGCGCGACGGCCATTTTGGAACTGGGCAAAGCAGCATCAAAAGTCACTTCTGAGCATGCTCCGCCCAGTTCCAAAATGGCGGCAGCACTACTTCCGGTCTGCTACTTCCTGTCCACAGTGGGGACATTGGTTTCCGGGTGGGAGTTGATCACGGTGAGGGTTTGCCAAGCATGCCTTCCTCTTAGCACGTTTCTCCCTTGCGTCCTGAGTTCGAGTGCCTTCAAAGCCCATGGCACCTTTGGTAAAGGCTGTTCTCCAACTGGAGCACTCACAGGCAAGTGATTCCCAGTTGTCGGTGTTTATAATACTTTTTTAAAGATTTGCCTTGAGAGAGTCTTTAAACCTCTTTTGTTGACCACTAGCATTACACTTCCAGCTCACCCAGCAACCCGGACCAGAGAGCCCCATCTTCTTGCCCACCGATTCAGAGTGGGACTGGGCACTGGCAAAGCTCTGGGTGCGCAACAGCACTTTCCACATCCACGAAGTTCTCACCCACCTGCTGTACACACACCTGGTGGTGGAAGTCTTCCTGCTGGCCACCCTGCGGCAACTGCCCATGTGCCACCCGGTGCACAAGGTGGGTGTGGGTCACAGGGAGGGCCGGCCCTGCTATTGGGCAGCGTGAGGTGGCTGCCTCAGGCGGCACATTCTGGGAGGCGGTGGTCCCCCTTAGCTCTTCCTCCTGAGCCTCCCTGGCCCTCTCCTTGGAGAAGAGAGTTGTGTATCACACCCCTAGCCCTCCACATTTGTGGCTGCCCTGCTGACAACCTTCGGGGCATTGCAGTGCCCCCTTGCAGGTACTGAAGCTGGATTATTTGCTACATTATCTGGAATGGGTACGTGTGTTTGTGTCCTTTGAAATCTATGCCTCTGGATTTTTTTCCATGGCAGTTGTCCAGTGACGCGCAGCAGAAATGCACATAACAGGGCAAAGTGTGCATACGAATGCGTATAATGGTGAAAAGAAGGTGCAAAATTGGATTATTATTAGGGAATTGGCTTTGCAACAAATGTGTCTATTAGGTCCAACGGCATGCAAAGAGGCATATGTTGGGAAAAATTCACTCTAAACCTCCTTCAGCGGATGTTTTTAAAGGGGGGGGTGGCCATCTGCCAGGGATTTTTTAGTTGTGTTGTAGGGGGTTGGACTTGATGACCCTAGGTGGGCCCCTTCCAACTCTGCAATTCTATGAAAATATTTGTGGAGGGAGGACATACGCAGAATTGGCCTGAGCAACGTTTAAGGGGATTTTCTCACCTCTCCCTTGGACTCCCCTACCCCCAGTGACCGCCTTTCTCTGACCTTCTTGTTTTATTTCTCTCTCCCCCCCCCCCAGCTGTTAATCCCACACTTCAGATATACGCTCCATATCAACGTCCTTGGCAGGGGAAACCTCTTTGCTCCAGGTGGCCTCATAGACCTGGTAAGCTCAGATCTTTTGCTTAACCCTTAGCAGTCTGATCCTGGGGGCAGTTGCCCACAATGAAGTCTTTGCTTTGGGAAATAAACTGTTAATAATAATAAAAATTATTATTTATTCCCCAGCCACTCTGGGCGGCTCCCAACAGAATATTAAAACACGATAAAACATCAAACATTAAAAACTTCCCTAAACAGGGCTGCCTTCAGATAGTTGTTTATTTCCTTGAAATCTGGTGAGAGGGCGTTTCACAGGGCGGGCGCCACCACCGAGAAGGCCCTCTGCCTGGTTCTCTGCAACCTCGCTTCTCGCAGGGAGGGAACTGCCAGAAGGCCCTCAGAGCTGGACTTCAGTGTCCGGGCTGAACAATGGGGGTGGAGATGCTTCTTCAGGTATACTGGACCGAGGCCGTTTGTTGACTCGCTGCCAAAGCTTTTTACTTCCATTGGGGTGCGTGTTTGCATGTTTTGTGTGAATTGCATGATCAAGTCTATATTATAATGTTGTTGTTGTTGTTGTTGTTGTTGTTGTTGTTGTTTATACCCCACCCATCTGGCTGGGTTTTCCCAGCTACTCTGGGCAACTTCCAACAAAATATTAAAAATGCATGAAAATATCAGTCATTAAAAACTTCCCTAAACAGGGCTGCCTTCAGATGTCTTTTATTTATGCACGCTTTTAAAAGCAGTGCGGTTGCATCTTACTCATTCGATGCCAACCATACGGAGTTGAAAGTGGGCTGCTTGAAATTGCACAAGTTAACCCCGAGCAAAGCAGAAAGCTTATTAAGAGCTCTTTTCGCCTTGGGTTACCCAGCACAAAAAGAGCTTTTAAGCTCTCCGCCTTGCTTGCTGGGCAAGGCCCACACAGTGTGTGGGGTCTGGGATTATGGGGGATTCTCCTTCTCTCCCCGCTACCCGCTAGCCATGGGGTAGCTCCATGGGTCTGATTATATGTGATTTTTTACGTATACGCAGATCCCGTGGGACTGAACACACACACACACCATGCAAAAGCCTATTGCACTGTACCCTGTAAGTTGCTCAGAGATCTCTTTGCAACAAGCAGCTAGCCAGTCTAAGAAATAATAATAATATGTGTTGGGCTTGTAAAAGGGTAAAAGAGTATTAGGAAATGCAGGGCTGTCTTAAGCCCATCCAGCGCCCTGGTGCTAGGTCCCTCCAGCGCCCCCCTCCAGAGCCTCTCCAAGGGCCCGGGAGTGCCAAGCGGACCGCGGCAGCAGCGGGAGGCCACCTCCGAGGACTCCGCGCTGCGCCTCCTTCTCGTTTCCCCAGCGCTGGGTTCCACTCAGTCAAGCTTCGCCACCAGCGCGCGCACCGCGGGACCAGCAAGAGCTGCTTGGGCGCTGTGAGCGCGCTGGTGACGAAGTTCGACTGAGCGGAACCCAGCGCTGGGGAAACGAGAAGGAGGCGCAGTGCGGAGTCCTCGGAGAAGGAGCGCAGTCCTGGCCAGATCGCCGGAGCCCTGCGCTCACTTGGCACCCTTCTCCGTGCCACTAGCCTCTATGGCTAGGACGGGCCTGAGGAAATGATCCATAATGAATTGAAAAAAAAAATGTTTGAAAGTACTCCCCCCCCCCACAGAATCTTTTTTGTTGGGGATAATTCAGAGTAAAATTCCCAGGTGTCAAAAAGGGTTATTTATGTATGCCACTACTGCAGCCCGTGTTTTATTAGCCCCAAAATGGAAAATAAGTGAGGTCCCAATCAAAGAAGAATGGCAATTAAGTTGACAGAATATGTGAAGTTTGCAGACTTAACATACAGTATAGAATGAGAGAACAAAAAGAGCATACATTTAGAGAAGAATATATGGGAAATAACTGTGTACAGATGAAAACACTGACAGCATTGAGATAAATGCAACAGTGTAAATAAGTTTTGATGGACGTAATAACGGAATACTGAATGGTATAGTTCAGGCATCCCCAGTTAGCTATGCCTCTGCTAACCTGAAATTATGTGGGGTTAGTAGAACCCCCCCCCCAAAGTCTAACATGCCGTGACAGGCATCCTCTTGTAGTTCCTTGAAATTTTGCCTCTCCCCCTTGCGGTGGACATACCACTGGGAAACAGACACAGTCCAATACGGAATTGGGTTTAAGGAAAGGGATGGGGAGAAAGAGGACTGGATGAGGCCACGTACCTGTCCGCTATTGACAGCCGCATGCCTTGCAGAGGAGCAGAAGATGACCATGGTGAGGAACTTGATGAGCTCAGCTCTGGTTTCCAAGGTGGAAGGAACACCTGTTGGGACGGACAGGAAGTTTAGCTTTCCCCCGCTCTGCAACATGAAGCCATGTCCTATAGCAGGCATTCCCAAACTGTGGCCCTCCAGATGTTTTGGCCTACAACTCCCATGATCCCTAGCTAACAGGATCAGTGGTCGTGGAAGATGGGAATTGTAGTCCAAAACATGTGGAGGGCCGAAGTTTGGGGATGCCTGGTATAGTTTTTGTAAAATATGCAGGGGGGGGGGTTGATATGTAAAATGAACCATGGAAAGAGAGGAAGGGAAGTCATTGATATCTTGAGGATGTAAAAATGAGTAAATTGTAAAACAGAAAAAATTAACAAAAAATTATAAATAATAATAATAATAATAGCCGCAATAATAATATTATAATGAATACACTTTGGAATTCCCTGCCTTAAGCAGGTGCTTTCCTGTTTCTGAGCTCAGCATCTTACCTGCTATACGGCATTCACATACCATTCAATATTTTCAGACCCCAAACCGGGACATGTGTCTTCCGGGATGCTCTCCCATGAAAGTCTCGCGACCCGCACCTCTCTCCACCTCCCAAGTGCTTTTTCAGCACAAGAGCACCCAAAAC
This sequence comes from Zootoca vivipara, assembly GCF_963506605.1. NCBI lineage: Eukaryota > Metazoa > Chordata > Lepidosauria > Squamata > Lacertidae > Zootoca > Zootoca vivipara. The sequence continues at coordinate 49,734,184 of NC_083288.1, forward strand.
GGCTGCCGTGATCTCTCATGAAAAAACGAGATGTCCCGGGTTTTTTTTTCCAGGGCACTTGGCAGCTTTGCATTTGCTTCCACCATGTAACAAGCTTCTCAAAATGGGCCTTTTCTCTCTCTCCCAGGCCATGGCCACAGGCTTCCACGGTCTGTCATATCTGCTGGCTAAAGGTCTTTCGGCGCTGACATATTCCACCCTCTGCCTCCCCGACGACCTCCGGGAGAGGGGGCTTGAGTCGCTCCCCGGCTACTACTACAAGGAGGACGGCATGAAGCTCTGGGAAGCCATTGAGAGGTGCGATCCGGGCTCCGGGAGGCCAGAGAGGGACAAAGCGGGAAGCGAGAGCAAGCCTTCCTGCCGGGGAAACTGCAAAGGGCTGCAAAGGCAGCCCATCTCTTGGAATTCCTAGACTCCGTTTGAATCCACGGAGCAATGGATTCAAACTACAAGAAAGAAGATCCCACGTAAACAATAGGAAGAACTTCCTGACAGTAAGAGCTGTTTGGCAGTGGAATTTGCTACCAAGGAGTGTGGTGGAGTCTCCTTCTTTGGAGGTCTTTAAGCAGAGGTCACGAAGAGTCGGACACGACTAAACGACTAAACAACAACAACAAGCAGAGGCTTGACAGCCATCTGTCAAGAATGCTTTGGTGGTGTTTCCTGCTTGGCAGGGGGTTGGACTGGATGGCCCTTGTGGTCTCTTCCAACTCTATGATTCTATGATTCTATGACTTGGGAAGGAACAAGATTTAGACTATTGCTAAGTAGGTCGTGTTGTTTGCAAGCATAATCTCACTGGGGGAGAAGCCATCATTACGGACACGCTTAGGTCAAAAGAGTCTCTCTGGAGCCTTCGTCGGTAAGATCTGTGAGACTAGATGAGGCCAATGGAGGCCCATCTACTGCAGCATTCTCTTTTTGCAGTGACCACCAATAATAATAATAATAATACCGGTAATAATAATAATTTTATTTATACCCTGCCGATCTGGGCAGTTCCCAACAGAATAGTAAAAAACAACGATAAAACATCAAACGTAAAAAAGCTTCCCTAAACAGGGCTGCCTTCAGATGTCTTCTAAAAGTCAGGTAGTTGCACACCTCTCCTCTATGATGATGATGATGATGATATTATTATTATTATTATTATTATTATTATTATTATTATTATTATTACTGCCGCGTCCATCTGGCTGGGTTTCCCCAGCCACTCTGGGTGGCTCCCAACAGAATATTAAAACCACAATAAAACATCAAACATTAAAAACTTCCCTAAACAGGGCTGCCTTCAGATGTCTTCTAAAAGTCAGATAGTTGTTTATTTCCTTGACTTCTGATGGGAGGGCGTTCCACAGGGTGGGCACCACCACCAAGAAGGCCCTCTGCCTGGTTCCCTGTAAGCTCACTTATTGCAGGGAGGGAACTGCCAGAAGGTCCTCGGAGCTGGACCTCAGTGTCTGGGCAGAACGATGGGGGTGGAGACGCTCTTTCAGGTCTACCGGGCCTTTGAGGCCGATGCCACCGACTCTTTCCCTTCTCTCATTGCTGCAGCTTTGTGAAGGGCATTGTCCATCTCTACTACAAAAGTGACGGCTCTGTCAAGGAGGACCCTGAGATCCAGGCCTGGGTGGCCGAGATTTTCGACAAGTGCTTTTTCCAGCGAGAGTCCTCTGGTAAGACCTGCTTCCCGCGCCCTCTTCATCGTGAGCTACAAAAATGGCCGCCGGACCCTGAATCGCCTCACGCTGCGACCACCTCTGGGGGAAGTCGGGGGGGTCAGTTGAGTGGGGTGGCATCTTGAACCCCATTTTGCTCTCCTTCCAGGCTTCCCTGAGCATCTAGAAACCATGGCCCAGCTCACCAAATACCTCACCATGGTAATATTCACCTGCTCCATCCGCCATGCCAGCGTCAACAACGGCCAGGTTGGGGTCTTCATCTTTCTCTTGTTCTTTAACTCTGTGAAATGCAAATGATTGCATAGAGAGATAGAGGAGAGGGAGAATTGTGTGTATGTGTGCGAGAGGGGGGTCAGAACAGCATTCCTTATCCTCATGTGGGTGGGTGGCGCCGTGGTCTAAACCCCTGAGCCTCTTGGGCTTGCCGATCGGAAGGTCAGCAGTTCGAATCCCCTCAATGGGGTGAGCTCCCGTTGCTCTGTCAACCTAGCAGTTTGAAAGCACACCAGTGCAGGTAGATAAACAGGTACCACTGTGGCGGGAAGGTAAATGGCATTTCTGTGAGCTCTGGCACTCGCCACAGTGTCCCGTTGCACCAGAAGCGGTTTAGTCCTGCTGGCCACATGACCCAGAAAGCTGTCTGCAGACAGACGCAGGCTCCCTTGGCCTGAGAGCGAGATGAGCACCACAACCCCACAGTCGCCTTTGACTGGACTTAACCACCCAGGGGTCCCTTACCTTTACCTATCCTCATGCTCCCCAGATGTCATTGGACTCCCGTTTCCACCAGCCACAACCACCACAGCCAGGTGAAGCAGGAGTGGTCTCCAACAACATCTGGAGGGCACCAGGTTGGGGAGGAGTGGTGTAGACAATTCTGAGCCAGGTGGGCCAAGAGATGGCATCATAGCTGCCAAGTTCCGGCCTGAGAAATAAGGGACTGGACCGGAAGTAGCAGACCTGAAGTAGTGCTGCCGCCATTTTGGAACTGGGTGGAGCATGCTCAGAAGCTACTTTTGATGCTGCTCTGCCCTGTTCCAAAATGGCCGCTGCGCCAGAATAAACCGGGGGGAAACAAAAAAACCCCGTTTTTTCATATGGGAACAGCTGGAAAAACGGGGGTTTCCCGGGGAATACGGGAGACTTGGCAGCTATGGATGGCATCCGTAGAAGGCAACTTCCAATGCTGGTTCCCCAGCCTCACCTAATGGAGAATCCTTTCCTTCCTCTGAGATTCAATCCCAGTGAACATCTTCTGTGGATCTCTCAGGTGACCCATCTCCCCAGGCAGAGAAGAAGAAAGGGTGCCAGGTGCCTTTTGACCCCCCCCCAAGGTCCTCTAACCTTCAGCTCTTCTTCCCCAGTTTGACTTTGGCGCCTGGATGCCCAACTACCCCTCCTCCATGAGGAAGCCACCCCCCAAAATAAAGGGCGGGGTGACTTTCGAGAGCGTCCTGGAGACTTTGCCGGACGTCAGCACGACTTGTAACACTTTGCTGCTCCTTTGGCTGCTTAGCAAGGAACCAGAGGATAGGGTAAGAGGAAGACGGGAGGGACATTGATGAAGGGGTTATTGGGTTGTTATTTTGATTTTGTTATATGTTGTGGTTTTATATTTTGATTTTGTTCTGTGAACTGCCCTGAGACCTCCGGCTATAGGGCGGTACATGAATTCAATAAATAAATCATCATCATCTTAGAATCGTAGAGTTGGAAGGGGCTCCAAGGGTCATCTAGTCCAACCCTCCACAACATGGGAATCTCAGCTAAAGCTTCCATGACAGATGGCCATCTCCTTATCCGGGACACAGCACAGCCAGAACAAGAAAAGGTGTATGCTGTATTCTGCTACAAAGCAACCAGAGGGCCAACCTGAACGAGACAGTGTCGAGTAGTGGTTAGCGTTGGACTAGGAGTGGGGAACCCCCTACTCCCGTTCAAATCCCCACTCAGCGATGAGGCTCCCTTGGTGAAGTTGGGCTAGTCATTATCTGTCGGCCTGGCCTACCTTGCAGAGTTGTTGTTAGGGAAAAGTGGGTTGAGGAGAAACCCTGTATGTAGCTGCCACGAGCCACTCAGAGGAAAAAGGGGAATGAAGAGGGGGATTCAATTAAGTTTTACTCATTGAAATAAATGCGCACAGTTATTCGGTTCAGCGAATCTGCTCTGAGGAAAACTTAGTTCAAGACCACCCTAAATGTAATAATATTAGGAATGTGGGGAGTATTAGATTCAGTTCACATTTATAGGCAAAACTACCTAATTCACACTTTTGGGGGGAGGGGGGGAGGAACACAAATCGAAATGCAGCCATCTGTCGGAAGTTGTATTTCCCCGAATTTTGCAATACAATTCTCAAGCCAAGCAAGATATTACAAAAATACAACACAAACATGTGAAAAATTGTATATGAGGCAAAATTTCATACAAAGAGGTTACATTAGGAGAAATCTGCACCAAAATGCTGATTAATTTTAAAGGGGACTTGTTTTTTGTTTTTTTATTTTGATACTTTTGCAAATCCATGGAAGTGTGAATAACTAAATTTTAGAATGGCAAAATGAGAACCTGAGAAAAACCAAAGCCGACAGATTCGCCCATCACTAAATAATACAATGTGAAATTCATTTTATTTATTTAACAAATCTTACACGCGGCTTACTAGAACAAAACACCTCTAAGCAATTTATTGTTTTCCTATAAAGTGGTTGAATTAATTGTGACTGCTCTGAATTTAGCGGGTCATGGGAATCGCTATTACCGTCAGAAAGTTATTCCTAATGTTGAGTCAGAATCTTTTTTCTTGTAACTTTAACAAATTGGTTCAGGTCCTACCCTCCAAAGCAAGCGAAAACAGGCTTGCTCCATCTTCCGTGGAAAAGACCTTTAGCTATTTGAAGATGGCTATCATGTCACCTCTCAGACTCCTAAACATCCCCAACTCCTTCCATCATTCAGACTTGATTGCCCTCCTCTGCACGCCTTCCAGCTTGTCAATATCCATTTTTAAATCTGAGATGCCCAGAATAAGACATAGTATTCCAGGTGGGGTCTGACCAAGGCAGAATAGAGTGAGACTATTACTTCCTCTGTCCTGGACACGAGACTTCTGTTGATGCAGCCTAGTATAGCATTAGCCTTTTTTGCTACTGCATCACACTCCTGGCTCGTGTTAAACTTGCGGTCTATTAAGACCCCTAGATCCTTTTCACATGGTCTATGCTTTTTATAGGGTGGGGGGGGTAGAGGGCACTGGGGACGAGTTTATGTGAGATGTAATCCACTGGGAGCAGTCAAATACAACATTCCTTGTTTTCCTAGAGTGGACATGCAAGGGGATGTTTGGTCCAGCCAGTCGAAACTTCCTGTTCCTCCTGGCCTGGAGCATCCTTCCTTGCATGTGACTAGTGGGTGGGCGTGACCTTTCCAGACCTGGTAAAAGGACAAGGCATGCTGCCACTCTCCCTCTTTTCCATCTTCTTTTCATCCTGAGAGCTTCCTGGAATGAACTGCTGGCTGCCAGCCAAGCCATCCCTCAGGTCATCTCCCTTATGGGGTAAACCTGTTAGTATAAGTTTGTAACTTTAAGCCTTGAGCCTGCCTTTAGAGATTGTGAGTAAACTTTCTTCTTATTGCTTATGAATATGACTGTGGTGTCTTTATTCTTTTAGGAAGGATTCAAGGGGTCTTACCAGGCAAATATCAGAATACATTTCAATCTGGACAAGCCAGGTTGAATTGCGTATTGTCTTAAGAAACTCACACGAGTTTGCAACTAACTTTCTGCTGCGTAAAGGGGAATGCACTCTGCTAAGTAAAGAAACTTGCTAATGCAAGTTAGGAAGGGTGTTAATACAGTGGTGCCTCGCTAGACGAATTTAATTCGTTCCACGGGTCTTTTCTTATAACGAAAAATTCGTCTAGCGAATCCCATAGGAATGCATTGGATTTTATTTTATTTTTGCCCATAGGAACGCATGAATTGAATTTCAATGCATTCCTATGGGCAACCGCGATTCGCTAGATGAATTTTTCGTAAAATGAATTCGTCTAGTGAGGCAACCTCCGCTTGGAAAATCTCTTCGTTAAGCGAAAAATTCGTCTTACAGGGCGTTCGTCTAGCGAGGCACCACTGTAAACAATATAGCCTCTCCTGCCACCCTGAACATTCCCACAGTTTATATCACCAAGGCGGCAGTGGCCCCCAAAGGTTGGGAAACACATTTTCTAGAACCTTACCCTCATTTCTCATCTCCCTCCAGAGACCGCTGGGGTGCTACCCTGACGAACATTTCACAGAAGAGGGGCCGAAGGAGGTCATTGCAGCTTTCCAGAACCGCCTGGCCCAGATCTCCCTGGAAATTGAGGAGCGGAACCGGAGGCTGCCTCTGCCGTACCACTACCTCAACCCCCCGGAAGTAGAAAACAGCACGTCCATCTAAGCACAGCTGTCTCCCAGCCTGCTCTGCAAAGAGGCGCCTTGAAGACTACGGTTCCTAAAAGCCAGAAACCCAGGGATAGAAGCAGGGGTGCCCTATGGACCTGGCACTCCCTATAGCGTTGAAACGTTGAACCTCCAAGTTGGGGCTTCGAGGCCTGATGCTTCCAAGGGTGAATATATGAGAAACTGCAGAACACCACATGCCAATGGTCCATTTGAAATGTGCCTTGGCTTCCTTTCTTCCGGACCCCTAGGAAATCTCAGGCCTCCAAGGCTAGATTCGGGACAGGTAGAAGAAATTGCACCTTAACCTAGTCGAACTGGGAAAGTCATTCCCACGGGAGGCAGTGATGGCTGTCAACTTGGGAAGCTTTGAAAAAGGAGCACGCATAGCAGGGGGTTAGACTAGATGACCATTGGGGGTCTCTTCCAATTCTACAATTCTATGATTCTATTGCTCTCTGTTGGCTGGGGCCGATGGGAGTTATGTTCCAAAACATCTGGACGCCACCCTGTGCTTGCAGTAGGGAGTAGGATTATTGTCACCAAGGAACAAAGCCACAAGCAGGAGAGTCAGAGCAATGTTGGGCGTCTGCTTGAATCCAAGGTTGTGGCTATGGAACAAACTAGAGTCTCTTGGGATAGGCTCAGGTTGTATATATAGTATGTGTAAATAAACCATATATCATAATCAGCAGTCGTTAACAGCCATCAACAGGTTTACCACTCCTATCAGCCCATCACCCATTCCCATCTGAATATACATAAGGGTCTGGTTGATTCTGTTTCAGTGTATCTGACGAAGTGTGCATGCACATGAAAGCTCATACCAAAATAAAAACTTAGTTGGTCTTTAAGGTGCTACTGAAGGAATATTTTTTTATTTTCATATATCATAAAGACACCAAAGTCTTTGCTGTGCCTCATTCCCAAAAGGGAACACAAACCCTGGCGAGTGTCTGGAACCCCTAAAACTTCATACCACTCAGAGATTGGGGAGGGGTGCAACACTGGTGTCAGAAGTGGGATCTGTGTTTCCCGGAGGAGGGCCTGTGAGCGAGGCATCACTGAGCTGGAGGAATAGCAATAATCCCTGAGCGGCTTGAAGAAATGGAGCAGCAGGAGAACCAGCAGTTTGGTGAAATGAAGCTGCTGCAAGCAGAGTGCGTGAGGAGTCTCATTAGAGAGAAAAGCGTGACTCCGTGCGAGGCGAGGGCCCTGCTAGAAGACGGTGTTAACTGTATGTCATAGGATACTTGGGCTGATGGGAGTTGTAGTCCAAAACATCTGGCAGGCAACTGGTTGGTGAAGTGTAACCTGCAACAGCCACCGCAGAGTGACTCCCTGTGCTGAGGCTGATATCCACTGCATTAATGCAAATCACACCAATATATGCAAATGTAATATGGTAACAAATATTGGAAGAGCAGCGTGAAATGGATTCACCACCCGCAGAGCTTATATAGCGACGCTGTTCTCTATCTCAGGCGGGTACAGGTACTCGTAGCCAGAAGGGATCAGTTTGGAGACCGACTTGTTCCTTTCCTCGATTTCCTGGGAGATCCTGTGCAGGTCTTGCTGAAAGGCCTCGATGAGACCCTTTGGGGCATCCTCTGTGAAATGCTCCTCAGGGTATTTCCCCAAGCGTACCTGTCAAAAAGAGGGAAAGTATCTCACAAAAGGCTGGCTAAGCAAGAAAGCAGGCCCCAAGAGGCAGTACTGTATTGTATAGGCCCTGGAGATGGAGGTTAATTGGGAGAGGGGAGAAGAAGAGAGCAGAAATGCCCCCCCCATTCTATAACTTGCAACCAGTTCCTGCCAGGCTGTAGCCTGCAAACTGCATGCACAGTCTTCTTGATATTTTCACTATTATTATTAAAGGCCCTCTTCATCCTTTAATCCAGGGGTTCCCAACAAAATTTTCTCGAGGACCCCTCATCGAGCCGCTATTCTGACAAGGACCCCCATTAATTGACTTACTTGCTTGAACATCAAATGCATTATCTTCCTCTTCATCTGTAGGCCTTTGTCGTTTTAACGAACCACTTTTTAACCAACGGTCCATTTTTAACTACGCGAACTGTAGCTTCCGCGAAAAACAACGCTTTGTTTACAAACACTACTGTTTTGCAAAGAGGCAGCGCGCGCCAGGGAGGAGGGAGGGGAATGGAGAAGACAGGGTACCTGCGCAGTAGCGCACAAATGAAGCCGACGCGCGCAAAGCATCTTGGGGAGGTGAGCGTTTAGAATGCGTGTGCTGCCTCTTTGCAAAACAGTAGTGTCTGTAAAGCGCCACCTAACGGCATACAGCAGAACTACTGCCTCTATCTAGTTTTGCGCTAGACTCTGCTCATGCAGGAAGCGGCCAAAACAAAAAATCTGTTATACGAAATATATTTAATATATTTTTTATTCTAATAGCATCTTGCGGACCCCTCTGGCATAGCTCGCAGACCCCTGGGGGTCTGCGGACCACCTGTTGGGAAGCACTGCTTTAATCAAAGAACTGTAGGGTTGGAAGGGACCCCAAGGGTCACCTATCCCAACCCATAGCTGCCACGTCTCCCGTATTCCCCGGGAAACCCCCGTTTTTCCAGCTGTCCCCAGCCGAAAAAACGGGGTTTTTTTGTTTTCCCCAGTTTATTCTGGCGCGGCGGCCATTTTGGAACTGGGCGGAGCATGCTCAGAAGCGACTTTTGATGCTGCTTTGCCCAGTTCCAAAATGGCCACAGCGCAACTTCTGGTGCGGCAGCCATTTTGGAACAGGGCAGAGCAGCATCAAAAGTCGCTTCTGAGCATGCTCCGCCCAGTTCCAAAATGGCGACAGCGCTACTTCCGGTCTGCTACTTCCGGTCCAGTCCCTTATTTCTCAGGCCGGAACTTGGCAGCTATGTCCCCACCCCTGGCAATGTAGGAATCTCAGCTCTAGCATCCCTGGCAGACGGCCACCCACTCACCATGTCTGGAGATTTGGAACTAAGCAACCACAGCGTGCTCAGGATGGTGCAGGTGGTGTTGATCGCCGGGATGGTGTCTAAGTAGTCCTCCAAGCTTGCCGCCCCCTTGGTCTGAGGCGGCGGCTTCCTCATGGACGGGGGGAAGTTGGGCATCCACGCCCCCAAATCGAACTGCGAATGAAAGCAACCGCCACCCAAGGATGAAGAACGCAGAGAGGTGGGCTACGTGACCGAGAGGCATGCAAATTTGTGAAATTAAGGTAAATATGAAAGCTCCGCTCGATCGGAAATCTTGTTGGAAGTTTCAGGAGAAAGAAAAGACCTCTCCGCGCGTCACATCGTTAAACTGTGGAACTCGCTCCTGCAGGAGGCAACGAAGGCCGCCAATGTGGACGGCTTGGAAAGAGGATCAGGCAAATTTATGGGCTATCGACGGCTACTAGCCAAAATGGCTACGCTTTTATCTTTTGGCCCATTGACACCATAAAAGTAAACCGGTCACTTTAGCTCCCCAGAGAACCAGAAGAGCTGTCTTTAGGGTGGGGCATCTTGGGATCTTTTCCCAGGATTCTTTGGGGCAAGCCATGACAGTTAAAACTATGATAAAACCCAACATAGGTTTGTAGCCAGGCCTGCTTAGTCTGCCTCGCGATGTCTACCTGCCTGGAGGTGAATATGAGGGAGCACCACTCTCCTACCTGCCCACTGTTGACAGCAGAGTGCTGGGCCGAGCTGGTATAAATCGCCATTGTGAAGAACTTCTTGAGCTCTTTCACAGTTTTAAATGCGGAAGGGATGCCTGCGAAGAGGAAGAGGAAAGCTAAATCCACAACAGTTATTAATCAGGAGCAAGTGCAGTATACGGGCAGGCACACTGGGGAGCAGGAGAGCACGCAGGGCACCGCTGGGTACCACGACCCTCAGGGTAACCCCCCTGAGGTTTTGGAGGTCCGCGGAGCCTTCGCGCGACCTCCGTGAGCCCCGTTAAGCTCGGGATTCCCCGAAAGGCTATCCTGCGCTTCCTAAGATGTCCGCAGCTCGCCGGAAGTCTTGTGTTGCCATATCTTCACAGCTACGGCTCTCGTAGATTTCTTTTGAAAACTATGTAGCCCTCACAATGCTGAAGATCGGCTTAAAAATAGTGAGCATCTATTAATGGCTCCATACCATCCGACATTTCAAGGATAAATTCCAGGACATAATTTTCCAGGGCACCATCTACCCATTTCTGCTCTCAAGAGAATGGCGGCCATTTTGAACTTTGTCATCTTGCACAATTTCATGCCACAGCACACCCCCCCAAAAAACCCAGCACTTTCCCAAGGCATGGCACCCAAAAATGCATGTTTTGGGGTGCTGCACAAGATTGCGGCTCTCAAAATTGCTTTTTTTGTGGGTGGGGGGGACAACGGTGCAGAAACATGTGAAATCACGGTGTCCAAAATGGTCACCATTCTCTCGCGAGAAAAACAGAGTGTCGTGGGTTTTCTGGGACACTTGCGGGATAGGTGGTGCTGGCCCTTTCAGGACCTTAGAAAATCCCAAGAGTCAGTTGGCAGCTATTTTCACTTTCTGTTTTAGGGGGACTATTCACCTGTTTGACCTATTGACCATATACCTCAGTCCCATGTGACTTAAGAGTTCATTGAACAGCATTAAGGTACACTGAGGAGCATGGCATGCATGGTTACTTTTAGAACCATTGGCAGATTCTTAACCCCCTCCCTCTGTTCATTGCTATAGGAAATCCCCTAATTTTATGAGGGCTGGGCGTTACCAGAGGACTCTTGCTGCAGGAAGCCTTTCATGAAGACGTCACGTATCCAGGACTGCAGCTCAAAATCATCCTGCACAGAGCGGTCGTCTTTGTAATACAAGTCGACAATGCCAGAGACAAAGCTACAGGAAAGAGTCAAATAAAGGGGAAATAAGAGAATGCTCAGCTTGCAGAATCGGGACCTCCTCATGGACCACTTGGTCCTCCACCCACAGAAAAAGGAGATTGTGGGGTGCCAAGTCTCCTCCACACCCAACACAAACCAGTAATAATAATAATAATAATAATAACAACAACAACAACAATAATATTTGGGCTGTAAAATGGAAATAGAGGAGGGAACTAAATTAAGGGGATATAGCCTTTCTGAGCTACAACTACAGACGCAAAATTTCCTTCACTTTGTCAACGGTTAGCTCCTAGGAATTTCTACAGATTATTATTATTATTATTATTATTATTATTATTATTATTATTATTATTACCCCACCCATCTGGCTGGGTTTCCCTAGCCACTCTAGCCAACTTCCAACAGAATATATTAAAAACACGATAAAATATCAAACATTAAAAACTTCCCTAAACAGGGCTGCCTTCAGATGTCTTCTAAAAGTCAGATAGTTGTTTATTTCATTGACATCTGATGGGAGGGAGTTCCACAGGGCGGGTGCCACCACCAAGAAGGCCCTCTGCCTGGTTCCCTGTAACCTCACTTCTCGCAGGGAGGGAACTGCCAGAAGGTCTTCGGCGCTGGAGCTCAGTGTCCAGGCAGAACAATATTCTACCACCTGAGTCGGAGCCCCCCAACCAACCCTTTGCAATCCTGCACACACAGCTGCAAACACACACATACACACACCCCACATTCACGTTCTTGAATCATAGCTGTCAAATTTAGGATTTAAAAATAAGGGATCACTTGCCGAGTGCTGCCGGAAATCGCCTCTGCGCATGCCCGGGCATGCGCAGAAGCGATTTCCGGTGCCGGCTCTACCCAGGTCCAGACATGTGCAAAAGCGACCTCCGGTGCCAGGCTGCCCGTGTCCGCATGTCTGGGCACCGGAAATAATAATAATAATAATAATAATAATAATAATAATAATTTATTATTTATACCCCGCCCATCTGGCTGGGTTTCCCCAGCCACTCTGGGCGGCTTCCAACAGAAGAGTAAAACACAATAATCTATTAAACATTAAAAGCCTCCCTGAACAGGGCTGCCTTCAGATGTCTTCTAAAAGTCTGGTAGTTGTTTTCCTCTTTGACATCTGTTGGGAGGGCGTTCCACAGGGCAGGCGCCACCACCGAGAAGGCCCTCTGCCTAGTTCCCTGCAACTTGGCATCTCGCAATGAGGGAACCGCCAGAAGGCCCTCGGTGCTGGACCTCAGTGTCTGGGCAGAATGATGGAGGTGGAGACGCTCCTTCAGGTATACTGGACCGAGGCCATTTAGGGCTTTAAAGCATAGCTGCCAAGTTATCCCTTTTTAAAAGGGATTTTCCCTTATGCTGAATAGGCTTCCTCGCGAGAAAAGGGAAAACTTGGCAGCTATGCTTTAAAGGTCAGCACCAACACTTTGAATTGTGCTCGGAAACGTACTGGGAGCCAATGTAGATCTTTCAAGACCAGTAGATCTTTCAAAATCGCTTCTGCGCAGAGGCGATTTCCGGCAGCACTCGGCATAATACCCGTTCATAATAACTAAATAATAAATAATTATGAACTTATGAATTATGTCTGAGGAAACAGACATCATGTCCAGTGAAACGAGTAATGAGCCAGCATCTCGTCAGGGTTGACTTTAGTTCAGAGGTTATTTGGTAAATTTACATCCTTATCTTATCTAGTCTTTTGAGAGGTTTATACCCATTATATTCTTTGAGTGGTGTTTGCTTTTAAGTTCAGTATTTTTCACTATAATTACATCTCGTTTCAGGGATTTGTCACGGCTGGGTTCTAATTTTTGTTCTTATTATATATCCCGTGATTGAATTTCACTCCAGGCAGAATGGAGACTGACACAGCCCTACCCATGCCCTCCCTGACCTCTCCACGGCTGCCCAGATCTTCAGGCCGTCCTTCTTGTAGTAATAATTGGGCAACGAGGACACCCCACGAGCTTCGAGGTCTTCTGAGAGGCAGAGGGAGGAGTAGGTCATGGTCTTCAAGTCCCTTTGCAGCAGCTCAATCAAGCCTTGGAGTCCGACGCCAGTTGCCTGGAGACATGGGGTGGGGAAAAGGGAATCACAACCTGGAAGGAGAAGGTCTAGGAGCAGCTCAGCCCGGTTCTTCTCAGGCGGGGTAGCGTGACCCCAGGGCAGCTTACCCGGTCGAAGACGCCACCCTCTGAAATGAGGCGCTCCCGGGCCAAGGCGTTGATGTGGAGGGTGTAGCGGGTGTGGGGGATCAGGAGCTGTAAAAGATGGGAGAGGACGGCTTTGTTAATGGCTTAAAGGTAAAGGGACTCCTGGGGTTGCGGTGCTCATCTCGCTCTATAGGCCGAGGGAGCCAGCGTACATCTGTGAGCATCCATCTTGGGTGCTGTACTCTCTTTGTTCTAAGCTACTGAAGAGAATGGAGGTGCTTCCTTTCTGTCTCCAGTGCAGTCTTTTAGGTAGGCCCGGTCCCAAGTTCCACCAGCGCCCAAGGAAACAGAATTGGAAGCCTCACCTTATAGAGCGGGTGGCACATGGGGAGGTGGCGCAGGGTGGCCATGGTGAACACCTCCGCTAGCAGGTGCGTCCGGAGCAGGTGGGTGAGGACCTGGTGCACATGGAAGTCAGCGTTTCGCACCCAGGTCTTGGCCAGGATCCAGTCCCATTCAGGATCACTCGGCAGGAAGATGGGAGCCTCCGGGCCAGGGGTCTGGCTGAGCTGTGGGGGGTGGCAGAATACAACATTTGCTCCATTTATTCCTACTCTCCATTTCCTGTTTCTTGGACAGTCTCCGGTCAATAAGAGGAGGGGTAAACTGCAGATTCTTTATCTCTAGAGTCTCTGGTGAGATTCTTTATCGATAAATCTGGTACCATCGCATCTTGTGCAGGGGTTACATTCTGTGCCTGGTACGTTTTGAAAAACATGTCTCTTCAAACTGCCCCACTGTGAGCATCCTTTCCTTCCAAGCAACATAGGGAGCTTGCAAATTCTCTGCCCTGCTTATCAGACTCTGGGATGCTGTCATGAGAGCATCCCAGAACCCACTAAGCAAGGCAGAGAACTTGACGGCTCTATCCATGCCAGGAAAACGAATCACAAAAGGAACATCACAGCTCTTTGCCTTGCATGCCATTAATTTGTGGGATTTCAAACAGCCATCTTTCAATCATATAAGTGCCACCTGGAGCAGGTCAGCAATAACTCACACAGTGTCAGTGAAATTAACTCCTCATTCAAAGAAGCAAGGCCAGGCCTAATGAGCACAGCAACTATTCCTGGTAGATCTAGCTCCAATGAAGTCCCCAGGCCTTCCCACAGCTCCCTAAGTCTCCTCTTCCCCCAGGGCCTTCCTAAGCATCTGAGACTCCTTCGTCTCTCTTTGCTCCAGCCTTTTCATTCATCCCCATGTTCTGGGAGACCAGGCAGGGTAAGGAGCTGGTCGCAGCAGGAGAGGGAAGACCCCCTAGATTCTTCACCATCCTGACTCATTTCTGTTTCCTGACCCCCCCCCCCTTTCTCTCCACTCTTCTCTCCTGGCTCCGAGTCTGAACTGCTCTCTGCCGCAGCCTCTTCCTGCTCACAAAACCCTGTTGCCTCTTCAGCTTCCGACACCTTCTCCTCCCAGTCTGCTCCCTCTTCTGCCTCTGACCATTCACTGTCATCCCGCCACTACTTCTCAGGCACTGAGCCTTCTTCCCTCAGCTGCTGCCGCCCACCATTCCTTGGTACCCAGTCAGTCCGTGACAGTAAGGTTGAAATCGTGCAAGTCGACTCTGCACAGTATGACTCAATTTAAAGTATGAGGTTGCAGAGTACCGCGGAGAACCACCAGGGGTCGCCTTCGGCCCGTGATGGAGGGACAGCCTCCCTTCCTCACTGCTATCTCCCAAAGGCAGATCTGCAGCATCTTCTGAGCCCCCAGCTGCCCCAACCTGTTACCTGGATGGCGAGGGGCATGAGCTGCTCCTGGGCTGTGAGATGCAGCAAGCACAAAGGGGCTGCTATGTATTGCTGGCAGTTGTTATTGATTCCTGCAGAGAGCCCATCCAGGATGCGGTAGTCAGCAATGAAGATGGACCCCTTCTGTTTGGGAGAAGAACACAAGCCTCGGTCAGAGATCCATCTGGTACGCAGGATGAGACCCTCCCTGCCTGCAGACTGCCTTAGAATCATAGAATCATAGAATCATAGAGTTGGAAGAGACCACAAGGGCCATCCAGTCCAACCCCCTGCCAAGCCTTGTCTGAGTGGTGCATGCTCTGGTTATCTCCCGCTTGGACTACTGCAATGTGCTCTACGTGGGGCGACCTTTGAAGGTGACCCGGAAACTACAACTAATCCAGAATGCGGCAGCTAGACTGGTGACTGGGAGCGGCTGCCGAGACCACATAACACCGGTCCTGAAAGACCTACATTGGCTCCCAGTACATTTCCAAGCACAATTCAAAGTGTTGGTGCTGACCTTGAAAGCCCTAAATGGCCTCGGTCCAGTATACCTGAAGGAGCGTCTCCACACACACACACACCCATCGTTCAGCCTGAGGTCCAGCTCTGAGGGCCTTCTGGTGGTTCCCTCCCTGCGAGAAGCCAGGTTGCAGGGAACCAGGCAGAGGGCCTTCTCGATAGTGGTGCCTGCCCTGTGGAACACCCTCCCATCAGGTGTCAAAGAGAAAAACAACTACCTGACTTTTAGAAGACATCTGAAGGCAGCCCTGTTTAGGGAAGTTTTTAATGTTTGATGTTTTATTGTGTTTTTAATATTCTGTTGGGAGCCACCCAGAGTGGCTGGGGAAACCCAGCTATATGGGCAGGGTAATAATAATAATAATAATAATAATAATAATAATAATAATAATAATAATATCATCATCATCATCATCATAGAGGAGAGGTGTGCAGCTAGTGCGCCTCTTCTGGTGCAACAGCGTTTTCCCATCAGTGAGCTGCAGAGCGCTTTCCATCCTCACCTCCAGCTCCTTCTGCAGCGTGGTGGAGGCCCCAAGGGATTGGGCCACCATGTCCTGAGTCACAGGGAAGTTAGATGGAATCTCTGTGCATCTTTGGATCATTCTTGGGTTCAGACCATTCAGAAACTGGTACCCAAAGAACGCGTCGTCCTTCCAGTGCTTCACCACGTATCCTAGGAACAGAGGGAGATGCCTTAGACCGTGGAGTCGAAACAAGCGAGAGCTTCAAAACACAGGAGCATCAAGCCAGGGCTGGAGTGTGTTGAGCTTGCCCTGCGTGGAGAACATCTGACACAAGAAGGGTCTTCTCAGTTTCTCTCTTCCTGATCCCAGATAGCTTAGTCTACCTTTTACGTGGGTCTGCCTCCAGGAGTCATGAAATTATTTGGGTCACGGCGGTGCCAGTGGTTCCCCTAGTTGATGCGCCAGGCATCCCCAGTTCCTCCTTGGCAGTGGCGGCGGCAGCGGAAGTCTCAGCAGCCCAGAGCCTGCCTGGGAGCGCAGTCGGCTCTGGCTGGCTTCAGGAGCTGCTCACTGCCGTGGTGCCACGCCTGCCGTTTTGCCTCGCCAGAAGTCCCCATAGGATGTGTCTTGTGCCGTTGAACCAATCACATAACATTCATCCCCTACTAATAAATCTACAACACTTAAAATATAAATCCGGGGACATTAGACGAAATCCGGGGGCATTCCGGGGACGGATTTTGTAAATCCGGGGACTGTCCCCTGGAAACGGGGATGTCTGGTAACCATAACATAAAGGGACCCACGGTTGAGAAAGGCCAGGTTAGAGTGTCTGACTAGGACCAGGTTCGAATCCCCGCTCAGGCATGAAGCTCACTGGGTAGCCTCAGGCTGAAGGGAGAGGTTTGCCAATTGTGTTATTGAGCTAAAACTGATCCTATAGTTTGCATTACCTGCATTGTATAATTCTGATTGTGTCGCTTAGCCCCCCCCCCCCCAATATCCCTGGGATGTCTTGCTTAAAATGCTTTTTCTTTGCCTCTCTCTGTGTGCCAAAGTGGAATGTAAGCAATAGCAAAAGGAACAGGATGCCCAGCTTGCTATCAAGGCCGGATGGGTGGCTGGCCTTGTCTGACGCTATCAGTCTGACGCACAAAACAGTCAGGGACTCAAGCCCCCCACTCAAGTCTTTGTTGAGTCAGCATGTGTCTATGCACAGGACCGGACACGGATCTCCCTTATATGTACTTGTGACCCCCTTGTGTTTATGAGAAGGACAGGATACGGATCTTCCTTATATGGATTTGCAACCTGTGACCCCCCCTTGCGTGCGCACATTTACAGGGGAGGGGGAAAGGAGCCCAAGAAGTGTATAAGAAGCTTTGCAAATTTGTGTTTCTTTACTCTTGTCACCAGGAGTCTCTCTATATAGAGATTAAAACTCTTTCTCTGAATTCAACCCCCGGTGTCATTATTGACTGTCTCTGTCCTGCCTGGGCGCAACTTAAGGACCCTTATCAGCAAATAAGGCTGCAAGGCCAGTCACTGCCTCACACTGCAACCTACATCACAGGGATGTTGGGGAATTAAATGAGGAGTGGGAAAAACCATATAAGCCACCTTCCAGTCCATGGAGAAAAAGGAGGGATATAAATGCAACCAATCAATCAATTTCTTGTTCTCTTTTGCTGTCTACTAACCTGCCCTGTATCTCCCAGCTGAAAGCCTCAAAGACTGGCCTGCTGAGTTAGATTCGGTAATTATGACATTTAGTAATCTCATTTGCTCAAGAACCTATAACTATTTTGCAACTGGAGTGGGTTAGGAGGCGATTATGCAATTTTCCCAGCCTGATTGCTTTCTCAATGCCAGTTATTACCTTAATTAGTTTGTGCAAATTAGTTTGTGCAAACTGTCTCAAATTGTTTTAAGTTGCTTCAGATTTCATTATAGGTACATTGCTTTATTATTATACTTTGCTTTAAATCCAACAAATTCCACAAGCTTTCCTAATGCCATTAAGCTTTGGACGCCAACAAACCGAGCTACTCCCTGTTCCGCTGCTGAGCAAATTAAAAGTTTGACTGAAGGATCCAGTGAGCGTCAGCGCGTTGGCCAGCATTTGACGCTAACCTCGACTGGATCTCCCCACGAGCAAAAGCAGGTTCGGGCACGTTATATCAGTGGCAACCACTTTTGGACTTCACAGGTCCCATTCACAGTAGGATCCATTGTGTTACTAAATCAGGAAAGAGCTGAGGACCCAGATTTCTGGAAACCAACCCCCCATCTCTAGGTAGCTGGAAACGAAATCCACACTATGGGGGTCTATCAGAGGTTGTGTGCAGTGTGTTTTCAACAGGGCTACCATCTTACTGGACAAATCCGTCTCGGTGAACAAGAAGACTTTGTTGATATCTTCCAGCTTCTCCCAGGACTCTTGGCTAGTGGAGTATCCTCTCAGCTTGAGCTCCACCTGCCTGAAGTCAGAAGGGAACAAAGTGGGGATGAATGTCAAGGGCTGAGGATGAAATGTGCTCTTCCTTGTCTTTTAAAGGTGCCTCATGAACAGGAAACAGCACACACACACACGGGCCAATCTATTACAGAACCTTGGTTCTCAAACTTAATCCGTTCCAGAAGTCAGTTGCAAAACCAAAGCGTTCCAAAACCAAGGCATGCTTTCCCATAGAGAGTAATGCAAAATGGATTAATCTGTTCCAGACTTTTAAAAACAACCTCCAAAACAGCAATTTAACATGAATTTTCCTATCTAATGAGACCATTGATCCATAAAATGAAAGCAATAAACAATGTACTGTACTGCAGTTGCACAATCAATTCATCAGTAGCTGAACTGGGTTCCACACAGTCACACACCAAAAAAAAAAAAGCCACAAAAATGCAAAATGAATAGCAAAAACAGACAGACTTCAATGTAACACTCCAAACGGAAGTGTGGCACTCAAATCAGAAGCGTAACACTCAAAACGGAGCACGTTCGGCTTCCGAAAAACGTTCGCAAACCGGAACACTTACTTCCAGGTTTGCAGTGTTTGGGTTCCAAGTTGTTTGAGAACCAAGGCGTTTGAGAACCAAGGGACCACTGTCCTTACTGAAAGCATTTGTACGCTGCAATAGCAATACTATTTGGGCAGCTTCCAAAGCTAAAATACAACAGCAAATCAACCATCAAAAGAAGTCAACGCGAGAATTTTAGAAGTGGCCAGTAAAACAGTGTAATGCAATGCGGAGAGCGTCACTAAATGCAAGAAGCCACCATCCCCACCCCATGACATTCTCATGGAGGAAAGACATGGTAGATGAGCCATCTCACATGCTCTTTCTGGGGAGGCCTCGTCTTTCTTTTGGCGCCACACAAAGACAGTTTTTTGCTGGATAGCTCCATTGGTTAGAGTATGGTGCTGATAATGCCAGGGTCACAGGTTCGATACCCATGTAGGGCAGCTGCATATTCCTGCATTGCAGGGGGTTCGAGTAGATGACCCTTGGGGTCCCTTCCAACTCTACGATTCTATTTTCCTGGGTATTCGGGCAGTGCAAATGATATGATACTGAAATGTTCCATCTGCTACCAATATGTGTACATAATTTTTCATTATTATATTGTTATTGCTTTACTTTGGTTGTCAGTCACTTTGGGACTTTCTTTGGTATGTCCCACATGGTGGATTTCTGAGGGGATATACTGAGACTTTTCCTGGGCATTGTAGGAGGTGCAAATGACCAGAGCAACATTGACTAGCGTTATTCCTCCTTCCAGAATTCTCCTTCCCCTTGTCTGTTAGCTGTGTAGTCAGTGGTCTGTGTTTGCCTGAGCTTGAGTCTGGACTAAGGATTCTGAGCCCCTGTGTTCTGACTTGATACATGTTGTCCAATCACAGGACATTTCAGGATTTGGGCCTCTGCCATTGGCCCTGAAACTCTGAGTCGTGATTCGCAGCGTGGAAATTTAGACAGCCAATCACGTTGGGAGTGGGAGTGGCCCAGGCTTTCAGGAATGCATATAAGCAGTTGCTTTGCCCATGTTGTCCAGTTCTGTTAGTTCAATAAAGGTTCTTGCTGTTATCACTGTGTCTTGCCTTGTCACAACCCAGCTACACTTCACTGCTTACCACAGACTGTGGCCTGGAACTGCCTGTGGGTAGCCCAGAAAGTGGTCTGCATTAAGGAACGTGATCTGCCACCAACATTGCGGCTTCTTTCCCCAAACTTACTGGGCTTTGGAGCGATTGGCAAAATCCACTGCTTTGACGAAAGAAAACCTGATGTTTGTGTCCAGTTCCTGGGGGGATGCAACGTCCAGATGGAAAGGGATGCCCTCAGCAAACTTCTTCCACCTGTGTAGAAGGAAATCAGTATCACAATGTCATGGACTGGTTGGATCCAAAGGAATGGTGGGAGGAACCAGCTGGGGAACCAACAAGAGAAGAAGGCTCGGGGCCCCAAGACTGGTGTTGGGACGATGCTGAGTGGTCAGAGGGAGAATCCTGGGAAGAAGAGATATTGGAAGCTGAAGAGGCAACAGGGCTTAGTGAACAGGGAGAGTCTGTGTCAGATGGAGGTCCAGAATCAGAGGTAGAAGCTGAAGTAGGAGAGGTAGGAGGTTGAGAGGCAGAGATGAGCCAGGCTGGTAAAGAAGCCAGGGGGGTCTCTCCCTCTTTCTGTGACCATCTCCCCTCCCCACTGGTCCCCCAGGACCAGGAAAGCTATGAAGTGGGAGGACAAAAGACGGGCACGCCGGCATAGTCTGTGATTGCTCAGAAAGGACCTGGAGGAGGAGGAGACAGGCAGCTATGGAAAGGTCGGGACCTTAACAACTGCCTCATTGGGGCAAGACCCACTGAAAAGAGTTGCTGTGCTCATTAGGCCTGGCACTCCTGAGCAGACCTAGCTTCTCCCAACAAAGAGTTAACTTCATTTACTCCTTGTGATTTATTGCTGGCTAGCTCCTGACACATAAGTGGAACCAGCAACAAAATGCTGCAGTGCGGGGTGGGGGGGGGAAGTGCCTGCTCGCCCACACATTCCTGCAGGAAACTCCATTCCATTCATCATCATCATCATCATCATAATTTATTATTTATACCCCACCCATCTGGCTGGGTTTCCCTACCAGCCACTCTGAGCGGCTCCCAACGGAATATTAAAAACACAATAAAACATTAAAAACTTCCCTAAACAGGGCTGCTTTCAGATGTCTTCTAAAAGTCAGATAGTTGTTTATTTCCTTGACATCTGCTGGGAGGATGTTCCACAGGGCAGGCGCCACCACCAAGAAGGCCCTCTGCCTGGTTCCCTGTAACTTGGCTTCTCTCAAGGAGGGAACCGCCAGAAGGCCCTCGGAGCTGGACCTCAGTATGCAGGCTGGACGATGGGAGGTGGAGACGCTCCTTCAGGGCCAAACGGGCTTCCCATCCTGCTCCCCAACAGTCAGCCAGCATTCTGTGTCCACTGAGCACAGGGGTTTCCTGCATGCTTAGGCTTCCTCCCCTGAACGATTCGTTGCATCCCTACAAACCTTGGGGTTCCCCCAAATTGTGCCTGCGCAGGTGGCGCCATTTTGGCTGCCTAAGCAACAGCACTCACATTCTGAACATTGGAAATGGAAGAAATGAGGACTAGAAGCACAGACAGACACACACACACTAGATGTGTATTACTAGAAGTTTACAGCAGCCACACTCACTCGTAGCAAGATTGTCTCTGCTGAAGCTGCTTCTTTCGTTGGTTCTGGAGTAAAGGATGGGTATCCATGGCTGGTGTTTTCGCTGGAGGGACAGAGAGAGAGAGAGAAAGATGGTGTTTATTATGTCAGCCTGCTTCATTCGGTTCAGATCTGGTACAGTGGTACCTTGGTTCTCAAATGCCTTGGTACCCAAACAACTTGGAACCCAAACACTGCAAACCTGGAAGTAAGTCTTCTGCTTTGCGAACTTTTTTTCGGAAGCCGAACGTGCTCCGTTTTGAGTGCCACACTTCCATTTGGAGTGTTACACTGAGGTCTGTCTGTTTTTGCTATTTATTTTGTGTTTTTGTTTTTGCGGCTCAAGTGTGCATGCACATGAAAGCTCATACCAATGACAAACGTAGTTGGTCTTTAAGGTGCTGCTGGAAGGAATTTTTTCATTTTGTTTGGTTTTTGTGACTGTTGGAACCCAGTTCAGCTACTGATTGATTGATTGGTTGGTTGGTTGGTTGTGTGACTGCAGTACATTGTTTATTGCTTTCATTTTATGGATCAACACTCTTGTTAGATAGTAAAATTCATGTTTAAATTGCTGTTTTAGGGGTTGTTTTTAAAAGTCTGGAACGGATCGATCCATTTTGCATTACTTTCTATGGGAAAGCGTGCCTTGGTTTTGGAACGCTTTGGTTTTGGAACCGACTTCTGGAACGGATTAAGTCTGAGAACCAAGGTACCACTGTAGTTTACATTTTCTTATGAACAGTAAATACCCTTGATCACCATGGGGGGGCATGCTGCCCAAACAATCAACAGGCTAAAAGATGATTTTGCAGAATAGTGACCTTCTCTCTCTCTCTCTCTCTCTCTCTCTCTCTCTCTCTCTCTCTCTCTCTCTCTCTCTCTCTCTCTCTCTCTCTCTCTCTCCCCCCCCCCCCAAGCAGGTCCACTTACCCGTCCCCTCCCTCAGCTCCAGGGTATCGGAACCCGCAATCCACTGATAGCATGGAAATCTGTAGACTTCTCCTTTGTGGGACGACACGGTGACAAAACTACAGTACCAGCTAGTGGACAGCACATTACATACAGCTTCTTTGTGGAGACGGAGAAGCACGATTTCCCCCAGATCCTGCTCACAGGTGACTTTGTAGTCATGCACCTGCAACGGAAAAGTCGGGAGATCCAGAGGCAGCCTTAGAAAGCAGGAAGGGATGATAAAGTGACAGATTTCAACTCCAGGTGAAAAACCTCACCTTTAACTTAGCCTGTAGGTTCTATGGGAATTATCAAAGTCCTTGGCACTGCGGCCCTCAGAAGAACCCCATTCTCACTCAGGCAGCTAGCTGCTTGTTTGACTAAAGGTAAAGGGGCCCCTGACCATCAGGTCCAGTCGTGTCCGACTCTGGGGTTGCGGCGCTCATCTCACTCTATAGGCCGAGGGAGCCGGCGTTTGTCCGCAGACAGCTTCCAGGTCATGTGGCCAGCATGACAAAGCCGCTTCTGGCAAACCAGAGCAGCACACAGAAACGCTGTTTACCTTCCCGCCGGAGTGATCCCTATTTATCTACTTGCACTTTGACGTGCTTTCAAACTACTAGGTGGGCAGGAGCTGGGACCAAGCAACGGGAGCTCACCCCATTGCAGGGATTCGAACCGCCGACCTTCTGATCAGCAAGCCCTAGACTCTGTGATTTAACCTACAGCGCCACCTGGGTCCCATTGTTCGACTACCCTGCTTGTTGGACTACCCTGCTGTTATTGATGGATGCAACAAATAGAATTTACTCGCCTCAGCATCCCCTGCTGACCCCAATAGAAGCAGACACGGTGTTTGTCCTCCCCCCCCCCCAACCTCCATGATGGGTGAGCCATTAGAAGATGGGCCAGAACTCTGTCTGCAAAGATAGCAGTTTCTGGGAAGGAATGGGGAACTGTGGTTAATCTTGAGAAGGGAACTAATCTTGAAATTTCCTTGGGAAACAAGTTGCCCAGGGGAGGAACTGGTGGGATGGGATTCTTGTGATTTGCTTGCTTGCTTGCTTGCTTGCAAAATTGTATCTTGTTCTGGATGCGATCATATGTTCTGCTGATAGTTGTTTGTCTCGAACTATAAAAAAACCTGCTCTGTTTTAGATACGACGCTCAGCTTTTGGGAGCTACCCCACTGCAGCCAGCTGCGTAGCTTCATAAACCAAAGGCTTTTCCTCTGAGAACCCGGGGTCTCTCTTACTGACTGAGAATCCTGCAACATTATACGAAAATCTGGGGTTGGCTTTTAAAGTCCAACTCCCCATCAAGCGACCCAATATCCCAGAATCTTCCTGATGTAGAACAGAATGTCCCTTTTTTCGTCAGAGAAATGTTGGAGGGTATGCAATTGGTGTGGATGAGGCCCATTCATTCATTCATTGCATTTTTGTACTGCCCCTCACCCAGAGATCACAGGGCCCTCCTTTCCCCCCAAGCTGCTCACGGTCACCCCATCTCATTTAATCCCCACTGCAGGTTAGGCTGAGAGAGGCAGTGACTGGCCCCCAAGGTCACGCAGTGAGCTTCGTGGCCAAGTGGGGATTCGAACCCTGGTCTCCCCCAGGTTCTAGTCCAGCACTCTAACCATTGCACCACGCTGAACTGCCTATGCTGAGTCAGACCATTGGTCTGTCGAGAGCCATACAATCGATCACTGGGGAAGCTCGAGGGTCTTATTCCCTTCCAGGGGACACATGTGGATGGTGGGCTGGTCAGAGGCAAAGGTAGGGAAGAGCAATTAATCTTAATTTCACCTTTGTATAATAATAATAATAGTAAATAATTATTATTTATACCCCGCCCACCTGGCTGGTTTTCCCCGGCCACTCTGGGCGGCTTCCAACAGAAACATTAAAATACACTAATTTCTTAAACATTAAAAGCCTCCCTAAACAGGGCTGCCTTCAGATGTCTTCTAAAAATCTGGTAGCTGTTTTCCTTTTTGACATCTGATGGGAGGGCGTTCCACAGGGCAGGCGCCACCACCTGGTTCCCTGCAACTTGGCTTCTCGCAACGAGGGAACCGCCAGAAGGACCTCGGAGCTGGACCTCAGTGTCTGGGCAGAACGATGGGGGTGGAGACGCTCCTTCAGGTATACTGGGCCGAGGCCGTTTAGGGCTTTAAAGGTCAGCACCAACACTTTGAACTGTGCTTGGAAACGTACTGGGAGCCAATGTAGATCTTTCAAGACCGGTGTTATGTGGTCTCGGCGGCCGCTCCCAGTCACCACTCTAGCTGCCGCATTCTGAATTAGTTGTAGTTTCCAGGTCACCTTCAAAGGTAGCCCCATGTAGAGCGCATTGCAGTAGTCCAAGCGGGAGATAACCAGAGCATGCACCACTCTGGCGAGACAGTCTGCAGGCAGGTAGGGTCTCAGCCTGCGTACCAGGTGGAGCTGGTAGACAGCTGCCCTGGACACAGAATTGACCTGTGCCTCCATGGACAGCTGTGTACAGTGGACCAATTCCTAAACACGCTTGGACATTCCTCTGCCATCCACCTGGGCAAAGGAGAGGGATTATCAAAATTCCAGGACGTTTCCCACCATTGTGAAGTCACGTGGGGAGGGATGCATCCTGCGGAGACTCTCAAGGACCAGATAGAGTGGACCGGAAGACAGCATTTTGGCCCCAGGACTGTGTTTCCCCACTCCTCATCCACACTAATTGCATACCCTTCATTCATAAATAAATAAAACATAAATGAAATAAATAAAAAGATTGCTTTCCTTTGCTGGACTTGGTTTTCTTCAGAACAAGACTGTTACAAAAGCCGCTTGCAACAGAGTACAGCCTAAGTTAAGAAAGGAAATGTAAGTTTCACAACCTCGCTCTTCCGGGTATTCTCCGGTTACGGGAACCAGGGGTTTGCCAACAGCAAAGAAGGAAGGAAGAAGCCATGAAACTCACTTCTGGGAAAAAGAGGAAACACGGACCTGATTTCCCTACAGGAGGGCAATCCGTGGCAGGATACAGGCGGTGGGGGAAGGGTTAAGCACCAGCTCACCTTCCCCTGCCCTTCAATGCCCCATTATTGCTCTTGCACTCAGAAATGCAGCCTGGATTTTGTTAGAATGTGTTTTGTTTTTGTTTTTGAAAATGATTTTTATTGATTTTCAAATTTTAAGAATTATATAATACCATAACAAAACCACCATTATATCTGCCAAACATACAACTTCCCTCTGTCCTTTTTCTGTTGCATTTTTTTTTTTGGCACATTTATAACATCTCCATCCTATATTTATCTTAGCTTGTCTTAATGCTCACTTTTATCTTAAATAGAATGTTAATTCTTCTCGCGAAGTGAGTCTTATCTCAGTCCTGCTAGTGTCTTTATATGTGTACATTAAGTCTCTAAGTATAGTATAAATTTAGTCCATTCTTTCTGGAACACTTGGTCAGCCTGGTTCTGGATATGTCCAGTCAGCCTTGCCACTTCCGCATATTCCATGGCCTTTGTTTGCCATTCTTCTATTGTTGATAGTTCCCACTGTTTCCATTTTTTGGCTAGCAAAATTCTTGCCGCCGTAGTAGCATATATAAACAATTTCTGATCTATTTTTGATATTTCCTCTCCAACCATTCCTTCCTAATAGAAATGCTTCAGGTCTTTTTGGAAAGGTGTACCTGAACATTCTTTTTAACCCATTATATATATATTGTTCCAGAAGACTTTAACCTTGTCACAGGTCCACCACATATGGTAAAAATCACCAGCTTTAACATAACATTTCCAGCAATTCTTATTCCTTATTTTACACATTTTAGCTAACTTGGTTAGAGTCAAGTACCATCTAGACATCATTTTCATTATGTTCTCCTTTAAAGTCATACATGCAGTGAATTTTAATCCTGTGTTCCATAAACTATACCATGTGTCAAATTCTATATTATGCCCAATGTCTAGTGCCCATTTCGTCATCACCTCCTTGACTTCTTCATCTTTTGTATGCCATTCCAACAAAAGATCATACATTTTTGATAACATTTTTGTTTTACCCTCCAACAACTCGGTTTCCAGCTTTGATCTTGAAATTCCAAAGCCATTCTTATTTTTATCTTTATTAAAAACATCATTGATCTGATGGTACTGTAACCAACCTGACAATTTATCGGCTAGTTCTGCATATGGTTTCATCCTTAGCCCTCTATCATCTTTCATTAGCAACTTCCTGTATGTAAGCCAGGAATCTTTCATATTTAGCCTTTTTACTGAGATTGATTCTACTGGAGAAAGCCACCATGGTGTTTTCCATTCTAACAATTCTTTGTACCTGGTCCAAACCTCATATAGTGGCTTTCTTATAGAATGATTTAGGAAGCCTCTGTGAACTTTCACTTTATCATGCCACAGATATGCATGCCATCCATATCTGTTTCCATATCTGTCTAAATTTAGCAAACTTGTATTTTCTAATTTCATCCAATCCCTCAACCAAACCAAACAAGACGCTTCATAATATATCTTTAGGTCTGGCAGGGAAAATCCGCCTCTTTCTTTCTTCTCAGTGAGAAGTTTAAACCAGGCATCCCCAAACTGTGGCCCTCCAGATGTTTTGGCCTACAACTCCCATGATCCCTAGCTAACAGGACCAGTGGTTGGGGAAGATAGGAATTGTAGTCCAAAACATCTGGAGGGCCGAAGTTTGGGGATGCCTGATTTAAACTTTATCCTGGACTTCTTTCCCTGCCAGATGAATCTATCTATATATCTATATCTATATCTATATCTATATCTATATCTATATCTATATCTATATCTATATATATCCAATCTTTAAACTGTCCTATCTCACTAATCACAGGGATTATCTGAAACAGGAATAACATTTTAGGTAACACATTTTGATCACAGAGATTCTTCCCCAGGAAGAGAGCTTCAATCTCTCCCATATTTCTAAATCTCTTTCCAAATCAATACATAATTATCCTTAAATAAATTGATATTTTTAGGGGTCAGCCATATGCCCAGGTATTTAATCCTTTTCACTGCCATAACTTCTGTTTTATTTTGTAATTCTTCAATTTGTTTCTGATCCATATTTTTGACCAACGTTTTTGTTTTGGCTTTATTTAGTTTGAAGCCTGCCAATTGCCCGAACTCTTCAATTACTTCCAGCGCTTCTGTTACACTGGTCTGAGGCTCTTCAAATGTTAATACCACATCGTCTGCAAATACTTTGATCTTGTATTCACTTATGCCCACCTTAGTACCTTTTACTCCTTTAAAGGTAAAGGTAAAGGGACCCCTGACCATTAGGTACAGTCGTGACCGACTCTGGGGTTGCGGCGCTCATCTCACATTATTGGCCGAGGGAGACGGCGTATAGCTTCCAGGTCATGTGGCCAGCATGACAAAGCTGCTTCTGGCGAACCAGAGCAGCACACGGAAATGCCGTTTACCTTCCTGCCGGAGCGGTACCTATTTATCTACTTGCACTTTGACGTGCTTTCGAACTGCTAGGTGGGCAGGAGCTGGGACCGAGCAACGGGAGCTCACCCCGTTGCAGGGATTTGAACTGCCGACCTTCTGATCGGCAAGCCCTAGGCTCTGTGGTTTAACCCACAGCGCCAGTCTTCCTTAATTGTTAGAATGGTTTTTTGCCATAGTATGGTGACCTTTACATAGCTTCTGTATTTGTTGCTGGTGGCAGCGGGGAGATGATGGAGGGAAGCATAGCGGTGGTATTTAGTAGTCCCCATGTTCAAGCATTTATTGCACAAGAATGTGCTTTAGAAGCAAAAAGCATCCTTTCCATGCCTTCCTGCCAAAGATGTCTAGGAATCCCCTGGGGTTGAAAATGAGCTCTGGGGCCCATATGTATGTGCTATGCATTGCATTTATATCCCACCTTCCTTCCAAGGAGCTCAAGAGGCATACAGAGTTCTCCTCTCCACTTTATCCGTCCAACAACCCTGCAAGGTAGGCTGAGAGGCAGAGACAGGCCCAAGGTCACCCGGTGGTCTTCATGGCCGAGTGTGGATTTGAACCCTGGTGTTTCCCAGGGCCAAAGTCCAACACACTAACCACTACACCACACTGGCTTGGTAACAACTTAAGTCATCCCCAAAGTACAAACTGAGGGATGAAAATCAGGACAGCAAAACTAATAAGAAGATCAGCGCACCTGGACATCTACCTGAAAGCTTCTGGCATCAATCACAGGAAGGGAAATGGATGTGTGAGAGAGATAAAATCTCAAGAATGCACAAAAACCACAGATTTAATTTTTTTAAAGGAGGATTTCAGCTTCTTCTTCTTCTTCTGGGGCGCTTCAACAGCACACTGGAATTGGGTTGTAGAGCCCACTAGAGAACTCAGTGCTGTGTGTATGTATGTCATAGAATCACATGAAGATGAAAGGAATTTGGAGCCGTGGATGAGGGAGGCATGGAGACTTAGATGGTGATTAATTAAAATGAATGTACTCCAAGATCCCCTGCGGTGGAAGCTGAATCCCTCTTTCTCTAGCTGTGGAAATTTCTAGATGTTGACCGAGAAGTGAGAAAGAGTGGACTGTTGGAGTATGTTGTTGTCTGGAAACACTGAGCAAGATGAGAGCACGATGGGAGGGCGCTATTGAGATATTTTGAGAATTCTCCAGGATTATAGCCCCGCCCCGGTTACACTGGGAGACAACAGCAATTGTAGGAATTTCAAGAATTGGACAGTAGACAAAGGCCAAGGAGTTTTATAATTGGATATATTCAGACTGACACACGCAGGGAGAAGGAAAATAATTAGAGCAGCTCATTTGAAATCCTATGGAAAGTTAGATAAGGTATTAACACAAATAGTAATCACTAAAAATGCAGCTGTTATCTTAATGATTAATATACCAACTGAAATGTAATTAGATGTTAATTAAAAAATATGAACCACAGCAATATAAGAACTGGACAAAAAACATTGATCAAGGAGCACAGGAAACCACTTTGATTAAATTGTATAAATCTGGAAATGACTGGAATTATTTTGATATTAATTGGAATCTGCATAATTGGCAAAACTCTGGTAATATTGGGTAATTATTGGAAAATTAATTTAAAAATGTTTTTAAAAGAAATTACATGAGTGGAGCCTTGAGATTTCCATTCTTTCCCCGACCTAATTTTAACGTTTCAGACAGAGTTAAACTTGCTTGGGGGAAAGTGGAGAAGACCACACAAAATTAATAGGGCCAAGATGTCTCGTATTATTTTGAATTAATATTCTATGAAATTATCATTAGACATTTTTACATTGATGGGGTTTTATTCAAAACTCAGTGCATATAGAACACTCTGTTTAAATGTCACTGGAAGCGTTTAACTGGATAACCACTGACTTGCTACACAATATTGGGAAGGGGAAAAAGGCTATGGCCAGAGGGGTAGACATAACCGCATCCAACTATTTATCAGCAAGTTTTAACATGGAAAGCATGAGCAGGCAAAAGAGAAGGTTGATTTCAGGCACGTATCAAACCAGCAAAGCAAGCACGCGAACACAATTTATTCTCGGGAGAAAATGCAACAACAGATTTTTTTTCATTTTTCCAGTAGCAGAAAAGCATACTTAACATTTTACTTCTCAAATATTATTATTTTGCTCCTTGGGGAAGATTTGACTCCGCTTTTCAGTTACCGGTACCCAGCTCATCAGAGGGAAATGTTAGATACGCCATTTTTTTTAAAAAAGAAATGCTCTGCCCCCCTGCCCCCCCCCCAACCATGCCTGTTCGGAACCACTCACCGCTCCTCTGTAGAAATCTGGGCCCCAGTTGTCCAGCACAGTTTTGGGGCTCTCACCATGGGTGCCCACCAAGGTGGCAAAAACAGAATCAATGGTGCCAGCGCGGATCTGCTTCCCAGTCACCACCTGGACGTTGTATGTGGCCATGCTGGCGGCTCAAGTAATGCGAAGCAGGCTAGCTGGCGTGCACGACTCCTTGGGAGCAGGATGTTCAAGACATCCCAGGCAACCCACCTCTCTACGTCTTCTCTCAATAATGGGTCGTGCGAATAAGCCAAGCTTTTCAGCAAAAAAGAAACAGCCCCACCCCTTCCTACAGCAGAGCTCCACCCCTGGTGCCCAGGTGTCAGAAGAGGACAGTGAACTTTCATGCAGGTCACCAACCCATCCATGCCTCTAGAGCGGCTAAATTCTGTGCCCTGCTCCAGGATCCCTGTGTGTGTGCGTCAGGGGGGGGGGGGGAGATGGAGAATAGGTGCTTAAGGAAGACTTGAGGAAAGAGGAGGAAAAGAAAAGAACGAAGTGGGCAGAGATTAAAGGAACAAAGTGTGGTTTGACTTCACCACTTTTGGCAACAGTAGAACTAATGATTCATCTCCTCCTTCGCAGTATAGGAAGGTTTGGGGGGGGTCTTGAAGTAAACGGCTCTTTTGATTTAATAAATTCTGGTGTGTATTATGATTAGCGTTTAATGATTCTTCCTTTGCTACACCTGCTGAGGAGTAATGGGACATTTTTATTCTTATGACACCTGGAACCACAGGGTCTGTCTGTTGTGGGTGGGGAGGGTTTTTTTTTGTTTCAATTGCAGTTTGTTAGTTACAGTGCTCCAGTGTAAGTTGGTTTGCTGGTTGAGGGAAGGGTGAGGGTGAGGGTGTGATGCAATTGCCTCAACATACTTTATTGAACCGGGACCCAGGTGGCGCTGTGGGTTAAACCACAGAGTCTAGGGCTTGCTGATCAGAAGGTCGGCGGTTCGAATCCCTGCAATGGGGTGAGCTCCTGTTGCTCGGTCCCAGCTCCTGCCCACCTACCGTAGCAGTTTGAAAGCACATCAAAAGTGCAAGTAGATAAATAAGGACCGCTCCAGCGGGAAGGTAAACAGCGTTTCCGTGCGCTGCTCTGGTTCGCCAGAAGCAGCTTTGTCATGCTGGCCACATGACCCGGAAGCTGTCTGCGGACAAACGCTGGCTCCCTCGACCTATAGAGCGAGATGAGCGCCGCAACCCCAGAGCCGGACACCACTGGACCTGATGGTCAGGGGCCCCTTTACCTTTACTTTATTGAACAGATAGCTTCCTCTGCTGATGGGTTTACTTATTCTCAAAAACCCTATAAAAATGGGTTGAGGGGGGGGGGTAAAAGCAGGGCCGGATTTAGATGAAGAAAGGCCCTAGGCTACTCCAGTTGTGAGGTCCCTCCCAATCTTGAAAAACTCCTCTCTCCTAAGCAGCTACCGTAGTGACCATAAAACTAAGAAACAGCCGCACAATTGCTTCCGCAATAGGAAAGGCCACCTGAATTTTTCCATTGTACAGTCATACCTTGGGTTAAGTACGCTTTCAAGTTGAGGAATTTCAATTTAAGTACTCTGCGGACCCACCTGGAACAGATTAATCCACTTTCCATTACTTTCAATGGGAAAGTTCGCTTCAGGTTAAATCCGCTTCAGGTTAAGTACGGACTTCCAGAACCAATTAAGTACTTAACCTGAGGTACCACTGTATATCATTTGATAAAGGTCTGTAGGAGACAGAGAGTGCGCTGCTGTAAGCCTATGGCTTCGTCTCACGTACAGGTGAAAGTGCAAAAGTTCATCAATAAGTTTCAGGTCAGTATCTTCTGGGTATGCTTCCAACACCTTGCTGAATTTCTTGCTTAGATGCTATCAGAATAGCAAGAATAGAAAAACAATTGTGCAACGTCACTGTACGCAGTATTTCTTTTTAAATTGGCTTCAAGTGCATCTAATTTAGGAATAAAGGATTTTATCCTAAACTTATCTCTTGAAGAAAGTGCATCTAAGGCGTCAGGTGCACTTCTGTCATTTCTTCGCTGCTCCCTCACTCTTTGTCTCCTTGTTTTCTCGTTAACATTTGGCAAGGTGGCTTTTGCTTGTTTCTCAAGCTCATCAAAATCTTCTTTAAAAAAATCCAGACGTGAACCG
Organism: Zootoca vivipara; assembly: GCF_963506605.1. Classification (NCBI taxonomy): domain Eukaryota; kingdom Metazoa; phylum Chordata; class Lepidosauria; order Squamata; family Lacertidae; genus Zootoca; species Zootoca vivipara. The sequence continues at coordinate 49,766,771 of NC_083288.1, forward strand.
TACAAACTTGCACAAGAACTCAATAACAGGTCTGATTTCTTAAGGGCGTTGCTGACCTTGTCAAAATGACCTGGCACACAGATTTATATCTCTAAGATTCTGCAGATTGTGGCTGTGAACTAGGACCCCACAAAAAAAATGTGCAAGTTGGGCCCTAGAGTTTCAAATTGGGCCCCACTGGCTGGCCCTGAGTCTCATAGTTGCTGGGCCCAGGTTGCCCTGCCCTTGCATGAAGTCTTGGGTTTGCAATTTTGGGAGAGGGGAGACTGCCTGCTGGGTAGGCCCCCTAGATCTAGAGGCTCTAGGCTTCAGCCTACTTAGCCTATACATAATTCCGGCACTGGAGAAAAGAAGCAAAGTGGATGCAGAACAACACGGAAAACAACTTTTGAGGAAAGATGTTGTTCGGCTACCGCCAGAAAACTGGAGTCATCATTGCACAACCCCGGAAGGTGCGTTTGTGGTTTTGTTTCTTCATTGTTAGAATTAACCAGCTGTGCTTGAGAAATATTGCTTGTGGCTGTCATCGTGAAGATCCACTGCTGATCTGCCTCTCCTCATCTGTAACAGAGCTGGGTGGGTTCCTGCCTGGCCTGCAGCTACCCAAGAGGCAGAAACTCAACTGGTGAAGTTTTCCAAGTAGGCAAAATCGTGCAGCTAATCATATTCTTTCCCCAAAGGGACCATTTTAGCTTCTGTCTGTGTGCAGTTGGGCTAGCCTCAGGAACACATCCTGACTCTTTGGGAGGACTGGGGGTGAGCCAGCCCTAACTTGGTTTAAGGGCAGAACCCCAACTCCAGTGTAAGCCCCGCTTGGGCAGGTCAAATAAGCCAACACACCCCTCAGGATCACTAGTCTGGCCCTTTAATTGCAGAGTTCGCACATACAGTCATTTATGGACCAGCTGCAAAGCGCCTACTGGGCATCCCGATGGGATACAGAGTACAAGGATCGCCTCTGCCATGTCGCAATGATGCATATATTGTACACATACATTTTTAGCCTCCCCCACCCCACAGATGCTACCGCTGCCGCTCAGATCTGCAAAATAACATTGCAAAAAAACCAACCAAAAACACCATATACATATACAATTAAATAAAATATCCCAATGCTGATAATAAGAATGAAGGGGGAAAAGTACAATTTGTACACAGTCTATGAAAATGATAGACAAATTCTGAGGCCAGCCAATCCATGCTCAGTGGGGAAATGGTGATCGATTACCACTGCCTGCCCCTTTAAGGAAAATATTTTTTGCCCGGTGACAAATAACAAAAATCCCTTTGAAGAAATATAATCTTATATACATACTGCTCAATTGCACATGCCATCTCACCACAGGATGACATGTCTTATAACGCTTTTGCCTGCAGATAGGTACCAGGAGCAAAGTTTTGCTCTGTGTATTGAGCAAACTTTTGAAATTCAGACACAGGCAGTCAACCACAGATGACCCCAGAGGATCAATTCCAACAACCCCTTTGAAACCAATTACTGTAGTTGAATCTGAAGATGTAAATGAGCCAGGTTTTCCAAGTATCATCTGGGATTTCTGAGGAAAAACTGATGCGGTGAGTAAATTTGTAGCCAAAAACCCTTTTGAAAGCCGACATCCCATTAAGAAAACTCTTCCGGGGTGCAGAATACTATTCAGAAGAGGTTTGTATATCACAACAAATGTTTGCAGCCCCAACCCATCCTCAAACTTGCCCCAATTCCTTCCTCATCTCCTTGAATGCTTGGCCAGGCTGCAGAATGTCCAGCTGGAGGCTTAATATTGACTACTAAATGACATCCCAGAGAGAGCCATATTCGGAGCTGCAGTCAAGATACTCCACACCCTCCTCACTTCTCCATTCTAAACAGCCCAGTCCCAAAGTATCTGTTTGCTGTTCTTTATTACTGGTTCTAAAGAAACGTTGGGGCTCAAGGGTTTGTAGTAGGCGGCCACCCCCTTAAGATGAAAAGCCAATTTCTGAAAGTCTTGCAAGTATTCCCATCAGGAAACACTGTCATCTAGTGTGGTTAACCATATGAGCTGAATTCCCAAAGGATTGTTCGCTTGCTTAAATATGGGGCCATGATGAATCTCCAGGCACATCCTGTCTGATAAGGCTCCTCAACCTCCACCCTCTCCACCCCCCCCCAAGTTTAATCTCCACATGGAACCTGCCCCTGTTCTCTGAAAAGAGAAGGGGCAGTGAATCTACACCATGCCAAGGCCACTCTGCTACCTGCTGGGCCACTGTCGCATCTACGGACCCAAGTGCTTCAGAGTGGGGCAGGAACAAAGCCTGCTCCCTCTAGCCCCAAGCATGGCTCCATTTAACCAGATCACCAGGACTGTCCTCTATGGAATCACTGCCCACAAGCATCCTGCATTGGCCACAAGAAACCATGACAGAGCCCCCCCGTTGAGCCTGATCTTCTTCGAAGAAAGCCACTCCGAAAACAGGCCTCCTTCCGCGTCCATCCTTCCATTATAGTCTGTGACAATGGAGGCAAGCACCTCTGGTGAGGGAGAAGAATCCACAGCCATTCTCGGATTTGGCCAGAAGTCCCGACGCACGCTGGCCACTTTTCGTTTTCCTTTTTGGTTGGAGAGTGAATCCTAGGTTGGCCAAAGGTCCTTTGTGCACCAGAGCCAGCAAGAGTGGCAGAGGAAGAGAGAAGAGAGAAGAAAGGGTGAGTCCAAGATGGCCGCGGGCGAAAGGAGGCTGCGAGTCCCTCGAGCACCAACTGCTGATTCATCCCCCTTCCAAAGGTCGCTCCTGACTACCTGCCTCGCAGGCTGCGTGAAAGGCCTCATCAGAGTTGGTCAGAAAACAGCGGCAGGTGCAGGCCACAGGTCTCTGTTGCTGTTTGAGCTGCATAAACACGAGAAGCAAAGTTAGGTAAGACCATAGAATCATAGAGGATCATCTAGTCTAATTCCCTGCAGTGCAGGAATATGCAGGTGGGATTGAACCCACAACCTTTGCATTGTTAGCGCCATGCTCTAAACCAACTGAGCTATCCAGCTGATCAAAAGCAATCCACTCCACTATGGGGTGCTCTAGGCCATATCTCTATGGCCAGAGAGAGAAATAAGTAGGCTGTAGGAAGTCCTACAATACACTATCCTGTGCTACAGCATATGGAATCACAGGATCATAGAACTGTGGAGTTGTGAAGGGATCCCAGCCCAACCTCCAGCAATGCAGGAATCACAGCTAAAAAATCCCTGATAGAAGGCTGTCCAACCTCTGTTCAAAAACCTCTGTTTAAAAAAACCTCTGTTTAAAAACCTCCAACAAAAGACAGCCCACCACCTTCCGCATTTCTTTACACATTGTTTGGTTGAAGATCCATGATGCAGAACGTGGAGAAGTATAAACGCCGAAGGGTCTTAGAATCATAGAATCATAGAATCATAGAGTTGGAAGAGACCACAAGGGCCATCCAGTCCAACCCCCTGCCAAGCAGGAAACACCATCAAAGCATTCCTGACAGATGGCTGTCAAGCCTCTGCTTAAAGACCTCCAAAGAAGGAGACTCCACCACACTCCTTGGCAGCAAATTCCACTGCCGAACAGCTCTTACTGTCAGGAAGTTCTTCCTAATGTTTAGGTGGAATTTTCTTTCTTGTAGTTTGAATCCGTTGCTCCGTGTCCGCTTCTCTGGAGCAGCAGAAAACAACCTTTCTCCCTCCTCTATATGACATCCTTTTATATATTTGAACATGGTTATCATATCACCCCTTAACCTTCTCTTCTCCAGGCTAAACATACCCAGCTCCCTAAGCCGTTCCTCATAAGGCATCGTTTCCAGGCCTTTGACCATTTTGGTTGCCCTCTTCTGGACACGTTCCAGCTTATCAGTATCCTTCTTGAACTGTGGTGCCCAGAACTGGACACAGTACTCCAGGTGAGGTCTGACCAGAGCAGAATACAGTGGTACTATTACTTCCCTTGATCTAGATGCTATACTCCTATTGATGCAGCCCAGAATTGCATTGGCTTTTTTAGCTGCTGCATCACACTGCTGACTCATGTCAAGTTTGTGGTCTACCAAGACTCCTAGATCCTTTTCACATGTACTGCTCTCAAGCCAGGTGTCTCCCATCCTGCATTTGTGCCTTTCATTTTTTTTGCCCAAGTGTAGTACTTTACATTTCTCCTTGTTAAAATTCATCTTGTTTGCTTTGGCCCAGTTGTCTAATCTGTTAAGGTCATTCTGAAGTGTGATCCTGTCCTCTGGGGTGTTAGCCACCCCTCCCAATTTGGTGTCATCTGCAAACTTGCTCAGGATGCCCTCAAGCCCATCATCCAAGTCATTGATAAAGATGTTGAACAAGACTGGGCCCAAGACAGAACCCTGTGGCACCCCACTAGTCACTACTCTCCAGGATGAGGAGGAGCCATTGATGAGCACCCTTTGGGTTCGGTCAGTAAGCCAGTTACAAATCCACTGAATGGTAGCATTGTCTAGCCCACATTTTACCAGCTTCTTTACAAGAATATCATGGGGCACCTTGTCAAAGGCCTTGCTGAAATCAAGATAGGCTACATCCACAGCGTTCCCTTCATCTACCAGGCTTGTAATTCTGTCAAAAAATGAGATCAGATTAGTCTGACATGACTTATTTTTCAGGAACCCATGCTGACTTTTAGTGATCACAGAGTTTCTTTCTAGGTGCTCACAGACTGTTTGCTTAATGATCTGCTCTAGAATCTTTCCTGGTATTGATGTCAGGCTGACTGGGCGGTAATTGTTTGGGTCCTCTCTTTTCCCCTTTTGGAAAATAGGGACAACATTTGCCCTCCTCCAGTCTGCTGGAACTTCGCCTGTTCTCCAGGAATTTTCAAAGATTATTGCCAGTGGTTCTGAAATCACCTCTGCCAGTTCTTTTAATACTCTTGGATGTAGTTCATCTGGCCCTGGAGACTTGAATACATCTAAACTAGCCAAGTATTCTTGTACTACTTCCTTACTTATTCTGGGCTGTGTTTCCCCTGCTGAATCATCTGCTCCATATTCTTCAGGTCGGGCGTTGTTTTCTTTCTTGGAGAAGACTGAGGCAAAGAAGGCATTGAGGAGTTCTGCCCTTTCTCTGTCCCCTGTTTGCATTTCACCATCTTCTCCTCTGAGTGACCCCACTGTTTCCTTGTTTTTCCTTTTGCTACGGACATACCCATAAAAGCCCTTTTTGTTGCTTTTAACCTCTCTAGCGAGCCTGAGTTCATTCTGTGCTTTAGCTTTTCTGACTTTGTCTCTACACGTGCTGGCTATATGTTTGAATTCCTCTCTGGAGATTCCCCCCCTTTTCCATTTTTTGTACATATCCCTTTTAAATCTTAACTCAGTCAAAAGTTCTTTAGATAGCCAGCCTGGCTTCTTTAGGCACCTTCCATGTTTCCGTCTCATTGGTATTGCCTGAAGTTGTGCTTTTAATATCTCCCTTTTAACAAACTCCCAACCATCATAAACTCCCTTCCCTTTTAGTATTACTGTCCATGGGATTTCACCCAGCGTTTCCCTAAGTTTTCTGAAGTTGGCTTTCTTAAAGTCTAGAATTTGGACCTTAGTATGCTTGGTTGCTCCTTTCCGCTGGATAATAAACTCCAGAAGAGCATGGTCACTCCCACCTAATGATCCTGCCACTTCTACCCCACTAACCAAGTCATCACTATTGGTTAGGACCAGATCTAAAATGGCTGATCCTCTTGTTGCTTCTCCCACTTTCTGGACAATGAAGTTGTCTGCAAGGCCAGTGAGGAATCTGTTCGACCTTATGCTCTTGGCTGAGTTTGACATCCAACAAATATCAGGATAGTTGAAATCCCCCATTACTACTATCTCACTTCCTTTGGAATGCTTGGCCATCTGTTCCAGGAAGGCATCATCTGTGTCCTCAGTTTGGCTTGGGGATCTATAGTAAACTCCCACAATGAGATCACTGTTGTTTTTCTCTCCCTTAATTTTGACCCAGATACTCTCAATTTGGCTTTGAAGTTTTAAATCCTGGATCTCTTCACAGGTATACATATCCCTAACATATAAAGCTACTCCTCCTCCTTTCCTGTTTGGTCTATTTCTCTTAAATAGATTGTATCCCTCTATTACTACATTCCAGTCATGAGACTCATCCCACAAGGTTTCAGTGATGCCTATTATGTCATATTTAGTTTGCTGTACCAAGAGCTCAAGTTCATCTTGTTTATTTCCCATGCTCTGTGCATTAGTGTACAGACATTGAAGACCGTTGATCATTCCCCCATGTCTCTTATTTAAGGATATTTTCGTCCCACCACTAGGTCTGCATGCTGCTTGCTCCATTTGGTCCTTGACATTTGGATGATCATCTTCAGCATTTGATAGACTCCTACCTTCAGGACCACTGTCTCCCTCCCCCACATAAGTCAGTTTAAAGCCCTCCTGATGAGGTTTTTGAGTTTTGTGGCAAAAACATTCCTCCCAACTTTTGTGAGGTGCAGTCCATCACTTGCCAGAAGTCCATCTTCAAGAAACTGCAGACCGTGATCTAGGAATCCAAACCGTTCCTGTTTGCACCATTTGCGAAGCCAGTTGTTCACTTCCCCTATTTTTCCCTCTCTCCCTGGGCCATGTCGTTCAACTGGGAGGACAGAAGAGATGACAATTTGTGCATCTAATTGCTTCAACTTCCTGCCCAGAGCCTCATAATCATTTTTGATCTTCTGTAAGCTATGGCTTGCAGTGTCATTGGTTCCCACATGCACCAAAAGGAAGGGGTATTTGTCGGTGGGTTTTATGATTCCTTGCAGCCGTTCTGTTACATCTTTGATCTTGGCCCCAGGTAGACAGCACACCTCTCGAGACATCTTGTCAGGCCCACAGATCACTGCTTCTGTACCCCTCAGTAGGGAATCCCCTATCACCACTACACGCCTCTTCATAGGCTTGGTTGGGATTCTTCCATGTGCTGTCCCTTCCAAGGTTACCTGCATATTCCCGGAGGACTGACTTTGCTGCTCGTCTTCATATTCCTCATCAACTGTGATGAGGGAGAGATCCTCAGGTGGAGTCTGTTCCTCATCTTCCATGAGCACTTCAAAACGGTTGTGTAATTCTAAGCACTCAGAGCGATCCCTGGGCCTTCTACTTCTATGAGTCACGTTCCTCCATACATCTGGCTGCTGTGTTGGGGAACTGACCTCCTCCTCAGGGAGATCCCCTGTCTCCTCCTTGGTGCAGACAGTGTGCTCTGCTGCATCCAAGAAAAGCTCCAGCTCTTTAATTCTCTGGAGCGTAGATACACGCCCCTGAAGCTGCTGCACCTTCTCTTCCAGAAGGGCAACCTTGTTTTCTAGTAGGGCAACCAACTTGCAATTGTTGCACGTGTAGCTACCCACATCCTTTGTTCAGGGCATGGCAAATTAGGTAGCTTCAGCCTGAAATTCAAACCGACCTGAATTTCTCCCCCAGTCTCTAACATCTTCAAATCCAGAAACCAGGCAGGGGAAAAGAGAAAATGCAGGTGGCTCAAAGCTACATGCTGGAGATTGGGCATTAGAAAGGAAGAGGAAGAAGAGTTTGGATTTGATATCCCGCTTTATCACTACCCGAAGGAGTCTCAAAGCGGCTAACAATCTCATTTCCCTTCCTCCCCCACAACAAACAGCCTGTGAGGTGGGTGGGGCTGAGAGACTTCAGAGAAGTGTGACTAGCCCACGGTCACCCAGCAGCTGCATGTGGAAGAGCGGAGACACGAACCCGGTTCCCCAGATTACTAATCTACCGCTCTTAACCACTATACCACACTGGCTCTCAGAAGGGAAGAGAAGACACAAGAATCTTTTCTCCACACCCCTGAAGTAACAGGAGGAGTCGGGGAAGATCACATTTTGCAAGGATGGGAGAGGAGCTCAAAGCCTCTTGGAGGCAGAGGCTGGGCATGCAAGTCAAGGGCACATGCGTCACTCCCCCATCTGTCCCAGCCTCACCTCCATCACAAGTGGGCTCATGTTAACATGGCTGCTCTCTGGCTACACATTCCCTCCACGTGCTTTCTCTAGCTTCTTCCTTCGGTCTTCTGGGATCTCGTGCATGCTTATCCCATGGTTGCTCGCCCTGGAAGCAGAGAGGAGAAACAGGAGATTTGTGTGGAGAAGGGGGCCGTGTCCCCCAAGAGCCCAGAACCCACCCTATTCTGTTCCAAAGCTGGATATTCTGTTCCTTGTCCTCATAACTCACCCTGGCTGTAGGTCAGGGGGTGTGGGGATGGGTTTGTTAAAGCCCACACGGCCTATGAGCCAAAATGTCTCTTCAGTGCCTTTTCCCTGCGGAGAAAAAGAAAGAGGCTGATGCGGGTGCGAGGACATGTTTCGAGTGAACTCCTTGAGCACTAAGAGCAGCAGCCCCAACAGAATCCTTGCAACAGGTGACACCAGAAGCGCTTTGCCAGCTTCACCGACACGGCTGTTCCCAAGGCAGGTGCTACCTCCCCTTGTGGGGGGCAGCAAGATTACCTGGTGGGGGGGTCTAAGAGGCATGGGGCAGCGGTGTGCTAAGAATTTACTTCTAAACCACCTCTTAATGGTTCATGCCCAGGTGAGGGAATAACACCTTAAAGAGAAATGCAGCCAAGAAAGATATACGAACTTAGCGTCCCAGTTTTTTTAAGAGATAAGTGACAGCATCTCCAAACCAGGAGTTCAAAGAACCACCAGTTAGGAGAACTGTGCCTGAGGCATATTTTAGCACAGCTTGCATAGGGTTTCTCAGAAGCATACTGGTATTAGCTCATAGAACATATATGTGAAAGGTCAGGGAGCTACAACTGTCTTGCTTCGCTTGTTTTTCCTCTTCCACCCATTACCTTGGGTGCCCCATTCTCTTGATGCCTTAGAATGTCCATTTCACTCACTTACCGTCCGTCTTCTTGACAAGCAGACATTCAAAAAGTCCTTAACATACCATTCCTATAGCTTCCCACCTGAGAAGACTCGAGGCGAGAACAGCATGTCACATAAACATTATGTTGCTATACTAGGCAAGCAGCACTCAGAGTTACAGGGTGGGTCAGGGTTGAGAAGTCCACATAGCACAGAAGTCATTACAGCATTGATACACAGGTTCCATTACAGAGGGTAAATGCAGGGATTACGAAAGCACATGCATTTTATTCAGTGCTAAATTCTATTAAGTGCTAGATGGGCTAACTAATTTCATAAAGCAGGGGAGGCACTGCAGGTGTAAAGGACTATCATCTTGAAAAGCTGATTATCACTGAAACAAGTTAATCCATTTTGCCAAATTAAATCAATTTTGAATAAATGTGCAATCAATGGTTACTGTTTTGAATTCCATTGCGTTATTATCTTCCTCAGTGGGTCGTGCAAACTGCTATTCTGAACAATGCTTTTTATAGGGTAGGGGGAAGGCAGCACTGGGGGTGGGTTTATGCAACAGGGTGGGGGAAGCAGTGGCACCAAACAGTTTGGGAACTGTGGATCTAGCAGTTCCAAAGCACACACAGGTGTGCTGCCCACACTGGGGCTCCTCTGTTTGCTTCCCTGCCAGGGAAACCATCACCCATGGACACACATGCAAATGAAGGGGGCATATCTTTTGCTTGCCAGAGGGCTCCCCACCCCCATCCTAGGGATTTGGGTCTGTTCTGCATCCTCTGGATGGAGCTTTGACTGGAGATAGGAGGGAGAATTGGAGGGTCCTTGAAGTTGGAAGAAGCCCCTCCCTTGCCCCAGGTACCTTGAGCTCCGTCTTGCCTCGGAGGTCCAGCTTGTAGCCCTCCTTGAGGTCATGTAGGATCTGAACGGTGCGGATGTTGACGTGGATTCGATAAGCTGCAGAGACAACGGGGGGTGAGATGGGGGTGCCTCTGAGAGACATAACAGCATAAGAAGGGTCTTCTGGATCAGGCCCATCTACTCCAGCATCCTGTTCTCACAGTGGCCAACCAGATGCCTGTGGGAAATCCACATGCAGGATTTGAGCACATGAGTCCTGCTCCCTCCTGTGGCTTCCAGCAACTGGCTTCCAGAAGCATTGCTGCCTCCAGTGGTGGAGGCAGAGCACAACCATCATGGCTAGCGGCCACTGATAGCCCGCTCCTCCTCCATGAATTTGTCTAACCCACTTTTAAAGTCATAGGGGTTGGCGGCCATCACTGCCACCTGTGGGAGCAAGTTCCATGGTTTAACTCAGGGGTCCCCAGACTTACCGCGCGGTGGGCCGGTGCCCGCCGCGCTGACCGCGCGGTGGGCTAGAGGGCAGGGAAGTGCGCGCGCAGCGGGCCGGAGGGCGGGGGAGTGCGCGCCCGTGCGCATGCGCACACGCACACAGGCGGGGAAAAAATCGCCGAAAATCGCTTGTGCGCATGCGTATGGGCCTCCCCGACCCGGAAGTGCACCAGAAATGACCTCTTCCGGGTCGGGAGAGGCCCATACGCATGCGCACAAAGGATTTTCGGCGATTTTTTGCCGATTTTTTAGATCGTCGCTGCGCCGTGCGCCGTGAGAGCGGGCGGCGGCAGCGGGCGGCGGGGGTCGTCGCGGGCCGGATTGGAAGGCCGATTGGGCCGCATCCGGCTCGGGGGCCGTAGTTTGGGGAACCCTGGTTTAACTTCACGTTGTGTGAAGGAGGACTTTCTTTCATCCATCCTGAATCTTCCAACACTTCATTGGCTATCCATGAGTTCTAGTGTTATGAGAAAGGGAGAAAACCCTTCCCCCCCCCCAGGCCAATGGCTGGGATTCCAAAACCAGGGGAAGGGGCACGTCGTAGAAGGAGACCACATGCTTAGTGTGCGAAAGGTCCCAGGTTTAATCCCCAGCATCTCCATGTGAGGCTGAGAAATCCCTGGAGAGCCACTGCCTGTCAAGGCCACCATGGATCGAAGCTTCATACACAGCAGAAGCCCTGCCACTGAGCTACGCCCCTTCTAATATTTCTGTATTCTAATATTTCTGTTGGAAGCCGCCCAGAGTGGCTGGGGAAACCCAGACAGACGGGCGGGGTATAAATAATAAATTATTATTATTATTATTATTATTCCTTGAATTTCCATTTGTTTCCTAATCTATCGCCATAAAGTTTGATGGCTTTTTAAAATTATTGCCTTTTATTCGTATGTTTGTTGGAAGCCACCCAGAGTGGCTGGGACAACCCAGTCAGATGGGAAAGGTGTAAGAAATATAATATTATATACAGTATATAAAAAGGTAAAGGGACCCCTGACCATTAGGTCCAGTCGTGACCGACTCTGGGGTTGCACACTCATCTCGCATTATTGGCCGAGGGAGCCGGCGTACAGCTTCCAGGCCATGTGGCCAGCATGATAAAGCCACTTCTGGCGAACCAGAGCAGCACATGGAAACGCCGTTTACCTTCCCGCTATAGCGGTTCCTATTTATCTACTTGCACTTAGACGTGCTTTCAAACTGCTAGGTTGGCAGGAGCTGGGACCAAGCAATGGGAGCTCACCCCGTCACAGGGATTCGAACCGCCGACCTTCTGATCAGCAAGTCCTAGGCTCAGTGGTTTAGCCCACAGCGCCACCTGGGTCCCATATACAGTATATAATTATATATAATTATTATAAATGGCATCCCAAGATGGTCAGCCAAGCCCATCCAAATGGGGGCAAACTCCATCCCCAGCAGGAACCCCTCCCTCCCTCTGCAGCCCCCCACCTGGGCCATGGGCTACTCACGCAGTCCTGTGGACTCCATCCGTGAGGCGGTGTTGACTGTGTCTCCAAAAAGACAGTATCGTGGCATCGTCAGCCCCACCACACCAGCCACGCAAGGCCCTGCCATGGGAAACAGATCCACCTTGAGCTCAGGTGTTTCTTCCACCTTAACAGCTCCCCCCCATCCCCTCTCCCCTCCTGCCCAGTTGAGCTCTCTTCAGAAGAGCCGAGTGAGGGTGGACAGGGCCACGAAGTACAGGTGGGTCCCTGTGGCTGGAGGCCATTGGCACCGCTCTGCAGCAGCCCTGCCTTTAGGACAGCCTACCTGAGTGCAGGCCGATGCGGATCCGTACTGGCACTTCTGGCATGTGACGCATCCTGAAGGTGCCGACAGCGCTGAGGATATCCAGCGACATGTTGGCGATCTCACCTGCGTGCCGGTTGCCGTTGCGCTTGGGCAGCCCAGAAGCAACCATGTAGGCGTCGCCAATGGTCTCCACCTGTTGGGAGAAGCCAGATGGAGATGGAGCCCGTCCTCAGGGGAAGAGGCCATGGATTCAGGGGACACCTCAAGCCAGGAACAAGGCCTGCTCTGAGAACCAGGCTTTGCCCATTCCCCCCTCCTCAGTAGAGTTCCTGGTGCCAGCACCTCTCTGGCCTGAAGAGGTCACGTTGCCTTAGCTGAGAGGCCGTAGCAGAACCCTGAGCTCCACTGCACCGCTGGAGGCAGAAGCTTCTGAAACAGGCTGGGCTCCTTTAAGAGGAGTGGCTCCACCCACCTAGCTCCCCAGAGGAAGTTGCAGTCCTAGTTAAGGCTCAGTCTAGATTCCCTGGAATGAACGTCCACAAGGCTGCCTTGTCTGGCTGCCAGCATGTGTGTCACTTGGAGCTCTCCAGGGTGCTAGCCACTTCGCCGCTTTGCCTTTAAGGATGTTGCCCTTCCTTTTATCAGACCTGCATCTATCATCTGAGTTGACTGACCTTTGCTTGACCTGACTTCACCTCCTGGATCCTAAATTTTTACTAGCAATATGTGACCTGTTTATCCCTGGACATATCTACATCTAGCACATTCTGCACTCAGGCTAAGTTCCTGTCCCATGTTCAGGACAGAACCCTAGTAGGGGTTGAGTCCATGAGGAAAGAGAGCTCCCCCAGTTGCCAGAGGGCCAGGGAGACCTAGGACATGGCTAGGCAAACTAAGACCCGGGGGCCGGATCCAGCCCAATCGCCTTCTAAATCCGGCCTGCGGACAGTCTGGGAATCAGCATGTTTTTACATGATTTACATACATTTGATTTAAAATGCATCTCTGGGTTATTTGTGGGGCCTGCCTCGTGTTTTTACATGGGTAGAATGTGTGCTTTTATTTAAAATGCATCTCTGGGTTATTTGTGGGGCACAGGAATTCGTTCTCCCCCCCAAAAAAAAAATAGTCCGGCCCCCCCACAAGGTCTGAGGGACAGTGGACCAGCCCCCTGCTCAAAAAGTTTGCGGACCCCTGACCTAGGAATAACACCCCCCTCCTGAATAACACCCCCCTCCTGATTATCACTAGGAAGCCATTCAGGAGCCCTAGAATCATCCTCCCCTCCAACTAACTCAAGACCCAGCCACTTCCCAGCCAACATGAGTTTCGCTTGGCAACACTAAGCATCTGTGTCGTCCTTTTCCTTCACATCCCTTGGATCCTCCAAGCCCCACCCTTTCTCTGCCTCCTGCCCACAGTAAAGGTGGCTGACAGAGCCGACAGGACTGTACCTTATAGACATCATGGGAACCGATGATGGCATCGAAGAGGGTGTAAAGGTCATTCAGAAGGTCGACCACCTCAATGGGTTCACTCATGGCTGAGATGGTGGTGAAGCCCACAATGTCACTGAAGTACAAGGTCACCTCTTCAAAATACTCTGGTTCCACTGGTGCACCAGTCTTCAGGGCCTCCGCTACTGAACTGAAGGGGTGACAAGCAGAAATGTCAGCCAGTCTCTCCTTGGGAGAATCAGAAAGCACTTAAGGGTGCCTGCAAGGTGCAATTAACAATATTCTTTTAAAAAAATAGCTTCCCCCAATTTCTCTCCAAATTCTAACCCAAGCTTAGCAATGCTCACTGCTGACAGAACATATTAATCACAGCAAAGCAAGGAAGGGGCAGCAAGAAAAATCCTTGCTTCACAGCTCAGAAGGGAGCTCAGAAAGCAATAAAAAGGTGGAAAACTTTGAGAAAAACTGAGCGTTTTTTGTTTTGTTTTACACATTAAAAGAAAATCAGGGAAAGAGCGGTTGGAGAAAATAAATGAGGACCCAAAAATCCCCCTGAAATAAAGCAGGAGATGAAATAACAGCTAGGGTATAAGAGAACAGATTGAAGGAGAGAGACTCCAAACAGGTTGTTGCACTGAGCTGACACAGGAAACAGACTGAGCTTCAACAGGAAGAGAGCAGAAATGTCTTCTGTAGAAGTTCTGGGCATTTCCTGTACCTGACCTACACAACCCACTTGGAGACCTCTTACATGCACAGGTGAACAGGCAATTCCCTCATTTCTAGGAATGTGAGGCCACTAGGACTTGCTCTGGTTGCCCCACTTAAGCTCCGCACATAATTTCCACAGACTCACGGGGGCAACATCTGCGTTAACAACTTGTCTGTCTTTTGCTTCTCCACCTCCAGCTCTTCTGTTCGCTCCCGGATCAAGTCCTCCAAGTTGCTGGAGTACTGCTCCAACATCCGTAGCATGGAGTCGATGATGTTTGTCTTACGACCTTTGTTGATGCTCTTGAACTGCAGGGGAGGGACGGAAGGGGCATTAGGAGGCAACCTCCCTAACCTCTGGAATCCTGGCAAATAACTGCTCCAGAGGCCCACTCACCTGGTCAAAAATCTGGTTGATGTTTGGCCTTTTCTCGGGCTGCTCACTCCAGCACTGCTTCATCAGCTGAATGCACTCCATTGGGGCTTGGTCTACTGAAACAGAGGGCCGGCAGAGCGGGGGCGGCTTTTCTACTTTCTTGATTATCTCTGTCAGACAAGGAAAACAATTTGCTTCTGTCCTGGGCAGGCCAGGTCCCCTCCACTCTGCAATCACTCCATAAACTCCATTACTACCCTGTTTCACACAGCACTCTGTGTTTCAGCAACCAAACCCTACAACAGGGCCTGTCCTCTCCATGTAATCAAGACCACTCACCCTGCACCCTTCCTTAACCCCACCATGTTTCTGCTCCACTTGACTCGGGGCCAGCACGTTAACTCACCAACCCTGCTCAACTCTCCAAACCAAACCAATGTGATAACCATCTTCAAACATCTTAAGAGCGGTCCCATGGAATACGCCCTGGAGGGTGGGACTCAAACCAATGGCTTCAAGTTACAAGAAAGGAGATTCCGACTAAACATTTAGGGAGAACTTTCTGGCAGTAATAACTGTTCAACAGTGGAACAGACTCCCTCTGAAGGTTGTGGACTCTCCTTCCTTGGAGGTTTTTAAGCAGAGGCTGGATGCCACCTGTCATGGATGCTTTAGTTGTGATTCCTGCACTGCAGGGAGTTTAGCTAGATGACCCTTGAGGTCCCCTTCCAACTCTTTGGTTCTAACTTTTCCATATTGAAGGCAGCATGGCCAACTCTAGAGTGACCCTCCAATCCTCACCAGGCAATGTTTGCCATGGAAAAGCAATGTGGTAATGCCATGTTACATGGGATGGGCCCGTTGTTCAGAAGCAGAGCCTCTGCTTGGCATGCAGAAGGCCCCAGGCTCAAAAATAGTCATACAGACAGGGAAAGGTTGGGGATGGGAGCTGGTCTGTAACCAACCAATTCCTGCCCTTTATATACCTTCAGGGGTCATGTCCAGCATGCAATAGGGGGCAGCACGGCATATGACTTCCTGCATAATTATGGAGATACTGAAGACATCTCCCCGGAAAGAGCCTTTCCGCTCCTGGGATGGGTCTCGCAGTAGCTCGGGCGCCGTCCATAACCGGTCTAGAAGGGGGCATGGGAAACAAAAATCAAGCACTACGCTGCATCCCCTCCTTCATCATACCCAGCCTTCTCTGCCTCTCATTCCCTGCATCTGCAGGCATTCTCTATAGCTCCATTGGTCTGCCCCCTTTATTATGGGTTCCCTCTCCAAATCTAACAAAGGGAGCAAAACCTGCAGCCTCCTCCAAGGCCAGTGATGGAGACTTCCTCACTCCTCTCTTATTCAGCCACTGGCTGCTTGAAACACAGTGGATGTGTGTACCTGAGTTCCGCAGCCCCTTGCTAAAAAACCTGCTTCCAAAGTCCCTGTTAAAATTGCTGTGAATAAAGAGTGCAACTTGAAATGTTTGGGCACTGTTTCTCTACAGACACCTAAGATTCAGCCTCCTTTCATAACTTAGAAAATGCACAGGTGGGTGCAATCTTTGCTGCTATCTATATTTCTGGTTGACAGGCTGGCAAAATCCCTGGTTGACAGATTTGGCCCAGAGAGCTGTTTGCCGCTGATCTCTAATCTATATTGAACAATTCCGTGGAAAAATTGCGCCAGCCAGTAGAGCAATATATGTCACTGCTTTTAAAAATCATTTCATAGCAGGGAGCAGCAACGACACCTTCCCTGCTTACCAAAGATCTCTGCAACATACCCCAGACTTTGTATTTGCCTGTCTCCCTTCCCCTTCCCGGGTCCCAACTTCCCCTGCTAACCCTCTGGTTTCGGTGTCTCTCGCGGGATCTTCTGGGCCTCCAACAGCTCGTTGTAGCCATGGTCTGTGACCTTGAGGACGAAGCGGCCATCCACCACACAGTTCCGAGACTTCAGCCGCCCGTGTGGGAAATCATGATGGTGAAGGTATTTCATCCCCTAGAGAGCAGAGTGAGGGAAGAAAGGGGTGAATAATCTGCTCACAGCTCTGCTCTATTGCTTGGATCTCCTCCCAAGAACAGCAGCACCCATTTCTCTTCTTCCTCCCTCCTACTGCCAGGACATCTTCTAAGCCAGCCTTTGCCAACCTGCTGCCCTCCAGATGTTTTGGACTGAAATCCCTACAGCTCATCCACACTTCTGCTTGCCGTGCCTAGAAAACATGGGTCCAAGCAATTTTCCGCTTGTCCCATGCTTTCTAGGTCAGGTCTGAGTGGATTTGCCTTTGTCCTGCTGCTATCCGCTAGAAAACCTGTGCTATCCCCACGGAAAACCCTATTACTATTTGTTACAATTCAGCGATAAACAGTGTGTTTTCCCAGGGAAAGTGGCAGGAAAAAGGGAAATGTAGATGAGCTGCTAGGCTTTCTGGGGCTGATGGAAGCTGCAAAACAACTGGAGTTCACCTGGTTGTGAAGACTTGTCTAAGCCAAGCCAGATGTTTTTGACAAATAGACCAGGTGGTTTGGGCAACAGTGTCTAGCCTGCTAGACTGCGTAAATTGGAAAACCTACAAAATTATTCCTATTACACTGCCCACTCACCCACCTGTGGTGGATTCTCCAATACGATTCTGCCAACAAGTTTCCCTTGTGTTTATATCCCCTTGTTCTATAGAACACCTCTGACTTCTCTGTTAGGCAAGCAAGACCCCTGGATACTGCAAAATACTGCAAAATCCAAATGGATTGGGGAAGAGACACAGATAGAGTAT
Source organism: Zootoca vivipara (assembly GCF_963506605.1). NCBI lineage: Eukaryota > Metazoa > Chordata > Lepidosauria > Squamata > Lacertidae > Zootoca > Zootoca vivipara. The sequence continues at coordinate 49,784,076 of NC_083288.1, forward strand.
CTGTTTGGCTTGTATAAGGTCCCAGGTTCAGTTATTGGATGGGAATGTCACCACCTGCAACCCTGCTTGTGGGCTTTCCCAGTGGCACCTGACTTGCCACAGCAAGAAGGAAGATACTGGACAAAAAGGAACAGTGGTCTGATCCAGCAGGACTCTGTGGTTTCTGTTATGTATTCAGTGGCCTGTGTTTGCCTGAGCTTGAGTCTGGACTAAGGATTCTGAGCTCCTGTGTTCTGATTTGATACACAATGTCCAATCACAGAACATTTCAGGATTTGGGCCTCTGCCATTGGCCCTTGAACTCTGAGTCATGATTCGCAGCGTGGAATTTAGACAGCCAATCACGTTGGGAGGGGGAGTGGCCCAGATTTTCAGAAATGTACCGTATATAAGCAGTTGCTTTGCCCCTGTTTCCCAGTTATGTGGTTCAATAAAGGTGCTTGCTGTTATCACTGTCTCTTGCCTCGTGGGAACCCACCTACACTTCAATTTCCTTTCCTGTTCCCATCAGAAATGTCCTGCTCCTCTTCCTATGATGAGGAAGTGGCATTACCTACCCACCCAGATCCCCAAAACTAGATTGCTAGATCCCTCTCCCCCAAGCACCTTAATAAGGTCAAGCAGCAAGGACGACTTGAACATCCAGTCCAGCTTCATGTCCTCGTTATTGATGAGATCCTCAAGGCTGCCACGTGTACAGTGCTCTGAGACCACAGCAAAGATCCCACAGTCATGGAAGAAGCCCAGGAAAAGGTTCACATTTTCATGCCGCAGGTCCCGGAGCTGAAGGTGAGGGAAAGTAGGGAAAGTAACAAGAACAGAGGGATGAGAGGAGGAAGCCCACGAAGATGACCGTCCAGTAGAGGGTGCTGTGCATAGTCCTAGTGGTCAGGTTGGGAATTGCACTGGGGTGATTGCCTCACCCACTGAAGCAGCAGCGACCCCCAATGGCCACAGAGAGTTGCGCAAGAGCACTGACCTTTAAGAATGCTGTTTTGGTGGCAGGTTTGATTTCAGTGTGCTTTTCGCCTGGGAATTTCTTCAGCCACACCCAGTCACCCTGGGAAGGAAGACAAGGGAGGGCATGAATGTTCCCCCTCTTAAGATAATGCACCTGAAAGAAGGAAGACAAGCCCACAAACCCTCCCCACAGCCTGAAAGGCTCACAGAAGTAAAGGGAAACAGGTAAATACATATGCTTTTAAGCAAGAGGAGTGGAGAGTGAAGCAAGGAATGAACAGAACCCAACCCCCGAGAGACCAGGAAAGGAAAATTGGCCCAGCCAAGCTAACAGGGACCTCTTAACCCCTGAGAGAAAGAAAACAGCAGGGGAAAGGGGTCTTGCCAAGTAACAGCAAAGCAGTTATCTTATACTCTCAGATTCTTCACAGACTGAGACTACCAGGGTACAACCTCCCTTCCACAAGATCTTCTTCGGGCACCTTTCTGAAAGTGCCCCACATTAGGCGAGGTGCAGTAGGTGGGTATGGTAGACAGGACATTTTGGGTGGTATGGAATGCCCTCCCTGGAGAGGTTCACCTGGCACCTATCCTTTTATTTCTCCAGGCCTTTTAAGGTGCAATCCTGTACTGGAGTGATGCTGATGGAGGGGCTTTAGGATTTATTTTGGTGGAATGCCAGAACCAGTAGGGGAATGCCAGACAGGCCACTGTTGTGACAGATACAACAATATGCTGGCTGTGGAATGGCCAAAACGGGATGGAGTCATAGGTGGGATGTGGGCACCATGGGGGTAAGAGAAAACGTAGACTGTATCCAGTACGCCTTCAATTCCCTATGGCTGTAACCTGGCCAAGGGTGGAACTTTCCTGTCTTCCACCCAGGACCTGATGCAAATCATTTCCTCCCCTTTTACTGCAACCAGGGGTGGGGTGGGGAATAAAAACTAGCCCCATGTCATTGACTACAATGACTACATTGCCACGGCAAAGCATATGGTGTAACTCAAACACCCAATGACAGCACAACACTGCCTGCCAGTATATAATCCCCACACAGGGAGACCATAACTCAGATGGCAGGGAGTGTAGCGATGGGGCTGCAACTTTCTGGCTCATGTTGTGCATGCTTAGTGCTCACAGGAGGAAACTCTGGTGCAGGGGGCTATAAGGAAAGGGGCACTTTGTACAAAAAGTGGGGGGGGGGGCTTTGCAAGAAGCTTGCATCCCAAGAAACTGTGTTTATCCGCAGTGCTTCTAAGGTCGCTATGGCATATGTTTTAGTACTAATCAAAATACTTTGCTACTACCTTGCCCTGCCCCTCCTCTTCAGCATAGAAGTTTGCCAAGCCAGCATGCATTGTGTGATCCTGCTAAGATATTTGGTTTCCCACAGCCGGTTTCTCAGGTCACAGAGGCAGAAATGGGAGCTGGAAGCCATTCGGATTCGCCACACTCAAGGGTAATCCCCCTCCAAAGTCTTCCAGTATTCAGTTCAACAATATTACTTTCCCCACCTTCTAAAAAACTTACAACAAAATAATTCAGGAATGGGATTAATAATTATTCCCCATAACCAACTTCTTTTATACAAAAAAAAAATGTAGCATTTCTTGTGATTTTCAGTAGTAAAGTATTTCCTTCCTTCTATTTCTAAGCAAACCTGCACAATAACCATTCCGAGGACACCAGAAAGGTCTTCTAGGTAACCAGCAAAATAGCACTGAGTTGGTGCACTAACAGATGTGCACCTCTCTAGAAGCCAATTTTGCTACAAGGTAGTTTGCAAAACGAGGCAGGGGAATTTGCAGAAAGGGGGGAGGGGGCAGGGAAAGGCTTTTGAAGCACTCATGGGATTAGGATGTAGCCAGCCATCCTGCAAAGCCGGAAACAAACAAAAAGCTTGTTTAGGGCCCCTGTGTGCTACAGAACAGAAGGTGTCTGCTTATTCACGTGCCTTGCCCGTTCTTGTATGAAGCAAAGACTGAGCAGTGGGGAGGCAGTCTGGTTTTTACATCAAAACCTCCCTGTGGAATTTACCTGCCCAGATTACTGGCAGTGAACTAGGCTGGGAGGCAAGTTTGTCTCCTATCACCTGCACACTCCCTTTCGATTACAAATTTCACATTTCTTTTGCGTGCACACACACACACACACACACACACAGAGAGAGAGAGAGAGAGAGAGAGAGAGAGAGAGAGAGAGAGAAGCAATATATTCCATCCCTGAAAATATTCATAAAAATTGTGGCGGCAACATTTAAATTGCATTTACTAATCTTAGATGAAACTGTTTAATCAAGTGAAAAGGCAGCTATGATTAAACCAGGCAACACTTTCTTTTTGTAGGTTGAATGTTTCAATATAAAAATATAAATTTAAGAAGTGCAGGTGGCAGAGGAGGTATCTTTGCTACCACACACAACTTTCACTTTACAGCCGGAGAGAATTCCTCTTCTAATAGCATGCCTGTTGAGACCCATATATGTACGATGAAGGTTGCAGACTAATCACATCAGTTGTAGCATGCTGATTAAATCTGCACACATTTGCAAGTGTGTGCAGATTTAATCAGTCGGTTACAACTTATTTGATTAGTTAGCTAAGATTGCTTTAAAGGGTGTGACAGCACTGTTAAGAATGGAATCATCTATGCTGGTCGTAGGTTGTAGGTTTGGGCCTGTATTCCATAGCCAAGGCCGGCCCACCCATGAGGGGGTGAAGTGACCCCCTCAGGCGGCAGGATCCACAGGGGCAGCAGATACCGACGTGGATCTCATACCCTCCAACATTTCTCCAGTGAAAATAGAGACATCCTACTTCATAATAATGCTAATAATTTTATTACTTGTACCCGACCCATCTGCTTTGGTTTCCCCAGCTACTCTGGACAGCTTCCAACATATATGAAAACATCACACGTTAAAACGTGTCTTAACATCACACGTTAAAAGGGCTGCCTTCAGATGTCTTCTGAAGGTTGTATAATTACTTATCTCCTTGGCTCGAAGGTTGCACAACTCTACACCCTCCAACATTTCTCTGATGAAAAGAGGGACATCCTAAGGAAAAGCAAGTCTTTCCAGGATCAAATGAGAAACTGGGGTGACTTCTGTAAATCCAGGACTGTCCCTGGAAAACAGGGACACTTGGAGAGTCTAGACCTTTGTTACTGTTGTGAATCTTCACCTACCCCTTCTTCCTTGGGAGGGAAGGGGCACATCAGGTGCCAAGATGTCTTGGCCCTGTCCACAGCAGAGAGAGATGCTACATGGAGTTGGACTGAACAGGCTACCTGATCAGAGGAAGCATGTGTAGTTGGGCTTAAGCCCCATACAACAAGGGCGTACCCACCGCGGGGCAGGGAGGGGCCGCTGCCCTACTCTAGAGGCAGGGCCGGTCGGGCAGCTGCGGGCAAGAGTGGCGCTGCCGGCGGGGCTGGTGGGCAGAGGCGGAGGACAGCCCAGCGGAGCGCGAGTTCGGCGCCCGCAGCAGTCTCTTGCGCCCGAGCCGTGCGGAGTCCACACAGCCGCGCTGTGTGGGAGGGGGCAAGGGCTGACGCTCCCGACGTTTGGGAGACCTTTGCGCATGCGCAAAGCGGGGCGCATGCGCACAGCGCGGCTGTGGACTCCGGCGGCCGCCGTGCAGGGCGCATGCGCACAGCGCGGCTGTGCTCAAAGGTCTCCCGAACGTCGGGAGTCGTTCAGCGCCTGCCAGACCGCTGCAGCAACGGAGCCTCGGATAGCTTCGCGGAGGCCGGGGCTTTGCTCCAGACCTCCGCGGAGGCCCCGATCCAAGCCTGGTTCCCTTCTCTCCCCCCCCAGCCCACCCCCAGACTTCCCTCTTCTCCTCTAGGCGGCCGCTGGTTTTCTCCCCTTCGCCGCCGTCGCTTCAGGTTTATTTTGATTTCACCTGGGCTCTGTAGCCCCGCCCACATTCCCACTTTGTGGCCCCTCCCCTCCCGTGCCTTGGCCCCGCCCCTTGCCCCCCCTAGTTTTGATCCTGGGTACGCCCCTGCCATACAACAACTCAGTTGCAAATTAAGCACTTCACCTATAATATCTCTCTCTCTCTCTCTCTCTCTCTCTCTCTCTCTCTCTCTCTCACACACACACACACACACACACACACAATTTTTCCAGCAAACCACCAATCTGAACCTGTTTTCTACCTCCCATTTCAATCCTTGCCAACACCTTCTCCCCAGAGGAGGGAGTATGGCCTGCAAGTAGGGGGGGGGGGGATGAAGTAACAAGTGCCATAGCCAACTTTTTTCTTCCTCTCATTTTTGAGAGGAGGGAAAAAACCCTAACACAACAAAATGCATGAGAGCTAAAAAGGTCAAGTGAAAGAGAAGGAGCATCAAACTTTTGGGAGTGAGGGGAGGGTGTAAAAACCAAACTGAAAGGCAGAGCAGACTGGCAAAAAGGCACAACTTAAAAGGGCCTTTTGCCAAATGGGACTTACCTGGACCGCGGCTATTACGCCTTGGCTGTTAAACAAAAGGAGGAGCAAGGGGAGTTGGCTGGTGAATTTTGGCTTGTCCTCGCCCTAAGGATAGCAGGAAGCAGGCGGTCAAAAATAAATGATGCTGGTGGTGGATGGAAGGGGGTGGGGGCAGAAAGGGAGGGCAAAACCCAGAAGGACAGGTGTATGAACTGGGGTGGGGCGCTCCCTCAACACACTCTCTCTCAGCTGGGCCTGATCAATGGGGGTTCATAATTATGAGGGTGCCTCTGAGCATGTGCTAAGTACATTTCCGTGAAAACCTGCCCCACCCTCCAACAAGCAATGCTGGAGATTGGAGCAATAGGCTTCTCAGACAGACATGCTGAGGATTCAAGCCCCTCTTTAGGGATTAAACACTGAACTCTCTCAGCAAACTGTAGGATGGGAACCAGGTGTGTAGAGCTGTGGGGCTGGGGAAGGCAGCAGTGAGCTGGAGAAGATGGGTGCACTTACAGTGTCGAGCACACAGTGATGGTGCCATGGCTAGGCTCACAAGGATAATTAAAGATGCCTTAGGATTTTGCACAAAAACACACTGGTGTCAGAGCAGATTTAAGCCACATTCACACCAGGTATTTAAAGCACCATGGTACCACTTGCAACAGTCGTGGCTCCCCCAAAGAATTCTGGGAGTTGTAGTTTGTTAACCATTCCTAGAATGGTTTAGCGATCAGCCCCTCTTCTTGGGAATGGTAACTCTGTGAGAGGAAAAGCATTCTCCGGACAACTCTCAGCACCTCCCATAATTCTTTGCAGTGGGGGAACCATGACTGCTCAAAGTGGTATCCTAGTGCTTTAATTCATATGCTGTGAATATGACCTTAGAAATTAACATGGACTTGGGGCAGAGTACCACAGACCCCAGGGCTGGATTATCGCCAACATGGAAACAACTGCTTCTAGAGAAGCTTCCTGGTTTCCTAGCAACAGCCAGCAGAGGCACACTTGGCTGCAGCCTCCCTGCCATGACCAGAGGGATTGCAACCCTGACCCCCGTAACATCCAAATCATGAGCCCAATAAGTGTGGTTGAGTACTGAGGCGGGAAGGAGAGGATGCCCAGACACACATCACTTCCTGACCAATATGGTGCAGGAAAAGGTGGTGGGTTGGGGGACGGGGGAGCAAGCAAGGTCTCCAGGGAGCAGGGAGCAGTGCCGGCAAGCAAAGCCACGTTGAGATCAGTGGCGGGAGCTGCAGGAATCAGTGAGGTCACCCTTCACAGAGGGATGTACCTGGGCATGCTCCCTGAACATGTAAGCCCCTCCAGCCCCCTACCGCTGAGCCGGTGGCAGCCAACTGCCCCTCACCAGCCACTGAATGTGGGGTTGCTGTGCTTCGCTCACTTTCTTTTTACAGGGCATCCACACTATGCCACAGCTGAGCATTAATCATGGATATTAATCAGGCAAGTGAACCTACCATACCTCAGCCTTTTGCAGTGGGCAACATTACAGTATTAAATCCTTGTTTGTTTTTGAACTCTATCTTTTAATTAGTGCCAAAATGCTTTTCTAGCTATGTTTTTCTTAAAATAAGACCAGTACAGTGCTACAAACCCACCAAGATGCTATATTAAAATTAAAAAATTAAGAAAAGTATTTCATTTTGGCAAATATCAGCACAGTATAAAACTTCTCATAAGAAGTAATGCAGCTGAGAGCAACAGTCATGTTACATTTTCATCACATTTCATGTCAGCTGTAATTATTCAATAATTTAATTTAAAAATTATAGCCAGAAAAGCCCTTCAGAACTAATTAAAAGAGCAGTTTGGGGGGGAACAGATGGGGTTATAAAATGTCTCCCACCACAAGGGTCATACTGAGTGTGTTCTGAGCTTCAAATGACATGTCTACTGTGTGGACAGGGCATAATGGGATGTACACAAAGAAAAGGCACAATATTCCAGGTGGTGGAGGAAAGTCAATTGCAATTCCGCTTGTAGCTTACAAGGGAAGAGCAATGTTTGGATAGTGGCAGGAGCCACCAATCAGGAAGCAGCCCCAGCCTCTCAAAATGGCACCCGCCATGACAGGAAGTAGGCGATGGATGGAAAATGTAAAATGGCAAGGACCCTGGGAGGATATATTTCAAAACAAAACACCATTATATAAAGGTGAAGGGAGATTCAGCAGTGCGACAAACTGGGCCCAATAAAAAAGGATCTGTGTGGAATAGAACTGCTTAGAATGAGTGGAAGGAGATGGCTTGGCGTCACCATCAAAACCTGCCACCCAATTTTAGTGCATTCTTTCCAGCCCCAACCCACCCACAATGATTATATCAGTGCTGGCACTGCTCCAGGAAAGGCTGCTGGCAAGAACGCCATCTGCGCCTCCTGGGGAAATGGCTTTGCACCAGAGGCTTCTCCTGGCCCACCCACTAGTAACTGGGAAAGAGGGAGGGTGCAGGAATAGGAACTGTGAAGGAGGGGGACATGCTTTTACCTCAACCACAGCCATGTTGCTGTTTTCTGCATTTGCCGCCACACTCTTGAGACTTTTCATGTCCGACGTACTTTTTCGACTGTCGTCCATTTTCTGGGGGATGAAGAGGGGAGTACCATGAACTAAGGAACAGCTTTCTTATTCTTTTAAATTAATTCTATTGAAGTTATTCACAACACAAATCTACTACAACAACTAAAACAAATAAATCCACCACCATGACATCTAAAGCGATACAAACTTAACAACTTTACACTTACCACAAAGAAAAAATATTTTTAAAAATAAAAGACTTCCTTTATCCTTCTTTACTTCTAATAAACTGTTTCCCATATAGATAATTATTACTGGTTATCTCAAATTGTAACTTTGTTGTTGTTTAGTCGTGTCCGACTTCGTGACCCCATGGACCCTAGCACGCCAGGCACTCCTGTCTTGCACTGCCCCCCTTCATGGATCAATGCCTTGTCGTAGCGAAGGGGCTTGAATAACTCAGAGAAGCTATGAGCTATGCCATGCAGGGCCACCCAAGATGGACATAGTGGAGAGTTTTGACTAAATGTGATCCACCTGGAGAAGGAACTGGCAAGCCACTCCAGTATCCCTGCCAAGAAAACTCCATGGACAAAGACAACAGGCATATAAATTGTAACTTAAAAACCATAAATCCTCCTGTAGGAATTAATCAAAACAAGTCCGGGTGGTTATTTCAGGGCACTGCTTGATAAACAGCTTTCTTATTCTTAACTTGGACCTTTATCATACAGTAATGACCCTTGGCCAATACTGCAACCCTCTAACATAGCATCCGCATTCTCAAACAGTTCTGGCCTGACCATCATACCCATCCAATGTCTGAAGGCGAGAATCTGCTCCTACATAACCAAAAACAGCAGTCCTTTCTGTCCGCTGCCCTTTATTTCAGTTGCATGAAGCAACCATCATAGAAACCTTAAGCATTACTATTACTCGCATTGCCTGTTTTGATCCCTCTTTGACTTTGCAGCGCTCCATCTTGCCAGCCTCTCCTTAGTCTCCTCAATGGTCCCTCCCACAGAGACAAACTCCTCACCTTCTTGCTGTTCTGGGAATGGATGAATGTCAAGTCATCCATGGTGAGGACAATCTTGTCGGGCCCCTTCATTAGCTGGGCATGCTGAAACTGCCGCCTGTCGGAATCAACAACATGTGCAGAGCAAAAATAAAAAAATGGTTGTTCGTAAAGATAAAGCACGCAGCACGGGGAGGTCCCAAAATCCAAAATGTCAGCTGGTAGCTGTTGTCCAGCAGACCTAGTCGCCAAGGTGTTTGCGTAACTCACCTGAGATGGAAAGCAAGGGCACCTCCACCCAACATCAAGCAGATAACCAGGAGGAATATGAGGAGGATAAAACCAGCATTCACCCCTGAAGGAGAAGGAGAAGAGTGTTACCACTGGGGACTTCACTTCCAGGAAACAGACTTGAGAGGTTATTTCCAGCTCCATCACCATCTTCTCCTAGTCACATATGGGGAGTACCATGCAAAATATCTCCACCCACCCACTGTAGTATTACAAATCCTGACAGAGATGCCTTTTGCCTTCTCCCCAGACTTTCCTTGTCTTCTCTTCCCTGCGTGACTTTACCATAAGACACCCAAACCTATGAAATCAACAGCTCCTTTCTCACCTTCCTAAAGCGCCATTTGGGCGCCGTGATCTCACCCCCAAAAAAGTATGTCCTTGGGGGCTGCGATCTTACACGGGCCATGTGATTCACGCAGGAGTGTGGCGCTGAAAGACGTGCGTCCCAGTGGGAGGGTCTGCGAGTGGAGTATATGAGGTGAGCTGGCTAGCTGGCAGGACACATAGCTAGCGTATATCACAGGCATCCCCAAACTTCGGCCCTCCAGATGTTTTGGACTACAATTCCCATCATCCCTGACCACTGGTCCTGTTAGCTAGGGATCATGGGAGTTGTAAGCCAAAACATCTGGAGGGCCGCAGTTTGGGGGGTGCCTGGTATATGAGATTGGTTGATCGATCAACTGGATGGTATATTTGAAGTTGGTGGGATGGAACGATGGATGGATGGCTAGGATAGAACAGGGCCTTCAGTATGGACCTGACTTCCCCTCAAAATAAGGCAGGCACCTACAATCTTAGGCTTTCAGTGTATGCTGAAAACCATTCTTTTCACTTGGGCCTTCACAGCTTAGTATTAGTACAATACTACCTCTGGATGCGAACGGGATCCATTCCGGAGCTCCGTTCGCATCCAGAGCAGTACACAACTTGAAACGCCGAATCTGCGCATGCTCACCGTGTGATTCGGCGCTTTTGTGCATGCGTGTGACATCATCCGGCGCATCTGCGCATGCGTGAATCGCTGAACCCGGAAGTAACCCATCCCAGCACTTCTGGGTTCGGCGCGTTCTTAACCCGTGATGTACGCAACCCGCAGCGAATGTAACTAGAGGTATGACTGTATTGCTAATTTCCCTTCATGACCAGAACTGGGGTCATGTGAAATTTGTTTCGCACTGTTTTTAACGATATACAATAATAGGTGGTATTCAACAAAATATTATTTAGAATAGACCCACAGAAATTAACTTTGTGTGCAATTTTCCCTGGTATACACATTTTTGCAAAGCAATTTTCCATAATATAATGAAATTTTGTATGTTATTTTCAGTAACATATGCACACTTTACCCTAGTATATGCATTTTTGTGCACATTACTGGACTGGAAAACTGCACTGCAAAATTCAGGGAAGAGCAAATTTCAAAGGATGGCCGAGTCTCAGTTCTCGTATTGTTTTGGAAAGTGCAAATTAGGGAGGTTTACCTTTAAATGCAAATCAAATTCCTCTCCATCCTCCCTCTCCCTCTCCATCCTTGCACACCCAGGCAGCCCACTTCAGCACTCACCCCCATTGCAGATGGTGACCGAGTCAAACCAGCAGATGGAGTCCGTGTCTGGACTGGAACTGTGAGGCCAATGGATAGTGTACCCAGCATAGCGCAGAGTACGAGCACCGACGTTCACACTGTAGGTAGGCCAGAGGCGGCTGCCCTTCCCATTTGTGTCCAATATGATATAGGGGATCACGGCATCCCCATATTCATCGGCTGATACTGGCTGGCTGAAGCCTTCCAGTTCAAAGTCTTTGGCGTGCTCTGCAATGGTGGAGCCCATCACCCACTTGCCGGACTTCCGAGTACTCTCCACTGCCTTGGCCAGGAAGTAGATGGAGTTAAAGATAGTACCAAACAGGGGGTGTGCCTTTAAAGAGAAGCAAGCAAGAGTTAGGACCAGGTTCTCAAATTCTGCAACCTGAATAAATGGTGCTAATGGGTAACATTTGCTTCTGTTTTCTTGATTCCCCTCATTTGCGTGGACAGGCGGAGTCCCCCCAACCCCAGATGACCCCTGAGCGGAATAATGACTCAAGACAAAGTGCTATGGGATTAAAATTGGCCACAACTTTATTAAGCTTCAGGTCTAGGGAGACCTTGGCTCAGGCATTGGGCGTTTATCCTTCCCAGTCCCCAGCCGGGTATCTGGGAGACATCAGGGTTATCCAGAATGTGTGGGGATTGGGCTGGCTCTGGAGAACATATGTTCAAGCAGAGAGCCCACCCCCTGTTTCGCCGCCGTCACAGGGGAGAACAATGACAACCTCTCGGCGTATGGCCAATGCCTCCCCTCAAGACACCTTTAACGGGGAACCCTGGGATCACCACTGCAAGGGGGGACATGGGTCACCGCTTCAAACCCCCCCCCCCCCATTTAGGAAGATAGACTAAAGGATTCCACCCAAGGCCTGAAACTGCCAAATTTCAATTCAGTGGAGCAGGGTCAAGATATTAACTGATATGCATGAAATTTCAGATATAGCTATATAATCCCTAGTGTAGTAAGATAAGACCTTTGGAGCAGGCATTTTTTTAAAAAAATAATAATAATTATGAACCACCCTACTGCAGAATAGGCACACAATAAAGTCTCCAAGAGCCGTCAGAAGCTCAAAAGTGAGGAGGCTTGCCAAACCTCTGCTGGAAGAGTATTCCGCAGCAGTGCTAAAACGCCCTTCATTCAGGCAGATCTAAAAATTAATGTAGTTGTGAGCACACACAGCTCTGAACGGCATATGGAACCTCCTAAATCTGAGCCTCTCCTGCACCTCAAACAGCCACCCCTTGTACCTGCCCGCCCCCACCCGCTGCCTCTTTTCTCACACACCTTGTCAGCATCAAGGTGGCCAGGGATTTCCCTCTTCTCCTGAGCCTCCCTGAAAGTCTGCCGGAAGGACTGCTCCGGCGAGTCGATGGTGATGGTGAGCACCGCGTCGTAGGCCATGCGGAGTTTGAGGCTGTCATCCAGCACAGGGTAGGACTCCTTCTGGTAGGGCATGCTGTAAGTCAGGGCGTCGTAGGGGATGAAAACGTAGGTCCCGTCTGTCATACGCAGGTCCTCGGCCTTCTCCAGCAGGAGGCGCTGATCCTCCCCACCCAGCAGGGCAGAGTGCATACACATGACGATCACTGGATAGGAAAGGAACAAGGAGGAGGAAATGGACAGGGTAGACAGGGGGAAGGATTAGGGCAAGGGTCAGCAAACTTTTCCAGCAGGGGGGTGGTCCACTGTCCCTCAGACCTTGTGGGGAGCCAGACTATATTTTTTGGGGGGGGAATGAACGAATTCCTATGCCCCACAGATAACCCAGAGAGATGCATTTTAAATAAAAGCACACATTCTACTCATGTAAAAACACAGTGATTCCCGGACTGTCCACAGGCTCCCGGATTTAGAAGGTGATTGGGACGCATCCAGCCCCCGGGCCTTAGTTTGCCTACCCATTAGGGTATAGGTCAATAGGAGAAAAATCAGTGTAAAGTCCAGAGCTCACCAAGGGACCGCAGTGAGGTGAAGAGGGCCTCTGTGTATGTGCAAAGTGACCTTCTGCAAAATGGACTGCCTCTCCTAATATGAGCCAACCCAGACCCTGCATTTATAATCTGAGGTCCCTCTCCATGTGCCCTCTCCAAAGGAGATGCAGAGGGTAGCAGCACAAGAACAGGTCCTTTCTGTGGTGGCTCCTCACTTATGGAATGCCCTCCCCAGGAAGGAAAGCCTGGCACTTTCACTGGCTATTTTTAGGCACCAAGCAATAATGTTTCTAGTCCGTCAGTTTAGGGGCCCTTTACGCTGGAAAGTTTTAGATATTGCGACCTCCCTTAGGATGTCGGTAGGATGTATATGAATGCGTTTAGCTTTTATTTTACTATCGTTTTGGAGCAGTTTCTATTTTTGCATTTATGTTTTAAGTTGCTTTGGGTTCCTTTTCGTAAAAAAAAAAGTGACCATTATAAGTACTATTATAATAATATTAATATGCTATAGCCACATCCATAACATACATTTAATGCACATTGCTTTCCCAAAGATCCTGGGAGATGTACTGTGAACTTTAATGTTTTAGTATTTTAACTTCGTGTATGTTTAAAACACTTTTAAGTTTTTCTTGATTTTATCATTTTATAAAAATAAAAAAAATATTGAAAATTTTTATTTTATTTTTTATTTCGACTGTGTCCGACCAACACAGCTGTCAGGGGTGCTGGTGGCTACCCTCAAGTGACGACGCTCCACACCGCCGCGTCTTTAAGACTTTTATTGGTGCATACTTACTTACAGTGCAAGAGATAAGAAAGACATGACTGTTCAGTCTGCATCAGAATCTCGCAATGGCGCTTTCCGGCTACGCGCCCAGCAAAGTAGTTTGGGGACCCCCCAAAGCGCCACCCCTTGCTCCTATGGGAGCTGGCACACCTCAAATAAGGCGTTGGGGGAAAAGGGCGCCTGTGCGATGCTCCGCCGCTTGCCGTTTCCTGTATAGGAGCTCTAGGCTGCAGTCGCGGCTCTTGGATGCTGCCGGAGCCCTGTACCAACCTGCTCACTTCCTCCTGCCCTTCACTGGACCCGCTGCTGGAGCTCTGACTGGTTGAGGAGCTGGACTTTATGATGGGGGGGATGTTCTCTGTAACTCCGCCCCCTTACACTACCTGAATCTGTTATCATTTTATCTTTTAGCACTTTGAGGTTTGTGTGTTTCTAAACAATCAAGTAGTGTATAAATTTTATTAAATAAATAGCTTACACCTCACATACCTACTAGTTCCAGGACTCTTCATAGCAGTGATGTCTGACCACCATCCCTGCACAGCAACAGCAACAGCAGCCTTTGACTTCCAGATGTTTTGGGCTACAAAACATCACCTGCCCTAGCCAGTACAGCCGTGGGAGCTGTTGCCCAAAACATCGGGATGACACCAGGTTGGGGAAGGTTACTTTAGAGCAGTGTTTCCCAAACTTGGGTCTCCAACTGCTTTTGGACTACAATTCCCATCATCACCAGCTAGCAGGACCAGTGGTCAGGGATGACGGGCATTGTAGTCCAAAAACAGCTGGAGACCCAAGTTTGGGAAAGGTTGCTTTAGAACCACAAGCAGTCTTACCATCAGGAGAGTGAGGCATTCCTTCTCAGGTGGCAGGTTTTTTAAGGGGGCGGGTACCATTAGAGGGTCGGCAGATTGGATCAGTTTGGATAAAGGGAGGTTTAGACATTTTTTTTAAAAGAATAATGTAGTTTATGTTTACTGGGTGTGCAATTTGGTTTTGACTACAATGCGCAGGAGGGGAAGTTGACACTTTCCCTCCCCAGCCATGATACTGATGGAAATAGTGTGCCCACCACCACACTAATTAATTGGCACTACTTAACTGTAGCACATTCCAAAGAAGGGCAGTGCCAAAGAATGCTCCAACTACCGCACAATTGTGCTCATTTCACACGCTAGCAAGGTTATGCTTAAAATTCTACAAGGCAGGCTTAGGCAGTATGTGGACCGAGAACTCCCAGAAGTGCAAGCTGGATTTCGAAGGGGCAGAGGAACCAGAGACCAAGTAGCAAACATGCGCTGGATTATGGAGAAAGCTAGAGAGTTCCAGAAAAACATCTACTTCTGCTTCATTGACTATGCAAAAGCCTTTGACTGTGTCGACCACAGCAAACTATGGCAAGTTCTTAAAGAAATGGGAGTGCCTGATCACCTCATCTGTCTCCTGAGAAATCTCTATGTGGGACAAGAAGCTACAGTTAGAACTGGATATGGAACAACTGAGTGGTTCAAAATTGGGAAAGGAGTACGACAAGGTTGTATATTGTCTCCCTGCTTATTTAACTTATATGCAGAATTCATCATGCGAAAGGCTGGACTAGATGAATCCCAAGCCGGAATTAAGATTGCTGGAAGAAATATCAACAACCTCAGATATGCAGATGACACAACCTTGATGGCAGAAAGCGAGGAGGAATTAAAGAACCTTTTAATGAGGGTGAAAGAGGAGAGCGCAAAATATGGTCTGAAGCTCAACATCAAAAAAACCAAGATCATGGCCACTGGTCCCATCACCTCCTGGCAAATAGAAGGGGAAGAAATGGAAGCAGTGAGAGATTTTACTTTCTTGGGCTCCTTGATCACTGCAGATGGTGACAGCAGTCACGAAATTAAAAGACGCCTGCTTCTTGGGAGAAAAGCAATGACAAACCTAGACAGCATCTTAAAAAGCAGAGACATCACCTTGCCGACAAAGGTCCGTATAGTTAAAGCTATGGTTTTCCCAGTAGTGATGTATGGAAGTGAGAGTTGGACCATAAAGAAGGCTGATCGCCGAAGAATTGATGCTTTTGAATTATGGTGCTGGAGGAGACTCTTGAGAGTCCCATGGACTGCAAGAAGATCAAACCTATCCATTCTTAAGGAAATCAGCCCTGAGTGCTCCCTGGAAGGACAGATCGTGAAGCTGAGGCTCCAATACTTTGGCCACCTCATGAGAAGAGAAGAATCCTTGGAAAAGACCCTGATGTTGGGAAAGATTGAGGGCACTAGGAGAAGGGGACGACAGAGGACAAGATGGTTGGACAGTGTTCTCGAAGCTACGAACATGAGTTTGACCAAACTGCGGGAGGCAGTGCGAGACAGGAGTGCCTGGCGTGCTATGGTCCATGGGGTCACGAAGAGTCGGACACGACTAAACGACTAAACAACAACAACTGTAGCACTAATGGCAGAGGTGCCATATGGTAATTTCAGAGTCTGGACTTAACGGTCTTATGGAGCGCCCTTCTTTAGGTGGTTTGCACATAGCCCCTCCTGTCCATTCCTCCAAAGTGGGGCCCTGGAGATCTGCCCTAAAATCCTGTCCTGATGGCACCACCGGCTAAGGGAAGCTTTCTTTTTCTTTGGCTAATAACAGCATATGGGGGTTATTTTCGATGGGGTTGTTGCTGGGGGTTAGGGATGGGGAGAAATTTGATTCAGTTCACATTGGATTGCCATATTTTAAATGGTGGGAATCTGAACAGAAAAGTTGTTGAGTTCCCCCCCCCCCAAAGTTGTTGAGTGATTTTTTTTGGGGGGGGAGGCAAATCAATATTCCGGATATATTTACGTCCAGAGATTCCGGACATATTGCAACCCTAGTTCACATTTAAAGGCAAATTTACACAATTTGCGCTTTGAGAAACGATACGCAACAAACATACATCCTTCAAATTTGCATTTCTCCACGTTCCATTCTCCAGTCAATAAATGTGGACAACAGTGCATTGCATTAGGGTCAACTGTGCATTTATCAGTGAAGATAGTGGACAAAAGCATTATATTAGGGAAAAGGTCTTACAAAATGTGTATATTGTTACAGGCGCGCCAGTTTCTGCCCAACATGGGGGGGGGGGGCGTGCGACATCACATGGTGGGAGGGGGCCTGGCGGGACTTGTCACACCCTCTGAAAGGCCCGGCAGAGCCAGCCATGGCTGCTGAAGCTAGGCCCAATGTAGCCTAGTCGCAGCTACGGGAGGACCTGGTGGAGCCCGCTGTGGCTGCCGCTCCTCTTGCACGCTCACACCCAGCTCTGATTCCTCCTACTGCACCTCTTCCCCTGACACACCCTCTTCCAAAATAGGCTTCCAGTGAGTGGAGAAATCAATTAGCAGCAGCTCCTCAGCTCCAGCCAGCTCCAGCTTTCTCCGACATGTTGCCTTCCCCCCTTGCCTTCAGCTGCCCCCCTACATTCTGGATCTCTTCAGCTGCCCCTTCCATCTGGGTGCCTTGCAGCTGGGCTCCTGGGTGACTTTCAACCCCCTGTAGCATCTCATTTGGCAGGGCCCTCAGCTCACATGGAGTCACACTTTCCTGTCCATGGAAGCTTCTCACCCAAGCTACTCTCATTCAATCAAACTGCTCACTTTGTCACTGCTCTATTCTCACAAGCCACTCGAGGGGTGTTGCTATTCCTCCCTCCATCTCTACTCAGGCACACCTCCTCCAGGAAACAGAAATCCCACATCTGACACCAGTGTGGCTGCTTTTATACAGAGACAGAAAGCACTAAAGCCACATTCTTACTTCATCTTGATAAGCAATACAGTCGTACCTCGGGTTACGACCACCTCGGTTTGCGAACAGTTCGGGTTACGAACTGCGCAAACCCGGAAGTGTTTTCGCCGCGCGCAGCGCGATCGCGCAATTTGCGCATGCGCAAAATGGCGGCGCCCATCGCGCTCGGTTTGCGAACTATTCGGGTTACGAACTGCGATCCGGAACGGATCGCGTTCGTAACCCGAGGTATTACTGTACTTTCTTAACGTCCATTGTGCTTGGAGCACAATTAGGGAGAGCGCGGGATGTGGAAGAAGGGTTAAAAAGACATCCCCTGGGTTGGGGGTGGTGCTGGTTGAGAGGGAGTGTGTGTGATAGGACCAACCTGGGTTGCTGGGGGGGGAAGCATGTAGCGATTTTTGATGGACAGGGACTGACCCTTAAAACCTCAGCGCAGTTAGTTTCACTTTTGCAAAGTGCTTCTGCTCTCCCTCCCGCCCACCGCCTTTTCTTATGGTTTAGCCTGACATTGCTTTGCCTTTTATGGGGTCGCTTGCTTTGCAAGGGCCCAGTAGGAATTTTGCCATTTGGCTGATTGGCTGTTGCCATTGGTTTTTGCCTACTGCTTAGCAAAGCGTCACAACTTGTTAGGTTGGCGGTTAGGCATTGGTTAATAATTCTGGTTGGCATGGAGGTGCCTTCCCCTCATTAAAATGCTGCTCCACATAGAAGTATTCCGTTAAAGGAATCCTGGGGCTCCGGGGCTCTTGTCCATACACCCCCGCAATGGGCGGGGCTGGGGCCATTACAGAGCACGAGCCTTGGGGAGCATTTCTGGTCGAGGGGAGAGTGCCTGGACACAGCTACCTCCTCTCCCATGGGGTGTTTACTTGACTTCCCTATACGGCTAGGGAAGTCGGAGCTGATCTGTCCCAGGCGGTGGACAGATGGATTAACCCAGGGGTTCCCAAACTAAGGCCCAGGGGCCGGATGCGGCCCAATCGCCTTCTCAATCCGGCCCGCAGAAGGTCTGGGAATCAGCATGTTTTTACATGAGTAGAATGTGTCCTTTTATTTAAAATGCACCTCTGGGTTATTTGTGGGGTTATTTGTAGGAATTCGTTCATATTTTTTCCCCAAAATATAGTCCGGCCCCCCCACAAGGTCTGAGGGACAGTGGACCGGCCCCCTGCTGAAAAAGTTTGCTGACCCCTGGATTAACCAATGCCTAAGCCAACACTCACATTTAATTGTATTTAAATAAAGTTGTAGCCAAATTAATGCCACAACCCAAACTAAAATTCTGTGTGTGGTGTGAGTTATTTGGGGGGGGGGGCGTGTCTGGCAACCTCGTCACGCAATTTATCATGAGGCAACAGCATGGAAGCTTTTCTTGGCAAATGCTGTTGTATCGTGATCCTGCGTATCTCTTGTCCCATCAGGCTACTTCTTAAAAGTATGGATCAGGCTGGAGGGTGGAGAAGCCTGTCATATGTACGCAATTGCACCTTATAGAACAGTTCCTGCTCATTTAAAATGACTATGTGAACTGATCTTATCCACACTGACTAAGAACCTTGGCAGAACCTAGAAGTTTTCTAACAATTACCCCCCAAATATTAGACCCTCTTCCTTTGAGAGTCGCGCAAGCACATGTGGCCCTAACCCAGCCATACCTCGTACATCATAGGCCCTCTGTACACGGCGGAGGGCATCCCGTGCCCCATTCGGTTCATCTTCCATAGTGGTTACCACAGTGACAGGGAGGCCAAAGTTGCGCAACGACTCCGCCAGGCCTTGCCCTACTTCCACCCAGAGGTCCTGCTCGGAGCTGATCACAGCGACGTGGGCCCAGCGGAAGTACTTGAGCACGGTGTAGAGGACGGCAGAGGCCTGGGGCAGCGGCCGGGAAAAGGTACCAAAACGCTCCACCTCGGCATCGTCAGTCAGGCAAGACCAGGAGAAGACGGGCTTGTTCCAAGCTCTGCCCAGCAGCCCAGCTGCCTCGCAGGTGGCTGGGTTGACCGGGCCCACAAAGCCAGAGGCATAGCGTTCCGAGTTGACAAAGCCAACCATGGCCTGAGACGACTTGCAGTCTTCGTTGAGGAGGACGTAGTCAAACCAGTAGCCCTGGTTCAGAGTAGGGTCCTTGTTGATGCGGGCAATGGCCAGCTTGGCCGCTGCGTCAGGGTAGGCCCTGGCGTAGATGGGGTCGCAGGTCCAGGGGCCCATCACACCCACCTTGAAGGTTGACGGCAGGACGTGGCAGGGCAAAGAGAGGAACAAGAGCCAGAAGAGGAGGGCTTGCCAGCAGGGGCCCCTGTAGCAGGCCCACCTGGGGTGATTGGAAAGGCGGAGCAGGAATCTGTGGAAGCCAAGCCAGGCTAGGATCATGGTGTCGCAGAGCCCGGGAATGGCGCGGCGGTGGGGGAAGGGGGAAGGGAGGGGAAGAAGAGGGAGAAGGCACGGCTCACAAATCCTTTAGTCCCTCAGGGGCCAAGGGCCAGAAGCCTTTTGTCGGAGTGGGTCCATTTGCCGCCATCAACTTGGTTAAGACTCAACGCACGCAGTCAAGAGAAATCACCCTGGAATAGAGAAAAAAGAGAAACATCACACTATGCTGGGGAAAGGATGCTTGGGGTCCTGTGCATAGCTGTGGGGATCAGTGGGCATTGCCACAAACAACCCCGTTTGTATGTCCTGTGTTTTTTAATCTCATTAAAAAAACACACATTTTTTTAAGACTGAGTAGCGTCATGCTGCTCACAGAAAGTTGGGTAAACAGCATGCGGCCAAACACCTCTCCACTTTGGGCAGCCATCTTGTTACCAAAGGCAAGCTTGTTGCCCGTAGCAACTACCTCACCATCTTCACAGGTGTAAAATGAACAAAAAGAGCACCACTCCGGGTTAGCTACTGCGGAGCCATATTTGTTGCCCAACTTTTAGGGCTGGTGATGCTTACAAATATTATTTGCTTCGCATTTCTTTTGGGCAAGGCAAACAATCCCATAGCGTGGGGGGGGGGGGCCTGATATCACTGCACTTCCGGGAGAGAGAGAGAGAGAGAAGAGAGAGGTCATGACAGGAGAGGCAGCCAGCTGCTTTGGCCAAAGTCCACCCTATTCTACCAGCCTCGGGTGGTATTATCCAAACTACTGTTCTGCTCATGCTCCAGCACCTCAACGAAGCTGCCCCATCCCTCAAATCCTAATCTTGCAGCTGAACTAAAACAGGATTAGCCTTTTGGCCCCAGCTGCCTCTTCGCATTAGGTGCGAATCGGTATGATGGCCCTCACGTGCCCACAAGTGCTCAGCAGGTCACCTCTACCAACTCCTTTTACCCTTTACTAGGAATAATGTTGCAAGGTGTGTTTGTGTTTGTGTGTGTATGTATGTGTGAAGTTACAGAGGGGGAAAGAGCTATCAGGTCTTAATTTTACACCCTTTGAGAAAAACTGGAAATGTGAGGGAAAGCTGGAAAACCACAAGCATCAATTATGTTTTCTTTTAACACAACGATGGCATGTAAGATCTGTTTCAATGTGTTATTTGAAACCAACAGGCATTATATTTGTTACTGATGGTAAAGAACATAGAGCTGTTTTACTGGAACAAAATATTGTCTTTGCCACACTTTTAACACTTATTGGAATTTTTACACTGGCTCATTCTTGCATTTTTTCAAACATAATAATTTTATGGGTGAATAGCATTCCCCCCCCAATCTATGTACTAGATTTACGCTCACTGTGGCCCATTCTATTTTTAAATTTATTTAAAGTATGTGATAGCTTCTGTATGGCTGGTTAGAAGCCAGCTTTCTCCAACTAATAATCATGTGTAGCAACATTAGCAAGTTCCAGAATCAACTATCAGAATTTGAGGTCTTAACTATAAGACATGTTGGACATTTTACAGAGCTCCAATGCATAAATACACTTTTTTAAAAAAATTAAAGATTGTATAGATGATAATGGAATTAATCTTTCAAAATGTGAGTTTGCAAAAATATTTGGTGGGAGGGGCACATATTTAAGACACCCACAAAAATATGCTTCTGTGCTATTCTCATTATCCCACTGGGAAGAGCTATTGCATTATGCAACACGACACAAGTCTACCTATTTTCATCTGACAAAGGTCAAGCGACTTGCCTTTCCACACCTGTGAATCTATTAAAAACTGAGTGCATAGCTGGTGACCTACATTTACGATTCGGTGGAACGCTGTGGAATTCAGCAAGGCACAGTTGCTTACGAAGAAACCACTCTGGCTGAATCCCACTGAATGAAGATGCCCGTATTTGCTTTTGATACAAATGAGTTTTCCACGCAAGACTAGAGTGGGTCCCAATTAGGCCTATTCTGGTCTCAAATCTGGGTCCTGGAATAGGCTGTGAAAATGACACCTTGCTGTCCAGACTCTGCCTGCTTCTTCTGCCCGCTATCTCCCTCTATTCCAGAGGTTGGACGGACACCAACTACCAGAATCTCTGACCACTAGTCATGCTAGCTGAGACAGAGAGGAGTCATCTGGAGGGTCATAGCCTAGCCATGCCTGCTCTCTCTCTCTCTCTCTCTCTCTCTCTCTCTCTCTCTCTCTCTCTCTCTCTCTCTCTCACACACACACACACACACACACACCATTTCAACAGGTAATTTCCCACCCCATGCAACACAACGACAAACTTCACCTGTACATCTGCATCTTTGATGCATCTTTTATAGAAACAGGGGTTAAGTACACTGTTTCATGGAAGGTAAAAGCTATTGGTCGCTACTAGCAATGACCACTGTGATGTATCTCCACTGCTGGAGTCAGTATGCCTCTGAACGCCTCCATCCCCGACGAAAAATAGCAGCCCCTACTAGTGCCGGATTTACGTATAAGCTAAACAAGCTATAGCTTAGGGCCCCACTCTCTCGGGGACCCCAAAAAAATATAAAGGGGAAAAAACCTGGATGTACATTTCCAAAATATAAGATAAAAAACAAATAAAATAAAACCTACTTACAGCAACAGTGTTTTGTGTTGTGTAGGCTCCTATGATGTAAGACAATGCCTGCTAGCCTGCTCCCTAAAATATCACTGGTTTGCTCATTTCTATATATAGGGTCCCTACATTTTGCATGGACTGGTTGCAGGGCAACATGGGCAAATGGCTTCAGATACCTATGAGGTCCATAAATTACTATGTACCATATATCCAACACAAAAAACAGCAACAATTTGTTGTTGACAAAGGACAGCTGGACATATAAAGGGCCCCATTACCTTCAGTTCTAGTTACAGGTAGGTAGCTGTGTTGGTCTGCCGTAGTCGAAACAAAATTAAAAAATTCCTTCCGGTAGCACCTTAGAGACCAACTAAGTTTGTCATTGATATGAGCTTTTGTCTGCATGCACACTTCTTCAGGTACATGTATCTATATCCAGGATGAGATGAATCTTGTAAAATATTATTTGCTTTTTTTAATAGGAGTATAGCATCTAGATCAAGGGAAGTTAATAGTACCACTGTATTCTGCTCTGGTCAGACCTCACCTGGAGTACTGTGTCCAGTTCTGGGCCCCACAGTTCAAGGAGGATACTGACAAGCTGGAACGTGTCCAGAGGAGGGCAACCAAAATGGTCAAAGGCCTGGAAACGATGCCTTATGAGGAACGGCTATGGGAGCTGGGTATGTTTAGCCTGGAGAAGAGAAGGTTAAGGGGTGATATGATTGTTGTTTAGTCGTTTAGTCGTGTCCGACTCTTCGTGACCCCATGGACCATAGCACGCCAGGTACTCCTGTCTTGCACTGCCTCCCGCAGTTTGGTCAAACTCATGTTCGTAGCTTTGAGAACACTGTCCAACCATCTTGTCCTCTGTCGTCCCCTTCTCCTAGTGCCCTCAATCTTTCCCAACATCAGGGTCTTTTCCAAGGATTCTTCTCTTCTCATGAGGTGGCCAAAGTATTGGAGCCTCAGCTTCACGATCTGTCCTTCCAGGGAGCACTCAGGGCTGATTTCCTTAAGAATGGATAGGTTTGATCTTCTTGCAGTCCATGGGACTCTCAAGAGTCTCCTCCAGCACCACAATTCAAAAGCATCAATTCTTTGGCGATCAGCCTTCTTTATGGTCCAGCTCTCACTTCCATACATCACTACTGGGAAAACCATAGCTTTAACTATACGGACCTTTGTAGGCAAGGTGATGTCTCTGCTTTTTAAGATGCTGTCTAGGTTTGTCATTGCTTTTCTCCCAAGAAGCAGGCGTCTTTTAATTTCGTGACTGCTGTCACCATCTGCAGTGATCAAGGAGCCCAAGAAAGTAAAATCTCTCACTGCCTCCATTTCTTCCCCTTCTATTTGCCAGGAGGTGATGGGACCGGTGGCCATGATCTTGGTTTTTTTGATGTTGAGCTTCAGACCATATTTTGCGCTCTCCTCTTTCACCCTCATTAAAAGGTTCTTTAATTCCTCCTCGCTTTCTGCCATCAAGGTTGTGTCATCTGCATATCTGAGGTTGTTGATATTTCTTCCGGCAATCTTAATTCCGGCTTGGGATTCATCTAGTCCAGCCTTTCGCATGATGAATTCTGCATATAGGTTAAATAAGCAGGGAGACAATATACAACCTTGTCGTACTCCTTTCCCAATTTTGAACCACTCAGTTGTTCCATATCCAGTTCTAACTGTAGCTTCTTGTCCCACATAGAGATTTCTCAGGAGACAGATGAGGTGATCAGGCACTCCCATTTCTTTAAGAACTTGCCATAGTTTGCTGTGGTCGACACAGTCAAAGGCTTTTGCATAGTCAATGAAGCAGAAGTAGACGTTTTTCTGGAACTCTCTAGCTTTCTCCATAATCCAGCGCATGTTTGCTATTTGGTCTCTGGTTCCTCTGCCCTTTCGAAATCCAGCTTGCACTTCTGGGAGTTCTCGGTCCACATACTGCCCAAGCCTGCCTTGTAGAATTTTGAGCATAACCTTGCTAGCGTGTGAAATGAGCGCAATTGTGCGGTAGTTGGAGCATTCTTTGGCACTGCCCTTCTTTGGAATTGGGATGTAGACTGATCTTCTCCAATCCTCTGGCCATTGCTGAGTTTTCCAAACTTGCTGGCATATTGGGTGTAGCACCTTAACAGCATCATCTTTTAAAATTTTAAATAGTTCAGCTGGAATATCATCACTTCCACTGGCCTTGTTATTAGCAGTGCTTTCTAAGGCCCATTTGACTTCAGTCTCCAAGATGTCTGGCTCAAGGTCAGCAACCACACTACCTGGGGTGTACGAGACCTCCATATCTTTCTGGTATAATTCCTCTGTGTATTCTTGCCACCTCTTCTTGATGTCTTCTGCTTCTGTTAGGTCCTTACCACTTTTGTCCTTGATTATGGTAATCTTTGTACGAAATGTTCCTTTCATATCTCCAATTTTCTTGAACAGATCTCTGGTTTTCCCCATTCTATTGTTTTCCTCTATTTCTTTGCATTGATCATTTAAGAAGACCCTCTTGTCTCTCCTTGCTGCTTTTTGGAAATCTGCATTCAGTTTCCTGTATCTTTCCCTATCTCCCTTGCATTTTGCTTGCCTCCTCTCCTCCGCTATTTGTAAGGCCTCGTTGGACAGCCATTTTGCTTTCTTGCATTTCCTTTTCCTTGGGATGGTTTTCGTTGCTGCCTCCTGTATAATGTTACGAGCCTCCATCCATAGTTCTTCAGGCACTCTGTCCACCAAATCTAAATCCTTAAACCTGTTCCTCACTTCCACTGTGTATTCATAAGGGATTTGATTCAGATTATATCTTACTGGCCCAGTGGTTTTTCCTACTTTCTTCAGTTTAAGCTGGAATTTTGCTATAAGAAGCTGATGATCTGAGTTACAGTCAGCTCCAGGTCTTGTTTTTGCTGACTGTATAGAGCTTCTCCATCTTTGGCTGCAGAGAATATAATCAATCTGATTTCGATGCTGCCCATTTGGTGATATCCATGTGTAGAGTCGTCTCTTGTGTTGTTGGAAGAGAGTGTTTGTGATGACCAGCTTGTTCTCTTGACAGAACTCTATTAGCCTTTGCCCTGCTTCGTTTTGAACTCCAAGGCCAAACTTGCCAGTTATTCCTTTTATCTCTTGATTCCCTACTTTAGCATTCCAATCACCTGTAATGAGAAGAACATCCTTCTTTGGTGTCATTTCTAGAAGGTGTTGTAGGTCTTCATAGAATTGGTCAATTTCACTTTCTTCAGCACCGGTAGTTGGTGCATAAACTTGGATTACTGTGATGTTAAAAGGTCTGCCTTGGATTCGTATCGAGATCATTCTGTCATTTTTGAGATTGCATCCCAATACAGCTTTTGCCACTCTTTTGTTGACTATGAGGGCCACTCCATTTCTTCTACAGGATTCTTGCCCACAGTAGTAGATATGATAGTCACCCGAACTGAATTCGCCCATTCCCTTCCATTTTAGTTCACTGATGCCCAGGATGTCGATATTTATTCTTGTCATCTCATTTTTGACCACATCCAGCTTACCTCCATCCATGGTTCTTACATTCCAGGTTCCTATGCAATATTTTTCTTTACAGCATCGGACTTTCCTTTCGCTTCCAGGCATATCCGCAACTGAGCGTCCTTTCGGCTTTGGCCCAGCCGCTTCATCAGCTCTGAATCTACTTGTACTTGTCCTCCGCTCTTCCTCAGTAGCATGTTGGACGCCTTCCGACCTGAGGGGCTCATCTTCCAGCGTCATAACTTTTATATGCCTGTTGTCTTTGTCCATGGAGTTTTCTTGGCAGGGATACTGGAGTGGCTTGCCAGTTCCTTCTCCAGGTGGATCACGTTTAGTCAAAACTCTCCACTATGACCTGTCCATCTTGGGTGGCCCTGCATGGCATAGCTCATAGCTTCTCCGAGTTATTCAAGCCCCTTCGCCACGACAAGGCATTGATCCATGAAGGGGGGGTGATATGATAGCCATGTTCAAATATATAAAAGGATGTCGTATAGAGGAGGGTGAAAGGTTGTTTTCTGCTGCCCTAGAGAAGCAGACACGGAGCAATGGATTCAAACTACAAGGCAGTAGAATCCACCTAAACATTAGGAAGAACTTCCTGACAGTAAGAGCTGTTTGGCAGTGGAATTTACTACCAAGGAGTGTGGTGGAGTCTCCTTCTTTGGAGGTCTTTACTTTGGCCACCTCATGAGAAGAGAAGAATCCTTGGAAAAGACCCTGATGTTGGGAAAGATTGAGGGCACTAGGAGAAGGGGACGACAGAGGACAAGATGGTTGGACAGTGTTCTCGAAGCTACGAACATGAGTTTGACCAAACTACGGGAGGCAGTGGAAGACAGGAGTGCCTGGCGTGCTATGGTCCATGGGGTCACGAAGAGTCGGACACGACTAAACGACTAAACAACAACAACAAGCAGAGGCTTGACAGCCATATGTCAAGAATGCTTTGATGGTGTTTCCTGCTTGGCAGGGGGTTGGACTGGATGGCCCTTGTGGTCTCTTCCAACTCCATGATTCTATGAATCTATGATTCTAAGGCAACGGGACTTGTATAGTTCTTCCAGAGATAGGAGAGGATGACCGATAATCTTTTGGGCTGTGGTTATGACCTTCTGGAGCACTTTCCTGTCCTGCACAGGAAATCAACCTCATTCATTTTCCCTTAGGGTTTACTCATCTGATGAGAAGGGGGTGCAGGCCTGACTGATCATATTTGGCTCAGGGGGAGAATGATGGATTGATTGAAATACTTCATTGTCACTTGGACAACTTGTATACAGTGAGATTACACTGTAATGCGTGTAAGAATGCATCGCCGTCAGGACCACACAAACACAAACCTAGGCCATGCTGGCCAATGAACCCACAACCACAGATATGAATATATGTATTAGTTAATGTACCAGTTATTTTTATTGTTTCTGAGGCATGTGCTTTGGCTAGCTTAGTTTTGGGATCACTCGTGCAATTTGCTGTGCAGTAACTTTTGCACAACAGAATTATTTTACTTTATCTATTACTCACTCACATATTCTCCCTTTCATGTAGCTTGTCCCCACCCCAGGATGACAACCCAGAATTATGTGTGGCTTTCTTTCTTTCTTTCTTTCTTTCTTTCTTTCTTTCTTTCTTTCTTTCTTTCTTTCTAAACTCATTTTTATTTCAATTTTACTACACAAACACCCACAGCCCCAGATGAAATTGAAAATTATAAATCAATATAGAAAAAGAAAATGAAAATTTCAGACACAAATATGAATAACTAAAAAGAAGAAAAGAGAAATATATCATATAGTACTAAGATCCAGTATAAATTAGAAAAAAACAATATAGGCTAATTATACCATATTTCATTTCATCTTTTCTTCTGGTTGACTTTCATTCCTCCTCAAAGCAGTTGCACTACATCCTTTTATAAACTGTTTCCTTTTTTTTTGTTCCTATTCTCCCCTTCTGTTTTTCGTTCAAATTTCAATTTTTACATTGTCGTTTTTTGCAGAATTTAATCAAAAGAAGACCAAGTGTTAATTTGGGGGCACTGCCCTTTCAGATAATCTCTGTATTTATCCCAGTCCTTTTGAAATTTTTGTTTCGATTTACCCCTAATTGCCTCTGTTATTCTGGCCATTTCTATATAATCAAATAATTTTTCTTGCCAATCTTTTTTTGTTGGGGTTTCCTCTTTTTTCCAATTTTGGGTAAATAGGGAGCTTGCTGCTGCTGTGGCGTAAAGAAATATTTTTTCCCCCTTGGGTGGGTCTGTGTCTAAAATTCCCAGCAAGAAAGCTTCCGTTTTCTTGCTGAAATTTTGCTTATTTTTTTTCTTTGATTCTTCATATATTGAATCCCAGAAAGCTTTAATTTTACCACACGTCCACCACATATGCAGCAGTGTCCCCTCTCCCTGTTTGCACCTCCAACATAAATTTGATTTCGTTTTGTACATTTTACATATTTTTGTTGGGGTTAGATACCACCTATAGAACATCTTTATTAGATTTTCTTTTATCGATTATGGCTTTCTGAGACAGGCATGCCCAAGGACCAATCAGGAAAGCAGGTGCTTTAAGGCCCGGCCTCCGTGTTCTGAGGAGATTCCCCTCCCTCAAAAAATATTTTTTACTGTATTAGTTTTCCACAAATTTTGCACATATAATTTCAAAACTGAGGAGATAATTTTGACAAGGAGACCTGTTTTAATTCCTTCGCGCTCTCAAAGGAGCGTCGCCCACAAGCTCCCTGACTAAAGCTGCTAACAAGGGCTTTGCTGGACCTTCGACAGCAAGGAGAAAACCAATTCTTCTTACGCAGCTTTGAAGCAGGGATAGTGTAAAAAACGAAACGAAACGGAAAAAAACCAGCATGCCACACTCTCTCTGGTTTCATAAAAGTCCCTCTCTCATTCTCCTGCCATTATACCTGCCGTTCTGTACAAAGCGGTGTCCTGAAAAGATTAGGAGAAATAAGGCTTCTTATAGTAGAAACCTGAAACTATTTAAATCACCTCTTATAAGCCAGGCCCATTGTCTGTGGAGAAGAGGATTCTCCCTCTCTTTTGCAAGGGAGAATCGCATTTGTGTTGACAGGAAAATGGTGGCCAAAAGGGTGGGGGACAGGGACAATGTCAAGTACAGTTTCGAAACACAAACCGCAATGACTTCATGGATAAATTAGTCATATTTAAACCAACCGGGAGGGAAAGATTTTGAGTGACTAGAAAAATTCTCCTCAGACAGCAGAATCACATGGAGCGGCACCCCTGCTCCCGCTCCAAGGGTCATGGCGGCAGCTTCTCCTGGCAAGATCTCTTAAGATTCCTGAGAGATCTTGCCAGAAGCCACGGCATAAACCCGGTGAGCACAGCAGGAGAAGTAGGGCCACAGCACCACAGAAAGGGGCCCTGCCTCCTGGGGTCAGTCCTGTCCCCCTCCCAGTGGCCATGATGGCTTTGCTTGCCAGCAGTCGTTGGTCAGCAAAGGCAGCGTCGACCTCTGATAAGCCCGAGTGCCCCAGTTTAAAAATATATAGGGGTGTTGTTGTTGTTTTTAACATAAGCACTTGTAAAAGCTGCGGCTGCCATCTTAGAGGAGGATGGAGGCCTTTCGCCTTCTTCTCTCACGCATGAGAAAATAGGTCCTCTAAGATGCAACGCCTTAAAAAACAAAGGAAGCATGGGCCTTGTTTCAAAACAGTTGTTTCCTCAGTTATGTATTAGTCTATATAGTTTTCCCTCAGGTCCTCAGGTCCTTGTCAGTTGTTTTAGGAGGGAACTTTAGGAGGGAACTTTGAATTATGTTTGATACATTGTTTGAGCCAGCCTCTATAAAAGCAGGCCGGCTCAGCAATGCAGTTCAGTTCAGTTCTGGCTTCCGAATAAAGAGCTTCTTGAAGAACCACTGTGTTGTCTACCCACTATTTAATATCCTCAAATGCAAATTAATTAATTAAGCCAATTAAAGTATCTTTTGATCAGCTGGCAGCCCTAAAAAAAACAAAAACCCAAATCCAAACTGCATAGTGCCACATCAGCTTGAAAATTGAAGTTTATGTATGTGTAGATTATTAGGGCTATGTTTTCTAATTCCTTCTGTAGCACATAGGAAAATGAGAACAGAGCAGATTAGTCATTATTATCCTGTGCTTACAATAAACCCCTCGGTGGTCTGCCGGTTATGCTCTACTGATGTGGCAAATTACTGGAAGTCCCTTAACTTGGCAGGTTAAAGGTGGAGGCTCTGACATGACCTATGGGGAAAAGGCGAGTTTCATGCACAAGCCAGTCCACACTTGCATCTATTGGAAAGCAGCGCCAAATGACGGTTTGCCTGTATGACTCAGCCACCGCACCTTAAATCAGTGTTTCTCAACCAGTGTGCCTCCAGATGTTTTGGGGCTACAACTCCCATCATTCCTGACCACTGGTCTTGCTAGCTAGGGATGATGGGAGTTGTAGTCCCAGAACATCTGGAGGCACACTGGTTGAGAAACACTGCCTTAAATCACCACAGATATAGCACCCGGTGTCAACTCAGACCATAATACTTGCCCTGGGAGACAGAGCACACATTTGACTGAGAGGCGTCGAGTGGATGAATAAACGAAGGGAGGAATTTCATTACTAGATTATTCAGTTGCATTCTGTGGCTTTATTAGGATCTATTTTTTCAGGTTGCATCTAAAATCGCAGTTAGTTTGCTTAAGCAATGGGGTGTTTTGAAATTGGCCGGCAGAAATGTAGTTGGTAACTAAGGGCCTGCATTTGCTATACTAAAGATATATACTGTACGTTGCTTAAGGTCTTGTGCCTGGTAAAGGGGCCTGCATTAGACATCAGGAAACTACAAAGAAACGGACGAAGAATATTGTGAGGGGGCAGGAACAAGAATGGAAAATTCCCCACATGTGCTCTATCCCTAAATTTATGAAGTAATGCAGTTGGCCTCTGGGTCGCTATATATGCAATCCATATATAAGCTCAAGTTTGCCGAAAGCTTTTGATTGGCTAAAAGTAGAGTTGCCAAAAAGTCGTTGAGCTTTTTCTAGGAAAAGCAGAATTTTTGCTGATTTCCGCCAGTTAAATCCCGGACATTTGACAACCCTACTAAAAGCCATCGCACGTGTCCTGATGGATGGTTATAAGTATTTTACTAACCTCCAAGGGCACGCATATTCTCTATAGCTTCACTAAAGACTTCTCTGTTAGGCATTTATTTGGGACCTCCATCATTGGACCCCAGGACTAAATTTCACTCTCCAGAAACGGTGTCTTTGGGAGGGAAAGGAGAATACTGTGACGTGGGGGGTGGACATGGGGCAGTTCCTAAGACCTTTATGTTTACCAAGGAAAGGCAAAAGACAAGAGATACAGCAAAGGAGAGCTAAGGAGGGTAGTACATTGGCCTTCAACTGGTGGGTTGAGGTCTAATCTGAGGTGGGTGGAAACAGCAGTACTACCACCATACAAATATATGGTGAAAAGTGAAGAAATAGGTCCCCAAAGGCAAGTGTGGCTCCGAGGACTGAAAATGCTGAAGGCTGCTGGGCTAGTGGGAAGCAGACTTGGGCAACTGAATGAGAATCACTTCATGCATGCAAGCCCCACATCATGCCTTCTCCATGGGGAAATGAGCAAAGCTCTGGAGAAAAGTTTGTGTGAAGTTGCACCAAACAGGTGGTAGGAGGGAGGAAAATGGCCGGCAGCTCTTTCCACCACTGGATGCCCTGTAACTTTCCAAGAGGTTGTGCACTCAGGTACGCAACACATGTGGAGAAAATTAAGTAGGGTGAACATACAGTAGGCGGCTAGGCCATAAATTATCCCAAGACATTGTGAAGTGTCTTTGCCCTAGAGCAGGGGTGTCAAACTCAAATTCATCGGGGGCCGCATCAGCAGTTTGGTCACCCTCAAAGGGCTGGTTGTATCTGTAGGACTATGTGTCCACTCTTTATTATCATAAATTATTGTCACTGCATTCAATTATTACTGTTTTTTGTAATAATGTAAGTAATAACTAGCTCTGAAAGCAGAAACATAGTCAGAATAATGGCAAGTAGATATTCAAATGTACAATTATTGTACAATTTATTGAAAAATGATTTTTGGTAACTGCACAGGGTGGTGGAGGCTTGCTAGGGTTTCATGCAGGACCTTTGCAGAGCTACTAGTACCTGGAGATGCTGGGGTCCTTCTGCATGCAGGACAGATGTTCTGCCAGTGAGCCACCACCCTTCACCAAAGGGACTGGCTGAGGTTGACTCACTGGAGCTGCTCTCCTGGTTCCAGGGTTTAAGGGCCAGAAGTATAAAGCAGCATCCTATGTTTCTGAGGAGGGAGGGAGGGAGGGGAGGGGAGGGGAGGGGAGGGGAGGGAGGGAGGAAGGAAGGAAGGAAGGAAGGAAGGAAGGAAGGAAGGAAGGAAGGAAGAAAAGAGGGAGTGGGAGGGAGAGAGGAAGGAAGGAAAGAGGGGAGAGAAAGAAGAGTAGGAAATAAGGAAGGGAATAAAGAAGAAAAGAAAAAGAAAGAGGGAGAGAAGACGGAAAGGGAGAAAGAAGGAAGGAAGTAGAGGGAAAGAAAGAATAGGAATGAGGGAGAGGAAGAAAGATGGAAAGGACGGAAGGAAGGAAGGAAGGAAGGAAGGAAGGAAGGAAGGAAGGAAGAAAGAAAGAAAGAAATGAAGAAAGAAAGAAAAGAGGGAGCAGGAGGGAGAGAGGAAGGAAAGAGGTGAGAGAAAGAAGAGTAGGAAAGAAGGAATAAAGAAGGAAAGAAAAAGAAAGAGGGAGAGAAGACAGAGATAAAGAAGGAAGGAAGGAGAGGGAAAGAAAGAATAAGAACGAGAGAGAGAAAGAAAGAAAGGGAAGGGGGGGGTCGCCGCCTTGATTCAGCGCCAGAAAAGAGCACGAAGGGACCCAGGGGCAAAAAGCATTTCCCGTGCAGCGTGAGGCAGCGGGTGTCTGTTTTAGGAGAAGTGCGTAAAGCCTCAGAGTTGCACGTTCGTGAGGCTGAGCCGCTGCTGAGCTCACGTTCATGAGGCTGAGCCGCGGCAGGAGGAGGAGGAGGTGAGGCAAGAGGAGGCGGCGGCGGCAGCTTGCCGGGTCGGTGCCCGGCAGCGCCGTGCGGAGAGTCCCGAGCCTCTGGGACGCAGCAGTGCTCTGTAGCACTTTGAATCCTCCTCCTCCTCCATGCGACGCTGCTGGGTGCTTTGTCTGTGCTTCAGCAGCAGCAGCAGCAGCCGTTTCCAGGCGCCGAGCCTTGGCAGGAGGAGGAGGATTCAAAGTGCTACAGAGCACTGCTGCGTCGCAGAGGCTCGGGACTCTCCGCACGGCGCTGCCGGGCACCGACCCGGCAAGCCGCCGCCTCCTTCTCCTGCTGTGGCTCGGGGCGCTCCACGCAGCGCTGCTCTGGCCGCCTTTCTCCCCCCCCCCCCGGCCCCAGCTGTTTGTCAGTGCTTTGTCGGCGCGGTGCTTCAGCAGCAAGGTCCCGCTGGCTGGGGCGCTCGGCGGGCCACATGACGAGGTCTGGCGGGCCGGATTTGGCCCCCGGGCCTTGTGTTTGACACCCGTGCCCTAGAGGGAGATCTTCTGAGCCACCACTGGAGACATATTCACATATTTTTGTTATGGGCCTTAATATTCAAAACCCATTAGTAGCATAGTGTTTAAAGTCAAAAGCTATATCACAAGATGAGAAATCAACTTTCCTTCTTTCTCCAAGACCCTTTGAAGATGAGAAATCTCTCTCTCTCAAACACACACACACACACTTACACGGACAGCAGCTATTGTGATAGGGTAGCTATGGGATGGTTCCTATGATATCATTGCAACAAGAACAAGAAGTTCTACATCTCCTAAGCACACACTCCAGAAGAGTCTAAGACAGGCATCCCCAAACTTTGGCCCTCCAGATGTTTTGGACTACAATTCCCATCTTCCCCGACCACTGGTCCTGTTAGCTAGGGATCATGGGAGTTGTAGGCCAAACATCTGGAGGGCCGCAGTTAGGGATGCCTGGTCTAAGAGATCATGCCCTTTTACTAAGTCAGAATGGAGGGGTACCCTATAGTACTATACAACACTCCCCCCCCCATTTCTAACAAGAATGAACAACTAGCTACACACATATGCAATTTTGGGGGGGGGGTTGTCTATCATATGTAGTGTACAGATATTTATCAGATGGTATAGTCATGCTACTTGGCTTTCCCACATTATTATTATTACCAGCATTATTATTATTATTATTATTATTATAGAATAGAATAATTTATTGGCCAAGTATCAACCATACTTGGAATTTTGCTTCAACTACATTGCAATGCAAAGAAAAAATGTACCTCATACAATCAGTATTCCCCTCACAGTACAACAGCACAGCAAAAAGACCCCCATACCACCAACTGGCCTCCCTTCCGCCCACGACTATTATTATTATTATTATTATTATTATTATTATTATTATTATTATTTCATTAACCTGCACTTCCCCTAAGGTCCCAGGGTAGGTTATAATTAAAACACAATATTAAAAACATGTTTAGAAAGTACTTTTTAAATAGAAGTTTTCTGAAAGGGCCAAAGAGAGGTCAAATCCAAATCTAGGAATGATTCTTCTCCATTGCAATTCTCTGGCACATGCCAGAATATTGACCATCCTGGACCCTGTGAGACACGGAGATGACGCTTGTTTGTGGTGCCACCACTGGGGGTTGCCCTGACTGCACTGGAACATGACAGAGCCTTCTTGGTGGAGGCTCCCTGCTTGCAGAATGCCCTCCCTGGTGAGGTGTGCCCCATCTCCCTCATTATTGACTTTCAAGGAGAAATCAAAAAACACCCGTTTATCTCAGGCATTTGACGCCTGAAATATTCTGTTCCTGGCAATGCTGAATTCAGTGGCTGAGAGGATTTGATGGTTGTCAGAGTGTTTTTAATGATTTTTGTTTTTCTAATGATGTGTTTGCCTCCATGGGCTGCTTTGGGTAGAAGGGTGGGATATTAATTGAATAAATAAATAATAATAATGTGTCAGAGTCCCTTTTGCACTCCACACATGTATTCACCAATTTAAGAGATAAGCATTGATAGCCATCAACGCTCTTCCAGCATATTATCAGCTACACCAGGGGTCCCAAAACTAAGGCCTGGGGGCCGGATGCGGCCCAATCGCCTTCTAAATCCGGCCCACGGAAGGTCTGGGAATCAGCATGTTTTTACATGAGTAGAATGTGTCCTTTTATTTAAAATGCATCTCTGGGTTATTCATGGGGCATAGGAATTCATTCAATTTTTTCCTAAAATATAGTCCGGCCCCCCACAAGGTCTGAGGGACAGTGGACCGGCCCCCTGCTGAAAAAGTTTGCTGACCCCTGAGCTACACCAACTGGACATGAGTAGAACCAGAAATACCTCCCCCAAGACCTACACACACACACACAACAAAACATATTAACAGAGTAGGACCTCCTGAATTTTCTTCTGCTTCCCTGAGAGACACCCCCACAACTCAGGCCATTTACGTATTTATAGAAGAGAATCATAATAATCCCACACCTTTTATTTAAAACAAACAAACACCACTCCCACTTGCAGAGCTATTCTGAGTATACAAGGTTTTTAGCCTAGCCTGGCAGTGGAGCATGCTATTTTCCTGTATTCAGAGGGGTGTGGGGTTGTAGTAGAGTCCTGACACAAGAGAACTCCCCACCAGCTGCCTGAAGTGGTGGAGTCTGGGAATGGCTTTGCCACTCGATTCTGCCGACTGTTTTAAGCGCAGAGAGTGCCCTGTGCAAAATAATTGTCGTTATTATTATATACAATGATTTTTTTTCTGACCTCCCTTGCGAGGAATGCACACCTACATAAGGGAGTGTTGGAAGAACAGGATAGGAAAGGAACTGCAACCCTGAATAAATTGGCTGCAGTCACATGAACGAAAGGTAAAGTGCATGTCTACTACGCACAGGCAAAAGTGCAGGGAGCAGCACCCTTCCCAAAGAAGTGCCTTTAGCATCTTAACCGCATAGCTTTCAGTGTGTGCTAAAAATGCACACCTCTTTATCCTGGTCTTTGGCGGTTTAGGTATTTTTCATTGCGGGGACCACCTCTTTCGTTGCATTTACACTGCTCTGTTGCATTTGGAACTGTTTTACATGTTTGTTTGTTTGCTTGTAACATAGCATCATCTAATTTTAGAGTTGGAACGGACCCCAAGGGTCATCTAGTCAAACCTCCTACAATGCAGGGATCTCAACATGCAGCCCCCCCATCCAAAAATAGTATTATAATTGTATATTAGATTCTTGTGATCTGTCCTGGTGCCTTACGCTGAAGAACAGGTAAGAAATCTAATCAATAAATGAAATACTGCACAAAAAGAACAACAGAAAGATGGCAGAAAACAACCTTCAGGCTGAAACAGACAAATCTGACCCCCACCCCCATTTTAAATCAAGCATTTATTATTAATTATTATTATTATTATTTTATGCTCAGACAGGCCTAAGAAAACTACAAAGCAAAGGCAAGGAGAAATATTTCCTTTAGTTGGTACATCCCGCATTTGGGGTTGACTTCCGCTGGATCTAGCTTACTGTATCTCTTAGCCAGGCATTACCTCACATCTAAACCGCCTCTGATCCACATTCTAAGTGTGCTAGATAAATGGGGATATTTTCAGGGAGTTTTAAAGAGTTAATCCTCACCTCTGAGACCTTGCTTTACCCAGACCATTACACTGGTGATGTCAAAACAGCTCCTCCCTTCTCTACAAGAACCTCCCCTGCCCCATTGCACTTTGCTGCGGATTCACTGCGGAGTGTGAAATGGGTAAAATTTCAGTTACCTGTCCTCCAAACAGATAATAGCAGATGTCAAGATTTGTAGCCGAGGCATTTCTACACTTGGGGAATTAAAATGCCCATGACCTTTACAGCATTTGAGACTAGATCGTCATCATCAATATCGCAGGCACAGAAAACTCACGGAGAAATTGATTCCTGCAAATGCATAATAAAGTTTTCCATCCGTCCCCTTTTCTGCACTATGTAGGGAACACACATCTTAATAGCTGCATTTACCTTTTCGCTTATTTGACAGCCTGTCAAGCTGGGCCCTGTCCCGCCCACTTCCTCCAATGAAGCCCCAGGCTGCCCAGAGCCAGGAGATCCTGGTGAGCAGACAGAGTCCAACTCTGGCAATGATCAGAAGACCTTTGCGTCCAGAGAGAGACCGGACCCCCGAAACATGTCTCTATAGGTTTCCAAAGAAGGACTTTTGGGGTGGGTCCCTAACTCTTCTGGAGCAGAAGAACCATTTCTCAATTTGAGAGCAAAGACATTCAGGCTAGCTGGCAAAGGAGTGTGTGCCTGGGAGCCCAAAGTAATAGAGCTAAAGGGCTCATGAGTAAAGGGTTCTTGGGGAGCTGGTCAGGTGCCTGAGACATCTTATTTCTTCTGCCCTAACTTTGGCTCATCTCCCATGCTACCGACCACTAGGCTCTCAGTCCCTGCTTCCGAGACTACTGCTAAATCCAGGGTGCTTCTAGATGAGATGTTTATTAACACAAAATGTGGTTGTGATGCTGCACTTTTCTAGTACAATTATTGTTATGTACTGAGCTGAATCCTAGAACAATAGGATTCAGAATCAGCAGGAGCTACCCAATCCAACTCCAGGTGGAAGTGAATCCGCAACCTGATTGGCCTGCTGGAGCAGCCAATCAGGCGGCTGGCAGAAGTGAATCTGCTACCTGATTGGCCTGTAGGAGCAGCCAATCAGGCTGCAAGCAAAAGTCAATCCACAATATAATTGGCCCACAGGTGTAGCCCTGAAGTAGCCAATCACGCAAGGCCCATTGTGTAAATAATGTATATAAGCAGATGGTTTTGGGAAAAGAGCCATTCGTCTTCTCTTCTCCTCCTTGATGACTATGAGCTGAATAAAGAGCATGAAATTCACTCTTGACTCCGAGTATATTTCACTGGCGACGAGGATGGGATCCTGCTGAGCTGACCGCCACCACGCACTGCACCGCAGCACCGCCCCTGCTGCACCGCTGCATCGCACCGTGCATCCAGGCTTCAGCTCCAGGACCCAAGGAACCCAGAATGGCAACCAACAGCAGCTTCTCGCCATTCAAACCAGCATCAGGAGACTGGGAAGGGTACGCCGCCCGTTTCAACTTCCTCCTGCAAGCGAAAGAAGTCACCAACGATGCCATGAAGAGGGCGACATTCTTCAGCGTCTGTGGAGAGGAGACGTTTGAAATCGCCCGGGCTCTCCTTGCACCTAGAGATGTCGCTACCGTCTCTTACAAAACAATAATGGAACGGCTGAAGGAGCACTTCTCACCACAGCCCTCGGTGGTAGCTTGCCGAAATGCCTTCTACGCAAAACGGCAAGCCCCGGGGGAAACCATAACTGGGTTTGTGACCTCCCTCCGCCAAGCCGCCCGGTTATGCAACTTCTCAGAATTGGAGAACATGCTTCGTGACCGCCTCGTCGGTGGCCTGAGGGACGAGATGTTGCAACGACGCCTCTACGCCAAAAAAGACCTCACGTTCCAGATTGCTCTGGAGGAAGCCCTGGCAACCGAAGCCGCCGAGAGGTCAACGCAAGAGGCACGACCGGCCCCGCCATCCCAACCGAGGGTCTACCACGAAGACCTCACCGACGAATCCGAATCTGACAGGGAGGAAGTACACCGAGTACAGCGGCGCACTCAAGCAGCACACACACCACAGCAGCCTCGACGAGAAGGAGGGAACTGTGCAAGCTGCGGGGAGAGCCACGAGAGGAGGACCTGTCGTTTCCGCAACGTCACATTTCTGGCCATAAAGAGAGAGTTAAAAAAAAAGGTGACAGAAAATTGCACTGGAAAGCGTGAGATAACAGCCACTAGCTGAAAAGGCCTTGTAACCTAGGTGTCGCAAACCTCAGGATGAATGCTCAGTAAACAGGAGGCATTGTAGAACCTCTGCCCAAGTTTTGTGTGCGAACATTATCAGCGTGAATGTTCAAGCATGGAAGCTCTCCTAGATTCTGCTTTTCAGATTCCACTTACTCCTGACTGGTGTCAATGAATTTCTGACGGGTGTGTGTGTTAAATTGCCCTCTCTGCTCCAGTTTTGACCCAGTTGGAGCAGAACACTATCCAAGCGCTTGTGAACTGGCTCTCTCTCATACACAGAGAGAGAGATGTACGTGTATACAAAGTTCTGAAATACAGGAGCATTTAAAGTTTAAAAGATGCAGTGTGCGACATCTGAATATGAGAGCATTCTTTCTGGGTTACAGGAATTATTATCTCCAAAATAAGCATTTCAATCATACTTTGATAAGTTATGACACACTATTGCGTCATGAATCTCTTGCACATGTCTTCACCGGTCAGCTACGTTGGAGAGAATGCCTTTGAGAATAAGACGCATGCCAGAGACATTCCCTTGCACCACTCTCTGCCCCTCCTGTGATATGTGTTGTGCCTGATGCAGTGGCAAGATGTTGCTGAGGCCCTCTGCCAGATCTCTTCCTCTGCTTCACGATCCGAGAGCAGGAAAGTTAGGTAATTGTTGTTGTTGTTTAGTCGTTTCCGACTCTTCATGACCCATGGACCAGAGCATGCCAGGCACTCCTCCCACAGTTTGGTCAGACTCATGTAGCTTCGAGAACACTGTCCAACCTTCTCGTCCTCTGTCATTCCCTTCTCCTTGTGCCCTCAATCTTTCCCAACATCAGGGTCTTTTCCAGGGAGTCTTCTCTTCCCATGAAGTGGCCAAAGTATTAGAGCCTCAGCTTCAGGATCTGTCCTTCCAGTGAGCACTCAGGACTGATTTCCTGCAGAATGGATAGGCTTGATCTTCTTGCAGTCCATGGGACTCTCAAGAGTCTCCTTCAGCACCATAATTCAAAAGCATCAATTCTTCAGTGATCAGCCTTCTTTATGGTCCAGTTCTCACTTCCATACATCATAGGTAATTGTAGACTTTGGAATTAATGGTCTTGTTGGGGGTGGGGGTAACACTCTGCAGGCATATCCGCTTTGGTAGCTCAGTCCGTAGAGCATGAGACTCCGTAGCTCAGTCCGTAGAGCATAATCTCAGGGTGGTTGGGCAAAAGTTTCCTGCATTGTAGGGGGTTGGACTAGATGACCCTTATGGACCCTTCCAACTCTACAATTTCATGATTCTATGATCTGCACCCACTCTGGTGGCACCACAGGGAAAACTGATTCAATGGCAGGCAGGAATTCCCCCGACACACACTAAACAGGACAAGTAAAATTTTCACTGCCTCCCCAAGTCTCTCAAAGATTCTGGCTGAATGAATGAATGAATGAGTGAAAGGTGCGACATTATTTGGTATAGAAACGTATAAAAGCAACAGGATCCCCTCTTGCTTCTCTCCCTACTGCAGTTGGCTTTTTCCTCTTAAAAGCTTTAGCAAAAACTCACTGCTGGTGTCCAGAATACTGCGCGGCAGAGCTGGTGTTTGGAGGGTTATCAGAGAAGGAGGTGTGCCTCTAACACCCACTGCTGGAAATCCCAAGTGGTGAAAGGGGTCTTTCCCTCAGGTCCTGCCTTCTTAGGAATTATCTCACTGGTCACTGTGAGAAGGGCATGCTCAAGTGGATGGGCCTCCGACCTGATCCAGTGGGCTCTGAGCATGCTAATGGAATGCAAGTTTATAATCAAATTAAGGGCACTGGTAATAAAACCCTGCTTTAGCACCAGCCAGACACGAATCAATCCTACTAGATCCAAGACAATCCCAATTATTAAGAGCACAGAGGCTGGTCAAATGCAGAGAAGTCAGAAGTCAAAATGGACAATGTGATGACTGGATGATGTATCTGGGGTGCTTTTGATTTAAGTCCCCACAAAAAATCATCAACATCTCTCCCAATACACATCTTTTGTAAGCAATTCCTGCCCCCCAAATATAGCAAATTTGTATAATCAATTTCCTTTAACATTATGCATTTCTGTATGCTGTTTTCAACACGTGCATGATTACGAACTTTTCCTCCTAATACACACCTCTTTTTGGTTGGAAAAAAGGCATCACAATATTCAGAGAAGTGCAAATTCCAAAGGGTAGCTGTGCTTTGGTTTGCATATTGTTGCATGTTTCTTCCCCAGCCCTACAAAGAATTGAAGGATGCAGAAAGACTCAATAAAGGGATGGAGGGTTGATGAAGTGGGACATTCAAGATGGAGGAGAGATGAAGTCATGCGGCTGAGAGGAACAGAGCACAGGGATGTAGAAGGGAAGAATAACAGTTTGATGAAAGGAGGAATCAGATTATTTTGATGGCTAGCAGCAAAGTAACGATTGCAGCAATGGGAAGAATCACAGGAAAAGAATTATGTTAAGGGACAGAGGTCTAGAAGATTGCAACAGCATGGACTGGAATGGGAGACAGGGGAAATAAAAAGGAATGACTTGAGATCTCCAGCAGAAAACTCAACAGCCTCTCTCCTGTTGCCTCCACCTACTCTAAAAACCTGTTTCTTAACTATAAGAACTAAAGGGAGGCCACAGCTGGACAAGCACCTTTCAAATTAAGGTTTCTTTCAATACAGCTGTTCACCTTTGGAGTAAAATGTTGGGATGCTCTTTGCCTGCATCTCCCCTTTCTTTTTAGTGCTGCAAAGTCAGAAAGCACGCCCTCATAAACCTACCCTGCCATTTCCACCCGTTGACTCAAGGCAAAATGGCCGGCTGTTGAGGTCTCTCTCTTTGAAGCAAATGGCAGGAGGTACAAACAAGCGCCATCGGTTGAGGCTTGTTCCTTGGTACCCCTAACTTTTAGGAGCCCAGACAGAAGGTTAAGGCTCGTTGGTGGCCGGTCTGTGCTGAAACAGAACCACCTCCAAGTCCAAATGTGGTCTCAACAATTCCAAAAATTTCCAGTACTACATAGAGGGAATGGTTAGAGTGGAACTCCTTCCTAAAGTCTGGATTTCTATGTACTGTATAAAAACCCATGGCGTTGTATCCAAATGTTGGCTGGCTCTACTCAGAGCAGACCCAATGAAATTAATGGACATGACTCACTTTGGTTCAATAATTTCAATGGCTCTACTCAGTTAAAAGTTAGTTGGATACAGCCTAGATTGACCATCTCAGCACATGGGGACGCAGCCCATTTTCACGGCAAAAGGTGTATTCTGAATGCCCTGAATGGAGAATGAGCTGCAGACTGCCAGGGTCCTGTCTCTCTGCCACCTATGCTAATTCTCCTCCCAAGCTCCTTCTTCCTTCTGGAACGTTGCCAGCAAGAGAGGAGGAAGAGATGGCAGCTATAGCGTTTAACCCTGGGACTCAAAAGTTATAAGGCTCTCTGGCACAGTTGCCACCCCCACCCCCAGATGAGCTTCTTACATGAAGCTCAGACAGGTGTGAGGGTTGGCTTAATCCCTTCCCCGCTTCCCCCAACATGACAGTTACAAGATCACAGCCGGGGAGACGGGCGCAGGGGTAGGGGTAGGGGTGGGGGAGAGAAGCAAAGCAGAACAATTGAACCGTACTCGCTCAGATTCAGAACTTCTATATCCCATCTATTTTAATGGGGCAAAAATGTGACTTAACTTTGGCTGGTCTAAGCCCACCAACTGCATCTACTGAAGGAAGTGGAATACATACACTGACTTCTCCCAATCCCAACAGGCGAAAATGACCACTAGGGAGATTATTCCCCCCCCCCAAAAAAATCCTATTCCAAAATATACAATGCTGGGCATCACAGTTTCCATCACTGAGCCAAATTCCTGCAGGGTCCACAAAACACAATGTTCACTCTATTCTGCCAAGGTCCCCTCCTTCAATTCTTTTCCCCTCTGGTTCCTTTTGGGCTACTCTCCCCCACCTGCTCATCACACACCTCCTAAGGAAATAAAAATCCCCCCTCCTTTCTCTTTTACACACTCACAGCACCCAAACACTAGACACTGCAACGAAACAGCAAAGGAGCAGCCATGAGGAAAAGGAAGAATTTGCAGATGCTCCGTCTCCTGATCTCCCTTGACTGAACTCTTGTCCCAGTCATGAACCCTAAAAGCAGACCTTCTGTCCCCCCCCCCACCGTTTTCTTGATTGGTTTAACCCACTAGGACATGGACTGGGGGGGACCACAGAGGGTTTTGGAGGGGGGTTCTCAGCTCCTTCTCCAGCCCCGGTCCAGGGACCCATGCCCACACCACACCCGTCAGGCTACGGGCACCACACTCTTACCAAGACTTGGTCCGCAAGCTACTTCCAGCGCTTCCGAAATACTGAAGCAAAAAAAAAAAAAAATTCTATCCCAGCCGCTAAATCCGAGGGAGCGAAACAAAATCCAGGAACCCAATAGAGCGATGAAGCAACTCCAACAAAAGGCAAAGGCCAAAAGTCAACCCCAGAGTTCACCATCCATTTCGGGGAGTCCGGCTTGGAGAAATGGGGTTTGCCCGGCACCACAGAGCTCCTCTCCCCGCCCCAGATCTTCCCTGTGGGGCACAGGGAATATGGGGCACCGGTGGCCACTGGGTGCTGGGTCCCTCTCAGGTCCAAGAGCAACACACTGGAGCTGTAATACCTGGGCGTTCGTGATCTGTCAAGGCTGGTGCTTGGCGTGGGGGGAGCGGCGCGGTCAGGAGGGGGAGGGTACTGGATTTTTGTTTTTTTTATAAACCCATAATCCATGTTCGCTGTCTCTTACAGCTAATCAGATTAGGTTCTCATGGAGGAGGAAGGTGGAGAGTGGGGAGGGAGGGAGAGGCCATGACAGCCATGTGCCCATGGGTGCCCCCGGGAGGGGGGGGAGGGCGGGGAGCTTTGCAGTCCACAAAGGATCAGATGTGGCAAGTCAGGAAGATGAGAGCATCTTGGGATGGAGGGTGGTTGAAAGAGTGGAGTGTGTGAAGTTAAGTGTGCATAGTTAAGTGTGCTGGGGGGGGTTACAAAGGATGGGGTGCTGGTGTGAAT
This sequence comes from Zootoca vivipara, assembly GCF_963506605.1. Classification (NCBI taxonomy): domain Eukaryota; kingdom Metazoa; phylum Chordata; class Lepidosauria; order Squamata; family Lacertidae; genus Zootoca; species Zootoca vivipara. The sequence goes on from NC_083288.1 coordinate 49,827,884, forward strand.
TTGGGGGGGGAGGAAAAGAAGAGAGAGGGGTGAAGGCTCACACAACAGGAAGGAAGAGGAGCAATGCAGCAGGGGACAGTCTCTCCAATGCACAGCGATGACCAGGACATTTTAAGAAGAGGATGCGGGCAGGTGAAGACTTATTTCCTTTGCACGGCAACCCGACGGAGGCTTGGAGGAGAACAGAGCCCGAGGATGCTCTAGTCAGCCCGGGCTTGGGGGACATTTGAGTGTGAAGTTCTCCGCAAACGAAGCAAGCAAGGAGAGGGTTAACAGAGATGTCAAAGCAGTTAAAGGGTAGTTAACGGAGGCAAGGACAGGCGGGAAGCAGTTATCAAGCACAGGTAAGAGATTCTGCAATCTGGAGGCTGTCTGTGTTGCAAAAGCCTTGGGATGTTGCTATTGCCTCCTTGGCTCATTCTACAGCTTGGCTTACAAAACTGTCGGCTCTAGGGATGGGGCGAGGAGCCCACCCACCCCCACCACTGGGGTAGCTCCTTAGACCTCCTCCATTTCTATCATACGAGGGGGGGGGCTTCAAAGGAAGAGCTTGGGAGGTCTGCATTTAGGGGCAGCTATGTTTGAAAGCAGACCTGCAAAAAGCACTCAGAACAGGTAGGTGGCATTTGCACCAAGAAGACCTGTTAAAGTGTGGGCCATGTGAATTATGTCGCTTTCCATGGAGAACTGCCAAGGCTCCAACTGCTTAAAGACTGTTAGGATGGGAACTGTGAGTCACCAAGCAGCAACTGCACTAGCAGGAAAGCAAAAGGAATTTTTTTATGCTCTGGCATCCAAGAAAATGTTTCCTGAAATTTACAGAGCCCCGCTTGTAAACAAGTGGGGGAGATGCATGGGGAAAGAACTGCGGTGCAGCCAGCCTTATAGCTAAGAGCAGACCTCAGGGAAGCCTCCTCTCACCACTAGGCATCTAGCACACACCCGTCCAGGGAGGACCTCTCTTTTTTTGCTCTAGGAAATGCCGATTAGAGCAATAAAGGTTTCTGGAACTGAAGTCCCCGGTGTTTAGAGGAAAGTGTGCTATTTACCCTGGCAAAACACATTGCACATGCTTATTGGTGTGGTTTTTATTTGGAGGGAGGGCACACAGCAGGGAATATGTGCGCACGCGCTTCTCTCTCACACACACAATCTTGCACCCATTGGTGAGAATGTCAACGGAACTGTAAAGTAAAATAACTTGCTGGTAGAGCATAAAAGACGGCTGTGTATATTCCAGGACTGCGAAAAAGGCTGAATTTCACAAACGGCCTCAGAACTGAACTAATCACCAGCAGAAACAGCATCCTTGCTCTCCGGTCTCCCAGGAATTCTGCACCCCAAATTTCAATGTTGCCATGGGAAGGAAAGGGGTTGGGTCTTTGCTTAATTTCAACAGATACTGCAGAAGGGAGGTAATGCCATGAGCAGGGAGGAGAATAGCTTTTATTTCCTTTGACGGTGGCAGGAAGCCAAACAGAGGGAAAGAAAGAGAGAGAGAGAGACGGAAACCGACTGCTTACAAATAACTCAATATTCCTTTATTCTAGAAAATAATAACAATGATAATACAAAAATAATTAACTGTGCAAAAAGAGAGTCAACTTACACTGCAAAGTCAGGTGTGTCTAAAACAGCACACTCAGAACAAAGCACTTAAAACATCAGGATGCAGCGGGTTGGGAAAGAGGCCCAGAAAGGTTCCGTTAAGGCAAGGAAGGCCTCTCGCCCGCTGCAACGTCCTACATGCACAACTGCAACCAAGCTGCTTTGACGGGTGAACCAGGTTGCCTTGGATCACTGGCTTCCTCTCTCCAGAGAACGAAATGGCTGAAGTTGACTTGAGGAAGGGAGATGGGGAGGAGGGCAGGAAGAGGGACGGATGCAAAGGGCACTGAGCCTAGCGAGGGCCGTCGCCTTTTGCTGGGAATAAGAAAAAAAGAGGAGCTGTTGTTCCTGCCACCTCAAGTCTCTCAAAGCTGCAGGATTTAAGAGAAGATTTTGTTTTTCCAAAAAAAGCAAACCCACAAAGTCTAACATGCACATTCCGTTTTTTAAAAGGCAACATTTTAGACTCCAGGTTGGAGCAAATGGTTGGAGGGTGAAGCTGGAGATTAAGATGGCGGGCTTTAAATCAAAGAGCAGCTCCCAGAAACCCCACCAGAGGCCCAGACAGGACAGGTAGGTCAGGGAAAGGGGGGGGAAGGTCAGCGTGGTAAGGAATAAATAGTCCAGCTGCACCAAATATCATCGCCACACGCCACCGCCTCCTCTGCTGGTGCGAGGGTTCAAGGCAGGTGTGCTGGAGCGCTTCTTCCCAGCATTGGCGGCGGCCTGGGGTCTCTCGCGCCCAAACCCCGAAGCACCCACGCGGCGGGCAGAGGCCATCTGAAGAAGGAAGAGGGGGTGAATGACAGTGGCTTTTGACAGACACCCATTCCTTGACATGACAGACCAAAACCTCCTATAAGATTTAAGCTTTCTGCTCCCCGGTTCGTTAACCTGCCTCCCCACCTCCCCACCCCCCACCTTCTCTGCTGTCCCTGGAAATTAAAGAGCAACTCCTACCTCAGAATTTCTCCCATCCCCTCCAAAACAATGGCACACACATACCTCTTTCCTCATGGCATCAATCAACTTGGGGTTGGGGTTCCGGCGTGCTTGCAGATTTGCATCGCCTTTGGCATCTGTCCTGAAGCAAAAACACCCCCGCCAAAAGGAAAAATAAAAAAGGGAAGAAGATGGGAATGCTACTTCAGAACAGAACCCAGGCACCCTGCCCCGCCACCCACCAAAATCCTGTACAGTGGTACCTCGGTTTATGAACACAATTGGTTCCGGAAGTCTGTTCATAAACTGAAGCTTTCATAAACTGAAGTGAACTTTCCCATTGAAAGTAATGGAAAGTGGATTAATCCATTCCAGACGGGTCTGCAGAGTACTCAACCTGAAGCGTACTTAACTCAAAGTATGGGTGTAATTGGTTTCGGAAGTCTGTTCATAAACTGAAGCGTTCATAAACTGAAGCGAACTTTCCCATTGAAAGTAATGGAAAGTGGTTTAATCTGTTCCAGATGGGTCCGCGGTGTTCGTAAACCAAAAATTCGTAAACCGAGGTGTTCGTAAACCGAGGTGTTCGTAAACCGAAGTTCCACTGTACAATGAACTTCAGGCCCCTTCTATAAAAAACCAGGAAACTCTAAAGCCTGTCTCTTTCCTCTGCCCCTCACCGCCGAGGGCAACATTTATTGAGGAGTCCTGTCCAAATCCTGCCAACCCCCCCCCCCAAAAAAAAGAGGTTGTGCCTGGAATCAGGAAAATAACACACATACACCAAGCCTTACCCATTCTGGCCTATCTCACGCAAGTATTTATACAGGTCTTCGGGAGAAGGCACAGTCCTGCCTTTGGCCTGGTGATACCTCAGCAGGCGTGAAACTTCAGCGACCTGCTTTGGGGACAGGATCCCCCCCTCATGGGCTGCGGAGGGAAAAGGGAGAAAAAAGATCAGGGAATGGGCCCACAGAATTCATACTAGAGGTATCTCCACTGGCACTCATGGGCTGGTCTCACACCAGGGTTTTGCCTTGGGGCAGGGCTGCTTCCGAGTTCAAGCAGCCTAGCCTGGCCTACCTACCTTTGAGCAAAGGAACTTTTGTTTTGTGGACGGCAGTATTGCTGGGCTGCTGGATGTGGATAGTGCTGGCAGACGGTTGGGCCGGATCCCACAGGGCTGTGGACCGTTCGTGATAGGACAGCGACGTGCCTGGAAAGGAAGTCGGGAAGCTTTTGAGTGCTGGTTAAACCCAGGTCTTCGGCCAAAGAGGCAGTCCCCACCCGCAGGTTTATGGTCTAAAAAAGCAAAGCAAAAGCCTGCAACACGCAGGGGAAAGTCAGCATAGAATCATAGAATCATAGAGTTGGAAGAGACCACAAGGGCCATCGAGTCCAACCCCCTGCCGAGCAGGAAACACCATCAAAGCATTCTTGACATATGCCTGTCAAGCCTCTGCTTAAAGACCTCCAAAGAAGGAGACTCCACCACACTCCTTGGTAGCAAATTCCACTGCCGAACAGCTCTTACTGTCAGGAAGTTCTTCCTAATGTTTAGGTGGAATCTTCTTTCTTGTAGTTTGAATCCATTGCTCCGTGTCCGCTTTTCTGGAGCAGCAGAAAACAACCTTTCACCCTCCTCTATATGACATCCTTTCATATATTTGAACATGGCTATCATATCATCCCTTAACCTTCTCTTCTCCAGGCTAAACATACCCAGCTCCCTAAGCCGTTCCTCATAAGGCATTGTTTCCAAGCCTTTGACCATTTTGGTTTCCCTTTTCTGGACACGTTCCAGCTTGTCAGTATCCTTCTTGAACTGTGGTGCCCAGAACTGGACACAGTACTCCAGGTGAGGTCTGACCAGAGGTACTATTACTTCCCTTGATCTAGATGCTATACTCCTATTGATGCAGCCCAGAATTGCATTGGCTTTTTTAGCTGCTGCATCACACTGCTGACTCATGTCAAGTTTGTGGTCTACCAAGCAGGGAGGGAAGAGGAAAATTAAAATGGAAACTCAGCCACTGGTTTCTAGCTTGAATAATTTTTTTATTAATTTTTAGAAAAAGAAAACACATACAAAATATACAACATAAACTCTGTCCCTTCATTTTCCCTCCACCCACAAGCCCACCTCTGCCACCAGTGAGCCCCATGGGTATTGGGGAACAAAGGGGTCCATTTTAAGCTGGGTTTGACCTCCCCCCTCCTTCCTCCCCCCTTATCCCCCCCCCTGCCACTGAGAGGACAAAGGCGGAGGATCTCTGGGGATTGGCTTATCCCCCAGCTATTTCTTCACTGTACTGGAAAAAAGAAAAACAAAGAAAAAAGGAGATAAAAAAAAGCAAAAATATGAAAAGGGGAAAAAAAGGGAAGGGAAAAAAAAAGGAAAAAGGAAAAATATTAATGGCTTCCACGACTCTCCTCCTCCTGGATTTCCCAACCTCTTTACATAGTTATGGCGGGTTTTCTAATCCAATTCAGAATCTTATTCTTATAATATTAACACAATCCTCCTCCTTCTTCATGCTGTCCCCCTCTGAGCCCCCCCCCCCTGCCACTGGGGTAGCCCGAGGAGTCCAGCAGTCAAAAGGTTCCATTTTTGTGTCTGGGTTTCCCTCCACCCTTCCCTCTCCCCTCAAGGCACCCCCTGCCACTGGGTACCAAGAGTAAGAAGGGGGAGACAGGCAGTTTTCCACCCAAACACCTGATCACCAAAATTATTCAAAAACAAACTCTAAGCCTATTTCCTCAGCCATTCTTTTTACTCCCTCCAGAAAGCTCTTAACCTTAAACTATAAAAATCTCTCCTCCCCCCCCCCAATGTCCCTCCTCCCAATTGGATCAGCATATCCTTTAACAGGCCAAGATTCCGACACCGTTGTTCATAGACCAAAAACAGTACCTTAAACTAAAATTTTTACCCCACACCAATTCTTTCCCACATCCACTTCCAGACCTCTGCTCCTCCCTCTTTCTGCCTTTCCCTCCCTTCACTAACACCATTCAACATTTCAGTCTCTCCAGGATTTTCACTTCCATCAATCTTCTCTTCACTTTGCTTCTCCTTGTCGGCCTCATCTCTTTGTTCTGATCTTTGTTTTTCATCATCCAACACATATTTTTTATAGTCTGAATCAGTCTCCAAATTGTCCTCAAATTGTTGCTCCTCACACACAATCTCATAATCAAAATTGTCCTCTAGATCTTGCTCTTGCACCTCATTCTCCTTTTCTGTTGGATTGAGACATTGCCTTTCCTTGTAGATATCTTCCCATGTTTGTAGATAACCCAGCACAGCTTCCTGGAAAGCTCGAGAGAATTTTGTTTTCATAGTTCACTTGACCACAGGCAGACCAGAGATAAGGGCAGAAGGGTACTGGAAAATTCCTCTCTACCACGTTTTCGGCTCCATCTTGGCTGTTCTTATCCTTTGTCTTTAACCTCATCAGATTTCAAATTTACAGTCCGCTTAAATCCTTTTAAAACCTTTTGAATCAATTTTTCCAATTCACAGGAATAAAATCGTCTTTCTTAGCCCTTTAACAATTTGACAGCTTTTGACAGCTGTCAAAACGTCCTCCCCCTTGTTGCTGCTGAACCTCAAGGGGCAACGACACCGGGGGGCTGGGGAGGTTTGGAAAAGTCTTTCTTTCTCTCGGGTCCGCAATCTTGAAAGAAGTTTTCCCTTTTCGGCTTGGGAATATTTAATGCGCCTCCCGATTGTCCATTTGGAAGAGATCGGCTTCCGTTACTTTAGAATCTCTTCCTATCTTCAAATTTAAAATTTTTAAGATCCGAATAGAGATTTGACTTACTTTGAAGAAGTCTTTTATTGCCTTCTTTTATTGCCTTTTATTGCCTTGGAAGAATCCGCCGCTTGCAGGCTGAGGACTCGGAGCTTCACTTCAAGGAGGTAAGATGAAACCCAAAAATGGCTCCCGCGACTCCACTCCGCTGGCTCTCGATTGCTCTACTGAGCTCTCGGGCAGCAGAGGATTCGCGTTCGGAGCAAACAGCTGGGCACTATGTCACCGGGACTCTCTACCCGGTGTTTTTTCGGGGAGTCCGCTCGCTCTGCGGACTTCCCCCCCCCTCCACGAAGCCAGGGACTTCAGAGCACGAAGTCCCTGCGTCCAACTTCACCAGCGCGACGAATCGGAAGCCGTTTCTAAACACTTGTTGCCACAAGGACTGGTTCGGCACAGCTCAGGTGCAGGAGGTGTCTGAGGAAGCTGGGCTGGTGAAATAAGCCCCCTGGGCGCTATCTCCCCCCACAGCAGCAACTGGATGGAGGCTGCAAGAGGGAGAGGCCCACAGAATGCAGGAAGGTGGAAAGCTGCCTTGTTCAGAGTCTGACCATTGGTCTCTCTAGTTCAGAACTGTCCCTGCTAACTGGCAGCAGCTCTCCAGGGTATTGATCTCAGAGCAAGTGTCGAGACAGATCGCTAGTAGCAGTCCAGTGCTCTGCAAACCCTGAACGCCCTTCCAGCCACTGCCTTGAACGTGCCAGCGACCACCACCCACAGGTGGGCACAGCAAGGGGCTGGGGAGCAAGGGGCTGGGGAGCAAGGGACAGCCAGGAGCCACTAAGAGGACTGCAGAGCTCCCTTGTGCAGAAGGAGAAGGGGCCTGCTCTTACCAAACTGCGTCTGGTTCGCGGCAGGTGGTGGGCTGTCCGTGGAGACCCTTTCCTGCTTCTGCCCAGCAGTTTCATATGCTGAGCGGTCCAAAATCTGGAGTGTGGTGAGGAGACAGGAGTTAGGTGTGCATCCTTCCCTCCCTCCTACACACCCATCTCCTCCTTGGCCAAAGGAATCAACAAGGAAGCGGTCAAGGTTCCGCAGTTACTCTCCTAAGACATTTATGCTACAGAAATAATTAACAGCCAAGAATTCACTGTGGATAAAACTGAATTATTTCTTCATATTTAAAAAAAACCTAGAATAAGTGTTTTTTAAGCAACCTGATCAAAATCTTTACTTAACACCAACATGATGCACTTTAAACTTAAAGCCACTTAAAACTGAATTATGTCCCGTCTTACCATGAGTCAAAGGGTGCTTTTCTGTGTAAAAGAGAGCCACTATCAGGATTCTGAGGTTAAGTACAGTGGACCCTCTGGATATGAACTTAATTTAATTCGTCCTGGGAGGTCCGTACTTACCCTGAAAAGTCCGTATCCAGAGGCGCCACTTCTGCACACGCGTGCGGCACGATAGAGCGCTTCTGCGCACGCATGTGCGGCAAAACCCGGAAGTATACGCTTTCGGGTTTGCCGCGTTTGCAACCCGAAATTATGTTACCCGAAGGTAACGTAACCCGAGGTACCAGTGTACAGCCATACCTTGGTTTTCAAACAGCTTAGTTCTTGAACATTTTGGCTCCCAAACACTGCAAACCTGGAAGTGAGTGTTCCAGTTTGCAAACTATTTTTGGAAGCCAAACATCCGACGCAGCTTCTGATTGGCTGTAGGAGCTTCCTGCAGCCAATCAGAAACTGTGCTTTGGTCTCTGAACGTTTTGGAAGTCGACGGACTTCCGGAATGGATTCTGTTCAACTACCAATGTACGACTGTATTATAAAAGGATGCAAGCCACACATTGCATACCCTTCAACATTCCTCAGATAAAAATAGGGCATCTCTCTCTCTCTCTCTCTCTCTCACACACACACACACCACAGAGAGAGAGAGAGAGAGACTCCTCGACCCTCCATTTTTTTGTCCCCTCCTGTCCCCATAGAGCATTTCCTATCAGAAGAAGGCTGAGTGCCACCACACCAAGATGAGAAGGCTTCACTTGAAATCTGCCCACCCTGCAAGGAAGGACTCCTGTCGCAGTTCCCTCCCACCCCTACAGACTGAAAAGAGAAAGAGCAGAGATTAGGATCACGACGACACACACCAAACGCAAGTAGTAATTCAAGTCGGGCTGAGGCACTTGAGCTCCACCCTCCAAGCTGCTCTGCTGGAGGGTCTCTCCCTCATTGCCTGCTGTCTCAGTCATGGTCTCATCGGTGTCATCTGTGAATGGGTGCTCTGCCAGGTTATCAGGGTGGAAAGGCAGACCTGAAGCAGGCGAGAGAGAGACAGAAACAGAGAAATGTGGGAGGCCCAGGTTTAAATATCTGCTCAGTTGCAAAAGCCCATTGTGGGCAAATCACCTGCAGCTTTCAGTCCCCTTGCATTTAAACTTCCTTTCTTTTTAAACCACCCATCGCCAGGTAAAATTCACACATGCACGTCAGGGATTCTTCAGCTGTGATCCCTGCACTGCAGGGGTTGGACTAGATGACCCTTGGGCTCTCCCTTCCAACTCTACAATTTCTACGTTTTTATGCCTTTATGAAGGGCAGCCATGCAGATAAAATATTTCCAAAGCGTTAATGCAAGTCAAACAACAAAGCAGAGAAATCGAACGGCCTCACACTTCGGCCAATATATATTTTCAAAAAACCTGCAGCTGTTCCACAACCACATTAACAAAAGTCCTCACAATGGGTGGTATTAAATGATGCTACATTTTACTCAGGAGCAGATCCATTGAAATTACTGGACTTGACCCAACGCACACCTGCTACAGAGCTGTCCACCTGCGGTTCCAGCTGCTGGAAGCCCGGCTGGCTGAGGAGGCTGTGGTTGAAAACGTGGCTGAACTCCGAGGAGAGACGCCCCATGTCTGGGAGCAAGGGGAGCAGATGGCGGTAAGCATCCTGCAGGGACTTCTCGGGGGCGTCTGGCAGGCCCCGTGAAGAGCTGCGCTGGGCGGCAGGCTGGAGGGGGACCGCCTGCGCCCACGCCGACCCCTCGCAGTCTCCTGCCCCTTGGCTGCTCCCAAGAGATTCCGCCTTCTGGGTCTTGGTCAGAGATTCGGAGGGCTGCAGAAGCTCCAGGTCGGAGGGGGTGTCCTATGGAAGGAGGGCAAGGGGTTAAAAGACAGTGAGCTCCGAAGACAGCACTGGTCAGTCCCCTCCCACTCAATAAAGCACGCTACAGCTAAAAGGAAAGAAGTCGTTCTTCACGCAATGGAAATTGAGCAGCAGCACGAATCTCTTTTTAATGAAGAATTGAGCAACAAGTCTACAGGGTTCTTAGAGCCTGGTGAATTTTACAAGGGATCTGCTCAAAGGCAAGGGAGCTCTGGAAATTTTGCAACATTGATCTTCACCAGTGTTCTAATCCCCACTTAAGCCATGAAACACACTGGATGCCTGGATCAGTCGCTGCCCCTCAGCCTAACCTACCCCACAGGGTTGTTGCAAGGATAAAATGGGGTGGGGTGGGGTGGGGAGAGCCCTGTGCACGACCTTGAGCTCCCCAGAGGAAAAAGTGGCATTAAAAATGCAATAAATAAACTAACCAGGATAGTATTATGAAGCTGCTACTGCAGGTGAGGCTTTGGAGGGTGGGGGAGACTGGCCTAAGGTCACTCAGTGAGCTACAAGCCCAAGAGTCAAACCAGGAATCCCGAGCTTGTTCTCCCAGCCCTGCCTTCACCACCCTCCAGATGCTTCAGAAGAACGAAGCAATATAGTTCAGGTAAGACACAGTGTTCACGTACGGCAAAGGGATGTGGGGGCTGGAGTCAGTTTTAGCAGTTGTGTATAGCAGTCGCCACTGCCACCCCACCCCCACCCCCAAGCTGGTGCCCTCTAAAACTCCCAGCTGTTGCTGAACTCCATGTCCAGGAGCAAGGGAAGCAAGTGGCGGTAGTTGCCAGCTGGGAGTTGCAGTTTGGAATGCTAGGAAGGCGCCAGCTTCAGAAAGGCTGGTGCAGAAGGACAAGCCTTGCTGAAGAATAACCAGGCATGGCTTGTGCAGAGGCAAGTCCTACTTCAAACTTTTTCAGTTGAGATGGGAGTGACAGTCCAAAACATCTGGGCAGTGGGTTTAAAAAAAAAACATTTTATCTTCTATTTTTCCATGTGGGCAGGGTTGTGTTGGCAAAGGCTGCCCTCGCTACTCTTCTCCTCAAGCATTTACGTTTCTGGTTAGGGTCCAAGCCGGGAGTGCCAGGAGTGAGGACAGCTCTGCTTACAGTGCCAAAGAGACTCTCACCTGCTGCTGCTGCTGCTGCTGCTGGGCTTTGGGCTGTGGGGAGGCTGGGCTGCCACTGGTGAAGAGGCGCAGCGCCTCGTTCCAGTGCGCCTTCATCATAGCCTGGAACTGGCTCATCATCTCCGCTCGCTGCATCTCCAGCCGCCGAGACTTGGCCGTCAGTTCCCGAATCTCATCTTGCTGCTTGGAGATCCTGGGTGGGGTGGGTGGGAAAGACACCATGGTTCTAGGACAACCTTCCACAACATGGAAACAGTTTCATAATATTCAACATGGCATATATCGCAAATCAGGATGTGTGCGCACGTGCTTCTCTCCCGATTCCTGTTGCCCCATTGCAATGAACAATAAAATAACAGTTAAAGGTTAGTAAAAATGTATTAAAGGTGAGTAAAAATGTATCAGACCCCTAAATGTCCAGTTGTCCAAGGCATTACCCTGTTTGCCTCTACATACCCTGTTTCTCCAAAAATAAAACGTAGCCATAAAATAAGCCATAGCAGGATTTTTAAGCATTCAAGGAATATAAGCCATACCCCGAAAATAAGACACAGTGATAGGCGCAGCAGCAATGCCAGTCGCGGCAGGAGGAGGAGGAGGGAAAAAATAAGACATCCCCTGAAAATAAGCCATAGTGTGGTTTTTTTGAGGAAAAATAAATATAAGACGGTGTCTTATTTTCGGAGAAACACGGTAGTTCCATCCTTCTTTGAGACATTGTGATATATTGATATACCATGAGGTTTTGCTGGTCATAGATCACAATGTTGAAAACCAGACACCGCCCAGCCCTCCTTTCCCCCCCTTCCCCCTCTCTCTGGCTCCACACACAGCTTCCCCAGCACCCCCAGAAAGACCTCCCCCTCCGCCCGCTTCCAGGTACCTGCACTCATAGTCCTCGGCGAAGTGCCTCTGCCTCTCCTCCCTCTCCGCCAGGTCGGCTTTGAACTGGGCTAGCTGGCTGGCCAGCTCTTTCTCGTGGTGGCCGCTCAGCTCCAGCAGCTGCTTTCTGCCAAGGGAAGGGAAGGGGTTGGCTCCAAAAACAAGAACTTCTGGTTTATAGCCAAGAAGTCGACAGCTCCCCAAGCGGTAGCGGGTTAAGCGAAAAGGGCAGGGATGGGCTCGAAAAGGAGCCATCTTGAATCCACTTACCCTGTGCTCTAGCACAGTGATTAACTATGGGGGTGGGGACCTTAGGAAAAGGCTTTATTATGAAAGCAAGGGGAAGCTCTCCCCCCCCCCCCCGCTCCACCTGTCTCAAGAAAACACGAGATCAGGGCCCATCTGCTCCACATCCTGTTCTCACAAGTAGCTGATGCCTGTGGGAAACCCGCAAGCATACCTATCATGGCTAGTAGCCATCGACAGCCCTCTCCTCCTTTAAGTTGTTTAATTCTCTTTTAAAACCATCCAAGTCGGTGGCCTCTTATGGGAGCGAGTTCCACAGTTCCAACTATGCACTTGCATGAAAAGGTACTGTCTTTTATTCGTCCCAAATCTCCATTTCGAATGTTATGAAAGGGGAGGGACTTTGCTCCCCCTGCTTGCTCTATGCCATGCATACTTTTATAAACCTCTATTATCGTGTCTCCAGAGCCAGCAAGGAGGGCTCACTATCTGCGGAGGCATCTAAGGACAGGGGCTCCCTCTGGCTGGAGGTGTGCTTGGCGTAGAGGGGCATAGAGCACCACCCCACCTGTGCTGCTCCCTCATGCTGCTCATCTGGCGCAAGCTCTCCTCGTGAACTTCAGCCATGCGCTCCGTCACCCGCTGCTCTAAGGCCACCTTCAGCTCTGACTCCAGCTTCACCTTCTGTGCCTCATAACGTGCCTACGTACAGAAGGGGGCGGGGGTGGGGGGGTGGGGGGGTGGAAGGGAAGAGGAATTTCACTTCAAGCTTCTGGTGTTGCATTTGACATGCTCCTAGTCCTCAAGGAGCTCGCAAGTGCCAGGTACAAAGACTTCGGCTGAAGGTGAAAGCCCTTGAAGCAAAGGACTATAGGCACCACCTCAGCTCAGCGGGACTGCTGTATCTTTAACATTATTAGTATTCTTTATTAGTCATTTTTTTTGCCATGGCAACTCAATAACTGGGTGAATGATACGTGAGGTGAATCATCACAGCTCCATAATAATAATAATATAATAAAAATAATTAAATAGCAGGGAGCAAAAGCAGGGAGAAGCCCCTAAATGGCCTCGGTCCAGTATACCTGAAGGAGCGTCTCCACCTCCATCATTCTGCCCGGACACTGAGGTCCAGCACCGAGGGCCTTCTGGCGGTTCCCTCGTTGCGAGAAGCCAAGTTGCAGGGAACTAGGCAGAGGGCCTTCTCGGTGGTGGCGCCTGCCCTGTGGAACGCCCTCCCAACAGATGTCAAAGAGGAAAACAACTACCAGACTTTTAGAAGACATCTGAAGGCAGCCCTGTTTAGGGAGGCTTTTAATGTTTAATAGATTACTGTGTTTTATTTTTCTGTTGGAAGCCGCCCAGAGTGGCTGGGGAAACCCAGCCAGATGGGCGGGGTATAAATAATAAATTATTATTATTATTATTATTATTATTATTATTATTATTATTATTATTATTATTAGAAGCTGCAGCAATGAAAACTCCTCCTTCCATACAATTCAATTACTGTACAAACATCTGGTCCAGCATCCTGTTTTCACCAGAGGCCTGTGAGAAACCAGCAAGCAGTATCTGAGCACAAGAGCTTCTCTCTCCTTCCATGGCTTCCAGAAACAGGCATTCAGAAGCATGACTGCCTCCAAACCAGCGCCTCCTGTGGGAGGGAGTTCCGTCGTTTGACCACACACTGCGTAGAAGAGGACTTCCTTTTACACAAATTGTCCCAACACTCGTTTGCTGCCGTTCCCCCCCACTCACCCCAAAAGCAGCACCTTCGCTCGGGAAGGCCACTGCCCAGCTTACCTTGACCAAACTCATCTCCATCTTCAGGTTGTCTCTCTCTCGGCGCATGGCCTCCAGCTCGGCCTCCAGCCCTTGAACTTCTGACTGCACCGAGGCCAGGACGCGCTGGGCGTCGGCCGCTTTCTGAGCTTCGCGCTGGGCCACTGCCTAGATAAGGGGTGAGGAGGAGGAGGAGAAGTAGGGTACGCACCGAAAGAAGCTGTTGAGACTGCAAACACCCCACCACCATCTCCCCACAAAGCCTGCCTCCCAACTGCATTCCTGGCTTGCTGTGTTGTGTGCCCCCCCCCCGAGCATCCTCTCCCTGAGCAACAAATACCATTGAAAGCCACGTCTGAACCGTTCCAGATTTTCAAGGGCAACTCTGAAGCAACCTGGGTTCTGCCTAAATGTGAGGGAAAAGGGATCTGTCCCCTTGGGGAAATCCCTTCTCATCGCTGCCCCTCCCTCCAAAGGCAAGGCTCTCGGGGTAACCTGCTCAATGGCTGCATGCAAAATAACAACATAAAATCTGCGCGGCAGCTGGATCAGTTTACTATTCATCTCGAAGGGGGAGAGAGACGAGAAGGCTTCACTTTCCAGCCTGTTCCCACTTGGGACCGGCCACCTGGGTATATATTGTGCGGAATTAGGAATTAACTCAAACAAAGCAGAGGCCAGGAGCCTCCCAGATCATCTGCAGAGGCGTTCAGCTCATCACAAATGGCATGTTTAGACTATGACAAGTGGGAACAATCTGAATCCAGAAATACAAGGCTGACTACAGCAGCAAGAACAAAAGAGTGAAGGCTTTTGTGTTATTCCTAGCAAATTGGTTTCTTGTGCTACTTAAGATCATCTAAATTTGCCGTCTGCTTTTTTTTTTTCTGGCAGGCCTCCTGTGGCTTTAGGCATGACCCAAGAGGCAGAAATCCAACAATTGCCTTCTCTGGCGCAGTGTTTCGAAAAGCTTTACCCAGTGAATCGCTGCCAGTGAAGTGGCAGAATAAGGCACACACAGAAGCCTCACTGGCAAATACAAGGAAATCCTGGGTGAGACCAAACTGGTCTCTCCCCTTCCCACTCCTCCCCTAAGCTGCTGCCTCAGATCACGGATCCATCTAGCGCAGTGCTGCCCACACTGACTGGCAGCCACTCTCCAAGGTTTCAGGTAGGGGACATTCGCAACCCAACCTAGTCAGGGATGTAAGAAGTGCCTGGCTGCTGGACCAGGCCAATGGCCCATGCAATCCACCATCCTGTTCTCATGGTGGCCAGCCAGATGCTTGTGGGATAAGCCAGCAGGAAATGAATCCTGGATCTTCTGCACCCAAAGCAGATGCTCTGAAACTGAGCCATGGTCCTTCCCTGACGACTCGAGGGCTATGAGCCATGACGGCTGGCTAGCTATTTATCTACCTAATTTGTATACTGCCCTTCATCTGAAGATCACAGGGTGGTTCACAGCAACGAACCCTCCAGGTTAAGAGCCCTTGCATGCTGCCTCTGAATACTAGTTGCAAGAGAACCCAAGGGGGAGCAGGCTAGTATCCCGACACCCTGCTTGTGGCATCTGGTTGGCCACCAAGGAGAAACACGATGCAGGGTAAGAGAAGACCGTTGGCCTAGTCTAGCAGGCGCTGTTCACCTGACGCTCTCAATGGTGGCAAAACAATTCTTTAGGGAGTAAACGCATTGCAAGTCCTGCCTTAGCTATTAAAGGGCACAACACAGGAGCAGTAAGTCACAGGAGTCAGACGAGGGACGTTTGCTGGAATCCCGCTTCTGAGCAGCAGAATATTTTTTAAAGCTTTTCTCTGAATCACTGAGGACTAGAAACCTTAAAAAATTAAAGGGCTCCTTGAAACAGAAAAGTGTGCAAAAGCCGCAGAGGCTTTTGTGTGAGTGATTCAACTAGATCTGGAGCCATGAATATTGTTTCCTGGAGCTCTTTCCTAGCCCTGTTAACCAAGATTAGACGTGGACCCGCAGATAACAGCTGGCCCACCTACGCACACAGCCAAATCAGCACTGGAATGAGACATCTCTACCCCACAACTCACAGACTGGGAAGGCTGCTGCCGTCGCGGCCTATGCTTTTCCTCCATAGGGTGGGGATTTCTTCTATAGGGTGGTAGTTCTTCCCAGCCTTGGGATTCCATGGCAAACAAGGCCTCCCCTGCCTCTGTGCTCCATGTAAGAGGCTATGGCCCGAAGGTGGAGCCAGAGTCAGCCCTGCCCACTAGGCAAAAGAGGCCACGCCTCTCCCAAGGGGGTTTCCTTACAGAAGGACTGTGGCTCTTCCTTGTGCTGGAATACTGCAGCCGAGTGGCCAGGTAAGAAAGCCTACTAATAAGGCACTCAAAGCTCTGCTTATTTTTCTACAGCAGTCCCAGAAATTTAGCTGCTCTTCTCCATATTGAGCCTGCCTGCTACAGCCTCAGTAAAAAAATGAAGGCAAGAGTCTGGAGTGGGGCTGAGTCCTTCTGAAAGAGGGCCAAGAGAGAGTAGGAGAGATTTAAAAGGGGGTAGGAATATAGGAAGCTGCCTTATACCGAATCAGACCACCAGTCTGAGCTTATATTGTAAACTCAGGAGGGGAGGAGCTATCCTATGCACACTGATGAGCATTGTTTAAATGATAAAAATAGTATTACCCATGGAATTTGGTGAGACTTGTTTGCTAGCAAGTAAGCTCAGGATTACAACCAGCTCTCCTTAAAAAAATTAAATTGTCCAAAATCGAACTACAGTGGTACCTTGGTTTACAAACTTAATCCATTCCGGAAGTCCGTTCTTAAACCAAGGCGTGCTTTCCCATAGCAGCGGGGGACAATTTACAAACAGAACACACTCAACAGGAAGCGGAACATGTTCTGCTTCCAAAGCAAAGTTCACAAACCAAAACACCTACTTCCGGGTTTGCAGCGTTCCGTTTCCAAGTTGTTCATAAACTAAGCTGTTCTTAAACCAAGGTACCACTGTAGGCTTATTCTCACGTTAACGTTATTCTCACGTTGTTTCCAACTCCACTCAGTTAATAGAACTGGTGCAATGCTTTTGCTTTAACATTTACTAATGCTGACACCGAGGCCAGAATGTCTGTGTTATCAATTACTGTTTCCTGTGAACAGTCGCCGGCTGACCTCTCTACATCCCATTTCCTTCGGCCACACTAATGTGTATATATGGGTAATAACTTCAAAGGGTGTCCATGGGTTCTAGTGTAAGAAACTGCCTGCTAGGCAAAGCTTTTGATCAGGGGCCAGCAAACTTTTTCAGCAGGGGGCCGATCTGATTTCCGGACCATCGGCAGGCGGGATTGAGAAGGCGATTGGGCCTACCCATGCTTTAGATCATGCTCTTAAATGGGGAGGGAAACCGCTCCTGCAAGGGATTCGGAAGGCCTGGGAGGAGCCTCTCACTCTCACCTTCTCCTTGTCCAGCTGGGAGCGGCTCTCCTCCTGCAGGACCTGCTGCTGCTGCTCCAGCTGCCTCTCGCGCTGCGCCCAAGCCTTCTGCTGCTCCTCCAAGGTGGCCCGCAGGGTCTCCTGTTGCCGGCGCTCCAGGTTCCACTCCGCCTCCAGGCTGTGCACCTGCCGGCGCTCCGCCTCCAAGTCGCAAGAGAGCCTCGCCCTCTCCTCCTCCTGAGCGGACGGAAGGGGATGGGGGCGCACTTGTCAGCTCTGATGCGAGAAAGGCCTCGGTGGGCCCAATTCCTAATCCCAGAACGATGTCCTGAGAAGGGCATTAATGGGAGGCGCCCGGCCCTACCTGTGGACAGCGCTTGGCGTTTGAGAGTCAACAGCCTCTTGCCCCAAAACATGGGGCTCTTTTTAGCTCTCATGGTGATATCAAGGCCAGCTGGTGGGGGGGGGGGCAGAAAGAAAACAGGGCTCCTGTACCTTTAATAGCAGAGTTGAAGAGGAATTTCAGCAGGTGTGGGTTGTTTTCCTCTTCTGCGTTCCTATTAAAGGGACAGGAGCCACTGGAAAGGTGAAGGGCCACTAGGAGGCCATTCTATGCTTACTCAGAAGTAGGTTGCACTGAGCCCAATGGGGCTTACTCCCTGGATTAGAGGACTGCACCCCACAGGAGCGAGGGCATGGGAAGGCTCAGGGGAGAGGTGCTTCTTACCAGAGCCTCCTTCTCCTTGCAGAACTGATTGGCCGCTTGCTGCTGCTGGCTGAGGGCAGACAAGGCTTGTTCGAGGCGCTCCTCCACCTCTGAGATTTTCTATAGGAAAGAAGAGTTAGACATTTCCCAAAGACAGAGAGGGCCCCCAGCTGCATCCTTCCTAGACCCGGGGTGATGGGTTGCTGGTTCCGTCCAGGCCTGCCTGGGACATTTTGCTGCCTGAAGCAAATGGCAAGATCAGGCTTCCTCAAACTCGTCCCTCCAGAGGTTTTTGGCCTACAACTCCCATGATCCCTAGCTAGCAGGACCAGTGGTCAGGGATGATGGGAACTGTAGTCTCAAAACACCTGGAGGGTTGAGGTTGAGGAAGCCTGGGCAAGATGGTGCCCCTCCATTAGCCCATCCCAGAGACAGACCTCAGCCTGACAGAGTGAATCTCATTGGGAGAGATTCAGCAGCCCCTAAGCCTATTATTATTATTATTATTATTATTATTATTATTATTATTATTATTTTGATTTATAGACCACCTTTTATCAAAAGACCCCAGGGCGGTGTACAACATTAAGAACACATTTTACGGAGCACAATGATAAAGACATAATGAAAAGCATCATGATAAAGTAATCATAAGAACAGTCTCCCCCAATAGATTATTTAACAGCTAAAGGACTGAGTAAAAGAGGATGTTTTTGCCTGGTGCCTAAATACATAATGATGTCTCGCCAGGTGAGCTTCTCGGGCGAGAGCATTCCGCACATGGGGAGCCACCACCGAAAAGGCCTGTTCTCATGTTGCTACCCTCCAAACCTCTCAGGGAGGGGGACATAGAGAAGAGCCTCAGGCGACAAGCATAGGGTCCTGTGTGGCGTACGTAGCTCTGACCACCAACACGGAAAAGGGGGGGTTGTGCACAAGAGCACCAGGGAGGGGGCTGTCCCACTCCGCCTCCTAGTTGACCCAGTGCGACTTCAAAATGCAGAGTGTCTCTCTCCAAATTTCCTGGTGGCCTCATGTGCCTGCCTGCCGATGGGCAAAGCTGGAACCCCACCCTCTTGCTGCCCTGCTGAGATCTGTGGCCCCAAGCCCCACCTCCTTCTGCTTCCCCAGCGCCTGCTCAAGCCCTTCCTTCTCCGTCTGCAGCCTGCGTAGCGTCGCCGTTCGCTCAGCCTCGTGCCGGTTCCAGCCCTCCACCACTTTGGCCAGGGTCTGTGGAAAGGAGAATGAGAGGCTCAACTGGCTGTTCCCCCCCCCCCCACGGTTCCAGGGGGTTCCCCAGCTGGAAAGAGATCCCTCGCTCGCTGGGCAATGAGAGAGAACTGGTGTATTGTCGACTGCTGTAGTCCAGTTTCCCCTCCGTCCCCTGGAAGCCACATCCTGCACTCGCTTTGCACGCAATCATTCTGGCCAGGACTCAACCACTGCTTGCTTGCTTGCTTGCATAGGGCTTGTTCTGAACTTACCAACAAGCAGCTGGAAGCTCAAGTCCATTCCAGAGGCAAATGCTCAATATGAGGGTTGCTCTTGTTTCCTCTATTTGCAGAGGTGACTAGAGCATTGAGTCTCCAACAAATGCACTTTTGGGACCCGTACAATGATCCTGAGAGACCAAGCAAGGCAGAGGGGCTCTCTGGGGAACACCCGAGATCCTTGTCCAAGCCTTGGGTGCAAAGGGCACCTCTGTGCTATGGAGTGTGAGTGTGTGTGTGTATTTGACAGTGCTTAGTTTGTTTTCGGTTGCGAGTTTGCCAATATTAATTTTGTTTTGTGGATTATGAGAGCTGTAATGCTTTGTGAATCTTATAATATGACCCTGGTTGTGGCTCTGCCATTTTGCTTGTTTTTTTCAGCTGTTTTGTTCACAGCATTTTATAGGAGGTCCTCATTTCGCTGGTGATTTGCCATTGCTTTACTGATGAGTTGTTAATTATTCTATGCCACCTATGTTGCATTTGTATGCTGCTTTGTGATTCGTGTGCAAGTCAAAAGAGGCCTAGAAATAGAATGAATGAATGAATGGGTCACGTTGTTGACCTGGGTGGGTTGCTGCAAGTTCTGCCTTTGAAACAGCTCCAGTCTTCAGGCTTTACTGAAAAGAGTGCAGCAGTCAGGGGGGTGGTAGGGAGGAGCTACTGCCGGTGTGGGGAACCATAGGTCCTCCGGACACTGCTGAACTACAGCTCCCATCACCCTCAACTATTGGGCCGTGCTTTGCTGGGACTGATGGGAGTTGTAGTTCAGCAACATCTGGGAGGGCCAAAGGTTCCTGCACCCTGGGGGTCAGAAGATTGTAAAGAACTGCCCTCCCTGCAATTGCTAAGAGCAGCAGCTGCTACATGTAAAAATGCTGAAAGAAGCTCTGCCCGGATCAGGCCACAGTGGGCCCATCTAGCCCACCGTCCTCTTCTCACCGTGGTCCACAAGCAGGACCTGGGCACAGCAGCAGCAGCAGTGCTCTCCTCACCTGCAGTCCCCAGTCACTTGTATTCATGCCCTGGGCTCCCCATGGCTCCAGCAATGAAGCTCCACTCCAACCCACCTGCTGCTGCTGCTGCTCCTGGGCCAGCCCTTCTCTGGGCATCTTGGCTACCCACCCACCTGTCGTGTCAAAGGCTCACCTTATCCAGCTGCTCTATCATGCTGTCTTTCTTCTTGTCCGCCGAGACGGCGACGGCCAGCTGCTGCTGCAGCTCCAGGATGCGATTCTGCAAGGCTTGGATGTGCCGCTCGCAGTGCTGGGTGGGGAGGAAGCGGTCAAGAATTCAGTCGCTGTGGAAGGGAAGGGTGAAGTATTTGGGCTAGGGGAGGTAGGCCAGCAGGAAATGATTCTTGCGGAAGAGGCAACTCAAGTCCTGGCCCCTTTCCAAGAACTCCCACTGATACACCATTCTTCTAGGTTCTCCCCCCCCCCCCGTCTCCACCCCACCACAGTCCTGAGCGATGGAAACTTTGATATCAGTCAAACCCCTAACAGCTAAAATGAAAGATGAAGATTTCCGGGACCTGAGCCAGTCCTGGGGATTATTCAGGAGGGCATGCCTTACTTCTGCCCTGTTTATATCCTCTTATAAATACAGGTGTTCAGTCGCTACTTCTCTCCTGTCCTACACGGAGCACCCTGCTCAGGGGAAGTGGAGTTCTTCCCTGCCTCCTAGAGCAGAATTATGTCCCCTCTGTGGCAGACAGAAGCAAACCTTGCTCTTCCCGGTTTGCATGAGCAAACCGTTTGGAAGGAAACAATCTCCCCCATCCTGCCCCAGACTTGGCTGCCTTGGGTTAGCCTAGGGCAGCAGTGAGGACTCTTTGGCCTGCAAATCTGATGAGACCCACTAGGCCTCCCTTTTTGGTCCAGCTGCTCCTACCCGATGTCAGGTGCGGGGCAGGTGAAGACCTGGCTCGGCCATGGGGGTGTTTCCATTGATCAGCTGATCTGTGGCACAGGGCTTTGCAAGAGGCGACAGTCAGCTGATTGACAGGAGCTTTGTAGGCTGTGCCTTTGCCCATCATGCTGGACCAAACCGGCGGGGGGGGGGGGGGGAGAGATACGGTAATGATCTGGCCGGTGGCCAGATCTTGTTGCCCACATCTGGGTCCAGTGGCTGTTAATGGGGATGAGCATCAGGGAACATGTCATGCCAGTTCCCAGACACTCCCCCCAATACAGATAAGCATAAATACTGTAGTATTTAAAGCAGGCATAAGCAAACTCGGCCAGTAGTCAGGGATGATGGGAATTGTAGCCCAAAAACATCTGGAGGGCCAAGTTTGCCTATGCCTTATTTAAAGCAATCATAATAATTCAGCAAAACAATAGATTTGCAGCTGAACTGTCTATGACTTGGCAACAGCAGTACTGCAGCTATAGTACCCGTAGCAAATCAATCCTTGGGGGGGGGGGGGAGAGAAAACACCGGGAGAATAAAAATGTGTTTAATTGGTCTTGGAAGAGAGCCAGCGATAGTATCACTTGCATCTCAGGGCAGACCTGCCCATCTGTTAAGATATTTGTCAGTGGCCCTCAAGCCCCACTGAGAGGGCTTCTTGGGCTAGGGTGCCTCGATTCATGTGACTTTTCAGTGTCACAATATACTCCCAGGCCTCCTTAAACACAGACTGGAGTGGCTTCCTGCTTCTACCAAAAGCGTCTGTAGTAACAATGCAAGTTGCCATGTCCCAGGAAGTAATCTGTTCTCTTCCCACCCAGACACGCTCATCACAACCACTGTGTTACAGGCAGTGTTTGTATTTCCCTGCCTGTCGTGCTGCAGACCTGAGTCTGACTCCTAGGTTGGCTGGGCACTTCTTGGGGGAGGGGGGGGCATAGCTGAACTGTCGGGCACCTGCTTTGGATACAGCAGGGGACCACCTGCGGCAAATGCACCACCGAAATGTAGCCTGGCGTGAATCAGCCCAGGGTGTCCAAGAAACGAGAGTTCCAAGTGTATTCAGTGGTGTGTGTGTGTGTGTGTGTGTGTGTGTGTGTGTGTGTGTGCTGGGGCTCACACATGGAGCAAAAAAGTCCTAATAGATGGGTGCCTCTCCTTGCTGCTCTGGGACCAAGAAGTAGGGAAAGCTCTCATGTCACGAGCGAGCAACGGAAACTCTTTTACAAAGTAAGCCCTGGTGTTCAGCGGCTGCTCTAAAGGACATAACTCCTTTACAATGGGCAACGCTATGGGGGCAGAAGCTGCTTCACCCACACACTCCCACCTGCCTCCCAGAAAGGCAGAGATTTGAGTCCTCCAGAATATTTCTCCCAGGAAGTTCCAGGACTTTCTGGAGCAGCTATCAGAGCCCTGGAGCTTACTTTGGGTTCCCAGCAGCACCTGGGCCAGGCAGAGCAGGCTGCTGCGCTCTAATAGGCTTAGAGGGCTAAATAGAGCCTCGGGAGGGGGCCGGCTAGCCCTCCACCCACCCCAGCAAGCGGCTTAAAGTCGGGCAAGGCGCCCTGCAGCAATATCACCAAGGTCAGGCTTGTTCCACCGGCACGTGGGCTGGGTCTGCGGCACGCCAGCGCCTCCTCCTGGTCAGATGGCCTCCTCCGCACATCATTGCCACCACCCACTTCACTCCCTTGTCCTTCGGAAGATGCTTAGGACAAGGGAGGAGAACAAGATGGAGGCAGAAGGCAGCCAGGATTTTGTTTGCAGGTTTGAAAGGAGGCTGGAGTTGAACACAAGCTGGGGGGCAGGGAGGATAACAATGACAAGAGTGGGTACTTGAGATCACTCCTTTAAAATGCACCAGAGAGTGGATTAGCAAGGGTTGGGCACAAATGAGGTTCCTGTGCCTTTTTGCATACCCTAAGAGCTGCCCTTTGAGCAGGTCTCTGAATGTCGGAAGTTTAGAAAAGGAACACAGTTAAATTACAGAACTCCCTCCCATAGGAGGCAGCGAAGGCCACCAACCTAGATGGCTTTAAAAGAGGATTAGACAAATTCATTGAGGAGAGAGCTCACAATGGCTGTGCTCTGCCTCCAGAGTTTGAGGAAGCGATGCTTCCAAATTCCAGTTGCTAGAAATCACAGGAGGGGAGGGTGGTCATGTTCCAATCCTGCTTGCAAGTTTACACACAGGGATCTGGTCAGCCACTGTGAGAACAGGATGTTGGACTAGATGGGTGCTGGCCTGATCTAGCAGGGGTTTTTTTTTAGGTTATCTGCAAAGAATGCTGCACTATGTGGGCTTTGGCCCAATCCAGCAAGGCACTTCATATATTCACGACCATGAGTGCAGACTCGAGATCAACTGACACAGGTGAGGAATGATTTCACCCTTCACAAGGTTCTGTGTTAGGCACTCTAAGACCAAAACCCAACAGGGAAAGTAGACCACACCCAAAGACTTTAGCCTGTCCACCCCAGCTTAAAGAGGGGTAAAAGAGTGGATATTCCCCACCTGTTGTGAAAAGAGCAGATACCCAAATCTATGCTAGTGAAGCTGGAGCTATTATTTTCTAGATTAATTATTATGGTGTCACAAGTATACAGTTATGTATAAGGCTATACAGGCTGTATGAAGCTTAACAAATTCAAGTTCTGCCCCAGAACAGAGCCACATTCTGCATCCTAAATCATGGAAATCAAAGTCTCATGGCCTCCTGCTGATTTTGCCTAAAATTGTTGTGTTATTTTATTTTATTTTTAAAAACCCACCAATTTTTATTTTTTTTGCTTGGCAAGCTTTTGGGAGGTGGGAGAAGAAAAGGGTGCCACAGATAACTCTGAAGACCTCCGGAAGTTCAGCTCCACTTCCCTTTGCCTGAAGATCAGGGCTGACACAAAAGGTGGTGCACTTTTAAAGCAGAGGCTTTTCTGCAGGGTTTGGACACGTATCAGGGATACGGCTATAGCCCCTTCCAGCTTTGCGATTCACTGAGAGGTAGGGGCTGCTGAAAAGCAGATCTACTGGACCTAATCCCTTTCCCCAGAGAAGTCAGGACTCCTGGTTTTCTTTCGTGAAGAGGTTGCAGATCAGCAACAACCACCGCTTGTAGCCCTGATTCCTGAGCCCATCTTCCTAACTGCCCATGGAACTCTGCCCATGTTGAAGGTGAATGTAGGGGGGCACGTGGCTGGAAGGTCAGAAAGCTCATTACGGGCCATGATACCGGCTAAGTCCGAGTAGCTTTACTTAAAGTCGCAGGTCACATGACACTTACTTCATGCCGCCCCCTCCCCCCTCCAGCCATATTGGTCCATCCTTCAAGCCTCTTTGGCTGCCTAATGCAAAGCAGTAATCCTGGCAATTAGGAGAGGCTCAGGTGAGAAGGGGGGGGTGCGAGGCAGCTGGGCCAATTGACTAGGCTGCGTTTTTTACTAGACACCAGCCTGCATGGAGCATTCCCCCCACCCCACCCCGGCCAAGAAATCCTCAAGCAGTTGGATCTCTTTGTTTAGGGCAATGGTTCTCAGGGGGTGTGGCAGGAGAGGATGGTAAGTGTGGCAGGAAGATTCGAGGACTAATCAAAGAAACATTTCAGTATCCAAGTGATACTGAGGATATTCCAAATTGTGATCTTTTCATTTTCCAATGTATTTCTTATCAATAAAAAAAATTCAGGGTGGCATGAACAAATTTTTATTCTGAAAGTGTGTCCCAGAGGGAAAAAATGTTTTGAGAGCCACTGTTTTAGGGAAAGAATATGACCTTTAAAAGCAATTTGGGCAGAGGAGAGGACAGGGCAGACCCAGTCCCAGCAGCCACCCGTTCCCTCATTCTCCCACAATCCTTTGTGAATCCTTCAGACAGGCTCCACAGCTGCCTGGGGGTGCCACTCACCTTCCGCCGGGCCTGCTCCTTGTCCAAAGAGTCCTTCAGCAGGTGGGAGTTGGCATACGGCGGGTGCTCACGGACTTGGCCCAAGCGCAGGCTGGTGTAGCGGGGAAATAGTTGCTCAAAGCCGGCTAGGGAGCCGGGAGGAGAGACCTCCTGCAGGGGCCTGGCGCTAAGGGGACAAGCGGAAAGGGGACATGAAGGCAACAGAGGCTCTTTCAAATCAAAACCAGCCACAATCGATCCCTCCACCCTCCTGACACTCTTACTCTTTAGCTTCCGGCATCTTCTATCCCCGAGGTGCCAGGAAATGCCAGGACAAGGACCCAGGAGTTCTAGAGCCCCCTCTCTCTCTCAACATTTCAGGGTTGGCTGAACCACTTCCTGGCCTTTCACCCCAAGGGCTGTCGTCTATCTACTGATCCTCCTTTTACAATATTGCTCCTACACTGGGGTGTCTGCATTTCACTATTGTGGGTAACTTCTGGCCCACAGGCCTCGTTAGCTGGGCCCTAGGACTTCGTTTGGCCAAGCCTTGCCCACCTGTTCCACATCACAATGTGAGGTGCAGGTACAGGCAGGAGTGAGCCAAAAAGGGGGGTCGCAGGCACTGCAAATCAGGCGCACCTGCAAAGTCCTGCATGGGGCGCTGTGAAGCCCTGACAATCAGTGCCAGCACTGCTCTATGCAAGAATTGCATAGTTGGGAGCCGTCCAGATTCTCGGGGCTGGCACAGAGCTGCGTGTGGTGCTTTAAAGCTGATCCACAGGGCTTCAAAGTGTAGCGCAGGCTCTATGCTAGCCCGGGGGTTGGGGAATCACATCACGGTGATGTACAGTAATGATTGATAAGTTGGTGACCTGCAGAGGGTAGTGGAGTTAAGGGATCTGGCCCACCAGCCAGATCCAGTTCCTCACCTCTGCTCTCTAGAACAGTGGACTCCAAAGATAAGCTTTGTATGAGATCATCTGTCCTAGCTAAAGGGAAGGCACCTCCATTCATCCTTCAAATGTGTGAGGAAGCAGAGAAGTAAATTCTGGTCGGCCACAACACTGAACCATGGTTTTCTCATGACATGCATGAGCCTCTGAATGCACCAAGCAAAACCAATCAGAAACTCATGCACATTACCAAGGCTCAGGACTGATCCAAGGTTTGTGTTGCATGCAAACCAAGCCACAGTTGTCAAAGGCCCCCAATGATTTTAAAAAAACCCCAACATGTGGTGAAACATCAAGGCTCCTCAACAGAATCTGAAATTCACCCAAGAGCTTAATCGGGGTTCTTTATCTGTCTCCTGAGATGCAGCTGCTTCTGGCTGGGAAGAGCTGTGTAGCAGGAACCCCTCAAAGCTACAATAGCAACTGACCCAGAGCCAATGTTCTTTTTTCGGTCAGTACGCATCAGTATAGCATACTGCTACCTCTTTTTCCCTGCCACCATCTCACTGCCGCCGCTTCTCCCAAAAGGTGCTTTGGTGATCGTAAGGATCATGCCCAAACAAACAACTTTTATGATCCTCAGGCACCTTCCGGGAATGTGCTTTGGCATTCAAAGGGTTGCGCTAAAGCACCTCCGGGAGGCTGTGCCTTCCGCCGCGTAGCAGCACCTATTTTTCTTTTTTAAAAAAACACCAACCACTGCCCAGAGCCTAGGAAGTCTGTTCATGTCCTGAGATGAACTTACTTGAGCAAGGCAGTCGTGGTGTCACTCTCAAAGGAGTCATCATCTTTCTGCTCAAAAGTTCGCAGTGCCACAGCATCCCCTGCAGGCAGAAAGGGGGGAATTGTTGTCTGCAGGTCATAAGCAGCTTCTGAGGGTGAAGGGAAAAACAGCTCCGATTTTGGTATAAGGCCACTTCCTGCGTTCCTACTTAGGAGGCTGGCTAGCGAGAACCTGCTATAGATTCAGGGGTTAGATGAGAGATCAAGAGGTGGGTGGCAGTGGAAAGGGTGCCACGCGGGGCAGTGAGTAAAAAGGAAAAGGATTAGGGGAGCCTCTCCAACGGGAAGCCTGGTTGGACCATGTTCCTCGTACTAGGCAAAGCTTCTTTTTAAATCTTATTTTTGGTACTCACTCTCACCATGAGCAGCATCCCTGGACCCACGGAGCATGCCTTGCAGATGGCAGCGCACGTTCTCCATCTCAGAGATGTGGCGGGACTCGACAGCAGGTCCCTGCAGGAGAGAATGAAAGAGGCCTGGGTGTTTTATCCTGCGTCTCCAGCCTCTCCCCAGCCACGTGGCCTCTCCTCCTCACCTTCCTGTAGGTGCTGGCCTCCACGCTAGTCGAGAGTCGGTGGCTGAGCTCCTCCGCCAGAGTGTCCAGATCTACTTCGGGGGCCTCCGCTTCCCTGGAGTGGCCCAAGCTGTGCTGGTTCTCCAGGTGGGAGCGGGCCTGAGCCTCAGCCTGCCGGCTCTGGTGCAGCGAGGCATAGAGTTGCGCCGTCACCTGGGAGGTATAGGGGGTGCCCGCCTGAGAGGAAGGGACCTTTTGCCCTGGGGTGGCAGGAGCCGAGGGTGGCAGCAGCTCCATGTCGCTCAAAAGATCCTCGCTGTGGATGGAGGAGCTCAAAGTCCTGCAGGCACTCTTGTCATCCATGGGTACAGTTGGAGGTGGTGGTTCCAAAGCCTTTGCCCAAGCCGGCCAGGCTGCAGGAGTTCTGTGCTCAGAAGCCCAGAGTCCCTGTCATAATGCGGAGTGTCCCGTGACAACAGGAATCCGACAGAGGAAAGGTGCTTTCAGACATGCTGGCCCACCCAGAGTGCCGGCAAGGAGATGCTGGAAGGAGAGGCCTCGCCTGGGGCTACAGGAACAGGACTGGGCAGGTGGTGCTTCCCAGCCGGTGCCCTGAAGAGAAAACGATACCCGTGAGGGGCATAGAAATGAGCTCACAGCAGGACAACGGGAAAAACAGAGGTGACATCAGGGGTCGGATCCCAGCTGAATAAAAGCCCTGCCCTGCGCCACTGCTCGCCTTTGCCCTGTATGGTGACATTAGTCCCCATTTCCTGGTGGGCACATGGCAAGAGCTCAACTCCTACTTGGTTTAAGCTCTATGGATCCTGGGTGGGCCTCCACCCCCACCCCCCACATGCTGCTGGACTATAAGTCCCATCAGCCACAGCCAGCGCCCAGGGGCAATGGGATCTGTAGTCCAGCAACATCTGGAGGGTCCTGATCCACACTCCTGCCCTAGAGGGATCCCTCTTCTTGCCCCTTAAAGCTCCACACTCACTTTCTGAAAACAACCCCAAGCATGCCTCCTCCCACATCACACACTCTCTTCCCCTTTAAGCGCCCCCACCTCAATTTTAATGGCAGGCCCCCTCCTACAATTCCTAACCACCAGGCTCCCCCACAATCCCCCTGGAGCTCCACCCACAACCATCTGGCTCCGCCCACACCTGTCCCCCGCCTCACACCTGCCACAGGCCCCGCCCACACTGCGCTCCCCCCCCCCCCCAAGCGTTGAGGTAAATCCTAATTCTCTCTCACACAGCCCCGCGCGGGCCCGGCTCTTTCCCGCCGTTTTAAACGCCCTCGCGCTCCTCCTGTCCCGCGCTCGCCCACCTCTAGGCGGCGCCCCCCACCCTAAAAAATAGCGCGCGCACACAAAATACAAAACCCAAACCAACCAACGCTTGGTTTTCATTTGGCTTAGGCCAACGCAACTCCTGTCAACCACCTTGGCAGGGAGGGCGGGGAGGCCGTCGCCGCCATTTTGCTTGAGGGCAAGAGCGCGGCAGGCGCGGGGCGGGGAAAGTGAAAATGCGCGTGCGCGAGCTGCCGAACGAGACACGGGCGGGCGGAAGCGCGGTGACAAGGCCACGCACGCGCCGAGCGGCAGACCAATCAGCGCGCGCGCACATGCCCTACCGCTCTCGCTCTTTCCCCTCCCCCCCTCTCCTCCCGGAAGTAAGAGGATTCGGAAGCTGCCGGGCAGGGAGGGGGTTGCCATAGAGACAAAGGTGAGACTCCCGTACTGAGGGGTGAGGGTGGGGGGTAGGGATGGGGGCTGAA
Organism: Zootoca vivipara; assembly: GCF_963506605.1. Classification (NCBI taxonomy): domain Eukaryota; kingdom Metazoa; phylum Chordata; class Lepidosauria; order Squamata; family Lacertidae; genus Zootoca; species Zootoca vivipara. The sequence goes on from NC_083288.1 coordinate 49,856,851, forward strand.
GGCCCCGGAGAGTCTTCAATACGGGAAGCCCTCTGAGGGGACAAAACGGCGACCACCCGGACCTTCCCCACCAAGGGCAGAACCAGCCCAACGCTGGTGGGGGAGACACTGGGTCCAGGGCTCCAGGACTGACTGGGCTGCGACTCCCGCGCCCCTTGGCCATCGGCCTCACTGCCTGATGGGAATCGGAGGCTGACCGCGGCAATGCCCCCCCCGCCACCCACCCCCTATCTGTCCCCACAGTGAGCGTTGAGGGGAGCAGGGCGCGTGTAATTTACCCACTTTCGAATTCCAAAAGTGAAGGGTGCTAAACAGATGTAACATGACTTGGGAATTCAAAAGAGAATTTGGTTAAAGTGATATAATTTAGTTTTGCTGGGTAAGTAAAAAAAGGGTGTAAAATTGCATAGAAATCATTCAAAATGATTGCCAAGCACTTATATTTTTATTGTTATTTAGCATAGCCCAACATTTTCAGAAGGTAAAATTAAAATTGGTGTTTTCTGAAACCAGTTTATGTGCTTCTTAATCAAACATAGATTTACCAAGATTAATGTTGTACAGTCACAAAAGTAATAGCTGGTTCAAATGCCTCACACCCAAAAGCATCTTTTTAACACTCCCCCACTGAAGAAATCTGCAAAAAATTAAGTTTCACCTCCTAAAATGACACCTTTCTGAGGGGAAAGGTGCAGCCACCACCAGGCAAGCCTGAGCCACTTGGCCTGTTGCAGGCAATGCTGCCAGAGTTTATAAGGTGGCTCACGCCAGCGAGCCCAGCTTCACTAGGGCAGTGGAGGTGGAAGGGACTTTCTCAAGTCTGCCAACCTACCTCTGCCCAGGCCACAACCCAAAGATGTTGGCTGGATTCCCCCCCCCACTGCCTTGTAACCCCCCACCAATTGTTTTCATAGGATTTTTAGTAATAGTGAATGGCTGCCAATTGCAAGTAAATATTAGGTAAGCCTTGGCTGATTCAATTGTTTACTAAATACAAGAAAAATAAACATTCACAGATCACTCTACAGGGCATCAGTAGATTTTCTGAGGCAAACAGTTTTTTTCTACACACACTGTGCAACTAACCCTAAGTTGCATAGGAATTTTTCTGGGAAGCCAACATCACTGGCACCACTCTTGCCAAGAGCCACACCTCTCTCTTTGGTGCCCCAAAAGGAAGTCATGGGTGGGGGGATGCCTTGTGGGGGGACACCTTTCCTGACCCCACTAAACTAAATGCCTCCACAAGCAATCTGGTGGTGGGTGGGATCTCTGGATCCATGCCAGGTGCACATGCTGGATTCCTCGCTTTCCTTGCAGATGACGGTGCATAATTTGTACATATTCGACCGCAATGGAATCTGCCTGCACTACAGTGAGTGGAACCGGAAGAAGCAAGCCGGCATCTCTAAAGATGAGGTGAGGCTTGAGATATACAGAGCAGGATACCAACGCTTAAACCTGCTAAGAACATAGTGTTATAAGAATTTTAAGGTCTCAAATATACAGTAAATATTCATAAATGCGCACATATCCATACGAATCATGTGTCTAAAATAGGGTATTAATAGGGTGAGCCAGTGACCTCGATTCAGGAACTAAAGTATTAACCATCACAAAAGAATAGCCAGTCTGCCTAGGTAATGCATTCAGTGACCATTATCAGGTATCCTGACACAGGATTTCTGCTGTAGACCGTCTCCTGTGATGTATGCATGGTGTTTTGGGGGGTGGTCTTGGGCTACAGGGTGGGCAATTTCAATAGTCTATATAAGGGTTTGTGTACCACTGTTCAGGGTTCTCCTCCCTCCTGCGTGTGGTGAGTGGGGACCCTGTTGCAACATTTCCTTGAATAAAGATCAGGCTTCCATGGACCTGAGGGCAATGAAACAATTGCTGAGACGGCTAGAGCGCTGGTGGCAGATAACTCATTCTGAAGCTGACCGGACACGGGTTAGAGCTCAATGTCGAGCCTACCAAGTGGCGGTAGCGACAGCGAAGAAGACTTTCTTCGCCGCCTCTATTGCATCTGCAGAAAACAGCAGCAGGAGACTCTTTCAGGTGGTTCGCAATTTAGCGGAACCACCTGCTCCATCGGGGCCCTGTACGGGCCACATGATCTCCTGCAATTATTTTGCAAAGTTTTTTGCAGATAAAGTCGCTCAGATTCAGGAAGAGGTAGACTCCACCATGGGAGCAGGGCCGGGGCGGGGGAGTGCTAGAGTGCTGTCTGGTCAAGTTGTGTGGGATCAATTCCATTCTGTTACCTCCGAGGATGTGGACAGGCTGCTTGGACGAGTGAAACCAACCACCTGTGTCCTTGATCCTTGCCCATCCTGGCTTATAAAAGCTAGCCGGGAAGGGCTGGGCGATGGGCTTTGCGGGCTGGTGAATGCTTCTCTCTGTGAGGGAGCCTTCCCAGACCCACTGAAAGAGGCGGTTATTAAACCGCTTCTTAAAAGACCATCTTTAGATGCGGCCAATATGGCCAACTATCACCCAGTCTCAAATCTTCCATTCTTGGGCAAGGTGATTGAGCGAGTGGTTGCTGAACAACTCCAGGCATGCCTGGAAGAAGCGGACCATTTGGATCCCTTCCAGTCGGGATTCAGGCCTCATCATGGGACTGAAACTGCCCTGGTCGCACTGGTTGATGATCTCCGGCGGGCTAGGGACAAAGGTGTGAGCTGTTTCCTAGTTCTGCTGGATCTCTCAGCGGCTTTTGACACCATCGACCATAACATCCTTCTGGACCGTCTAGAGGGGTTGGGATCTGGGGGCACTGTCATGCAGTGGTTCTGCTCCTTCCTCCTGGGCCATGTTCAGAAAGTGGTGGGGGGGGATGAGTGTTCAGGGTTCTGTCCTCTCCCCCATGCTTTTTAACATCTACATGCAGCCGCTGGGAGAGGCCATCAGGGGGTTTGGGCTGGGTGTTCATCAGTATGCAGATGATACCCAGCTCTACCTCTCTTTCAAATCAGAACCAGTGAAGGTCCTGTGGGAGTGCCTGGAGGCAGTTTGAGGATGGATGGCGGCTAACAGATTGGGATTGAATTCTGACAAGACAGAAGTACTGTTCGTGCGGGACAGGAGGCGGGCAGGTGTGGAGGTCTCCCTGGTCCTGAAAGGGGTAACCGTGCCCCTGAAGGACCAGGTGCGCAGCCTGGGAGTCATTTTGGAGTCACAGCTGTCCATGGAGGCGCAGGTTAATTCTGTGTACGCAGGCTGAGACCCTACCTGCCTGCAGACTGTCTCACCAGAGTGGTGCATGCTCTAGTTATCTCTTGCTTGGACTACTGCAATGCGCTCCACGTGGGGCTACCTTTGAAGGTGACCCGGAAACTACAACTAATCCAGAATGCGGCAGCTAGACTGGTGACTGGGAGCGGCCGGCAAGACCACATAACACCGGTCTTGAAAGACCTTCATTGGCTCCCAGTACGTTTCCGAGCACAATTCAAAGTGTTGGTGCTGACCTTTAAAGCCCTAAACGGCCTCAAAGGCCCAGTATACCTGAAGGAGCGTCTCCACCCCCATCATTCTGCCCAGACACTGAGGTCCAGCACCGAGGGCTTTCTGGCGGTTCCCTCACTGCAAGAAGCAAAGCTAAAGGGACCCAGTCAGAGGGCCTTCTCGGTGGTGGTGCCTGCCCTGTGGAACGCCCTCCCATCAGATGTCAAAGAGAAAAACAACTACCAGACTTTTAGAAGACATCTGTAAGCAGCCCTGTTTGGGGAAGCTTTTAATGTTTAATAGATTATTGTATTTTAATCTGTTGGAAGCTGCCCAGAGTGGCTGGGGAGGCCCAGCCAGATGGGCGGGGTATAAATAAATTGTTGTTGTCATTGTTGTTGTTAGCCACTTTGCTTCTCAGTATACTCTGGTTGGCCTCTGTTTTCTCCTACCAAAAGGGAACCCACTTAAGGACTATACGGGCTCTGGAATACCCCATAAGGGAAAAGGAACTTTTTTTTTTCTTATAACAATAGGAAGAGCCCTGCTGGATCAGGCCAGTGACCTATCCTGTTCCCACAATAGCCAATCAGATGCTTCAGTGGGAAACTCACAAACAGGATCCGAGCACAAGAGCCCTCTCCCTTCTTGCTGTTTCCAGCAACTGGTATTCAGAAGCATTGCTGTGTCTGACCGTGGAGGCAGACGATAGGCATCATGGCTAGAGTCAGTTGATAGTCCTCTCCTCCAAGAATCTGTCTAATCCTCTTTTTAAACCATCTGTTGGTTGGTGGCCATCACTGCTTCCTGTGGGGGTGAGTTCCATAGTTTAACTTTGCACTGCACCAGTCTCTTACTGGGATCTCTGCCTGGCCACCCTAGTTTTGTGGGCGGAGGGGGGGGGGAGCCTGTTCAGAGGTGAGGGAAACCAAACTGCAGTGTTCTGCAAGTTACTTCGTTTCTACCTCTGTTAATCTTGTGTGGTGCAGAGCCTTGAAATGATGGCTCAGTTCCAAGTGGGCATAATTCAGCTGGCAAGTAATTTTTTTTTAAGTGTGACAATTTAACTGAGTAAAAGATTAATCAGCAGCTGTGCAGTGATATCCCAACTACCTTTTCTGGCCATTTAAAACCACCACCAGCAAACCCACTTCATCTTTCCAGTGGTTCTTCAAGCCAGGGATAGGAACTGCTTTGCACTGGCTGGCTACCTCCTGCCATTGAAGAGCAAAAGCAGGAGTAAGTACAGTCGTATCTTAGCTTCTGTGCCATGAATGCCCTTGTACGGTTAGCCACAGGGTGGCGCCAGAGCAGAGCAAATGAGCATGACTGAGTTCTTTATCTTTGCCATGGAATCTCACCCCATTCTCCCTGTGCTGCCGAGTAAGATTGTCTTCCATAAACACGGTTTTAACAATGAGTCCGTAAGTGACTGTGGAGGCCAATTCTGGACCCACACGTCCTCCCTTGCGTCCTGAGTTTGAGTGTCTTCAAAGCCTATGACACCTTTGGTAAAGGCTGTTCTCCAACCGGAGCGCTCGCAGGCCATTATTTCCCAGTTGTCGGTGTTTATACAACATTTTTTTAGATTTGCCTTGAGACAGTCTTTAAACCTCTTTTCTTGGCCACCAGCATTACGCTTTCAATTTTTAAGTTCGGAATAGAGTAGTAAGGTGAAAGGGAAGGAGCTAGACAAAGAACAATCTCCCTGTGCACATATTCATGTTCTCTCTCTCTCTCTCCTTCTCCCCCCCCCCCCCCCGGCAGGAGTTCAAGCTGATGTATGGCATGATCTTCTCCATCCGCTCCTTCATTAGCAAGATGAGCCCTGTGGACATGTATCCTTTCTGCTTAAACAACAGCCTCAAAAGTATCACTCTTGCAGTTTTTTGACAGAGGGAGCTTGACTGGATGCTTTTTCATTCACGGGGGGGGGGGGGGGGGAGCCCTATCTACTTAAGGAGTAAAACTTGTTTCGAAGCAAGCAGGGGGCTTAGCCCCCTTTGACTGACGTCTCCTTCCTCCAGTTCTCCTTAATTCCTGCACCCCAGGAAAGACGGCTTCCTCTCCTTCCAGACCAGCAAGTACAAGCTGCACTACTATGAGACGCCCACGGGACTCAAGGTGGTGATGAACACAGACTTAGGGGTGGGCAACATCCGAGATGTCCTGCATCAGATCTACAGCTATGTGAGTCGGGGGGGGTGCAGTCTCCTCCCCTGGCCCACCCCCATCCCATGATGGTTTTTGAATGTTCTTTTGGAAGCCGAATGTCCGACGGAGCTTCCGATTGACTGCAGGAACTTCCTGCAGCCAATCAGAAGCCGTGCTTTGGTTTCTGAACATTTTGGAATTTGAACGGACTTCTGGAACGGATTCTGTTCGACTTCCAAGATGTGACTGTATAGTGATTATGAATGCAGTATTTTAAATTTTATTATTTTTCCCCAGTACTGAATTTTTTTCTGTTGGTGTACTTTTTATATTTTATGGGTGAATTGAGTAAAAAATGAGAGAGAGTGGTAGAAGCAAGTGAAACAGATCAACTGGTCAGGCCAAAGCTCTGTATATTTTTTTGTTAAAAAGCGGTTACCTGATGTTGGAAGACCGTCAGATTAGGGTTTAGGGGTGCAGCCTTTCAAAAAGGAGCCCAGACTCCTGCTTCCTCTGGGCCTTTAATTCATCTCCTCCAGTGCATTTGCCCCATTCCTTGTCCAGCTGCACTTCACTCCGGCAGTTGCTTTGACTCAGTGGTTGCCAACATGCCAAACTCCACGGGAGTCCCACTTCTGTCCTGAGAGAAGGCAAGTGCGAATGATCCCAAAGTAAGAATGGAACATAAGTTACGGGGGTTAGTCAAAATAGAAATCTTTTATGGAGCGGCAGACCTCCCAACGTTTGGTTTTCATTTCCCTGAAGCGGTTTCAGTTGGGGAGCAGAGGGGAGGGAGGGGTGTTCTCATCTCACTCGCCTCGCGATTCTCCTCTCACTCAGCTTCTTCCGTCTCCTCCCTAGATCTATGTGGAGTATGTGGTCAAAAACCCTCTGTGCAGCTTGAACGAGAACATCCAGAGCGAGCTCTTTCGGAGCAAGCTGGACGGCTTCATCCGTGGGCTGCCCTTCTTCTCAGCTCGGGCAGGCTAAGTGGTGTGGGTGGGTGCTTGCCTGTCCCCGTTCCATGCTGTAAATACTACAGTTCCCACGATGCACGTGGAGTACTGCCTGGCGGCGAACTTGGCACTTTCTCTGCTGGGTGGGCCATCGTCAGAACAACAGTCATTCCCTGCACCCCAGCCATAACGGACTTGCGTCCCAAACCAGGACTCTGAGCTTGGATACCTTTCGGACAGCAGCTTTCTCCACAGTGCTTTCCTCTGTTCCCTCCAGCCCCACATGTCCCCTGACCCACAGCTCCATCTTTTGTCCCATTGCGTATTCCCCCTTGGTTGGGACCCCAAGAGCCACTCTTCCTTTCCCTCCTGACCACGACACCCAGTCCTTTGGCAGCCCAGGCCTCTTCCTTTCTATTTATAGAGCTTTGCCTCATCCCTTTCTTCCCCCCTCCGCCCCCCAAGCTCCTATTTATAGCCAGTCTCTTCTCCTGCTTTTCCAGTCCAGTGCTCTCCCAGCCTGGGCATGACATCAAGTGCCCCGGGGCTGGGGGGGGGGATGCTGCTTGGACGCAGCAGAAGACGCGGCGGCACGTCCTTCCCAAATGCATCTCGCGAAAAGACGGGCCCGAAACCCAGTTTCACATTTCCGCCACCAGGAAAGGTCGACGAGCATCACAGGTCGAGAAAAGAACTGTTGTTGTTTTTTTGCTTGGATCCACCTTTCGTGAATTAAACAAAATGCCACCTTAAGATCAGAAGTTGCTTTGATCACCCTTGGCCCTACCTAGGTGGCTTGAGGGTCACCACAGACTCTCTGGGCTTTGCTGGCTAACTCTGTTGCCATTGCCCCCAGACTGTGTTAAGTTTGCAATGGCTGCTGGGCCGCCTCCACAAAAACCTCTGTTGTCAAGATGAGAGTCTCAGCTTCTTGGTCGCCCTGCAAACGAGATGCCGAAGGCCAGCGAGCGAGGCAGCAGCTCTTCTTCAAATTGGACTAACCGGCTCGTTAAATCGTTGCTCTCAAGTCCTTGCATCACTCGGGGCTTTTTACGTCCTTGGGCTTTGATGTTCAGAGAAGGGGAACAAAGCGAAAGCATCGGCAGCTACACCCCCAGGCCAGAAATTAAGTGCCTGGGTTAACCACCGTCTTGCTTTTCTCCCCCTCTCAAAAGGCCACAGCCATTTGCACCCTTCCCTTATTTGCTGCTGTTCATTCTGAACGTTTTAAGCTCTGGGAGTTTTGTGTGTGATTCAAGCTTGTTTCCAGCTTTTTCAAATGCGAGTTGATTTAAAAAATTATGTCTCTCGTTCTCTCTTGTCATGATAAATTTTGCATGCTTTGAAAGGTTGCATATTGCCCTGCTGGTGATCTCGGTCCGTTAAATGGTATAAAACCTTAGCCTGGAGATGCATCCAATTAAATGCCCCTCAATGTCACTTGGTGGATGGCATGGACTTGCATTCAAGGACTGGCGAAATGGCATTTTTGAAGCATGGCATAAGAAGAACCTGCTGGATCAGGCCAGTGGCCCATCTAGTCCAGCATCCAGTTCTCACAAGGGCCACCCAGATGTCAATGGGAAACCCACCAGCAAGAGCCCTCTTCCCTCCCATGGCACCCTGCGGCTGGCATTCAGGAGCATAACCCACGACAGTGGACTAGGTGGTCCAGTGGCCTGATCCAGCAGTCCCTTCTTACGGTATGTTCTTATGTTAACCTCTCTCATGCCTTAGTGCCCCTCCCTCCCAAAGAGGAGGCTTATTTATATTTCTTTGGAATACTTGCGCCCTGCTTTTCGAAGCAGCTTGCAAAAAATTGTCAAAACAAGACGACCCTTGAATCTAGTACAGGCACAAAGGTGTCTTAAGGGGACCAGGATTGTGGAGTCAGCATTTGCTGTGCACGTGCACACGGTTATGGGTGCCCCCTGGTGTCCTACAAGGCATCTCGCACCCAGGACCCCTGAATGTCGGAAGTGTCTCAGCAAAGGAACCAAGGGCAGGTCAGCAGCCAGGTATCTCCTGCCGCTAAAAGGCAGAGCAGAGCGCCTGTCCCCTGTGCTGGGTTTTAGTGCCTGGTGGGGATTATCTTCGCTTAATCCCTCAGGACAACAAGGGCAAGCAGGTAGCGAGGAGGGGAGCAGCACGTCTGAGAATCGGAAAACGCTGGCTGGGTTCAGCCCTGTGTTCCATAGGGCAGGGCCCAGGTTTTCCTCCTCCTCCTGAAACTGCCATCTCCTGGAAGAGCTGACCCAATCTACCTTTTCCAAATGAGTCTGCCTAAAAGAAAACCTTAAAAGTCGCAATGAAAGCCCTGCTTTCTTTTTAGTGAAGTCTTAAATCTCCCTGCTTTCAGAGCCCAGAAGACTACACCTCTAGGACCCTGCTCATCAGGTTGCATGCCCCAAGACAGGACGAGCGAGCATGATGGGTGACCCTCCAAGCATCAGGATGCCCCCGGGTTCGATTCTAGTTTATAAAGGTACCAACTCAGGATCTCGGCAGCGCCCCCTGGGTTATCGCCAGCGGCTCCCGTTTATCCTCAGTGGCCTGAGGATAGAAATCTGGTGGTGCCTGTTGAAATAATCACAGTATTTTATTTTATTTTTAAAAGTAGTAATATGTCTTTCACCCCCTCCATCCCCAACCTGGTACCCTTCAGATATTATGGATCACAACTCCCATAATCCCCAAGAGAATACAGCAGTGCTGATGGGAGTTTCAGTCCAAAGTATTGATAAGGCACCGTGTGGTGAAGGCAGAAGGAAGGCTGTCTCAAGTCTCTCTCGTCTCGGCAGAACTTCCTGCTGCCACTGAACGTCTGGTTTCCTGGACAGGCCCTTTGACTCACCCTGCCGTTTTCAAAGAGGTGCCCACAGCCCTTTGCGAAGGCTTTATTCAGATAACCTCCACGTTTAGAAGTTGTAGTTGAGGTTGTTTTACGGTTGGGGCTGGGGGTCTTTTGAAAGATGCAGCGGGGGAGGTGAGGATGTAGCAAGGGGGTCAAAAGGCATCGGTTTCCATGTCCGTTGCATTTCTGCAGCGGTTCACCTTCTTCCCCAAAACTGCGTTAACGTGTCTCACTGTTGCAAAATCATGTAATTTAGGTAATTCACACAGTTAAATATGTGGTGAACATTGTCACCAGAGTATGCCTTATGAGGAACGGCTTAGGGAGCTGGGTATGTTTAGCCTGGAGAAGAGAAGGTTAAGGGGTGATATGATAGCCATGTTCAAATATATGAAAGGATGTCATATGGAGGAGGGAGAAAGGTTGTTTTCTGCTGCTCCAGAGAAGCGGACACGGAGCAATGGATTCAAACTACAAGAAAGAAGATTCCACCTAAACATTAGGAAGAACTTCCTGACAGTAAGAGCTGTTCGGCAGTGGAATTTGCTGCCAAGGAGTGTGGTGGAATCTCCTTCTTTGGAGGTCTTTAAGCAGAGGCTTGACAGGCATATGTCAAGAATGCTTTGATGGTGTTTCCTGCTTGGCAGGGGGTTGGACTGGATGGCCCTTGTGGTCTCTTCCAACTCTATGATTCTATGAGTATTCCACCCCATTCACTTCAGTGCAAATGGGGCCATGACAGCATATTGTTTGCAGACTGCATTGATTTCCGTTCGGGACGCAGGGCGAGTAAGCGAATTTCCACTCCCGTTTCTGTTTTCGTCAAAATTTTCCCAACATCCCTAGGAAGGAGGAAGCTTCTCCTTTCTGCAGCGCAGAGTTAAACTGTGGAACTCGCTCCCACGGGAGGCAGCTCAGATGACTTTCAGAGAGAAATCAGACCAATTCATAGAGGATAAAGCTATCAGCGGCAACTAGCCATGATGGTTAGGTTGGGTCTCCACACTTGGGGGCAGTAAATGCTTCTGAATACCAGTTGCTGTAAGCCACAGGAGGGCAGAGGGCTCTTGCGCTCGGTTGCTTCCTGTGGGCTTCTGCCTTGGGCGTCTGATTGGCCACTGTGAGAACAGGATGCTGGACTAAGTGGGCTGTTATCTTAAGGAGGATAAATGCAGGGGGCGAATCTGGATTTCCACATCTAGCTGGGGTTTGGCAGCATTTCTTCACCAGGAGGACTCCACTCGCTGGCTCTTCTTCCTCCTGGGCCCTCCCTGCCACACGCCACACGCTGATTTGCTCTCTCTCTCATCTCCCCACCCGCCTGACACACATACCCATTAGCTTTCTGCTAATCCCAGTGAGCTGACCAGGTGGTGTTAGGCCAGAGGCAGGGTGCTTTGGGTGTGCTGAGAAGCTTTGAATTTTGCACAGTTCCCGAGTTTAATTCCTACAAAGCCCCAAATGGGAACGGCATCGGTGGGGCCTGCCAACACTTGGCCCAGCTGGGGTTTAACTCTTGGAAGTGTGTGCAGCTGTAGCTTCTAACTGCTGCCTTTGAGGGCACAGTGAGGACCTGGCAGGTGGGCAAAGTTGTCAATTTCGGTTTCTCTCATTTTCCCCCATCCGTTTGCAATTCTTATTATTTTAGAAATCAGCATTTTAGTGGTACAAATCTCTCCTAATAACGCACATTTTTGTGCACAATTTTCCTTAGTATGTGCATATTAAAAGCCATATTTTCCCCAACTATTTATTTTTTCTTTAACATGATGCATCATTGCATGTTTTCGTATGCATTTCATGTTCATGCTTTCCCTTGCCACGCTGCTGGGCCGAATAAATTGCATTGCAAAATATGGAGACCTGCAGGTTTTGGAATTTGATTCGCGTATTGTTTCAGAAAGTGCAAATTAGATTCAGTTTGCGTTTACAGGCAAATCTACCTGACTTCTTTCCCATCCCTAGTGGAGGCTCCTCAGTGGCTATGAGTGCTTTTCCCCAGCTCTGGCTGGTTCACCAGCTACAGCCCCTTTGGGGCAGAGATGACTTAGCCACTGTACTCCATGCTCTGGTAACTTCCAGATTGGAGCCTAGCAGTGCCCCCTCCTGCATGGGGCTGTGACACGGAAACTTCAGTCGATCCAAAATGCTGCAGCCAGATTACTGTTTCCTGTAGGTCTCATATAACCCCTGTTTTAAAACAGCTCCACTGGTGGCCAGTTCATTTCCAGACGCAGTGGGAGGTGCTGGAGGGTTTAAAGCCCTAAACAACTCCGGCCCCAAATAACTGAAAGACTGCCTCCTTCCTACAGACCTGCTTGGGTGCCGAGTTAAGTTCATGATTCTATGAAACTCTTTCCCCCGGCTTTTGGCATTTGACGTGCATGTCTTTAAGACCAACTTCCTTTTTGTAAGTTGTTTTAAGCTTTTCATACCACGTCTTAATGTTGTGAGCCTTCCTTTCCAGCGAAGGGCAGGCAATTAGTAATATTCTTTGTAGGCCTGACTCCTGCGCATGGTTTTTCTTCAAGAAAATAAGGTAGTTCCGTCTCCAGATGCCAATTTCCAACATGGGTGGCTTAAGCCGGTTTTCTTTTTAAACCATTTCGTAATGTGCACATAAAGCCTAAATTGGATTTATCGTCCCGCCTCCTCTCCTACCTTGACGAGATTTGGCACCTGTGATGCACTGAGCACAGGAGAGGGATCAAAGGTGGGCTTCAAGGTAGTGCCTGGATTCCCTTCCGGCGAATTTTGTGTCGTGCTTTCAGCTTTGCTGTGATTCCTTGACCAGCAGGGAGATTCCAGCTTCCAATAACACATCCCAAGGACCCAGGTTAAACCACAGAGTCTAGGGCTTGCTGATCAGAAGGTCGGCGGTTCGAATCCCTGCAACGGGGTGAGCTCCCGTTGCTCGGTCCCAGCTCCTGCCCACCTAGCAGTTTGAAAGCACATCAAAGTAGATAAATAGGGACCGCTCCAGCGGGAAGGTAAACGGCGTTTCCGTGCGCTGCTCTGGTTCTCCAGAAGCAGTTTTGTCATGCTGGCCACATGACCCGGAAGCTGTACACCGGCTCCCTCGGCCTATAGAGCGGGATGAGCGCCGCAACCCCAGAGTCGGACACGACTGGACCTGATGGCCAGGGGCCCCTTTACCTTTAAGGCAAGTGAGCCGTCCTGTTGCTTTCCTGGGCCTACGGCACCCTTCACGGGTCCTGAATTCCTGTTTCCGTGACCAGTGGTTAGGTGGCCTTTCTCACTTGGGTGTCCACAAACAGGAGTGTCCTGAAAAGAAAAGAGGGAAGGAGGTGTCCCATCAAGGAAGACATGCCAGGAGTCTTGCTGCCACCAGGGCGTCTTTGGCGTGCCAGAAGCATGCAAGAGATTTGCCTCCGCAAATTCGACCGGTGGGGAATCAGATCTATGGGGAAGGAATTATAGAGCGCCAAACGAGACCGTCCCGAACAGGGCAACGGGCTGTAGGGATAGGATAGATATGGCAATTTAGGGGCATAGGGGAAGGAAAAGGGGAGGGTAGCGAGGGGGGGTGTCAGAGGCCATGCTTCACCAGCTGCCAGGCCAGCAAATCCCCCACATGCTCCCTCCCCCGTGGGGAGGGAGGGAAGGGAGTGAGAAGGGAATCTCCGGGCATTAAGCACCGTGACTCCAGCTAAGCCGCTGTCCTCGGCTCTGGTTGCGGCAGGTGCCGTGGGGATCTCAGCCAGGCCTCCCCCGGCCCCAGCAGAAGCCCCTCCAGCCATCATGTTTGCCAGCTCTTCGCGGGGAGGCCCGGCGCCCGCGGGCCGGGGGCCCGGAGGAGGGGGCAAGTTCAGCGTGGACGAACTCTACGGGCTGCCCAAGAAGAGCAAAGGGGCGCGGGGGGAGAGCGTCCGGCGGCGGAGCCAGGGAGGCCAGATGGGGCGAGAGGGGCAGCCCCTGACCCCTGCCCAGGTGCTGGAGGCGGCCAGGTGCTTGATGGAGAAGCGGCGGCTTGAGAGCTACCTGCTGGAGGCCGGGATCAGCCCAGAGGAGCTGGAGTGTACTGGCATGGTGTACAGGTATGTTCCACTTTGGGGAGGGGGGGCAAGCTAGAGGGGTAAGTGGGTGCCTCGTGCCTTTCATGTGCAGCCGTCTTGAGCCCCAGCATGTATCAAGGCGATGGTTGCAGCGTTGCTTTTAGTTCTTGCAAAACAAGTTCCTAGTCCTCAGGGAAAGTTTTTTGTTGTTGTTGTGAGTGTGCTCATGGAAAACTGGGAGGGGTTTCCAAGGGAATGTTGCTGTTCCTTATTCACAGAACTGTAGAACTGGAGGGACCCAAAGGGGTCATCTAGTTTGTGTTGTGAAGTGCCCTGAGGTCTATGGATGGAGGGTGATATTCAGATTTAATACGTAATCACAATAATGGGGCATTAGGGTTGTTAGAGGAAGGGTAGAACCTCTGCTCCTTCTGGGATAGTTTGTCCACCTCTGGTCCCCATTTGCACTCAACTCTCACCTGTGGCTCCTAGAAGCTGTCAGCATGCGACTGCGGCCACACCATGGGAAATGGCTTCGGCCAGCTGCCTAAACCAGGAGAGAGGAGCCGACGAGTCTCAAACCCTCGGGAGTTAGGGACTTCCTCTGCGTGTGAAGGCAGGCTCTGGCAGATGGAGTGGACGAGACCAAGAGTGAGTCCAATGGTTAAGAAGGTGGTTTCTGCACATGCTGTAGAGCAGGCACGTCCAACAGGTAGATCGTGATCTACCGGTAGATCACTGGACATCTGTGGTAGATCACTGGTAGATCACTGGCTCCCCCCAAAGAAGCTCAACAACTTTGGCTCCCCTAAAGAAAAGCTCAACACTATTGCCCTGCACCCTCCAAAATGTGGCTTTCCTCCTCCCTAAAAAGCTCAACAAGCTTGACCTGAACCCCATAAGGGGGGGGGGGGCAGATCACTGCCAGTTTTTAACTGAGATTAGATCACAGTCTCTTGGGAGTTGGCCACCCCTGGTGTAGAGCATGGGTAGGCAAACTAAGGCCTGGGGGCCGAATCCAATCGCCTTTTAAATCCGGCCCACGGACGGTCTGGGAATCAGCGTGTTTTTACATGAGTAGAATGTGTCCTTTTATTTAAAATGCTTCTCTTGAGTTATTTGTGAGGCATAGGAATTTGTTCATTCCCCCCCCCCCCAAAAAAAAATAGTCCGGCCCCCTACAAGGTCTGAGGGACAGTGGACTGGCCCCCTGCTGCAAAAGTTTGCTGACCCCTGACTTAAAAGATTCCTTATGCACAATGTCCCAGGAAACACAGTTGTGAAAAAGCAGATTGAATAATTGTGATGGTTTAAATACGTAAGAAGCATCCCAAATGGAACCAAACAGTATAAATTCAGCTGAAGATATGGGTCGCACAAAAAAAAAAAAGTATCTTAGCTCTTGAAAAAAAGGGGGGTGAGTGGGTTTTTAACATTCAGGAACTAAAACAAAACATCGTAAAATAATAAAATAATAAATAAATACAAAGGAAGGTCAACAAAATACGTTTTGTTGCGGACAGGGATACCGATGTGTTAAAATTTAGCATTGCACGGAGAAAGCAGACAGAGAGTTTTTCCTCCTTTCAGAGTTAGAACGTAGTGGGGACATCCAAGCAAGCTGAATGGTGGGAATTAAAGCCAGGAGAAAGGAAGGACCTTTCCCACACAGCAGAGAGTTAAACTGTGGAACTGTGGAACTCACTGCCACAAGGTGCTCAGTGGAACTCACTGCCACAAGATAAAAAAAGGTTGGACACATTCATGGACGAGGAGGTTTTCAGTGGCCTCTAGCCACAATGGAGAAGGCAGCATGTGTCTGGATACCAGTTACTGGGAATTAAAAGAGAATTGCTCTTATCCCATTGGGGCATCTGGTTGGCCATTGTGAGAACAGGGTGGCAGACTAGATGGGCCCACTTTGGTCTGGTCCAATTTCAGGGCTCTTCTTAAGCTTTCCTCTTTTCTCCAGATTTGGTCACTGCCCACCCCCCTCCCAAAGGACATAATTGCCAGAGTGGTCTGTTCCAGTGTTTTCTGTGTGGATATATTATTTCCCCTCCAGATGGAGCCCCCCCCCCCCCAATGGCTAACAACAATGCAAACACTACTCTAACTATATAAAGATGGCATCGAATGAAGATCAATGAGTAGTAAAACCAGGGGGGGGGAGGCTGGGGAAAGAAAGAGAGAGAATAATGATAGCCGAGCCCAAATTAAAATGAGAATTTTTCAAAGTGCAATTGCAGCAGCAGCAGCGTGTCCAATATATACTGGGGAAAGGACTCGAGGCCCTTGCTTCTTTCCATTCTATCCACGGCATTACTGAGTCGTTTCTTTTATTTATGAAACAATTTCTAGGAGGCATCTTAAAACAATTTACAATGCAATAAACACACGCATATCCACATACAGAGAGAGTTAAAAACAATTGGATTTCTTCTTTTAAAAAATGCATTTACATATTAAACAATTCTTTAAAAAAATTTTAAAAAACACCATCAGTTTCAGATCCGCTACAGATACCAGCTGGGAAGCTCCACTTAGAAGGTTTGAAAGAAAGAAAGAAAGAAAGAAAGAAAGAAAGAAAGAAAGAAAGAAAGAAAGAAAGAAAGAAAGAAAGAAATTCCCCCTTTTAATTAGTGATTTCCTGCTCCTCGGTGGGTGCCTCTGTAGCTGCTATTTTGCTCTCGCTGGAAGAATGGATTGTTTGGGGTTTGTTTTGAACTTTGTTTTATTATTCTTGCCCTTTTGGATAGGCCCAGGTGGCACTGTGGTTAAACCACTGAGCCTAGGGCTTGCTGATCAGAAGGTCGGCGGTTTGAATCCCTGTGACGGGGTGAGCTCCCGTTGCTTGGTCCCAGCTCCTGCCAACCTAGCAGTTTGAAAGCACGTCAAAATGCAAGTAGATAAATAGGAACCGCTACAGCGGGAAGGTAAACGGCGTTTCCATGTGCTGCTCTGGTTCGCCAAAAGCAGCTTTGTCATGCTGGCCACATGACCTGGAAGCTATACGCCTGCTCCCTCGGCCAATAATGCGAGATGAGCGCGCAACCCCAGAGTCGGTCACGACTGGACCTAATGGTCAGGGGTCCCTTTACCTTTACCTTTTATCCATTTTTTGTGCCAGCCGTGTGCAGGGCTCTTTACCAAGACAAGCAAGGTAGGGTCATAGAATCACAGAGTTGGAAGAGACCACAAGGGCCATCCAGTCCAACCCCCTGCCAAGCAGGAAACACCACCAAAGCATTCTTGACAGATGGCTGTCAAGCCTCTGCTTAAAGACCTCCAAAGAAGCAGACTCCACCACACTCCTTGGTAGCAAATTCCACTGCCAAACAGTCATAAAGGCCGGCCCATGAAGTGGACTGGGGCAGCCGCCTCAGGCAGCAGAATTTCACGGAGTGGCGCCCTTGCAGATGACCCAGCCGCCACCGCCGCCGCACGACATGAGACTTTGGTGGAAAGGACAGCGCCTTCCCATTTCACCTCAGTTTCACCTCAGTTGGTCTGCCAGCAAGGCCTGGTGTTTGAAACCAGTTCCCCATAGAGCCTGGGTAGGCAAACTAAGGCCCGGATACGGCCCAATCGCCTTCTGAATCCAGCCCGCGGACGGTCAGCATGTTCTTACATGAGTAGAATGCGTGCTTTCATTTAAAATGCATCTCTGGGTTATTTGTGGGGCATAGGAACTCGTTCATTTTTTTGCCCCAAAATATAGTCCGGCCCCCTTACAAGGTCTGAGGGACAATGGACGTTTGCTGAAAAAGTTTGCTGACCCCTACCGTAGAGCATGTTCTCGCGGATCCTGCCCTCTTCCATCCTGTGGACATGGCAGGAGTGTGAAGATGCTGGGATTGTGGGCTTGGGAGAGCTTTGTTTGAGACTGTCCTGCCATGTCATGCCCAAACTCTTCCTGACACAGAATGTGCGGAAAGTGTTGAGACGTCGCTCCTGGTGAATGCAAGTTGCTAGGTAAAGGTAAAAGGTGTAAAGGACCCCTTGATGGTTAAGTCCAGTCAAAGGCGACTGCGGTGTTGCGGCACTAATCTCGCTTTCAGGCCAAGGAAGCCGGCGTTTGCCCACAGACAGCTTTCTGGGTCATGTGGCCAGCATGACTAAACCACTTCTGGCGCAATGGAAACACCGTGATGGAAACCAGAGCGCACAGAAATGCCGTTTGCCTTCCCGTCGCAGCAGTACCTATTTATCTACTCGCACTGGTGTGCTTTTGAACTGCTAGGTTGGCAGGAGCTGGGACAGAGCAACGGGAGCTCACTCCGTCATGGGGATTCGAACCGCCGACCTTCCGATCAGCGAGCCCAAGAGGCGCAGTGGTTTGGACCACAGCGCCACCCGCTGGGGTACTCCATTCTGCCTCAAACCCCATCTGGAATCCTGTGTCCAGTCCTGGGCACCACAGATTCAGAAGGCTAATGACAAGCTAGAAGGTATGCAGAGGAGGAACGTGTCCAGAAGAGGGCAACCAAAATGGTCAAAGGCCTTATGAGGAACGGCTTAGGGAGCTGGGTATGTTTAGCCTGGAGAAGAGAAGGTTAAGGGGTGATATGATAGCCATATTCAAATATAAAAGGATGTCATATAGAGGAGGGAGAAAGATTGTTTTCTGCTGCTCCAGAGAAGCGGACACGGAGCAATGGACTCAAACTAGAAGAAAGAAGATTCCACCTAAACATTAGGAAGAACTTCCTGACAGTTAGAGCTGTTCGGCAGTAGAATTTACTACCAAGGAGTGTGGTGGAGTCTCCTTCTTTGGAGGTCTTTAAGCAGAGGCTTGACAGGCATATGTCAAGAATGCTTTGATGGTGTTTCCTGCTTGGCAGGGGGTTGGACTGGATGACCCTTGTGGTCTCTTCTGATTCTATGACCAATACGATAAAGGGCTTGCAAAGCCTTGCGAGGAACTTCAAGGAGCCTTTTGAGGAACAGTTAAGGGAGTTGGGTACGTTCAGCTTGGAGAAGAGAAGACTCGGAGGGCATGACCTTGTTTTCTGCTGGTCCAGAGAGTAGGACCCATACCAATGGATTCAAATTACAAGAATGGAGATTCTGATTAAACATTAGGAAGAACTTTCTGATGGCAAGAGCCATTCAAACAGCAGAACGAAGGTGGTGGACTCTCCTTCATTGAAAGTTTTTTAAACAGAAAAAAAAGTCCGTCCAGGATTCTTGAGTTGCAATTTCTGCACGACAGGCGATCGGACAGGCAATGGGAGCTGCATTTCAAAACATCTGGAGGTCGGCACCAGGTTTGGGATACGTGGTGTTGGTCGCCATGCATGACAATTGCAAGGTGTGTCTCCCCCCCCCCCCGGCATTAATTTTTTGGGAAGCTGAGACAGGCACACACTTCGCAAAGTGGAGCGCTTGCCGTTGCCTTGTGGGTCAACCTTTGAGCAAATTTGGCTGATTTTGCACCACCGCCACCACTCCCCACGCGGCCCCCTTACATAGATGTGTGGACTCTGATTTTTGTGTCATTCTCCTGGAGGTGGGAGGAAGGGAAGGGGGCAGGCGTGCTGGGCTGGGTGAGCACACCCACCGCTTCCAGCTTTTGGTGTCAACTCCGATGAGGCATCTTGGTGACTGTGTCACCTCTCATCTCCCAGGATCTCCTCAACCCAGCAGGGAGCTTGTGGAAACTCCCATCTACTCCTGCCAGCTGCCAACTCGCCCTTGATGGGAACAAATCGCCTGGCGACACCCCTTAATGAAAGACAGAGTATATTAAGCATTACCCATTTGGGGGAGAGAGATATGCTATGGTAACTCACTTAAATCTGCATGCAAAAATGTTAAATCCACCTGTGATCTAGCTCTCTGAATTTTTTAAAAAAGCAGATAGCAGGTTAATAATTATTATAATATATCTATTTATACCCCGCTTTCCCCCCTGACAGGGAGTTAAGGGAGCAGGGGAGGTACGCACATCCTAGGTCTTTTGGAATTTGTGCAAATGAGATGACCTAACATCGGATTTCAGGCTTCTTTTTTAAGGGCGGAGAACCAGAGGACGTCCTATCAAAACAGCGAGTCTTGAATCCTAATCCAGAGATTGGCAATAGCTGTTCTTCTTGGTCACCTACGGTGTGCTGATAGCCCCTGCAGGTGACCAGAGGCAAGGAAAGAAGGATTTGTTGCCTTAGTCCAGACATGTCCAAAGTCTGCTTTTGGGGGGGGGGTCTAATCTGGTCGGTTTAATCCGGCCCTTGAGGCAGTTTACTTCCTGGGGTAAAATCCTTTAAAAAGCTCAACAACTTCAATCCTAGAAAAAGGTTCGCCCTTTGGTCGCCTCTCACGCATGTTCACTTCGTCAGATCTGGCCCTCTTTGGAAAAAAAAGTTTGGACACCTCTGCTTTAGTCAGAGCAATTTCTTGCCTCTTTCCCGGTGTGCATGGACAGGCACAGTAGCCAGAGTTTTGTGGGCTGCTGCAGGCGATTTACTACATGGCCTAGGAAGCTGGCTTTGTTATTTATATATTTATTTACTGTGATTACATCCTGCCTTACACACACACACACACACACACACACACACACACACACACACACACACTTCCAAGGAGCTCAGCGTTTTAAACGTAGTTCTCCCCTGTCCCATTTAACACCCCTGTGAGGAAGGTCAGGTCGAGAGAGGGTGGGGGGAGAACAGTGCCTGGCCCAAAGCTACACCCAGCGAGCTCCATGGCCAAGTGGGGATTTGAACCCTGCTCTCTCCCAGGTCTTTGTCCAACGCTCTAACCACTGAGCCACCCTGCCTCGGTCAGATGGTTCATCTCGGCAGGATATGGTGGTGGTGGCACTTTTTCCACACACACACAAAAAACCTGTTATCTCTCCCCTCCCCCCAGTTGCATACAGTGCTAGAGATTCCCCAGGAAGGGCTCGCCCCTTGGGCGTTGCCCTTGAAAGAGCAGAGGGTAGCTGGCAGGCCCTGGCACAGCACTCCTGAGACAGCCCGAAATAACTTCTGCGCACCGCTGTCATCGGCTCCCACCCACCCCGGCTTCCTTCTCCCTCCGGCTTCCTCAGCCGACACCTTGCATCTCCACAACTGAGAGGAGACGAAGGCTTAGGGGCTTTGCCTTTGTTTGCCCCCCTTCCCTGAAACACGTAGGAAGGTGGGTGTCGCACGTCTTTCCCCATCTGAAGGCAAGGGGCACCACTCAGGCACACGGCTGCCCTTCCGCCAGCCGCTCTCTCACTCCTGCCGACGCCGCCTCGCTCTCGCACCATGTACCCCTACAAGCCGCACGGCACGGACGCCTTCGGGACCCCTCTGCGGCGCACCCCGCCACGGACTGCGAGGGGCGGCCTGAAGAGGAGGAGCCCGGCTCCTTCGCACTCCCAAGGCTGCAGCAGCCCTGACAGCGGACTGGGTGCCACCCTGGCCAGCCACGGGATTGACCCTCTGCCTGACACGTCCGTGGGATGCAGGTAAAAGAAGCCGGGTGCAGGATTCAAGAGACAGTGTGGTGCACTGGTTAGAGAGTCAGAGCAGGACCTGGGAAAGGCCAGGGTTCAAATCCCCGCTTGGTCGGGAAGCTCACTGGGTGGTAGCCTGGGGGCCAGTCACTGCCTCTCTCAGCCCGGCCTACCTCATAGGGGTGTTGGGATCAAATGTGCGCACCTCGGGCTCTTTAGAGATTGGATATAACTACATGCTGAGCTGCAAGCCGCTTCCCTGAAAATCCACCATTGCATTTCTTGGGTGAATCCGACATGGGCTTCTTGGGTGGCGAGTGCGGGTTCAACCGCTGTTGAACACAGCGCAGCTGTTTAAGAGGGGATGTAGCCACCCAGCGGGTCTGAGCAGAAGGAGGCTGGGGGCAAAGGTCAACCAGATTTGTCTGCACCAAATTTTGCTGCAGGGGTTAGACGAGATTGGCTGTTTATTGGGCATCCGTTCTGATTTGTTGTCTAGATGACCTTGCGTCAAGCAAATGGCATCCCACACTTTCCCGTGCATTTCCTTAATGTCAGTTCCTGTTCTCAAAAGAGGGGGGGGGTGAGAGGTAAGCTTTAATTACACATCTCCCCTGTTTTATTTTTTTCCTTTCCTTTTTTATGGGTTGTGGGAAAACAACGGCTTCTTAGCACTAAATTGTCTTAATGTAAAAGCAGGACGTTTATCAAGGCCCTACATATTTACGAGTGAAGCTGTCTGCGGACAAACGCCGGCTCCCTCGGCCTATAGAGCGAGATGAGCGCCGCGACCCCAGAGTCGGACACGACTGGACCTGATGGTCAGGGGCCCCTTTACCTTTTTAATAGGCTGGCCCTATCATTAGGCAACCACTTCAAGCAGCCGATGTGAGCAAGTGGGCAGTGGTGGCAAGGTCCAAAGGGGAAACTGATCAACTTTTTCATCTCTGGCCTCCACTGGGCACAAAAGAGGAGGAGAGAGGGATGGCAGCAGCCAAAGTGGTGGAGGGACATAGGAAGCAGAACGTATGTAAAGGAGCCCTGGGCGGTTAAGTCCAGTCAAAGGTGACTGTGGGGTGTGGCGCTCATCTCGCTTTTCAGGCCGAGGGAGCCAGCGTTTGTCCACAGAAAGCTTTCTGGGTCATGTGGCCAGCAGGACTAAACCGCTTCTGGTGCAACAGGACACCATGATGTAAACCGGAGCGCACAGAAACGTCGTTTACCTTCCCGCCGCAGCAGTCTCTATTTACCTACTTGCACTTGTGTGCTTTTGAACGGCTAGGTTGACAGAAGCTGGGACAGAGCAATGGGAACTCACCCCCTTAAAGCGGATTCGGACCGCCGACCTTCCAATCGGTTTAGACTACAGCGCCACCCACATCCCTACGACAAACAGAACATAGGAACAGAATCTAGTACCTTAGTTTATAATAATGGAAAGCACTTGCGGAAATTGGTTTTAGAGGAGCTCAGATCTGTTAGGTTACTTCCTCTGTTGTGTGTGTGAGAGTGAATTTGCATGTATCTAGAAATGATTTTGATTAAAACATTACGAACCTTTGGAAATTTCCAGGTTGGGTGTCTGTTGCAACTGAGCGAGCCAGTGATAAGAAATGAACCAGACAACTCACAATAACGTAGTTTTTGGAATTTTGATTACTTTAGCAATTACCTTACAGTATTGATATAGATTCTGTTGTTTTTTTTTTATTATTATTCCTTCTTTCATTATTTTTTTTTGAAAGGCCTTTGTCCTTTAACCATCTGTGCCCTTTTTAGAAGTGTGTGGGATGTTTTTAATGCATCTCTGTGGCAGGGGGTTGTCCGCCTGTTTGGTTGTAAGTTGCTTTGGGCTGACCGGACCAAGATAAGCAGCTAACAAATTCAATTAATAATAATAACAATTTAAAAAAATTAGGTGGAGTCAGACAATTGGGATCCATCAAGCTCAGTATTGCCAACATGGACTGGCAACAGCTCTCCAGAGTTTCAGGCTATCCCAGCCCTACCTGGAATTGCCATTGGGGATCGAACCTGGGAGCTTCTGTGTGGAAAGCAGGCGTTACAATACCTTCCCTTAACGCAGATACCCCGCTTATCTGGTTGAGTCTCCCCAGCCACTCTGGGCGGCTTCCAACCGAATATTAAAAACAGTACAGCATCAAACATTAAAAACTTCCCTAAACAGGGCCGCCTTCAGTTGCCTTCTAAAAGTAAAATAGTTGGTTATTGCCTTGACATCTGCTGGGAGGGCGTTCCACAGGGCGGGTGCCACTACCAAGAAGGCCCTCTGTCTGGTTCCCTGTAACCTCACTTCTCGCAATGAGGGAACCGCCAGAAGGCCCTCGGCGCTGGATCTCAGTGTCCGGGCTGAATGGTGGGGGTGGAGACGCTCCTTCAGGTATACAGGACCGAGGCCGTTTAGGGCTTTAAAGGTCAGTACCAACACTTTGAATTGTGCTCGGAAACATACTGGGAGCCAGTGTAGATCTCTCAGGACCGGTGTTATGTGGTCCCGGCGGCCACTCTCAGTCACTAGTCTAGCTGCCGCATTCTGGATTAATTGCAGTTTCTGGGTCACCTTCAAAGGTAGCCCCACATAGAGCGCATTGCAGTAGTCCAAGCGGGAGATAACCAGAGCATGCACCACTCTGGCGAGACAGTCAGCGGGCAGGTAGGGTCTGCGTACAAGATGGAGCTGTTAGACAGCTGCCCTGGACACAGAATTAACCGGTGCCTCCATGGACAGCTGTGAGTCCAAAATGACTCCCAGGCTGCGCACCTGGTCCTTCAGGGGCACAGTTACCCCATTCAGGACCAGGGAGTCCCCCACACCCACCCGCCCCGTCTCCCAAAAACAGTACTTCTGTCTTGTCAGGATTCAACCTCAATCTGTTTGCCGCCATCCATCCTCCAACCGCCTCCAGGCACTCACACAGGACCTTCACCGCCTTCACTGGTTCTGATTTAAAAGAGAGGTAGAGCTGGGTATCATCCGCATTCTGATGAACACCCAGCCCAAACCCCCTGATGATCTCTCCCAGCAGCTCCATATAGATATTAAAAAGCATGGGGGAGAGAACGGAACCCTAAGGCACCCCACAAGTGAGTGCCCAGGGGTCTGAACACTCATCCCCCAACACTTTCTGAAGACGGCCCAGGAGGAAGGAGCAGAACCACTGTATGACAATGCCCCCAGCTCCCAGCCCCTCTACACGGTCCAGAAGGATGTTATGATCAATGGTGTCAAAGGCTGCTGCGAGATCCAGCAGAACTAGGAAAGAGCTCTCACCTTTGTCCCTAGCTCGACGAAGTTCATCGACCAGCGACCAAGGCAGTTTCAGTTCAACCTTTCAGACAAAGGTTGCCTCAACTGTATTTGTTAAGGTCTACTCCATTTAAAGAGACGAAGCTCATTGGACAGGGCCAGGCTGGGCTGAAGGAACAAGGGCATAAGAAAAGCCCTGCAGGATCCGGCCCATGCACTCAAGCATCCTGTTCTCTCAGTGGCCGACCAGATGCCCATTGTGGGGAACTCTTATGCAGGACTCTCTCCCTTCCTGCAGTTTCCATCAACTGCTATCCAGAAGCATTTCAGCCTCTGGCTACTAGCCATTGATAGCCTTAAAGGTAAAGGTAAAGGGATGCCTGACGTTAAGTCCAGTCGCAAACGGCACTCATCTTGCTTTACCGGCCAAGGGAGCCGACGTTTGTCCACAGACAGTTTTTCCGGGTCATGTGGCCAGCATGACTAAGCCGCTTCTGGCGAACCACAGCAGCGCACGGAAACGCCGCTTACCTTCCCACCAGAGCGGTACCTATTTATCTAATTGCACTTTGACGTGCTTTCGAGCTGCTAGGTTGCCAAGAGCAGGGACCGAACAACGGGAGCTCACCCCGTTGCAGGGATTTGAACTGCTGACCTTCTGGTCGGCAAGCCCTAGGCTTTGTGGTTTAGACCACAGCGCCACCCGCGTCCCATCCAGTTATAGCCTTAGGCTCCAATAATTGGTCTGCTCCTCTTTCAAATCCATCCAAGGTAGCGGCCGTCACTCCCTCCTGTGGCAGGGAGTTCCCACAGTTTGCTGTGAAGAAGTACCTTATTTTATCTGTCCTGAATCTTCCAACATTGAATGTCCATTTTGTTGTCCGAGGCAGAGGATATATGCCTGCATCCCCTTCCACATAGAGAACCACCGACTGTCGAACCTTTCTTGCGACACTAGTGATGGGGTAGCCTCACTTGAGAGGAAGAAGCAGGGCAGGGCATGGTGCTCAACCAGATCTCACGTCTGCCACCCGAGGCAGCTCCCGCACTTTGCCTGACAGCTGGGCCGGCAACCCGGGTCCAGAACGAGAATTTGAAGTCGATGGAGGTGTTGACCCAGTGTGTGGCAGCTGTGGGGAAAATCCAAATTCCAGGCTATGGGTTGTGAACAAAGGGTCTGAAAATAAAGCTGGCACAATCATAATGCAGTTCTTCAAATTTATGGTGCGACCACACTTGGAATACCGCATACCGTTGTTGTAAAATTTAAGCTGGTTCCTATGAACCCAGAGAAATGGATCTTGACCCAGGGAGAGCTCAAGGATCCAGGCAAGCAGACGAATTTAAGCGTCTCCTGCCCACCAAATAACAGAGACCAAACCAGGACTTACGAAGCAAGGCACTTTTATTTTTGCTGTTGCAACAGGGTCCTTCCTCTCACACAGGAGAACAAGGAAGGAACCCCAAACAAAGATGTCTTGCCCTTAAAAAGAAATTTGAAATTGGTTTCAGCCCACCCCCCAGAAGCATCATCCATATGTCACAGAAGGGGTGTAGCCCAAGACCCCCCTCCCTAGATTCATCATAGGTACATCATGAAAGGGGAGGTCTGGTGGCAGTAATCTGAGCAGTCTGGACCCTGCCCCCTGCCCCCCAAAACCTAATCAACAAAATTGAGAGATATGTACATTTCCCTGTTTCCCAGCCAAGTTAATCACACCCTTTTGTCTGGCAGTCAGGTATCAGGATGCCAGGGATTATCACTTTAATTCCTGAGACAATGAGAAGGTTCCCCCCACCCCACTTCTTCCTTGCAGAGGAACACCTGGTCAGAGAGAGTCAAAATGGTGTCAGTCAGGCCTGTTTTCCTGTGCTGCTTCAGACATGTTTCTGTACATTCATGTACATGTTTTATGAACAATTATTATATATATATAGATATGACCTCAAAATTCTTATAACAATTCCCCATTTGGGGCTATAATTTTTCTTAAAAATTGTTGCCCCACAAAAGAATAACCAGATGTGTTGTTTTAGTACTTTGGGAGAAGCATTTCTCAAAAATGGTCTATGTATTACACTTAACAGGATGGTCCACCAATATTGACTGGAAAGTGCAGTTTGCTTGTTTACCCTTTTGTGTGTTCTCAGGTGTCAAAAGCTAGCTCTCCTCTGGTTGCACACCTCCAACGTGGCACAACAGCAACAATCCCTGGTGAATCCCCTTAGGGCTTTCATATTGACCATGTCGCCTGGCACTCACCATAGCTGCCACAGGTTTGGACATGTCATGAGAGAGATGCCTTTGCCTTGGGCTTTCTATGGACCTTTATTATAGGCTCTGGCCTTGCACTGTAGGGAGTTGCCCAGTTGCTCTTAAAGGAAGAAAGCTACTTGCACCTTGGATACACTTGCCCAATTAGAACTGAAGCCAAATTAAAATTTATACAGCCCCATAAAACATGTCCAAATTAGTCAAATTTAACTCTAAAAGGGATCATTCCTGTTAAATCAAGACATAAATACCTTCATTTATCTGGTGTTTCATGGATCTTGGGGCTTATTCTTGGTAAAATGATTTAAAACAATCTAAAATTGTGTAAGAAGGCTGGCACACTGCAGAGTGCCAGGTGGGACAAGAAAACGTGGTCATAAGTTGATCTAATCTAAATACTGAACTATGCAATATCCTGATCCTTTAAAAGGCATACAATGCATGGCAATAATACAAAAAAAAACATTGGGACACTATACATTTTTTTTTTTTAAAAAAAAACCCAACAATTAAACACAAAATTGGTTCACCTCCCCCTCCTTGTGGAAATAACATACTGTCAGACATAGTTCAATGTTTCTGTCGAATATCACGCAACATAAGACCTAATAATTATATATCAGTTGTATGTCTTGAGGCCATCATGATCTTGAGACAATTCCGGCTGCTTTTAAATCCTAGGGCACAGAGTCTTGAGGTCAAGGAGAGAGAATGTCCTTGCAATTCACTTTCCCCCTTTGTCCCAAAGTCATTTGACACATTTCAGTATTCCTATATAACACATAATGCACAAAACCTTCAAATTATTAATTATACGCCATTTGTATATCTTGAGGCAATCAGGTGAACTTGAGATAATTCTTGCTGCTTTTGCATGTATCTCCAACAAGGGGGTTTTCTTGTCTGCCTTCGAGTCACTGGGAGGAAGTTAACAGTACTTCTATAACAGCACTTCTAAACCTTGCTGAAACGTTATAGCTTTCTAGGTCCTCCTTCTTAGGTTGTGATCAAAGAGATAAAATGTCAATTTGATTTCCTGTAAAACATCCTTTTGAAAATAGGCCTGCAGGGGGTTGGGGCCTGAAGATATAATTAGTTAAAAAATAATAATGATAAATAGTCAAGAAAGGGGAGAATATTCTAGAAATTTCTTCTTGGGGAGCTGCAAATAATATAAGATCATAGTTATTTAATTACTGCTGTTATTGTCTACTCAGTCAGTTTAATTTACTTCACCTAGTTTGGCTGTGGAGGAAACAAAGGACAAAAATTTTGTTAATTAGGACACAATCGATAAGTTATTAACATTTTCCTTATGTGGTTCTGAATTCTCTTTGAGGTTCATGTATCTTGTTTGAAAGGGATTATTATTATTATTATTTACAGGAAAGAATGACTTAGATGCTACATTTGTATGTACAGAAAGAAAAAGTAGAAATACCAAAAAACACACAACAATTTTTACCTGGTTATTGTTAGAATAATTTCATAGACATAATGGAAAAACTGATATAATAAATGGAAGCAGATTATTTATAAGCTAAAGAGAAGCGCCAAAGAGAAATGAAATTACTGTTTGTATCTCCTCACTCCTCACTTTTTTTTTTTTTTTTTTTTGCTGTGGAAGAAAAGAATTGGCAAAACACTCAATCATTGCTACATTAGAAAAGGGAGGGTTATATTAACATAGGGTAATGCTTCGGGGTGAAATGCAAATGGGAGATAAGTATCCATCCTGAGTACCTGCTAGGAAAGAAATGGAGCCTTTTGTTTGCATAGTCTGTCAACTGGTAGACAGCAATTTTCTATGAATTTCCAAGTGTGGAGGGGGCTTGTTTAGGTGGCGTGTCCCCCCCCCCATTGGGAGATAATTTTGCATTAAGGTTCTGAAAGAATTTCTCCACACCCTGAATCTCAGTATTCTGCTGGAAAGGGAAAATTATTTCATGTGAAAATCAGTCAGGAAATGTTCCTAAAATGTACAGAGTTTTGCATGTTGAACTGGAATTGGCAGCTTCTAAACAGTTGATGGTTCTCAATGGTTCTTTATCTATTTATTTTTACATAAGGAAATTTAAATTTAAGTTTCATGTGCAAAGCATAACCTTGAACCTCTTAATTAATTTATAAACTACTCAAGAGACAGACTTATAGTAGTACTCTGCTATTTATACCTGTGGAAAGAATCTGGCATGTTAAGATTTTGAAACTTGGCAACCATTTAACTTTGATGGACCAGTAACATACATGAGGTTGTTTTCCCTCAGTGGTTCAAAGCTTTACATTAAGAAATTTGAATAATATTTCATGAGCAGATTATAACCTTTTCGCCCCTTAGTTAAAACCTCCTTTTTCTCCTCTATTTTCCTCTTCAAACTGACATAGCCTCTGTGCATGTACAGAGTTCATGATTCGGCAGTCTATTGTACCATTTTTTAAAGTGCTGCACCTCTTGACAAAATTACCATCTGAATAAAGGAGGGGAAGGGGAAAGAGTAGATTTTAAAATAGGGTTAGATTTTACACAGAAACCCAGCAATTTACACTTCCACCAAACCAGCAACAAAAGTGGTGAAATTAAGTTCTTTGGTCAGTTTAAATCCATTTCTTTAGCTTTTGTGTCCTGAGATATTTCTGACACCTCTTATTTCCTGTTCCTTGCTGCTTAGGAAGCAGGCTTATAAATCTTAAACTTTAAATATATAAAACTTCAATATCCAGGCAACCCAATATTTTCACCAGAAAGCTGCAAGAAAAGTTTGGTCAAATTAAACTCCTTAATGAAGTCATGGCACTAATTAGCCATGTTTACTGTACTATATAAACATCTCATACCCCAGGCAAAATAAATCTTGATTTGCCCCCTTTATCTACAGGGTTCGGGGTGAATTCGTAATTGCAAATGTTTTCGTTTGTTTGTTTGTTTTTAATTAATTTATTACAGCCATGGCAGACTAAATTCTCTGCCCCCTTATCTATGGGTAATATGGTCATAGAGCCAGAATTCATAAAATCCTTTGCATTCTTATTGATTTTCAGCCTTACCAATTCCAGACAAAATTTTCTGGCCCTTTATTTACAGGGATGGTCAAGGCTCATTCTGCTTGATTATGAATTTGTATGTGCTTGAACTGTTGGCTGGAGTTTTGCAGTTAATAAAAATAGCTGACAATATGGTG
The DNA here is from genome assembly GCF_963506605.1 of Zootoca vivipara. NCBI lineage: Eukaryota > Metazoa > Chordata > Lepidosauria > Squamata > Lacertidae > Zootoca > Zootoca vivipara. The sequence goes on from NC_083288.1 coordinate 49,886,453, forward strand.
GAAAAAATAACACCAGACATTCATTTTCAATGCATGATATACCATCTCTACCTCTTTCTGAATGGCACCTCAAACTCTTCATGCCAAACTTTAAAAATCTATCTTTCCATCCTTCTCCACCAAAGAGTAATGCTTGACTGAATTCAGGCCATTTCACTATACCACCAGGGTTTAAACTCACTTTTCAGTGCTTACAAACACATTTTCTCTCCCTCCTTTTTGCAAGTTTGGAAAGGGTTGGAAGGGATCTTGAGTAATCTAGTCCACCCCTTCTGAAATATGGGGATCTCAACACTATCACTGCTCTTAGGATACACATACATTTGAGTACAGACGTCTGACTGGGAAGGAAACACAGGCTATGCCCTATCACGGAAGCACATGTGTGTACTAAGGGAAAAATAAGGAAGGGGAAGATTAAAAGTACCGACGTTATATAGAAGCCTTTAGCAAACCTTAAGATTGGATAAACAGTTTAAGAGGGAATTTACTTCCTTACTAAAACCATTCTGTCCATTTGAATCAAGGTTAAAGTGACTCAGATAGACATTTGCTGGCTATGGATCCTCTACTTTTAATAACATTTCCCTAGAAGGAACACCATATTCCATAGTCACATGGTGAAACATTACATACAGAGCACATGGCTCCCTTGTGACACAGACCTTAAATATTGTGAGTTCACAAACAAACATTTTCAAGGTTACAATCTCCCTTCCCGCTCCCCCTTTCTGTACAGAAAGGGGTATGTATGCACATACACCCCTCTTTTACTCTCTAGAGAAAGATTGGGAAATGTTCAAGACTTTCATATGTGCTTAAACTTTAACCCTTAATAGAGAAAGTGATAAAAACTTATATAATCACTCCATAAAAACAACAATGACACTCTTGTTCCAACTCTGAAAACCAATAATCTTTCCTTGCCAGAAAGCAGAGCTGGGCTGAATTTCAACCCATCACCACATCAGACACATTGCCTTTCACATAGCTCTAAAATGGGGGTTAGAAGGGACCCTGAGGTCATTTAGTCTAACCCTCTAAGATACAGGATTCACAAGATTTGAATGAAAATACCAACTTTATATAGAACCCTTTAGCAGATGAGTTTTTTTCCTTAAGAGGTGATATCAGGAGCCCAACACAATTGAAGTTAAAACTAGACTCAGATAGACAATTCCTGGCTAAGGAAGCTCTACTTTTGACAAACAATTCACCTTTATAGGAATAGCTGTTCAATTTTCCTTTAGTCAATATTCCTCTAGTCACTTGGAGGAAGACTCCCTTTTAGAGCCTCTCTCAATAACAAACATTTGCACACCTCATGAAGTGAACATTTTCAAGTTTCAAAATATTTTCAAAGCATTGAGCAAGCATTTTCAAACTTACTACTCTTATTTTCCTTCATCCTGCCCCCTCTTTTTACTTTTGGAGAGGAAAAAATGGCCTTCTACAGCCTCTTTAAAACAAACCTTTACACACTACCTCCACTCTTTTAAATATTTGCCATTGTTTTTGGGTTGATCAAGCCCTTACATAAGATTATTTAAGCAAGCTTGCCTTATTATTATATTATTTTAAACTATGCATGCTTTAAAAAAGGCAGTCTGTGGGTGTCATGGCCAAATTTTACACAAACCCCTAATTTCCTAAACCTGGATTATATCTCTCATTTACTTTAAGGGGAACAATGAACTATAGCAGACACAAGGATCAGACGCACATACACTTCACAGACAACACAGACAACATGTAACATGCAAACATATATAATTTTATACCATAACATACTTTGTAGGATTCCTCACAAAACTTTTCTCATTCAGAGTTCACCAGGGTTAATTTTAAAGCGGAGATTCACTGTATGTTAAAGGAACCTCCTGGTAGCCATTTCCCCTCATCTGGGTGGTCCATAGTAAATCGGACCCAATGTTTTTTTCTTACAAAGTTTTTGCAATTGGTTCCCTTCAAGCTTGTCCGCCCCGGGGATTTCGTGCCAATTTAAGAGAACGAATTGGAGTGGACTTTCATCCTCAAAGTCCTTACCGGAGCCAAGCCTCAGTTGTGCTTTGCCTCGGTTGGGAGTCTGGGAAAGGAATTCCTTAGAGTGGGTTGCACCCATTTTACTTAAGCCTTTTTATACTGCAGTTCGGGTCCCCGACCCTGTTCCTGGACACTCTTAACTTCCCGAGTCTATGACTCACCCCCACGTCCTAGTGGTGTTCCTGCCTGCCGTTCGCGTGCACTAACTACTAGGCGGCCTGGTGCAGCTAAAACCCTATTGGAACCCTCCCACTGGTCATCAATTGCCTGAGGGTTCCACAGCAACTTCCCTGCCTCTTACACACTAGACTCATATCCTACTGAACGCTTGCCTACGCAATGTCAGGTCGGAACTGAGGAATACAGAGATACAGAGTAGTAGGAAAGGAACGGGCGCACTTGCAATCTCTGGTCATGGGTCATACCTAACAAAGGTCGCCATGGCAGGGGGGCGTCTTCACCCGAAGATTAAGAGCAGAGGAATAGGAAACAGAGCTGGGATAGCCAGATTCCCAGATTGGTAGAAAAGGCGACAGTTTGCTCAGACTTCTGCTCAGTTTGGCAGAAGGGAGCTGGGACAGTCTTTCTAAGCACTGCGTTTAACGTAAAGACTGTTGCCCTGCACCTCAGTTCTACTTTATACCCGTGCCTTGGCAGCCTTGCTGCAACTGAGGTCCAAAGAGGAGAGTAGAAAAGGATAGTCTAAGTGGAGAAATAGATTTTTAGTTGCTGTGGTTCTTAGCTCACCCAAAGTGTCCCCTTTTAATACTCACGACCGATCCTTTCAGTCGAATCCCGTTGTCTCCAGCTTCCAACTGGTTCCTGAAAAAAAAACAGCCTTGTCCCTTTAAACGTTGCTTCGTCCTGGGGGTCCCGCTTGGACTCTCAATTACTACCAAGTGCCTCGGGTCCTGAGGTTGGTTTACCCCCCTGCAAAAGAGGCAAGGGCGCGCTGGGCTCCCCTTCCTCAGTGAACCCGGAGCTCAAGGCAAAACTGGGTCCCCGAAGTGGTCGCCAAATTGTTGTAAAATTTAAGCTGGTTCCTATGAACCCAGAGAAATGGATCTTGACCCAGGGAGAGCTCAAGGATCCAGGCAAGCAGACGAATTTAAGCGTCTCCTGCCCACCAAATAACAGAGACCAAACCAGGACTTACGAAGCAAGGCACTTTTATTTTTGCTGTTGCAACAGGGTCCTTCCTCTCACACAGGAGAACAAGGAAGGAACCCCAAACAAAGATGTCTTGCCCTTAAAAAGAAATTTGAAATTGGTTTCAGCCCACCCCCCAGAAGCATCATCCATATGTCACAGAAGGGGTGTAGCCCAAGACCCCCCTCCCTAGATTCATCATAGGTACATCATGAAAGGGGAGGTCTGGTGGCAGTAATCTGAGCAGTCTGGACCCTGCCCCCTGCCCCCCAAAACCTAATCAACAAAATTGAGAGATATGTACATTTCCCTGTTTCCCAGCCAAGTTAATCACACCCTTTTGTCTGGCAGTCAGGTATCAGGATGCCAGGGATTATCACTTTAATTCCTGAGACAATGAGAAGGTTCCCCCCACCCCACTTCTTCCTTGCAGAGGAACACCTGGTCAGAGAGAGTCAAAATGGTGTCAGTCAGGCCTGTTTTCCTGTGCTGCTTCAGACATGTTTCTGTACATTCATGTACATGTTTTATGAACAATTATTATATATATATAGATATGACCTCAAAATTCTTATAACACCGTTCTGGTCGCCTTGCTTCAAAGCGGATATTGCAGAGCTGGAAAAGGTTCAGAAAAGGGCAAGGGGGTGGAACAACTCCCCTATGAGGAAAGGTGGTGACATTCAGGACTGTTTGGAGAAAAGGTGAGTAAGGGCTCATCCACACTTACTTTGTGTCCCACACTTTCTTAGTAAAGGTCTGCACTTTAAAGCACCATGTCTGAGCAGCACTGCTTTCCCCAGGAAACCCCGCTCTTTACCACTGAATTGGAACAAACAGTAATTCAGGTTTTCTTCTGCAGGCTGCCCTTTGCTCTGATTCAGCGGTAAATAGCGGGGGCTTCTCCAGAATAAAAGCTGGGGCAAATAAAGAGTGTTTGGATTGGACACAGCTTTAAAGTGTAGGTCTGTGCCTGGAAACACGCCACAAAAGGAAGTCTGCATGAGCCCCCAGAAGCGACATGATGCAAGTTCATAGCGTTATGCATTGTGAAGGGGGAAGAGAAAGAAAGCTTTTCTCCCTGGAACTCGTTCAGGTGAGAAAAAAGTCCTTCACACAGCACATAGTTAAACTTTGGAATGCTCTCCCACAGGACTCGGTGATGGTCGCCAAGTTGGATGGCTTTAAAAGAGGCTTAGGCAAATTCAAGGGGGGGGGGGTGAGACTCTCTGTGGCTACTAGTCCACGAGGGCTGCTTTAGTTGGTGCCAAAATATTGTCCAAATGTGGGGAGGGGGGGAATCAGCTGCCCTTCCAACTTGCCTGCAGAAGGGAGCCTTGCAGACCCACCAGTTTTCCCCATTCCCCTGGGGAGAGGGGCTTCTTCCTTGCCCCCAATTCCTCTACTCCCATCTCACCTCTATTCCATGTTCCCCACTGATACAGACCACCCGTGTGGCTGCTTCGCCCTCCCCCATTAAGTGCTCCCCTCAACCCCCCCCCCCAAGTCTCCTGCTTAAAGTCCTAAACTGCTATTATCCCAAATCCTTTCTCTCCCCCACCTTTTTTTTATGGATGCTCTTAACTTTATCCATCATTCCTCTTTGGGTGGATTATCCGAGCCAAGAGAGAGATAGGGGGGTTAAGAGCAGCGGGGGCAACACGTGTCCCCGTTAAAAGCTTTCCGCAGCTGTCGTGGTCTTTTGTTTTTCCTCCCTCTCCCCTCCGCCCCCCAGTCACATACGCCAATCCCCGGGAACCCAGGAGTCCTGCTGCCCCCCTCCCTTTCCCCTAAGAGCTTTAGGAGGAGGAAGTGGAGGCGGCGGTCCAGAGGATGCTCTTCCCATCTCCGCCTCTGCCAGCATCTTCGCCTGCATCCCCGAGCATCCTTCTTCCTCCAACGCAGCGGGTCCCCTCGCCTCCCCCCACACCCACAAAAAAGGCCGGCGGGGGAGGAGCCTGGCATGCAAATGAGGCCCAGCTAAACCGGGGCGAGGAGCGGCATCCCGGACAGCAGCTGTACTGAGGGTGCTGCCCTCCCTCTCCTCTTCCTCACCCCCCACTGCAGCCTGGCCAGTCCCCCCCCCATCTCAGCACCCCTTCCCTCAAAGACGTCCCCGCCCTCCCCCCTTGCATGCAGCTCCCCCCACAGGGAAGGAGGCAGCCAGGCGCCCACAGCCCATAACCCCGGGGTGCGTTGTGGGGGGGGACAGACACCTTTGGGTGTTGGGGGTCCCCAGCTGAGCCATGCAAGTTTCCATCGCCTGCACAGAGCAGAACCTGCGGAGCCGGAGCAGCGATGACCGGCTGTGCGGCGGGGGGACGCGGGGCCAGGGCAGCGGGGGGCAAGGCAATGGGGGGTACCAACCCCCCGGCAAGGGACCCCGGCTAGCCATGGGGCCGCGGGCGCCCGGGCAGAACCTGCCCCACATCGCCTTCCTCCTGAGGGAGTCCACCGGCCGGGCCACGGGCATGAACTACAGGTAGGGTCTTTTTTCTGATGGGGGGATGGGATATGGAGAAGGGAGGGGTAACAAGAAGGGGGGCTGGAGCGGGGGGGGAGTTTTTAGGCTGGGGGGACCAATGGGGATGGCTTGCGGGGGGGGGCAAGATGAAATGAGCTGGTGGTCTGGCATGGGACCTCACCCCTGTCCCAGAGGAAGGTTAAAGGAGTTTAAACTGATGTGGGGGGGGGGGGTGTGCTAAGGAGAACTCTGAGATTATGAGGAGGGAGGTAGAGTCGCAATCGTCTGCAGGACACCCCACGGTGGTGTCTGCTGCCAATGGGGGTTGCTGGGGGATGGGGTGGAGAGAGGATTTGGTGGGGAGGGGTTTCAGTCCCTTGGAAAGGGAGAAGGCGGATTCTGCAGATGAAGAAGGACCTTGCAAGGAAGGGGGGGTGTCTCACACCACATGTGGAAGCAATATTTTTTGAGATGCTTCTTAGCAAAATTCTTGAGCGGGGATGAAGAGGTGGGATTTTGGCTTTTTCTGAGGCTGGCAGCTCATCCAATGCGGCGCCCCCCCCCTTTGTTGGGGTGCAGCTTGCGGAGGATGTGGTCCAGAGGGCAAGGAGAAGCAGGAAAGGCACGTTGAAAGGGAGCAAAATCCCAGAGGCAGCTATTGGGGGGGGGAGGGGGGGCTGTGAACTTGTCGCTTGTAGATACTTAGATACTACGGGTCCCAGGACTCCTGGGTTCTTTGAGAAGAAATTCTGACCTACAAACAGAGGTTGTGGCAGGATCCTACCCTAAATGTTGGGGAGGGGGAGGTAAGAGAACTAGTGGGGTGTGGGAGGAAAGATGAGGTGTGGGGGGTCCTGGGTAGAAAAGCTCTCCCTGAACCTCAAAAGGCTGAAGGGGAAAGTAGGGGGGTGGTTTCCTCATTTTACTGGATTACGCAGCGAGTTCAGTTCCTCTTAGAGGAGCTGTTTTGGAATGGGGGGGGTGGGGAGACACAAAGAGGCCGAAGCAAGGCCCCCCAGTAGTTACTGCTGTCTGTCCGTCCCCCCCAGCACAGACTCAGAACTGCACAGACGCCACACTTCCAATCCCTCTCTTCATATTTGGCATTTTAATCAAAGTTGGGTCAGATCTCTGCTAACCCCAAGGTTAATCCATTTGCTCACAAGAAAGGGTGGGTGGGGAGGAGAGAGCCTTGTAGGGAGGGAGGGGTGTTGTGCCTGTGAGCCAGGACGCCTGGGTTCTCTGAAACAGGGGGAGGGGCATAGGATCTAGAGGGTCGGAGCAAGGAGGGGTGCATAAAGGCGGGGGAGGGAGGACCCCCGATGAACTTGTGAGGAAACTCTGGATGGAGGTTTTTAAAAAAAGGAAAATTGGGAGTGTGGGGTGGAATCATTGGAGCCCATCACCTCTGGCAGGTCAGGGAGGGGCGTGGGGGGGTGTAGTGGTAGTTTAACACAACCTGGAGAAACCCACAATCTGCAGATTTCCCTGGAGAGGGATTGTGGAGACGGAAGGTCAGGTTTGGATACAAAAAAAAAATAGCTACCCAAAATCTTTCTGCATTTGTTTTGGCGTAATGTCTGAATGTTGCAGTAATGCAAGGGTGGGCCGTGGAAGAGAAAGGAACTGAACCCCCCCCCAAAGCACTCCTCGAATCTTCCCTCATTCTCATCCCAGCCCAATTTAGGCCCGTGCTATGTATAAACGCCACTCTGGCACAAGTCCTCAGACCCAGGAAGGGCAGTGAGGCCTAGTAGTGGTGTTTCATGAAGAGGCTGTTATTTCTGCTGAGTGTTTTGAGGAGGGGGGGGGGAGAGAAGATATATGAAAACGTGAAGGCAGGAGGACTCGGGGGTTTCCTTTTCTGTGCTGTGTGTTTTGTGTGTGTGTGTTGCCTACCTAGAAGTAGGTTGTGGGGGAAGAGGGGAAGGGAGCCAGGACTCCCGAGTTCTCTGGCACAGCCAGGCGTGGAGCCTAGTGGGGTGGGTTTTCGAGTGAGGCTGGGATGGGCCCGGGCAGGCGGCCAGGACTCCTGGGTCCAATTCCCCTGGTGCACCACAGAGTAGGGTTGTTGCTGGGGCTGGCCGGCTTCCAAACCGCCTCGCAGAGCCCATAATTGCCGCTCTGCGCCTCTGCTCAGGTTGCCCTGGGCCGGAGCCAGCCCAGCTCTGAGGTTGGAAAGCCAGATTAAAAGCAGGAGATGCTGAACTTTCGACAGGAGGAGCAGAGTCCTAAAGGAGCGTCTCCACCCCCATCGTTCTGCCCGGACACTGAGGTCCAGCTCCGAGGGCCTTCTGGCGGTTCCCTCGTTGCGAGAAGCCAAGTTGCAGGGAACCAGGCAGAGGGCCTTCTCGGTGGTGGCGCCCACCCTGTGGAACGCCATCCCATCAGATGTCAAAAAGGAAAACAGCTACCAGATTTTTAGAAGACATCTGAAGGCAGCCCTGTTTAGGGAGGCTTTTAATGTTTAAGAAATTAGTATATTTTAATGTTTCTGTTGGAAGCCAGCCAGATGGGCAGGGTATAAATAATAAATTATTATTATTATTATTATTATTATTATTATTATTATTATTATTATATGTTGGGGGCTGTGGGAAAGTGGGGAGGGTGCAAGGGATGGGAGGGGGAGCTGGGGGCTTTCATGGTGGGGGAGAGGTCCTAGCTAGAGGTGAAGGTCAAGGACCTCAGTTATGCAAGAAAGAAATTACCGGTAATATGCGTATTTGTGTGTTTGTGCGGATTAGGTTGATGTATTTATATAAAAATATAGGTATGGTGTTCTATTTTGGGCTGCAAATTGTATTCCCGCTTCTGATCTCATTCCTCTTGAAGATGTAGATGAAAACATTGCTGAATATTTATTATTTATGTTCAATATTTATATCCAACCATTGCTGTGTACAGAAGGCGCCTAAGGAAGTTTATGGCATATTAACCTTTTTTTGTGGGGGGGGGGGAGAGGATAAGTGCATTGTGAAGTGGTCATATCCGCAGCAGTTCCAAACTAACCCTCCTGCCCACCCGAAAACAGCACCCCCTACTGGTAGGCAGAGGAACCCCCAAACTGAGGTTTAAGTGCATGGGGAGGGATGATCACTACAATCAGAAGAGAGCAAAATTTGTGCTGGGGGCGGGGTAAAAGGTCTTTTTCAGCTAGTGAACCTTGAGCATGTAGAAAGTGCTTTTTTGCATACCACTGAACCGGCACAAGCAGCCATCGCATATACCGTTTTCAGCGCCCAGTAACCAACCACCCACAGTATCTGGACTTGTAGTGTTACCCCCCTGGAATAGGTTTTGATTACACTCAGGAAGACTGATGGATTATTAGTCATTTATTGGGCCTCCAGGATTTTGGATGTGTGTGGCGGGGGGAGAGTAATGTTCCCCCTGGCCAGGTGACTGAGGGTTTTCCTGCAGGTTGACCAGCTGGCTTGAGTCACCTGGGACTATCATTGCTTTGATGGTGTTTCCTGCTTGGCAGGGGGTTGGACTGGATGGCCCTTGTGGTCTCTTCCAACTCCATGATTCTATCACTTCCAAAGGGCCAAGCACCCTGGATTCCCATGGCAGAAAATCCAGTCTTGCCCCTTGCCGTGCTCCACGCGGCTTGCCCAGGAGATGCTCCTTGTGAGATTGTGCCCTGGGGTTAGACGGATCTATAGGACCCCAGTAACCTACCCCCACCCCCCAACCATCTGCACCCCGATCTCTACTTGGACCAGGTAGCTCACCCTTTGCCAACCTGATGCCCCCCCACTAGCTGTTTTGGGCTACAACTCCCAGCAGCCCGTCACAATGGGGTGGGCAGTCCCTGTGTTGCAGTCAAGTGCCTTGTCTTGAAGGGTAGTGGTTATTTAGGAAGTGGGGAGGGGGGCTCCCCTGAGCTTTAATATGGCCTTACGATCTGGCATGGCTGGGTATATTGTTCCATAAAACCCAGCTTTAGGAGTTTGAGCTAGAGAATCATAGAATCATAGAGTTGGAAGAGACCACAAGGGCCATCCAGTCCAACCCCCTGCCAAGCAGGAAACACCATCAAAGCATTCCTGACAGATGGCTGTCAAGCCTCTGCTTAAAGACCTCTAAAGAAGGAGACTCCACCACACTCCTTGGTAGCAAATTCCACTGCCGAACAGCTCTTACTGTCAGGAAGTTCTTCCTAATGTTTAGGTGGAATCTTCTTTCTTGTAGTTTGAATCCATTGCTCTGTGTCCGCTTCTCTGGAGCAGCAGAAAACAACCTTTCACCCTCCTCTATATGACATCCCTTCGGGTCCCAACTTTAAAATTCTATGGTTCCCTCTGAGCGATTGAGGTTGTTCTGGTCCACTGGACAGTTGTTGGGGGGGGGGCGCGCGATTGGGTTTCTGGCCTGTCTCCCCTCCACCATCTGTTTTCCACGGGTCCCTTATGGTTTAATTATGAGGCCAAGTCGCAATCCGTATCCGCGCAGCAGCTGGTGGATACGGATACTTTGATACTTGTCCCTGATGTGGGGAAGGGAGGAGAGAATGGGGTTGCCATAACCACCTCTCTCCTTCTTCTCCTCCCCCTGCCCCTCCAAGGGACACCTCTGGCTCAGGAGCAGAGCATCGGGCGATGGGTTCAATTCCAGGCTGGGAGAGACTCCCCCCCACACACTGCCATGTGAAATCCCAGAGGGTTGCTGCCAGTCTGTGCAGGCAATATTGAGGTAGATGGACCCCAGTGCAGCTCCCTGTGTTTCGCTGCCTCTCGTGCACACTGCCAACTTCTTCTCTTCTTTTGGCCCTCTGTTGGGAAATGCAGCAAGGGAGAGGTTTTCGTAGAATCATAGCATTGTAGAGTTGGAAGAGGGACCCCTAAGGGCCATCATTTCTTATTAAAGAAAATCCTTAATAAAAATTATTTAAAAGGAAGTTCTTCCTGACATTTAGTCAGAATCTCCATTATTGTCAGTTGGATGGCTGGGAGTAGTGGGGCTATTGGTTTGTTTCCTTTCTGTCCCTGGTTTTATTATATATTTTGTGCTTTCAAGTTGTATTTTTATGCTGTCAACCACCCTGAGATTTATGGGTGAAGCGGGGTGTAAAATGAAATAAATATTGAATAACGTTTGGTTCGGGTCTTACCCTCTGGGGCAGCAGAAAAACAAACTTGCTCCATCTTCAATGTGACAGACATAGATTTTTCTACGAAGCCGAGCAGGGGTTTCCTGTCTGTGGTCGTCACACTTCATTCAGGTGGTCTTTGGTGGTATGTCTGTAAAAATGCAATTAAGAATCGTGCAGCACCTGGTATATGGGGCATTACAACCGCCACAGAAGGCAGGGAAAGTAGTAAGTGGTCTGCCGTGGAGCAAGAAAACCGCTAGCACTTTTGCAAAGCTAAGCAGGGTGTGCTCTGGTTTCGAATTGGATGGGGAACCGCAGGTTGAGATTCCCGCATTGCAAGGGGTTGGACTAAATGACCCTCCGGGTCCCTTCCAGCTCTACATACAATTCTACGATTCTAAGACCCTCAGGAATTTTCAAGGGGTCTGCGGCAGTGGTGGTGATACAGAGTTTGGGAACCGCTGGAGAAATTTGAAGAGGGATGATGAGCAAAGCTCCACCTGCTTAAGGTCTGTGTGTTCTGTTCCGGCACTGAAAGAAGTTGGCAACCATGATACACAAAGCTTTACTTGACTGGCAATTTACTATATTTTTTAATCTGAGCTTCTTCAAGGAGCTTAAGGCATTGAACCTAGTTCTCCCACCACCTCACGCATTTCACCTTCACAACAACTTTGTGAGGTAGGTTAGGCTGAAATAGAGAGTGACTGTGCAGGGATTTGAACCTGGGCCTTCCCAGGCCTGGACTGAAATTGTGAGTCATAGAATAATAGAATCATAGAGTTGGAAGAGGCCACAAGGGCCATCCAGTCCAACCCCCTGCCAAGCAGGAAACACCATCAAAGCATTCTTGACATATGGCTGTCTGTCAAGCCTCTGCTTAAAGACCTCCAAAGAAGGAGACTCCACCACACTCCTTGGCAGCAAATTCCACTGCCGAACAGCTCTTACTGTCAGGACGTTCTTGCCCTTGAAGGTCAAAAAAAGGAAAGGGAAGGGAAAAGATGGAAATTTCCCAGAGTGACTGATCCCTACTCCTTGTTCTGTTGAAAGAGCAGCACTTACTGGGTTCAACGGGAAAAAGCAGACGCTCGAAGCTATTTGCAAGTCATTCTGGAGAGCTCCTCCTCGTTCCCCAGTGTGTCCGCTACGATGAAACGCACTCCGTGCATGCTCCATGGCACTGCCTTTAATACTGACCCGTGTTTTTAGAACCCGCCTTGTTTTTGGACTTCTAAGTTGTTTTGAACTGTTTTGAATATTGTGCTTTGATAGCGTAACCCGCCCAGGGACATTAGGGTGAAGGGTGGGAAACAAACAAACAAACAAACATTAGTGCAACCGTTGAGCAGCCTTTGTTCAAAGAGCTTTCCAGTGACACCCACCAACTTAAATGGCTTTAAAAGAAGATTAGACAAAATCGTGGAGGAGAGGGCTCTTGAATGGCAATGCTTTTGAATTCCAGTTGCTGGAAACCACAGGAGGGGAGAGGGGCTCTGGTTGGCCACTGTGAGAACAGAATGCTGGACTAGATGGGCCACTGGCCTGAATCACAGAACCGGGCGGGACCCCCAAAGGTCATCCAAACCAACCCCCCGCAATGCAGGAATCTTCTTGTGTTCTTATCTCTGCTCCGCCCCAGAAGCAGCTGCAGCGGCAACAGCTGAACTCCCCCCGTCCTTTGCCCCACCGCAATTTCCTCTAAAGCCCTGCTCTGCCCCATCCCCACCCCATTATCTCAATAGCAGAAGCTCCCAGCCATCGGCTGCAGTGACCCCGTTTCCAAGCCCCGAGCTCAGGCTCCCATCTATTTTTATCCTCCGTTAACCGCTCACAGCGGTGGCTCCGCTGGTTAACGAAGCTGCGAGAGGCGCGCTGGGCAGACGGCAAAGCTAATGAACACAGAGCGGAGGGGGAAAGTGAGGCTCTGAGAGGGAGCTGGACACCTCCGAGGGCGCTTGGTGCAGTCACTCTGGGGGAAAGTGCCCTCGAGAGGAACCCAGGAGTCCTGGCTCTGCTCACTTCCAGATTCGTCACTCAGCCAATTTGCACAATGAACCAGTTAAGAGATTAAGTCCAGCCTGCATCACATTTTTGTGATGCAGGCAACTAATGCCAAAATGTAATTCAAGAGATGAAACTTGGGCACAGGAGGACATAATAGTAGTAATAATAATAATACCAGCATTAAAAAATTCCAGCTGTTTTCTACTCAGTCTTCACCAATACTTTATCAAGCCCTGACCAAGCCTTCACCTATGTCTTGGAAGGTGCAAGTTCCCTCAGTTAGCAGAACCATATGCTGCAAAGTTTTGCTAAGATGTACCATCTCACATTAGAAGCAAGGAATAGCATGTTTGAATAGTCTCCCATATAAATAGTCTTCTGCGTATAGTTAAGGACACAATTGCCTTTTTCAGTCAGTTGTAGTGGAGCAATGGAGACAAGTTTTTCCTACTGCCTGGGGATAGGCAATTTGTGGTAATATCACAAATTTTATGGTCTGTTTTTTGTTTTGTTTTGTTTACTATACCTAAGATCCTTTGCTTATTAGTGGCCACCCTACATTTTCTTCAAAAAATTGCTTTGCACAGACCACAGTTTTCAACATTTTCAAAAGTAGGGGGCCCGTGGTTTGGCTTTTGAAAAATAAGGGGTCCTCAGTAATTAGCTAATTGGGAACCACCTGGCCTAGACCTCAAGAAATCTCTCCCTCATCCCAGTGTGCTCAGGACCATGGTCACTTAATGTAAAATAAAACGAACCCAGTGTCCCCCCCCCCAATCGGCAGGCCTTCTCTTGGAAGCCCCCCCCCCCGTGCTGTGTTGTCTGTTGGATTTGATGGAAATGTCCCTGGGGGAGAGACTATGTCACTCTGTGCTGCTATTGGTATTAGTATTTCATAAAAATTCTACATTCCTTGATTGCAGGAAGAACCTCAAAGCAGTTTGCACACACAAAAAGGAATAAAATGACGACTAAGAAATAGAAAGTTGTAACTTACAGAAAGTTAAAACACTAAACAAGTTAAAACTCACCTCGGCTTTCTAAGCACCTGGGTAAAAGGTAAAGGGACCCCTGACCATTAGGTCCAGTCGTGACCGACTCTGGGGTTGCGCGCTCATCTCGCATTATTGGCCAAGGTAGCCGGTGTATAGCTTCCAGGTCATGTGGCCAGCATGACAAAGCCGCTTCTGGCAAACCAGAGCAGCACATGGAAACGCCGTTTACCTTCCCGCTGTAGCGGTTCCTATTTATCTACTTGCATTTTGACATGCTTTTGAACTGCTAGGTTGGCAGGAGCTGGGACCAAGCAACGGGAGCTCACCTCGTTGCAGGGATTCGAACTGCCGACCTTCTGATCAGCAAGCCCTAGGCTCAGTGGTTTAACCACAGCACCACCTGGCTTGTCTAAATAAGATTTTTTTTTCCAGCAGGGAGTTCCAAGGAGCAGTTCTTACAAATGCGGAAAGGGTGTTATGCAGGACCTGTAAAAATTATATTATTCACTATATCATATCAAATAACTTATAGAGTTCAACAGAAATAACTCATAAAGTTCAACGGAGTAAGCAGAAGACCCAGTAGATCAGTTCATTCACAGATCAGTTCATTCACGAGGTCCATACATGTACTACTAATGTCTATTCCACCTGTTGTCTTTGTATATTAACATACATACTTTATTAAGTCTAAACAATCCACATGGGAGCTTGTACAGTTCCACAGAATCCCTTCACACAGTCTAGACAAGGATTTCCGGAATATTGGCCTTGTTTCGCCGTCCTGGGCTTCATCAGTTGTACAAGTTCATATGTGATGTAATAAGATTGTGGATCTTATGGCATAGTAGTAGTTGCAATGTTGTTGAGTGCATTTTACGTAACCACAGGTTTGGTGTTGTTTTGGACCTGTAAAAGTGCCAATTCCGTCAACTGAAGCAGTCTGGTGGGCTCATGTGGGGATAATAATAATAATAATAATAATAATAATAATAATAATAATAATAATGGTTGATATTGTTATTACTTAATGCATTTTTATCTCGCCTTTCTCCCAAGTTGGGAATCAAGGCGGCTTGCGACATATTTATATATTTTAAACAAACTTTATAAAATACTGTTGTGGGTTGGGGAAGTTTAGATTTTTGCCTGAGTCCCTTCCAATTCTGGGGGTCATGTACTCTGTGATGGTTAGACTCTATCAGAGCAACTACTCTATTCCAAACTTTAAAATGGAAAGCGTAATGCTGGTGGTCAACAAAAGAGGTTTAAAGACTGTCTCAAGGCAAATCTTTAGAAATGGAGTATAAACACCAACAATTGGGAAACACTTGCCTGCAAGTGCTCCAGTTGGAGAACAGCCTTTGCCAAAGGTGTCGTGTGCTTTGAAGACGCTCAAACTCAGGACGCAAGGGAGAATCGTGCTAAGAACGAAGGCATGCTTGGCAAATCCACATCATGATCAACTCCTGCCCAGAAACCTATGTCCCCACTGTGGAAGAATGTGTGGATCCAGGGCCGTCTTAAGCCCACCCAGTGCCCTGGCGCTAGGTCCCTCCAGAGCCCCCCTCCAGAGCCTCTCCAAGGGCCCGGGAGTGCCAAGCGGATCGCGGCAGCAGCGGGAGGCCACCTCCAAGGACTCCGCGTTGCGCCTCCTTCTCGTTTCCCCAGCGCTGGGTTCCGCTCAGTCAAGCTTCGCCACCAGCGTGCGCACCGCAGGACCAGCAAGAGCTGCTTGGGCGCTGTGTGCGCGCTGGTGGCGAAGCTTGACTGAGCGGAACCCAGCACTGGGGAAACGAGAAGGAGGCGCAGCGCGGAGTTCTCGGAGAAGGAGCGCAATCCTGCCCAGATCGCCGGAACCCTGCGCTCACTTGGCGCCCTTGCAGCGCCGTGGTTCTCCGCACCACTAGCCTCTATGGCTAGGACGGGCCTGTGTGGATCCAGAATTGGCCTCCACAGTCACTTTCATCAACATCCCAAAAGAATGAAATTGGTTGCAAGAGCCCCAGCTAAGTGATGGGCCCCCTCCAGGCAAATGGGTGGGCTTTTCCTCCACCTGCCTCCCCTAGCTGCTACCGGTAGTAGCCAGAGCTGGGTATGAGTAAGCAGGATAAAGGCTGGGAGCTGGAGGCACAGAGACCTGCTTGCTTTGTGCTGGATGCAAAGCTGCGACTTAAAGAGAAGGAATATCTTTGGGGCCATTAATGCTGAGAGTCTTTCATCTTGCGCTCAGATTGTAAAGAGGTGTGAACAAAACCATATATCCTAAGGCTCTGCTGACCTTCATTCCAAAAAAGCTGAACTCTGGGCAGGTGCTGCAATTCCTGGAATCTCACACTCTTGGGAGATTGCGGTGGCGCGTCACAACATGAAGGCATCAAAGCAATAGTTAAGATTCGTCAGAACTCATTTAGAACCAGCAATTAAAATATACCGGTAGTTTGCCCTGGCAGCATCTTCTGCAGCTTGGTTTTTCTGAACGGGGAGGTCTTAGCTTGCTGGGAGAAGGAAAGCAAGGAGGAACCGGACTAACCTCTCTTGGGAGGGAATTTCGCAATACGGGAGCCACCACTGAAAAGGCTCTCTTTTGTGTCACCACCAGCCATGCCTCTGATGTTGATAGGACTGAGAGAAGGTGCTCACCCGAGGATTTTGGCACCTGGGCAGGTTTCTATAGGGAGATGGATATACGTTTACAGGACCCAGCATACCGTTTTATGAGATCTCCAGTGGTAAAGCATTGTTGTGAGAGCACTTGTAGTATTCCTCCTTTTTCCTTTCTTGCAGGAACCTTGGCAAATCGGGGCTTCGTGTTTCCTGTCTCGGCCTGGGTGAGTTCATGGGAGAAGGGGGACACTAAGAATGGCAAGGGGTTGCGATATGACTGCTTTGGGGCAGCAATGCGGGGAGGGCAGTTTGTGCGTGCTCAGAGACACTCCTGACAAGCCCCAAGGCCATAATCTGCCAGAGCATTCTTTGACATCAGCAAGCTCCCCCTTCAGATTATGCTGTGTCCAGTGGGTTCATTTGCTGGGATGGGGCCTTTCACAGTGGCTTTTGGGTAGAGCTAGGAGTGTGGCCTGGCTGAAGCATATCCGTCTCACGAACTTGATTTCTCCCCTTGCAGGTACTTGGGTAACATTTGGGTCGCAGATCTCAGATGAGGTAAGCCTGAGCCCCGTGCCAATCTACCCTCCTCCCTGCTGGAGATTTTCCTGCCACCCATTTATTTGACACTTATCTCCCTCTCTCATTTTTTTCGAGATGGCGGAAAATGTGCTCACCATCGCTTATGAGAACGGGGTCAACCTCTTTGACACAGCTGAGGTCTATGCTTCTGGCAAGTATGTCTGGCTGTTCCACCCTCGACTCTTTGCAGGATTGCTGCCACCTTTCTGCCTGCGCCTCAAATAGCCCTGTGTGACAGGGAGAAATTCAACAGGGGCGGCTGCATTCCCACACCAGAGGAAGCAACACCTTCTGAATTTCTGCCTGCCACGCAGCTGGAAACCCTAGACTGTGGCCATCTTTATTCATGACATGAACGAGTCTCTCTGGGTTTGGAAGGGGGATCATAGGAGTATTGGCACTTGCATCCCCCCCCCCAGTCATTCTCAATAGCTAATTTCTCTAGAAGGCCCTGAAACCCCAAATCTGGGAGCCAACCCATCTTGATTTGTCAGCCCAGCCTTCCTAGGCAGTGGTAGAAGAATGGTACTCTTCCCGTGCTCAGAAGCCCTCTCACCTTTACTCTTCTCTGTGGGACCTGGCTTGATGGTTGGGGATAGGGAAATACCCTGACTGTGAAATTTCCCCCTTCCCTACGGATTACAGTAAACTCGGCCCTTGCTGCCCTGTGTGACGTCTGCCCGCCATACATGTCCAGAGCAAAGAGCTGTCTCAAGGCTTTTCAGAATGCGGTAATTAAAGCCCCGTGACATGATTCTGTCAGGCTGAATCTGGGGGCTAGCTGGCTCTGAAGGGAAGGCAGGTTGGGGGGGGAATGCAACCTGCCGCAGGATGATGAAAAGTGATTGGGTGATTGAAATAATTTGAACAGAGGGCGCAGGTGGCGTCTCTTTGCGCCAGCAATAGCAGGGGCTTCCATAGATCAGGAATGTAGTGTGGCGACAATTCAACAACAGCAATCCCCAGAGATGGCCAGAGCAAACATTGCAAAATATTGGAAGGTGGTGGGTGGTGGGGGGGGGGAGAGAAATCTATGCCATTTCATCGAATTTTGAAATGTAGTATAATCCGTATCACAGTTCAGCAGCTGTCACTATCTTAGTTGGCTGCGGTTATGACGGCAAAAAGTATTGTGGCTACCTTAAAGATGAAGTTTTATTGCAGCATTAGCTTTTGTGAACTAGCAGGGCACATTGTCAGATGCAGCAAGCAATGGCATGTTAGATTCATCTGCCATATTCATATGATGGCTGGGATGCTAGCAGTGGGGGCCGAGTAGGATTGGCTCAGCTGTGCACAAGCCCAGCATGGAAAATGTCTCGCCTCCCTAACTTTGCTGTGCTGATTTGATCCCTGGGAAAAAGAAAGAGAACTATAGTCATGGGAAAGAGGACTATAGTCTCAGTTGAGCCCCAAACAAATAAAATCAAATTTGTAGATATACCTTATCTAGTTCATGAACCGCCCACTGACATTTCCCTTGAAAGCTTTTAAAATACAATCTATACCCCATTGATTGTTGTCGTTTAAAAAAAACCTCGAAGTGGTTTACAAACAGTATAAAGCAATAAAATTATCAGTCAAAACAACCATTTAAAGCATTCAAATAATACAATCAGCAATAAACTAAAAACAAATTAAAACGTACACCAGCATTCCACATGTCTGGGTAGGCTTGTCTAAACAAAAAAGTACTTTTAGCAGGTGCTGAAAAGAGTACAGTGACAGCACCTGCCTGATACAAATAGGCAGGGACTTCCAGAGGTAGGTGCTGTCATCCTAAAAGATTGGTTTCTTATAAATGTGGAAGGGGTAACCGTGCCCCTGTGTTAACCGATGACAGTGCCAGTTTTGATGGGGAACTTCGACTTTCAGGTCTATTTTCCCAATAGAATTTGGCAGCGAGAGTAAACAACTTCAAGGCCCATCAGTACAGAGCATCAAGCCAAAAAACAACAACACAACCCTGTGATTGACACTGATTGCATCTGAAGCTGTTCCTTTGCAGTTTGCTTGTGGTCCTTATTGCTGGAAGGCGGGGGAAAAAACCAAAATAAATTCACCCTGCAAGGCAGAAACCATCTGCAGGCTTTGTGTCCATGCTGAAGGCCATTTTGTCAGTTGCTCTTTTCAGCCCGTTTGACTGGTTTTTTTGGGGGGGGGCCTGTTTCTTGTTCTGAGTCCCTGGAAGTAGATATTAAAAGGCATTCATTTGAGGGATTTCTGAGGAGTCAACCAGGTAGGGTGTGTGTGTGTGTGTGTGTGTGTGTGTGTGTGTGTGTGTGTGTGTGTGTACATACACACACATAAAATTTTGTCTTCTTTTCTTATTCAGAGCAGAAAAAACATTGGGGAATATCTTGAAGAGCAAAGGATGGAGGTAAACACACACACACACACGTTTACTACTTATTGATTTCCTAAAATGTATATACCACTTGCTTGTAAGCAACAATTCAAAGCGATTAAGGAAAAGCGTTAACCAGTTGAAATGGAAACATAATGAACATTCTGTTATCTATAGAACTGGATTTACACTATTTGGAGAGGGGGGTGGTTTGTCTTCAGATGATGATATACAGTACAGTACTTGTAACTGTTTATATCTAAAAATCAATAAGGTACGCCAATGAGAGAGAATTGACCAAATTACTGGTAAAAGCAATTATATAAATCATTCAAAAAAATTAAAACAGCAGCACACTAAAAACACACCAGCCTTGAGATATCTCAGGAGGTTTGTTTTAGCAGGGGCCAAAAAGAGTGCAGTGAATGCTCCTGCCTGGTATCAAGAGGCAGGGAGTTCCGAAGGGTGGGTGTTGCTGCGCTAAAAGATACATTTCTTACCAAGGCAGAACATGTTTCATGTGGCAATTGGAACAGTGCCAGTTCCAAAGATTAAAGCTGTCAAGCGGGCACATATAGGTATGACGACCTCGTAGGTAAACTGGTCCCTAGTTGTTTGGGGCTTTATATGCTAACAGTAGTAACACCTTGAACTTGGCCCAGTAGCAAATCGGCAGCCAGGGCAAATCTCTGAGCAGAGGTGCTCACTCCTGCCGGCAATTGTGCTGCAGCATCTGGCACTAACTGTGGCTTCCGGATCAAGCGCGAGGGAAGCCCTACCTAGAGCGCATCACAGCAATCTGTCTTGAAGTAGCCAGTGCAGGAACTACGATGGCCGGGCTTTCCTGGTCCAGGAATGGTCGTAGCTTCTGTAGCAGTTTCACAGCTGCCCTCCCGTCCGTCAATATCCTCTGCCTTGCTTCCTTTTTCCGGATTTGGCAAGCGGTGCTTTGTGTTTCCAATCGCTGCATCACAGCTTCCTCACTTTACATATTCATTTTACATATCATAAATCTCTGCATATTTTACCAAAAGTACAGTATTCAGTATTTCTTTATTGCATCCATCAAAACTTGTTTACACTGTTGAATTTATCTTAATGCTGCCAGCGTTTTCAGCTGTTCACAATTATTTCCCATATATTCAATAAACGTTTTCCAATCTTCTCTAAACGTATGTTCTTCTTGTTCTCACATTCTATATGTTAAGTCTGTGAGTTGTGCATATTCTGTCAACTTAAGTTGCCATTCCTTTTCAGTTGGGACCTCGCTCGTTTTCCATTTTTGGGTTTACAAAACACGGGCCGCAGTAGTGGCATACATAAATAACCTTTTTTGACACCTGGGAATTTCAGCCTGAATTATCCCCAACAGAAAGGACTCTGTTTTTTTTGGGAAAGTACTTTAAATCATTTTTTTCCCCGATTCATTATGGATCGTTTCCGCACTAATTTCTCCTCTCTCTGCTCCACAGGCGTTCAAGCTACGTTGTCACCACAAAGATTTACTGGGGAGGCCAGTAAGTACTCAAGGGATGTAGTGAATTGATGGGGTGGGAAGGGGCTGTAAGGAAGGAATCTGTGTGTGGGTGGTGAATTTGCCGTGTGTGGAGAGCAGTGGCACTGTCCAGTTGTGGGGTGCTGGTTGCAGGTGAAAAGGAAGCTGGCAGAATCCTAAGCCTTCCTATAACCCCAGTTGGGTGGAGCTGGGTGGTTGTTGTAGGGATAAAATGAGGAGGTGGGGAGAACCACCTATGCCCCCCCCCCAGAGCTCTGTTAAGGAAAAAATCCCAGGGTGATAGACCACTCCACAGCCCAGCTCGTCAGGGTGCAAGTCCCCTGTGGGTCCATGCAGTCAGTAAAAGAAGGAAGTTCCAGCCAAGTTGTTGTTGTTGTCGTTTAGTCGTGTCCGACTCTTCGTGACCCCATGGACCAGAGCACGCCAGGCACTCCTGTCTTGCACTGCCTCCCGCAGTTTGGTCAAACTCATGTTCGTAGCTTCGAGAACACTGTCCAACCAAGTAATTTGGAGCAAAGCAAGGAGTCAGTAGACCATGATCTTTATTGTCGCACAACAGGTCCCAAGCATGGGGTGACATCCTCTTTTTAAACGTTTTAAACTTTTGCACTTTGACGTACTTTCGAACAGCTAGGTTGGCAGGAGCAGGGACCGAGCAACGGGAGCTCACCCCGTTGCAGGGATTCGAACCGCTGACCTTCTGATCGGCAAGCCCTAGGCTCTGTGGTTTAGCCCACAGCGCCACCTGCGTCCCTGTCAAACAGCTCTAAGCACCCCCAAAGCTCCTCCTAACATTCAGGTGTTTTTCCTTGTTTTCTTCCAAGGGCTGAGACGGAGAGAGGCCTGTCGCGGAAACACATCATTGAGGGTAAATGGGGGGGGGGCTGGGCTTGATATTTCAGGGTTTGTGGGAAGGGAAGGAAGGAAGGGACCACGGTATGTTGGACGGCAAAAGCATTTGGCGGATTGAGGGATTTGGGGCGAATGGGAGTTGGGGATCCGGGGTTCTTTCTTGATGCCATTCTCAAGAGTTAGATATCTGGGATGCTTCCCAATTTCTGCTATTTTGAAGTGGGATTCTGGGTGCACAAGTTGGGACTTTTTTTCCCTATGGGGAAAATGCTCCAGAAAGTGTGGGGTAGCCCTTGCTTTCACCTACATTCCCTACACACAAATGGGGCTGGATCCTCATTAAATGACAGAAGATATTACCAAGGGTGACTCTGAGGCTGACAGAGTCCAAGATGTCTGGGCAAATGTTATCAGGATGCATGCGGAATAGGAAGCTTGCTTGGAAGAGCCCCTGGAGATCAGGAGATGTGCTTCTGGAGCTGGGGGCCCCTGCCTCTGGGGCAAGCTTTTCTTTTGGGGCTGCAGCAGGGCAAAGTCTGCTCTAAGCTTCAGCCTTTCTGTGGCTCCCTGTCCTTACTCCCTGCCGCTGTTTCGCAGGGCTAAAAGGCTCTTTGCAGCGGCTTCAGCTGGAGTACGTCGACATTGTCTTTGCTAACCGGATGGATGCCAACAGCCCCATGGAAGGTGAGTGGCCCAACCTGCTTCAGAAGGGCCAGGATGAGGCATGGCTGCCTCCCCAGACACCTCCCCTTAGCAGATCCAGGGGAGGCCAACCCTCTCTCCTAGGCTTCTCAGCAGCCATCCCTTTACCTGCCCTGCTTGACAGACACCCAGCAACGCCGCTGCCATAACTGAGGGGTTCCCCCTCCTTGTCTTCTCTTGCTATCACGATCCCTCACATTTGTGCGATGCATTGTAGGAACGTAGCTCCCACAGTGATGATAACCTTTTGAGGAAGGTCGTTATTAAGCCCATTCTTCATGCTGTAGGGGGGGGGGGCTGAGGCCAAGAGTAGGCAGCTTGCCCAAGGGCAGGCAAAGAGCCCGCAGCAGATACCCCCCCCCCAAATCCTGACCCTCTTGCTGCCAGGCACACACACACACACCTTGTGCCAGATTCCAGCGGCGTCTCATTGGTTCTCTCCTTCCCCCCCTGCAGAATGCGACCCGAACTTCCGATTGCTCTTGCTGGAAGGTACTGCAGACTGCCCCGATCTCCCACCTCACCCCACCCCCCAAAAAACCACCCCATTTTGCTGCCCCGTCCACCCCAGATCCTGTGAGCCCCATACCTCTCTCAAGCGAGGAACAGGATGAAGGGTTATTCTAGCTTCGAAAAGTCGTTCTAACTAAATGAAGCTGTTTTGTGAAAAGGTGTCGTGTTCCCCTTGGAACA